>NC_044559.1:5515708-6127143 GCF_007565055.1 Rhinopithecus roxellana
ACTGGGGTGAGATGGTATCTCATCATGGTTTTGATTTGCATTTCCCTGATGATTAGTGATACTGAACATTTTTTCATATACCTGTTGACTGTTTGTATGCCTTCTTTTGAGAAATGTCTATTCAGGTCCTTTGTTCATTTTTAAAATGAAGTTATTTGTTTAAAAAGGATACTTTGAAGCCAGGCACAGTGGCTCACATCTGTAATCTTAGCATTTTGGGAGGCTGAGTTGGGCAGATCACTTGAGGTCAGGAGTTCAAGACCAGCCTGGCCAACATGGGGAAACCCCGTCTCTACTAAAAATACAAAAATTAGCCGCGTGTGGTGGCGGGCGCCTGTAATCCCAGCTACTTGGGAGGCTGAGGCAGGAGAATCTCTTGAACCCAGGAGGTGGAGCTTGCAGTGAACTGAGATCACACCACTGCACTCCAGCCTGGTGACAGAGAGAAACTCCATCATAAGTAAATAAATTAATAAGTAACATACAGGGTGTGGTGACTCATGCCTGTAATCCCAGCACTTTGAGAGGCTGAGGTGGGCAGATTGCTTGAGCAGGAATTTGAGACCAGCCTGAGCAATGTGGCAAAATCCCATCTCTACAAAAATAACAATAAAAAAAATTAGCTGGGTGTGGTGGCATGCACCTGTAGTCAGTGCCAGCTACTCCAGAGGCTGAGGTGAGAGGGTCACTTGAGCCTGCAAAGTAAAGGCTGCAGTAAACCATGATTGTGCCACTTCTCTCCAGCCTGGCTGACAGAGAGAGACTTTCTCTTAACAACAACAACAACAACAACAGCAGCAGCAGCAACAACAAAATATATATGTAGGCTGGGTGCTGTGGTGCATGCCTGTAATCCAAGCATTTTGGGAGGCCGAGACAGGAGGATCACTTGAGCCCAGGAGTTCGAGACCAGCCTGAGCAACATAGTGAGACTTCATCTACTAAAAATATAAAAAAACTAGCTGGGTGTGGTGGGGTGTGCTTGTAGTCCCAGCTACTTGGGAGGCTGAGGTGGGAGAATCACTTGAGCCTGGGAGATGGAGCCTGAAGTGAGCTATGATCTTACCCCTGCACTCCAGCCTGGATGACAGAGCGAGACTTTCTAAAAAAAAAAGTCAAAACAACAATAACAGCAACAATAAATAATAATAATAAAAAAAACAGGCTAAAATTATCCCTGCCTTAAAAAAAGAAAAAGAAGAAGAAACCTTTACTTCCATACACCCATAAGATTTGCACAACTAAAAAGTCTGATGTCACTTTTTTTTTGAAACGGAGTCTCACTCTGTTGCCCAGGCTGGAGTGCAGTGGCATGATTTCAGCTCACTGCAACCTCTGCCTCTTGGGTTCAAGCGATTCTCCTGCCTCAGCTTCGCGAGTAGCTAGGATTACAGGCTCGTGCCACCACACCCAGCTAATTTTTTTATTGTTTTTATTTTTATTTATTTATTTATTTATTTTTGAGACGGAGTCTCACTCTGTCGCCCAGGCTGGAGTGCAGTGGCTGAATCGCAGCTCACTGCAAGCTCCGCCTCCTGGGTTTACGCCATTCTCTTGCCTCAGCCTCCCGAGTAGCTGGGACTACAGGCACCTGCCACCACGCCCGGCTAGTTTTTTGTATTTTTTAGTAGAGATGGGGTTTCACTGTGTTAGCCAGGATGGTCTCGATCTCCTGACCTCATGATCCGCCCGTCTTGGCCTCCCAAAGTGCTGGGATTAGAGGCTTGAGCCATCGCACCCAGCCCACCCAGTAAATTTTTAATATTTTTGGTACAAATGGGGTTTGACCGTGTTGGCCAGGCTGGTTTTGAACTCCTGACCTCAAGTGATCCACTTGCCTTGGCCTCCCAAAGTGTTGGGATTACAGGTGTGAGCCACTGCGCCCAGCCCTGATGATACATTTCATTTTAAACTATCGTTCAGGAGTAAGGGTAAAACAAGATGTTCAGAGAGGGAACCATAGGGAAGCTGGCGAGACTGTGGCAGAAACAGGAAATTGTGTACTCCATTTGTTGAAATCTGAATCAGCCGACTATGTGGAGAGCACTTTGATAATCCTGCTTAGATATCTGCATACTTTGTGGTAGAGACATTTGTAAGTATCAGCTCTAGGGAAATCTGTTCCTATGTTCGCAAGGGTGTAAGTACCAAGATATTCGCTGTGGCACTGTCCGCCATTCTAAAGAAATGGAAAAAACCCGACTCTGCCCTGGTAGGGGAACAGGAGATTGAGATGCAGCACTGTCTATCATCGAATACTGCAAAGCAGCGAAGACAGAGAGCACGAAACTCCATCTGCCAACGCATCGAAACATCAAAAACATGATGCAAGAAAAAAGCGAGCTGCAACACGATATACACAGTATTATCATAATTTATGTAAAGTGAAATACACTGAAGCTGTAATATATATCATTAATGGAAATATACACATATATCAAAGTGTAGAAAAGTCAATTAGACTTACAGCTGACTACTTAACACAACCAATACTACATGTCAACAGCTGTGCCACTGGGGCAGGGGGAGGGGAGGGGAGGGATGAGCCTCAGCTCTCTCCATAGTGGTTTATTTCTAGTAGATAGAGAAACAGCTCCAGAGCAAAGGGATTTCATGGGTTATTTCTGCATGGCCAGTAAGGGTGTCTGTTACATCATTATTTTTCTGTATGTTTTAAAATTTTGTAATTAAAATGTATTACTTCTGCATGAGCACTTTTAATTTCTCCTGTGAAGTAATCAGAAGAGTTGGAAAATAAATAAGAAGGAAATAACTTTATCATTCTGCAGTTGAGTACAATTTGAAGTTTAATTCCTGACTGTCTATCACCCCCCACCCTACCAGTGCTGGAGAATGCCAGGGAAGAGGTGTGAGAGGCCCGGCCGAGCCCAGTGAGTGTTTGCGCTGGTGCTCCTCTTGCTTCTTGTGCCCATGACACTGCACCTTGATGTCCTGCTCTGCTGCAGTGCCTGCCCCACCCCCTTGCTGCTGCAGCCCCATCCCTGGCCTCCGTGTCCTCCCATTGCACATTCTTGCTTCATATCCCAAGCAGTGCTGCACACACAGTGTGATGTCATTGTGCATCTCACTGTCAGAATACAATAACAAAATGAGTGTTTTAAAAAGAAGAACTGGGCCGGATGCAGGCTCACACCTGTAACCCCAGCACTCTGGGAGGCCGAGGTGGGCAGATCACCTGAGGTCAGGAGTTTGAAACCAGCCTGGCCAACATGGCAAAACCCCGTCTCTACTAAAAATACAAAAATTAGCTGGCATGGTAGCACGCGCCTGCTAGCTACTTGGGAGTAATCCCAGCTACTTGGGAGGCTGAAGCTTGAGAATCGCTTGAACCCAGGAGGCAAAGGCTGCAGTGAGCTGAGATCATGCCACTGCACTCCAACCTGGGCCACAGAGTGAGACTCCGCACCCTCACCCCCCCAAAAAGGAAAAAAATAAAAAGAAAAGTTAGCATTTCTCCCTTCCCCCTAACTAGTTGGGTCCACCTTCCTGGCCCCACATCTTAGTGTTGGATGGGGCCCGTGCTTGCTGACCACATGTCACTTGCACACCTTCCCCAGCTTCAGTCCGCCAGGATAGGGTGACAGTACAGGGCCCAGGACTCAGAGGGAGGAGACCAGCAGAGGCAGGTGGGGGCAGGACTTGACCTTCCTCTTTCAATAACTCTAAATTAGTTCTTGCTGCTTTCACTCATTCAGGTCGACAGAATCCCTGAGACATGCAGACATGACTTCCTAAGCATCATTCGTGTGTCCATCCCAGCCCTGCCCGGCCATGTCTGACCTGGGCTCAGGATGGCACTGGCACCCAGGGGTGATTTAGGGGTCGGGTTTCAGTGGGCTTTACCTGAGGTAGGCTCAGGTCACAGAGCACAGCCAGGAAGGAGAACCAAGCTCTTCTAGGAGTGTATGGAAAGAGTTCCAGGAGGAGGAGCTGCCTGGTTGGGCCCGGAGTTGGCCAGGTATTGGGGGAGGTGGGTTCCAGTGCTGTGGCCAACCTCACTGATGACGCTTCCCAGGTCGCAGCCTTCTCCTCTACTCCCACCCTGCCCCTTGCAGCCCCTCCACTTACCCCACCTCCAGACTCCCCTTGCTCCCCTCCCCTTCCAGGGCACTCTCAGGGACACTAGCCCCCAAGCTCCCCCTATCCGCATTCTTCTCTGAGCATCCCACCCTGATGCTTTGATAGACATGGGCTGGCCTAGGCCCTGCCCCCTCTTCAGTCTTCTCCAGTGTGGGGATACCATTTCCTCTCCTGCTATCAGCAAACTGGACCTGGGAGATGTGCAGTCTGTCCTTAGAGACAGGTCTCTAAGGTCTGTCCCCAGCTTAGAGCATTTCTCCTTTCCTTCCAGCAAGTCCTTCTCTCTAAACCCCTGACTCTGGTCTTGGGAGGACCATGGAGCCTGTCTCCTAGCTGTGAGTGCACTCTCTGGCTGGCACCTTCCTCATCCCTCCTCCCTCAGAAGTGGCCCCTCCAGGCTCTGGTGCATCTTCTCTCTCCTCAGGGACCTGTTCCCACACCTCCTCCTTCCCTCCTCTCCCTCTCCTGGGGACTTCCCCGGCCTCCCAACAGGCCCAGGAGGCCCTAAAAAGAAAACAAACCAAACTTCCCTTGACTCCACAACTCCCTCCAGCTACTGTCTCCTCTCCTTCCCCTGTTTATATCTACAGGTGTTTTCTAATCTCAGTTGGTGACTCTACTGTCCTTTTTAGCTTGTAGCTTCACTCAGCATCCCATCTGCTAAGGTCACCAGGGACCTCCAGGGCCACATGTAATCACCACATCTCAGTCCTTGACTTCTGAAGTCCCTTGCTCTGCCTCTTCCCTTGTTTCAAGCTCCAGGCTCTTCAGTTTGCTCCTGGATTCACTTCCGCACCAGGGCCACATGGTCTCAATCTCCTTGCTAACTCCTCCTCCAGGCTGCCCTCTAAAATTACACCCCACCTTCCCCTGCCCCTGCTCAGCTGCTCAGTTGCTCAGCTCCTGCCCTTCTCTCTCCACCTGACCTCTCTAGACCTGAGGTTCTCAATCTTAGTTTGCACGAGAATCATCAGGGAGTTCTGTGAAATGCTGATGCCCAGGCTGATCGCGTCCAGGGGAGGCCCAGGGTCACTGGTATTTTTCCAACACTCCCAGGTGATATAAGTGCTCTGTGAGGGCTGAGAAGCCCAACCCAGGGTGTTGCCTCCATTATCAAGGCACCAGCATCGTGTCCTGCGCAGGTGCCTTCCAGCCTGACCCCTCCTCTGAGCCCCACCTGCCAGTGTGACAGCTCCATCTGGCATGGGAAGCGAAAAAAATGTTACTTAAAAACCCAGCGAACTTATTAAGGAATCTGTGGCTGCAGTTCGAGCTGGTCCCCACAGGCTCGTGGTTCTTCTTAATCAAGTAGTAAATCCTTTGTAAGGTGGTGTCTCACCACAATCATATGACCTAGATGTTATTATTCCCACTTTACAGACGTGGAAACAGACACAGAAACTTGCCCAAGGCCATGCAGGTAGCAGGAGGTGGACCTGGGATTAAAAACACAGACAGTTTTGGCTCAACAGTCCAGGGTCATAACCACAGTGCAGCTGCAGTGAGTCCTGCTGCCTTCACAGGGGACAGCAGCCGGCGGGGTTGACTCCTTGGGCTGGCCACACAGGGACACGGGGACAGGCAGGCAGACAATGGGACTGCCATCGCCACATACACGTGACAATCTGCTGCTGCCTTTATGTTCCATTCCTTAAATACCTCTCCCCAGGATCAAGGCTGGCTGCAACATTTATCTAGGCCCAAACTCAGCATAGGCAGAGTCCAGCCCCACCAGGCATGGCAGCATTTTTTGTGATCTGGAGTAAGACCTTCTACCAGCAACTTCACTGGAAATTCCCTGGTAAGCGGTTTCTCCCAGTGATTTAAGTATTGGAACAGATTTGCTCTAATCTCATGAGTGTCAAAGGTTTAGTGGCCCCAAACTGCCTTCTGGAACGACCTCTCCGCCTTCCTGAAGTGGCAGCTCCTCTCTGCAGCTGCTTAAGCCAGAACCCTGGGGTCTGTGTTGGCTGCTCTCTTTTTTTTTTTCTTTCCTTTCTTTTTTTATTTTTATTATCACCCCCACGTGCAGTTAACTCATCCCCAGGTCCCATCGATTCTAACTCCAAAATCTATCCCTCTCTACATCTGCCTCCACTCCCTGGTCCCGGCTGGCTCTGGCCCTGTTCATGATTCATGCTTTTCACTTCCATTTCCCACTCCCTCCCATCCAAGTGAGAGGTGTTTACAAGACAAATTTAATCCTGTTTCTCTGGGGACAAACAAAAGTATCAGTGGCCCTTTGAGGAAAAGCCCAAATCCTCATTGGGGCCTCAAGCCCCTCCTCCTCCCAGCAGCCCGCCTGGCGAGCCCAGCCACATCGGTCTTCTGTCTGCGCCTCCAAGGAACGCCCCCCGCCCCAGCTTCAGACGCCCCAGGCCTAGCCACCTCCTCGCTTTTTGCCTGGATATTAACCCATTCTTCAGCTTGCCCCCAGGGTTCCTCCTGACGCCTCGCCGCGGGTCTCGGGCGCTGTCAGCCCGGTGGGCGCAGTGGTGGGTCAGACCAGTAAGGGGGGCGAGGCCGGGGGTGGGAGGCGACCTCAGGCCCAGGCCCCGCGGCTCCGCAGCCACCAGCACTCAGGTGCGCCCAGCTGGCTCTGTCGCCTCCCGGCGGCAGCGGCGACCCCGGCCCTCTCTCTTCAGCGGACCCGGCGAGGCCTGGTGCTTCCCGGACCTGGGAAAAGGGGACCAGCCGTGCTCCCCGGGCCCCGCGGTCAGCCGGCGTTGCTCTGGTATTGAGAGAACGCTAACGCCCAGACCTGGGAGCACAGGATCCGAGGGCGGGGCGGGGCTTCCCAGCACTGGCCCCGCCCACCTCTGGCCAAGTCCCAGCTTCCTGGTGATAATCAGCTAGGTCTTTGCTCTCTCGGCGGTCAGAGACGCCGGGTGCAAGTTCTCTGCCGCTTTACTATGTGGCGTGTGCAAGTCACCCTTACTCCTTTAAAGAACATTGACCCTCTTTCACGTGCCAGGCACCATTACAGGCACTGAGCATACCGCCTGGAGCTTACAGTCTACTGTGGGGAGATTGATAACAAGTAAATAGGTTTTTGTTTTGTTTGTTTTGTTTTAAGACGGGTCTCGCTCTATTGCCCAGGCTGGAGTGCAGCCGCGCAATCTTGGCTCACTGAAACCTCTGCTTCCCGAATTCAAGCGATTCTCCTACCTCAGCTTCCTGAGCAGCCGGGACTACAGGCACGCGCCACCACGCCCAGCTAATTTCTGTATTTTTAGTAGAGAGGGGTTTTCACCATATTGGCCAGGCTGGTCTGGAACTCCTGACCTCAAGTGATCCGCCCCCCTCGGCTTCCTAAACTGCTGGGATTACAGGCGTGAGCCACCGCGTCCGACAACAAATAAGTTTTTAAAAAGCATAGACTGTTAGGTGGTGATACTCCTTAGGGGAAAACATAGCAGGAAAGGGGATAGGGATCGCAGGAAAGAGGACTTGCAGTTTTAAGTAGGGTGGTCTGGGAGGCTTCCTCCTGCGGAAGAGCTTTTCCTCTGAGGGAGGAGGGAGGCCGAAGGTTCTCAGCAGAGGAACGACAGGACGCGACACGCTGTGTAACTGAGTCTGGCTGCTGTTGCTGCAAACACGCTGCAGGGGGCACGGGTGGGATCCTGGGACCAATTAGGAGCTCTTGCAATGAGGCAGGAGGCCTCGGCGGTGGTCGCGGAGGGGTGAGAAGGGGCTGGATTCTGAATCTTTATCGAAGCCAGAGCATACAGGATTTGCTGCTGGCTTGGATGTGGGGTGGAAGGAGGGAAGCAGAAAGTTAGGGATGACTCTCAGGTTTTTGGCCTGAGTTTCAGAAAGGATAGAAGTTGCCGGGATGGGGAAGGCTGCAGGAGAAGCCGGTTTGGGGGTGGGGAGATGTGGAACTCACTTTTGGGCACCTCCCATTGAAGATGAATACTCCACCTTTAAGTGGAGATGATGGTTAGATGCTGGCTGTGTCAGTGAGGCAGGACTTCACTGGGGGAGAGTTGGGGGTGGTGGGCTGGAAATCAAGATTTGGGAGTCATAACGTAGAGATGGCATTTTAAAGCATTGGAACTGAATGAGATCATCCAGAGACTGACCGAGAAAAGGTGGGTAGGGGAGATAGGAGAAGGAGAGACTGGAGGAGACTGAGCTGGAGCAGTCAGGAAGGCTGGAGAAAAACCAGGAGGGTGGGAGGAGGCCCCTAAAGCCAAGTGAAGATAGTATTTAGGAGAAGGGCTGCTCAGCTGTCCCAAATGCCGATGACAGTTCAAGAGGAGGACTAAGAGGCGACCATTGGATGTAACACCATGAAGTCATTAGTGAGGTTGATAGAGCAGCATGGGTGAATGGTGGGGGGAAAGCTTGATTGGAGTGAATTCAAGAGAGAACGAGAAGAGAACAGCTGGAGACAGTGAGTCTAGATAAGCCTTCCCACAGTGTGAGCTTTGAAGGGAAGATGGGGAGCATCTGGAGAGAGATGTGAGTGCAGGTCCTGCAGAGGCAGGTGGGTTGATGCAGGAGAGGGAGGCCTGGCAGAGCAAGGCCTAGTGCTGGCTGTCAGGAGGTGCTTCAACCACAGCAACGGGCAAGAGGGTGTAAATTATGTGCACAGTCGCTGCAGCTAGGTGGAGCTTGTGGAAGTTCTCCTTTTTCCCCTTACGCTAACAATATTTTCTGAAAAGTGCATAAAACACAAATATGCCATTTTGTGAATGAAGTAGGTACTATGTAACCATCACCCAGGTTAAAAAGATTAAGGGTATTAACACCTCACCCATCTTCCCAGTGCTCCTCCACAATCATAATCCTTTCCTTCTGCTCTAGATATAACCACCATTCTGGCTATGCTGATAGTATTTTATTTTTATTTTTGAAACAGAGTCTCACTCTGTTTCCCAGATTGAAGTGTAGTAGCACCATCTTGGCTCTGCAACCTGTGCTTCCTGGGTTCAAGTGATTCTCTTGTGTCAGCCTCCCAAGTAGCTGGGATTATAGGTGTGTGCCACCGTGTCTGGCTACTTTTTTGTATTAACATTTTTAGTACAGACGGGGTTTTGCCATATTGCCCAGGCTGGTCTCAAACTCCTGGCCTCAAGTGATCCTTCCACCTTGGTGGCTGAAAGTACTGGGATTACAGGTGTAAACCACCATGCCTAGCCAACAGTGATAATATTTAAAAAGTAGTTTTTTACTATCTCAGTACATTCCTAAATTTGTTTTGGTTGTTATTTAACTTCATTTGAATAGAAGGCCACTAAATATGGTTGTTTTTTGTTTTGGTTTGGTTTTGCCTTTTATTCAATGTCATGTTTGTGAATAGCATTCATGTTTTCTATAGTTTTAGCTTGTTCATTTTCATGGCTGCATAGGGGTCCGTTGTAGAAACATATTGCAGTGATCTATTTACTTATTCCACTAAGATGGAAGTTTGGGTTGTTTGCAGGGTTCTGCCTTTCACAAACAGTGCTGCTGTGAGCGTTCGTAGGTCTGTCACATGTGTCCTTGTGCAGGAGTCTCCCGGGTGTAGAGTGGAAATGCTGGGTCAGGGGGCATGTGTATCTGCAGCTTGAATAGGTGATGCCAAACTCTTTCCAAAGTGGACACATAATTTTACACTCTTATATTTTGATGGATGTGTAATGGCATCTCATTCTAGTTTTAATTTGTATTTCTCTAATCACAAATGAATTTTTTCATTTGAAAACGTCCCTGTTCAAGCGTTTTGTCTGTTTTTCTGTTAGGTTGTTATTCTGGTTATGTACTGCTACATAACCAACCACCCCAAAATTTTGTGACCAGAAAAAGCAGCACTAATTTCTTTTTTTTTTTTTTTGAGACGGAGTCGCTCTGTCGCCCAGGCTGGAGTGCAGTGGCCAGATCTCTGCTCACTGCAAGCTCCGCCTCCCGGGTTTACGCCATTCTCCTGCCTCAGCCTCCCGAGTGGCTGAGACTACAGGCGTCCACCACCTCGCCCGGCTAGTTTTTTTGTATTTTTTTTTTTTAGTAGAGACAGGGTTTCACCGTGTTAGCCAGGATGGTCTCAATCTCCTGACCTTGTGATCCGCCCGTCTGGGCCTCCCAAAGTGCTGGAATTACAGGCTTAAGCCACCGCGCCCCGCCAGCAGCACTAATTTCTTTTGCTCATGGGTCTTCAACTTGAGCAGGACTTGTCCTCAGCTGTGATGACTCAATGGCTAGGGGTGGGGCTAGCTGGAGAATGGCTTCTTCACAGCGGGCCAGTCTCAGGTGTACCCCAGAACAAGCATTGCAAGCATTGGGTGGAAGTGCAGGGCTTCTTCTGACTTAGTGTTGAATGTCCCAGATGTGTTTTTTCAGTCAAGCAAGTCACTAAGGCCAGCCCAGGTTCAAGGAAAGGGGAATTGGATTCTACCTTTCAATGAGAGGAATAGCAAAGAATTTGTAGTCAACTTTCCTCTCCCTTGATTGTAACTTTTTTTCATATTGATTTGTAGTTCTTTATATATTCCCTCTATTTGTAATTATTTATTTTGGAGAATTATTTTTGATTTATACCTTGTCCCATCATGGCTTTGTTTTTACTCTCTTTATAGCTTTTCCCCACTTTGTGGCTAATGGTTTATAAGTCTTGTTTAAGTTTTCCCCTCCCTCAAGGTCATAAGAGCTGTCTAACTTTCTAATCATCTAAAGATTTCTGTCTTTGTCTTTCTATTTAGGTCATCAATCAACCTGGAATTTACGTTAGTGTATGGTGTGAAGTAGGGATCCAATTTAACTTTTTCCTCATATGGATATCTAAGTGTCATTTATGAAGAAGAATGTCCTTTCCTGTCTGCTCTGCAGCGCGCCGGATAGCAAATGTTTGTGTATGCAAGAGTCCTTTCTGGGCTCTCTATTCTGTTCCATTCTAATCTTCTGTCTTTGAGTCAATACCACACTGTCTGAATTTCTATTTATAATAGGTCTTGACATCTAGCAGAATAAGTTCCCCCATCTTGCTTTTCTTTAAAAGTGTCTTGGCTATCCTGTTTTTTTATACTTCCTAATACATTTTAGACTCACTTTACAAGTTCCACAAAACATCTTTTGAATTTTTGATTTAAACTGACATCTGTATCATATTTGTTCTTCCAATATGTATTCGTAGTGTATCCCTTCATCTATGTAGGTGTTCTTAAAGCTTCTCACTGCACCTTTTTTTGTTCTGTAGAATCCACAGGTTTTCATATATTTTTCCTCCTTCAATCCATTACAATGTGGTGAATATCATTGATTTTTAAAAATGTAAGCCAATTTTCATTACTAGAATACATAAAATTTGGTCATGATGGATTATATATTTATAATATCTTTATATTTTATTTATATATCTTTTGATTTGGTTGGCTAATGTTTGATTTAGAATTTTTGTATTTACTTTCATGAAAGTGAGTGGTTTGTGATTTTCATTTCTCTAATGTCTTTGTCAGGTTTTAATATTAAGGCTCTGCTGGCATCATAAAGAAGTTGGGATGGTTCCTTTTTTTCTTTTCTTTTTTTTTTTTTTGAGGACGGAGTTTCACTCTTGTTGCCCAGGCTGGAGCGCAATGGCTCGATCTCGGCTCACTGCAACCTCCGCCTCCCAGTTCAAGCGATTTTCCTGCCTCAGTCTCCTGAGTAGCTGGGATTACAGGCATGTGGCATCACACCCAGCTAATTTTGTATTTTTAGTAGAGATGGGGTTTCTCCATGTTGGTCAGGCTGGTCTCAAACTCCCCACCTCAGCTGATCTGCTCGCCTCGGCCTCCCAAAGTGCTGGGATTAGAGGCGTGAGCCACTGTGCCCAGCCTGGTTCCTCTTTTTCTGATCTATGGAAAAGTCTGTGTAACAGTGACATTGTTTCTTCCTTAAATGTTTGGTAGAATTCACCAATGAAGCCATCTGGAATTCAAGGATTTACATTTCTTTAATAATTGTAAGACTGCCCAAGTTATCCATTTCCTCTGGTATAAATTTTGGTAAATTATATTTTAGAGAGAAATTTATCCATTACATTTGAATTTTCAAGTATATGTTAATACTATTTTCTTATTTTTTGATGTCTGTAGGATCCTTGGTTAACTTCTCTTTTTCTTACTCTTGTTTAGTTATTTTCATTCTCTCTCTCTTTTTCTCTCTTCCATTTTGATCAGTCTTGCCAGAATTTTTTAACTTTGTTAATAGTTTCAAAGAAATGACTTTTGACGTTTAAATTTTATTTTGATTTCTCTATTGCATGTATTATGTTTGTTTCATATTTTATTAATTTACACTCTCAACTTTTTTATTCTACCTTTTTGGGTTATTTTACATTTCTTTTTCTAATGTCTGAAATGGACACTTTTTCATTAATTTTCTGACTTCCTTCAAGACTATAAATCTTCCAAGTACATAAAAGCCTACTTAGAGAGAAGCACAAGTTTTGATATGTGACATTTTTGTCATTCTTCTATTGTAAATATTTTCTAATTTTCATTTATCATTTTCTTTTTGTATACTGAGTTGTTTAGGAATGTATTTCTCAGTTTTATTTTTAATATTAATTACCAAGTTGATTACATTGTTGTCAGAAATCATGTTTAATGGCTGGGTGCAGTGGCTCATGCCTGTAATCCCAGCACTTTGGGAGGCCGAGGCAGGCGAATCACCTGAAGTCAGGAGTTCGAGATCAGCCTGGGCAACATGGTGAAACCCCCATCTCTACTAAAAGTAGAAAATTAGCTGGGCATGGTGACACATGCCTGTAATCCCAGCTATTGGGAGGCTGAGGCAGGAGAATCCCTTGAACCTGGGAGGCAGAGGATGTGGTGAGCTGAGATCGTACCATTGTACTCCAGCCTGGGCAACAAGAGTAGATCTCCGTCTCACCAAAAAAAAAAAAAAAAAAAAAAAAAAAAAAAAAAAAAAAAAAAAGAAAAGAAATCATGTTTAACACTATTTCAATCAAACATTATCTTTTTTTTTTTTTTTTGAGATAAAGTCTTACTCTTTCACCCAGGCTGGAGTGCAGTGGTGTGATCTTGGCTCACTGCAACCTCCACCTCCTGGATTCAAGTGATTTTCTTTCTTCAGCCTCCTAAGTAGCTGAGATTACAGGCACACACCACCATGGTGGGCTAATTTTTGTACTTTTAGTAGAGATGGGGTTTTGCCATATTGGCCAGGCTAGTCTTGAACTCCTGACCTCAGGTAATCTGCCCATCTAGGCCTCCTAAAGTGCTGGGATTAAAAGCATGAGCCACCGTGCCTGGCCTGAAACATTATCTTTTTGTAAATGTTCATGTATGCTTGAAAAGAAACTGTAATCTGCTCTTGTTGAGTGCAGTATTTTATATGTGTCCACTAGATCAAATATGTTAATAATATTGTATAGATGGTTTATTTCTTCCCTAAATTGTGATGGCTTTTTACTGCTTTTCTTGTCTATACTGAGACTTGTGCTAAATTCTCTCACTATGATGTTGGATTTGCTTTCTTCTTGTAGACATATAATTTTGGGCTTTATATATTTTGTGACTATGTGGTTAAGTGCATACAAATAGAACATTTTTATGTCTCCCTTGTAAATAGAGTATTTTATCATCACATAATAATCCTCTTTATCTCTAATAATACTTTGTGCTCTAAAATCTATTTTGTCTGACATTACTATAGCCACAGTAGCTCTTTATTGGTGAATGCTCACATGGCACATTATACTTATTCCTTTTATTCTCAATATTTCTTTATTTTTTATATCCTAAATGTGACTTTTGTCACATCTAGATTTTCATAAAAAATCCAATTTACTAACATTTGCCATTTGACTAAAGCATTCATTTCTCTTACATTTAATATACTTATCAATGTATTTCTGTTTTTAAAATATCACTTTATTTTGGGCTATTTGCCTTTCTGTTCTACGTTTCTTTTTCTTGCTTTCTTGGGCTCAACTGTATTTTCTTGGACTTCGCTGTACTTTGTCATACATTTTCCATCAGAAGTTATTGTCTCCTTTTTTTTTTTTTTTTTTTTTTTGAGGCGGAGTCTCGCTCTGTCGCCGGGACTGGAGTACAGTGGCCAGATCTCAGCTCACTGCAAGCTCTGCCTCCCGAGTAGCTGGGACTACAGGCGCCCGCCACCTTGCCCGGCTAGTTTTTGTATTTTTAGTAGAGATGGGGTTTCACCGTGTTAGCCAGGATGGTCTCGATCTCCTGACCTCGTGATCCGCCCGTCTCGGCCTCCCAAAGTGCTGGGATTACAGGCTTGAGCCACCGTGCCCGGCCTATTGTCTCCTTTTGTGTGTATGTGCTTTCCTTCAAAATTAAAATCTGCATACTTAATTTACCAAAGTTTACAGTTAATGAATACTTTTGCTATATTCCCCAGGCAATCCATGTATTGTCTTATATTTTAGTTCTTAATTTTTGTATGCCATAGGCATCACTGTTCTAGACAGTGTTCATTTATATTCACCCATGCATTTAAACGCTCATTGCTTTTCACTCTTTCCTGTACATAGGTCCTTCCATCTGGGATCACTTTCCTTCTGCCTGAAATAGCTCCTTGAGCATTTCCTTTAGTGAATGTCTGCTTCTAATTGAACTCTCAGAGTTTTTGTTTGCCTGAAAAAATCTTTATTTCATCCTAATTCTTGAAAGACATTTTTTTCCTTAGTGTGGAGTTCTAGGGTAGAAATGTTCTTTCAGCTCATTGAAGCTACCACTCCACTATCTTCCGCCTTGTTACGTGTGTACTGTTGTTGAGAAGTCAGCTGTCAGTTTAAGACATCTGTTTTTTCTTCTCTAGCTGCTTTTACAATTTTTCTCTGTATCTCTGGTTTTCTGCTGTCTCACTATGATGTATCCAGGTGTGAATTTCCTATTGACCAGGAGTTCCAAAGGCATGTGGATGGGTTTCAGCAGTTGGGGAGGGCTGGGAGGTGGGATCAGATAAGGGGATGCCTGCAGCTTGTAGGGGATTGACCTGGGATGCCACATCATTGAGCCTCAGCTGTGTGCTCTGTAAAAGAGGGTTGATATTTACTTTGCCTCTCCATCTTCATTCAGTAAGCATTGATTGAGAACCCATCAGGTAGGTGCTAGACCCTTTCCTGGGTAGTGGGAACACAAGATGAGTCTCAGCTTTTGAGACTCTTCCAGCAAGAAGGGGAGGCAGGTGTGAGAACAGACATATATGATGGTGGATGCTGCAGCCACAGGTGGCCCAAAGATGGGTCACTTCCACATGGGGTTGGGGGTGTAGGTAATAAAGGCTTCCTGGTTCATGGAGCTTCAACCTCATCTTAAAAGCCGCATACATTTTTAGTGGACCATCCACGAAAGAAGGCATTCCTAGGAGAGGGAACAGCAGGCGCTGGGAGGTGGGAAACAGTGTGGCTCATTAGTGTTACCGAATTGTTTCACACTGGGGGGTTGGGTGCCCTTTGGAGGGCTTCTGTTCTAGCCAGTAATCTTTTGGTTTTCAGTGACCATAACACATGGCAGAAACTCACACTGCAAAGGTAGGGAGGGCAGGGGAACAGCCAACACCTCTTGCCCCTGCTTCTCTGGTTCCTTCCACCCATCAGGGATCATGTCTGCCCACCTAGCCTGACTTCACATCTTACATTCCCACCACCTAGAAGGCCAGATTCTCTTTATTCTAGTTAAAGCATTCCAAGGAGGGTGCTGATTGGCTAGTTTGGAGTAGGTGACCATCTTCAGACCAATCAGACATAGTCAGGGCCTGGGTCTTCTATGACCTTGGTCATTCCTGCTACAGCCCTGTGTTGTTTTGATGGCATAGCTCCCAGGGTAGGGGGCATTGCCTGGGGCCAGTCCTGCAGAAATTCACTACAGCATAAATGCTATGGAACTCGACCATTGTTCTGTAGACAGAGGGTCCAGAAAAGGGTTTGTTTGATTTTACATTATTTTTATTTTTAATTGTGATAAAATGCACATAATATAGCATTTACCGTCTTAACCATTTTTAAGTGTACAGTTCAGTGGCATTAGGTACATTCACATTGTTGTGCAACCCTCACTACCATCCATCTCCAGAACTTTTTCATCTTCCCAAACTGAAACACTGCCCCATTAAACAACTCCCCCTTCTCATCTCCCCTCGCACCCTGGCAACCATTCTACTTTCTGTCTCTATGAATTTGACTACTCTAGGTACCTCCTGTGAGTGAATCATACAGTATTTGTCTTTTCTTTTCTTTTTTTTAGATGATGTCCCACTCTGTTACCCGGGTTGGGGTGCAGTGGTACGATCTTAGTTCACTGCAACCTCTGCCTTCCAGGCTCAAGCCATCCTCCTGTCTCAACCTCCCAAGAAGCTGGGACCACAGGTGTGTGTAACCACGCTCGGCTAATTTTTTGTATTTTTTGGTTGAGACAGGTTTTTGCCATGTTGCCCAGGTTGGTCTCAAACTCCTGAGCTCAGACAATCCACTTGCCTTGGCCTCCCAAAGTGCTGGGATACAGGCATGAGCCACCGAGCCAGGCCAGTATTTTTCGTTTTGTGATGGGCTTATTTCATTTAGCATAATGTCCTTAAGGTTCATCTATGTTGGAACATGTGTCAAAATGTCCTTCCTTTTTAAGGATGAATAATATTCCATTCATGGATGGACCACAGTTTGTTTATCCATCATTTGTTGATGAACACCTGGGTTTCTTCCACCCTTTAGCTATTGTGAATAACATTGGTATAAATATTGGTGTACAAATATCTCTTTGAGGACCTGTTTTCAATTCTTTTGGATATATACCCATAGTGGAATTGCTGTATCACGTAAAAGGAAATAAAATTTCAAGATCCTCTAAATTTATTATACCAAGGGGAAAGGCTCATTCATGTAGCATGTTTGCAATTCTGCTTCTTAGATTATAGATTAAGGCCGGGTGTGGCAGAGCACACCTGTAATCCCAGCACTTTGAAAGGCCGAGGTGGGTGGATCACCTGAGTTCAGGAGTTCGAGACCGGCCTGGCCAACATAGTGAAACCCCATCTTTACTAAAAATCCAAAAATTAGCTGGGCTTGGTGGCAGGTGCTTGTAATCCCAGCTACTTGGGAGGAACTCGACCATTGTTCTGCAGACAGAGGGCCCAGAAAAGGGTTTGTTTGATTTTACATTATTTTTATTTTTAATTGTGATAAAATGCACATAATATAGCATTTACCGTCTTAACCATTTTTAAGTGTACAGTTCAGTGGCATTAGGTACAAGAGAATTGCTTGAACCCAGGAGGCAGAGGTTGCAGTGAGCCGAGATCACACCACTGCACTCCAGTCTGGTGACAAAGTGAGACTCAGTCTCAAAAAGAAAAAAGGAAAAGATTATAGATTACTCTCTTACTCATTGCTCTTGTTCTGTAAATGACGAGGGGAGACCAGAGACCATAACTCCCCCCTTCCAATCACTGATCTTTGTTATAGATTAACTGCCTTTTTTATTGTCCTGTACCTAACTTAGACCAGATAGCAGCCAAGACCCCATGACAATTATATCTTCAGTGTGGAATGTTAAGTATACCTTTCCCGGAAGAAAAAGACCATCTTGACTAATCAGATCATTGTAACTATGTATTAAGCTTTACATAAAAAGATGTTAAGGCCAGGGCGCGGTGGCTCAAGCCTGTAATCCCAGCACTTTGGGAGGCCAAGACGGGCGGATCACAAGGTCAGGAGATTGAGACCACCCTGGCTAATACGGTGAAACCCCGTCTCTACTAAAGAATACAAAAAACTAGCCGGGCGACGAGGCGGGTGCCTGTAGTCCCAGCTACTTGGGAGGCTGAGGCAGGAGAATGGCCTAAACCCGGGAGGCGGAGCTTGCAGTGAGCTGAGATCCGGCCACCGCACTCCAGCCTGGGCGACAGAGCCAGACTCTGTCTCAAAAAAAAAAAAAAAAAAAAAAAAAAAAAAAAATAGATGTTAAATGTTCTGTTAAGCTTCCCTAAACTTTGTCTGTATGCATGATCCTAAACTTCTACACTTTGGATCTACACTGACTTCCATCCTTTGGAATCTTTGCTTCCTGGGCCACTTGTCCTTGAACTTTGCACTTAATAAACTCTTTAAGTGAGATTCTGACCCTTTCGGTTAAGTTGGAAATCACATGGTAGTTCTATTTTTAATTTTTTGAGAAATAGCCTGCTGTTTTCCATAGTGGCTGCACCCTCTTACGTTCCCATGAATAGTTCACAAGGGTTCCGATTTCTTCACATCCTTGCTTGTGATTTATTGGTTGATTGTGATTAGTGTGTAATGGATGTGAGGTGGTATCTCATTGTGGTTTTTATTGCATTTCCCTAATAACTAGTGATGTTGAACATCTTTTCATGTGCTTATTGGTCATTTATATCTCTTCTTTGGAGATATGGCTATTCATGTCCTTTGCCTGATTTTTAATCAGGTTGGGTCTTCTTGTTGAGTTGTAGTAAAGAGCTTTAAGTAGGACTGTCACAGTTTGACTTACGGTTTTGACAGAGTTGAGCCTGAAACTTTGGCAGGAATCAGGGTGAGGGGGAAGCGGCAAGAACTTGGGGCTGCCAGGACTGACACTGCGCACAGTGGGCTCTTCACAAAAGCTGATCTCACCCAGGCCCTCTTCCTGCTCCGGATCTTGGATGGCCTAAGGAGGAGGACACTGGGATCACTTCTTTGGATCCTGGCCTTTTTTTTTTTTTTTTTTTGAGACGGAGTCTCGCTCTGTCGCCCAGGCTGGAGTACTGTGGCGCAGTCTCGGCTCACTGCAAGCTCCGCCTCCCGGGTTCACGCCATTCTCCTGCCTCAGTCTCCTGTGGATCCTGGCCTTTTAAGGCTCTCAGGGAATGCTCAGGCAGTCTCCAACAGACCCCTGGGAAATCCAGGGCCCTAGTCCCTCCATATGTGGTCCAGACGGAGAATGGTTAATGATCCACGCTTTAGGACACCTGCCTGCTATTTGCAGCAGGGGCTGACCATGGGGGTTGGGCTCTAGAAATCCGCAGGAATTTACACATAGGTGCTGGGCTGTATGAGGGTGGATCCCCCACTGGTTTTTCTGACTGGCAGATAGTTCAAAGACGTGGGCTGGGGAGCCAGAATGCCTGGGTTCAAATCCTATTTTGCCACATACCACTTGGGCATATTACATAACTCTTTTGTGCCTCCATTTACTGCTCTATAAAATGGGAATAATAAGAGCTCCTCCCTTGTGAAGGATTGGGTGAGGATTACATGAGTTAATGTATGCAAAGCGTTGACATAGTGCCTGTCTCGTAGTAAATGCAATGTAAATGTGGGTTATTGCTGTTATTTTCACTGAGACCAGGCCTTGTTAGGCTTCCCACCGCCCAGCAGCCTGCAAGCCTCCCGGACCACGTGGAGGTGCGGTTATCCTTGGGACCGGTCCTGCCTCCCCGGGCGGCTCGCGCGGCAGCGCCTGGGGTCCGTTCCCGCGGTTGCCGGCAGGGGGCAGCATTGCACTGCGACTGCTCCTGGGCGGCGCGGGCGGTCGGGCTTGGGAACTGCTCCTCGCGTGGGCCCGTGCCCTCGCTGCGTGCCTCGCGCTGTCACCTGCGGCATCGGCGGGGTAGCCTGTGTAGCTGTCTGCCCAGTAGGGTGGGCATGGGGGCCGGAGACCGCTGTCTCTGTTCAGCCCGGGGTCTCTTGGGGCAGGGCGCCCCACCGCCTCTTCCACGAGGCTCTCAAGCGTGCCTGGCTCTTTCTTGGCCCCTCGAGGTGCCTGGAGGCCCTTGACCATCTTTGTTCCGTGCACAATCCAATGTGGGCAATTGCGCGGTGGCTCAGGGTGCGGCCCAGGCCAGGCACAGAGTGTGAGGGTTGGGAGATGTTTGGACAACCCCCACCTCGGCCTTCATTAGGTCGGGGACCGGCAGGGCCTGAGCGGTATTGCAGGTGCGTGTGGCCTCTGGGGAGGGAGTATGGCGGAGAGGATGCGCGCGCCCTGTGGTCCTGATCTGGGCTTGAGCCCACCCCATGCTTGAATCTGCTCTGGGCCTTTGCTTATGCTCAGCCTGCTTCCTGGAATGGCTCCCCCTTCCTCCTTATTCAACCCCCTCGGGTATCTCAGAGTCCGTAACAGCCTTCCAGGTCTCAGGGTCTGGCATCAGCTTCCCTTCCCTGCCAGTCCCCAAAACCGTCTGGTCCTCGCCTGGGCCTACCCCTCACCCACCACCACCAGACTCTGGGTCCACATTAGGACCTGTGTCTGTCCTGCCCACCGTGACCCTTGGCAGGGGATCACGGGGATGGCCCGGCCTCCTGTGAAGGAAGGTCAGCTCCGTGATTCCAGATGATTCTAGTCTGGAAATCTCGTGGACTCCAGAGGTCTAGCCTTTGGCTACTCTCCCCCACATTTCCTGGAGAGGCTTGACCACTGGCCCATAGGCCAAGGGGACCCTCCCTTCTGTGGTCACAGACCTTCAACAGATGATGGCAGATGCAGGTCACTACCCTCAGGTGACCCCACAAAGAGCCACACACTGGGGAAAGAACAGTCAGTGTTCCCAGTGAGTGGGAAGTGCACCCTAAAACAACTTAGAGATACAATTTTTCATTTATCAAGAATGAAACAAAGATTAATGTTTAGTGTTGGTGAAGGTGCAGAGAAGCAGACACTTTCATGAACTGCCCATGGAAATGTAGATTGGTTTTAAAAACAGCTTTGGAGGGCAATTTTGGAACTATGTATTAGAGACTTAAACGATGCATAACCTCTGACCCAGCAATTCCACTGCTAGGTATTTTTTCTACTAAGAAAATAATTGCATAAAAGTTGAAAACGCATGTATAAGTATTTTTACCGAAACACTGTTTATAATGGTAAAAATTGGGGAGAATGTTCAACAGGAAATGAATGATTGAATAATGTATGATAGCTCCATGGAATAGAACTGTAATCAGCCATTAAAAAAATCACATTTTTGGAAGAGAATTTCATAGCAGAGTGAAATGCTCACATTAAAATGTTCATTCATTCACTAATTAATTGATTTAACATATATTGAATATCTGTGAGACATGCCAGGTATTCTTTTAGGCACTGAGAATACAACTGTAAATAAGATAAATACTATCGCCCTCCTTATTGGGCTTTCCTTCTATAGCTGAAGACAGGCAAGAAAGAAGTGAAAAATAATTTCAGGTAGCAATACTTTTGTCTGTTTCTCTTTCAAAATTATACTTGAATAGAAAAAAGGATGGGAAGAAGAGCATCACAGTGTCAACAGTGGTTATTTCTGGTTGGTGGTATCAGGTAGGATTTGTGTTAAGTTACGAGTAACTGAGAACTTCACTGCAGAAGCTTATAAAGACCAGGGTCTGATTGGCTCCTGTGTCCTGGGTTGATAAAGCAGCTCCACTCTGCCCTCCTGGAACGCAGGCTGTGCATGCCCTGCTTGGCTTCTCAAGGTCACAGGACGGTAGGCTTTCCTCCAGGTCTCCTGTCTACCTTCCAGGCAGGAAGAAGGGGGAAGGCAGAGGAACAAAGTCTTTCTCCTCCAGAGGCTCTGCCTTTTATTTTATGTGAACAGAGCTTCAGTCAAGGTCTCATTGGTCAGAATGGACCACTTGGGAAGAACATGGAGGTAGTGTCATGGGTTATCACCGTTTTCTTCTTCACATTTTCTGGCATTTTGTAAATCAAACAAGACATTAAAACTAGCTTCTGTATATAGGAAATGAAGGACTTTTTGTGTTTTAAGAAACAATGTTGGGGTGGATTGCTATGTGGGAATGGAGAGCAGAGGGCAGGCAGTTGCAGCTGGGCTCAGACACAGCTGCTATGGGTGCCGTGGTCCTGGAGGTCTCTCCCACTAATTTCCATCCCCCTGGGTCCTGTGTGCCCCTGAAGACTGGTGCAGTCCTCAGAGGACACGGTGGAGTGCAGGACCGTGGCTGTCCCTGGGAGGGCCATACCTGTCTACTGGCCGCCTTGCTGGCTGCCCTAACTCTCTCTGTTTGCTGGTCTCCAGGAAGGCTGTGTGGCTGCTGGGGTGAGTGTGCACAGCCTAGGCTCATGCTGGGCTGGACTGACTGGCCCTGGGGCTTTCTCCCCAAAGGATTTGTCCCCATGCGCAGGGCTGGTGGGCCATGTCAGGCTAATCTCGATCTGTGTCCTGGCCTCTGTATTGTGTTCATTTCCTGTGGCTGCTGTATGGAATTTCAGCTTCTGGTGGCTGCCCGCATTCCTTGGCAGGGGGCCGCGCCCTTCCAATCCCTGCCTCTGTGATCACATGGTCTTCTCTGTGTCGTCCTTCTCTGACTCTTTCTTAGATGGACATTCATGATGGCATTTAGGGCCCACTTGGACAATCCAGGCCCACTTTGACAATCCAGGACCATCTCCTCATTTGCAGATGCTTGACTTAATCAAATCTGCAAATGCTCTCTCCAAATAAGGTCACATTTACAAATTCTGGGGATTAGAATGTGGACATCTGTTGGGGGCTATTTTTCATTAACTGTCCGGTGACTTTACTGCTCTGAGCCTTGATGATCTCATCTGTAGAGTGGGGATAAGAGTCCCATTCTCACAAAGTCTTGAGTCAGTCACCAACAGGCCGTGAGCAGGCGCTCGGCAGGCAACAGTGAGTGTCCCTCAGTGGTTGAGCCCTGCCCTGCCCCTCCCCTCTGACTGCTGAGGCTGCTTCTCCCTCGCTTTCCCTTGTTGGTTGATCTGCCCTGGTCCTGGAGACAGTGAGAGGACCTGGGTGGCAGGCCTGCCGACGGCCTCTGATCTGCAGACCCTTTTTCCTGTTTCCACCTCCTTCTCCTTCCACTGCCTGTCCCCATAGTGAGGCGTGTGTGCTGCTTTGGTGCACAGGCCTTGTGCTTGGCAAGGGTTAAGCACATGCAGGTTCCCCTCCTTCCCTGGGAGCCTCCCCTGGGGGCTTCTGCTTCCTCCCACTCCCTCTTCTGTTCCCTCATATCAAAGCTCCCACCAGGCTCAGTGGCTCAGGCCTATAATTTCCCAGCACTTTGGGAGGCTGAGGCAGTCAGATCACTTGAGGTCAGGAGTTTGAGACCGCCTGGCCAACCTGGTGAAACCCCCCTTTCTACTAAAAATACAACAATTAGCCAGGCGTGGTGACACATGCCTGCAGTCCCAGCTACTTGGGAGGCTGAGGCAGGAGAATCACTTGAACGTGGGAGGTGGAGGTTGTAGTGAGCTGAGATCATGCCACTGTACTCCAGCCTGGGCAACAGAGCAAGACTGTCTCAAACAAACAAAAAAAGCCAAAACCCCCAAAACAAAAGACATCTCTGGGTCCCTCTCTATTTTCCAGACAGATCTCTGGCAAGTCAGGGACTTTGCCCAAGGTTGCCTAGCATATTGGCAGTGGATTCAGAGCCTTTGCCATGTTCCTGCCTCATCTGGAGGAATACCAGGCAGCCCTTGCTCCAAACCAAGTCTCCAGAAGCCTCCTGTGAGGTAGTACTTCCCCCCTTTAGGTTTACAGAGTGCTAAATGCACTATGGTGCCCAGATAGGAAAAGTCAATCACAATTTCACTTCATTGTCGGATGGAAGAAGAAGTTTACAGGCCAGATAACCCGCTCTTGGAAATGGGTGTGTCCATATGTAGGGTGCTCAGATCCATTAGGGGCTGCGTTCAGCTGGAGGGCTGGGTCTGCGGAAGGGGCTTTCTGTTGGATGAGCAAGGACTTCAGGTGGATGCACCTGCTCCCTTGGGAGAGTTGGGGACTCAGTTCTGAAAGGCTGTGAGCTCGTGGGAGCCCCTGTGCTGCACCCAACTTAGGAGGATGGGGTGAGGAGGGGTGTGGTGGGGTGGACCTCTCGCATCCATTGAACAAAATATCTGTGCAGCTCCTGGCCTGCTGTGCAGGCTGACATTTAGGTACCTCATCTTAAACAAGGAGCAGGGGGCGTCTGGTGAGCAACAAGGCCCCACTTTATGTGTGGACACTTGCAGCCTCATTCCTGGGGAGGGCAGAGGACATATGACTGGCATAGAGCATTGTGTATAGAACCAGGGTGGGACAGTCTCCCATGAGTTCCCTGGTAGCCAGGGGGACAAAGACCTCTCACTCCACTGTTTAAGTTCCCTTTTGCAGATTGGTGATTCTCTTGCCCAGGATGTCCACTGAAGACACGATGGTTGACAGGCCTCTGGCTGCCATGATGTCACCCCAGACCCACTCTGTAGAGATGTGTTTGGGAAGGAGAATGTGTGGCTTTAGCATCTCCCACCAGGACCATTCTGTCAACTTCTATCCTGGTCCCTCTGCTGCCTTCTTCTTCCCACCTTGCTGCTCTCCCCACAGCCTTCCCTTACTTGTTTCCACCTCCATACCTTTCCTCTCGCTGTTCCCTTCACCTGCAATGTACACTCCCTTCCTTAACTCAGCTCAAGGTCTCAGCTAAACCTGTGTGGAGCCCTGGAACCCAAAGCAGGAGATGACAGAGGCAGGAGGAGCCCTGGGCAGTGGTGGAAGGGGCAGGGGCCTCTGTGGCACTTCATGTTCTGGGACAGTCAGGCGGTGACTGTTGAGGGTACAGGAGCCTGAGTTCAGCTCTGGGGTCAGACAGGCCAGGATTCAGGACCCTGCCACTTAGTCTTTCCAGTCATTGGGGACTAGAGTGGTCCCCAAAGTGCAAAAACAGCAGAGTTGCAGAGCCCAGGTGTTGGGGAGAGAGGAGAGGAGCCACCCCAGGCAGGCGTTGGGGTTGGGAAGCAGGGAGCCCAGCAGGTCTCCTGGGAGGGCGTGGGCCAGCCTGTGGGCTCTAGGACAGGCTTTTCAGGGCTGTGGTTTTACATGTGTGAGCTGCAGCAGCAGAAGCCATTCCGTACACACAGGTAGACTCAAAGCGCCCATGCCCAAGGCTGGCTATGGACGTGGAGTGGGGTTCTCAAAAACCCTGAGCTTCCTCTTAAGAGCCTCTTATATCCAGGCTTTGGGGCACATACTTGGAGAATCTCTGCTTTAGCAGGAGGTGAGACACAGGCTGCCCCCAGAGGCCTGGGACTGAGATGACAGCTCCTGGGGGTTGTTCTTTGGACCTGAGCCTTGCTTCTCCTTTGCTCTCCCTTGGCGTTTGGAGATGCCTTTGTGCACACTCCAGCTTGCCTTATCTGACTTTTGCAGGGTTCTAAGGAAGGGATGAACCTTGCTGGATTCCAAGGGGTCAAGGGGAGTCCTGGATGTCAGCATGAGAGCCCCAGATGAGCCTGAGCTGCTGTTCAGTCCTGCCACCCACCCTGCCTGGAGAGCCTGGGTCTAGGAAAGAGGCCTCTGGAGTTCCTTGCTTTTGCAAAGGAAGCAATTTTCCACACAGGTAACTTTTTGGACTAATTGATTCTAAGCAGACTGAAGACCCAGTCCTGAGTCCCAGTTTCCTGACTGTATAATGGGAGTAAAGAGGTCCTTGCCCTGGAAAGATGAGGCCTTCCTATCTAGGGCAGACACATGATGTGTGATTTCCTTTCTCCTCATTGGCCCATGGGGCACGGCTCTGGCCCGCAGAAGCCCTCCCTCAACTGGGCTGCCCGCCATGGGTGTCTGCACCGTGCCATGGGAAGGGTGCAAAGGGGCATAACAGTGGGTCTTGCCCTGGTGGCTGAGGCAAGCTTGTGCTGGAATTTTCCCTCTCCCTAACCTTGGGAAAACCAAGGAATGAATCAATAGAAGCCTCAAATTAATAGAATGAGCAATGCAAAAGATTGCTGGCCTGGGAAATTTAAAGTAAAAACCCATGAGGCTACCAAGAGTAAAAGTAAACTAAAAAAATACAGTAATATAAAAGAAGATCAAATAAAATAAATACAAGCTGAGAAACATTAAAAATAAGATGAAAGAGGTTGGCAAGAAAGGGTAGTAAGGAAGACAAAGTAGAGACAGACAATTCACATTCAACTGAGGAAGAGCCAAAGCAGTGCTGGGAGAACAGATGAAAAAAGCAATAAACAAGGGTGTTAAAAAAAACCAAAAAACAAAAAACAAAGCTGGCGTGGTGGCTCACGCCTGTAACGTCGGCACTTCGGGAGGCTAAGGCAGGAGGATTGCTTGAGTCCAGGAGTTCAAGACAGCCTGAGAAACATGGTGAAACCCCATCTCTACAAGAAATGAAAAACATTAGCTGGGCATGGTAACATGTGCCTGTGGTCTCAGCTACTCAGGAGGCTGAGGTGGGAGGATTGCTGGAGCCCAGGAGGTGTAGGCTACAGTGAGACATGATCACATCAATGTCCCCTGGCTTGGGTGACAGACCAAGACCCTGTCTTCAAGAAAAAATAAAAAAAGGAAAAACCCAGTGGGTTAAGAGAGGAAGGCAGCAGTGAGATTTCCTGAGCTTGGATCTTGGCAGAAAGTGGGTTCCCTGGAGCCTGTAATGAGAGATGGGGCTGGCAACAAGGTTCTTCCCCCCAGATGCCTACAGACTCTTTCCTGGGGGCTTGACCTCAAGACCTGGGTTGGCTTCTACCCTGTGTACAAGGCACAGCTGGGTTCCATGCCAAAGCCTGCAGAGAATTCCCCAGGCTTGGACTTGATCTTTCTTTGCCAGCAGGGCCTGGGCTGAATCGTCTTCCATATCACTGGTAGGCTCTCTGCTGTGGAGGGAATGAGGAAGATAGAGTTTTGGGGCCCTCCCTGGAGACGCATGATTCAGGAGGGGCACTTCTGCAGGGGTTGGGCACTGGTGGTTCCGCATCAGGCAGGCAGCTCCTCAGGATTGTGCCTGGGAGGCAGGTCACTCGGAGGGCCAGGACTCCAGCTGGCCTTTCCTTAGTCCAGCTCTTGGCTGACTAAGAGAAAGAAGGCAATGGAGAAAGGAAAGATCTGCATTTCTGGAATGACAAAGCTTTAAGTCACAATGATTGTGGCTTCCAAGTAGACCACTGAGGCCTCTCTCTGCCTTGACATTTCACCTACAGCTTCTGTGGCCAACTACTAGCTTCCAGTGTTGTTTCAGTTGAGATTCCTGATGAGCCCAGTTTATCTTTTTGCACCGTCCTTCCATTTCCTTGTGTGTAAAATGGGATGACCATCTCCTCGGTAAGATGTCAGGTGGTGAGCACAGTACCTGCATGTGGTAAGTGCTAAATAAAAGTAATTAGAATCAGTAAAACTGAAGAACTCTTTAGAAAAAGCAGTCTCCTGTGTTGGCTGAGCTTGTGTAAAAGAAAGATTTACTGACTCAGTTTTAATTTCTTTGAATACACCTTTGTGTAGTGAGGAGCAAACCAAGAGGACTGAGCCTTGGGCCTGCCAGCAACTCACCTGATGCCTTTCTCTGGGCCTCAGTTTTTCTCTCTCTGAAGTGGGTGTGTGTCATATGACCCAGAGATTGCTAATCTTTCTTCTCCAGCTAAATTCTTGCAGTAGGGGTGAACTTGTTCATTGGGTAGAGCTGCTTCCCCTGCTTTTGGAGAGGCAGCATTTGCAGCCCCAGAGGCTATCAGGGATAAGGGTGTTGGGCCAGGGATAGCTGGGCCAGGAGCAATAAATTGTTAAAGGCTTTATGAGTCTGAGCAAGCCACCACTAACAGCCAATGCCCCTGGAACCTGGCAACTCCAACTTTAGGTGGCAGAGGATTAAACACATTTTGCCTCAAGGTGAGTCTGTACAGGTCCCGAGTGGTCTCTGGGCCTGCCTCCCAGCTCTGTGAGGAACAGGAGCTGAGCAGAGTCCTACAGTCACCACACAAAGGGTGTTCAGGGGATTGTAGCCTGAATAGGAAAACTGGCTTGGCTGAGTGGATTGTCCCAGGGTGAGCATCTGGGAATGAGCATATGGGGATGGCAGACTACCACACGCCCTGGAAGCTGGAGGGGAAGGAGGCACCCGGGACAGAAGGTGAGGTTGCCGCAGGTCAACAGCTTCAGATGAGATCCACCTTGAGTCATGATCCTCAGATGCCAAGCCACAGGAACCTCATCACCCACCTCATCATCCAAACTGGAACTTGATGGAAATCACTCCAAAACTATGTGTTAGTGGGTTGTCTTCTTAATACTTGGAAGGAGGTCTTAATACTTGTTCCACTGAAATCATGCTACCTACACCTAGCAAAACATACATCAAAGAAAAACTTCTAACTGGGTATATCACATGCCCACTGTACTAACACACTGGAGAACCCCCAACAACAGGGGACCCTGGGAGTGTCCCTGACCCACAGGGACTTCAGGTCAAGACCACACCCACCATCCTTTCAAGGTGGAGACAGTCCCCGTAGGAACCAAACTGATGTATAATAAAACTCATCATTTATTTCTCTTCTCCTTACAACATTTCAGCCAGTGAATGGTAGAATTTTGCAGGAATGAGAATTAGAGGCATAGAGGGTTTTGAGATGCAGGGTGGGTCAGGTTTCACTACTCAAGAACCCTAAGAC
The DNA here is from genome assembly GCF_007565055.1 of Rhinopithecus roxellana. Taxonomy (NCBI): domain Eukaryota; kingdom Metazoa; phylum Chordata; class Mammalia; order Primates; family Cercopithecidae; genus Rhinopithecus; species Rhinopithecus roxellana. The sequence goes on from NC_044559.1 coordinate 5,544,154, forward strand.
AGGTTTTTGGAAGAAGTGTGTGTGTGTGTGTGTGTGTGTGTGTGTGTGTGTGTGTGTAGGACCACACTCAGCCACTCCCATGGGCGAGTATGACCACTCCTCTCTTCTTGCCCCGTGGCCCCCTTAACCTGGAAGTCACCTTGCTGGCCCATGGGATTCCTTGATACTTCTGCAATCCAGCTTCTCTGCTCCACCATGCTGTCCCTGCTCAGCTGAGCTGGCCCCCTCAGGGTTCCCTCACAGGGCTATGGGCCTCTACTGGCCCCCTCAGCACAGCCCATCCTCTCCAATCTTTCTTTTCAAAGTGAAATCTACCAATGATTACTCTTTGGCTGGCCACATGGGAGACAGACAGACATACAGACACACACACTTCTTTCTTTTTGCCTTGGCTCACCACCGTTCAATGCCTGGAAGCCTTATTTTCTCCTTGGGAACCTTCACTCAGTCTTTACGACTGTCACCTCCTCCAGGAAGCCATCCCTACTCTTCTTCCCAGGCTAGGTCAGAGCCCAGGCATCTGAGCATACACAGCTCATTCATAGTGCCCCCCAACATTTAAAAGATGACCTGGTTAGGTGTCTGCCTCGCCTACTGCTCTGGGTGCTCTGGGAGCTCTGGGCAAGGGCTGTGGTGGGAGCCTCTCCGCCTCCCTCGAGCTCGAGCACCACCTGGTGCGCGGCGGGAGTCCTGGGGTCCCCGCTGACAACAGGGCCGGGGGACGTTCCCAGGCTTGCCAGAGGAGCAGCTTTCGAACGAGGCTCTGCCAGGTCCCAGACTCCAGGAAACTCAGCTGTCTCCTCGTAATCTTGGGGGTGCCACATGGAGCCCAGTCCCTTTCAGGCACCAGCCCACAACAGCTTAACGCTCTTTGGTGGTGGCCAGCCCGAGGCAGGCACCGGAGGCGGAGGGAGCACCGTTCCGCTATGGCCGCGAGGAGTGGGCTCTTCGCCCGGCCTCGCGCAAGAAAGCTCCGTGTAGGGTCGGAGTCTGAGCCCGCCGGCCGCTTGGAAGGCTCCTCACGTCCAGGCGCCGCGGTCACGGCTGCGCTGGTTTCCGGCCATGAATTGGGCTTCAGAGTCCGAGCCTCCTGCCGCCTCCCGGCTGAGTGCGCTGCAGGCGGGGCGGGGGATGGGCGCCCGCCGAGGTCCGCGCGGCCAGCCAGGGTTCGAGCCCGCGGCCCGGGCTCTCCTCCGAGATGCTCGCGGCGGCCGGCCCCCTTTGGCTCCCCAGGTGTCCCGGGGCCTGGCCCGGCGCCCCGCCCCGGTCTCTCTTCTTGCTCCCCAGGTCCCACTCCACGAGGAACGGTCTGTTTCGGCCGGGGACATGACCCGAGACCCGCGGCTGCTGAGATCGCCAGGGCGCTTCGGGAGCCCCTCGAGGGCAGTTAGCGGCCGGCCCTCCTCCGTTCTCCCGCCCCTGGTGAACCGGAGAAGGAGCCCCGGGCCGCCACGGCTCGGCGCGCCGCAGCCCAGGCCGGTCCCCGCTGCCGTGCCGGTCTCCGAGCGTCCCCCGGGCCGGGAACGTGGAGCACCCAGCGCCCCCTCCGAGCTGCGAGCGGGCGAGCGCCGCGCGGCGAGGCTGAGGCTCCGCAGTCACGTGGTAGAGAGAAGGGCGGAGGGGAGGGAGGCGGGCAGGGAGGGGTGGGGGAGCTGAGCCCAGGGGGAGGGGGAGGGGAGGGGGCGTCCTCCGCAGTTCGCTCCTCACCGGGGCTCAGACACACAGCCAGCCCAGAGCCGCCACGCCAGCCCGGCCGCCGCCACCACCGCCTCAGCCTCCCCCGAAGCCGCTCTAGCCTCGGGAAGCGCCGCTGCCACCGCCACGGGCCGCCCCCGCCGCGCCGGCCTGGGCTCAAGCTGCCAGCGCCGCCGCAGCCGCCACCGGAGCGGGAGCGGGAGCCCGACCGCGCTGGGCTGGGCTGGGCTGGGCTGGGGCGGGCGCAGGGCGCAGGGGCGGGCGCGCGGGGGAAGACGCACGGGCGGGCTCGGCTCTCCCGGGGAGCGGCCCGGGACTGCACCGGGACCAGCGCCTCCCCGCTTCGCGCTGCCCTCGGCCTCGCCCCGGGCCCAGGCGGATGAGCCGCGCGCCCGGGGGACATGGAAGCGCTGACGCTGTGGCTTCTCCCCTGGATATGCCAGTGCGTGTCGGTGCGGGCCGACTCCATCATCCACATCGGTGAGCGTGGCTGGCTGCCCGGCTGAGGATGGGCGGGGGCCCCAACGGGGAAGGGGGTGCGCGGCGTCCAAACTTGGCGGTTCCCCGGGCCGAGGGGCTCGGCGGGCGGTGCTCCCCCGAAGGGCCGCGCCGCGCCGCCCGGCGGAGGAGCTGTGCACGGGCCGCGCCGCGCTCCGGCTGGCTGCTAGCCGCTCTCCGGGGCTCCGATCTCCGCGCGGGGCCCCGCGGCCTCTGCCGACACTTAGGGCCGAGGCTTCGGAGAACAGCGGGATGGACGCGCGTGGAGACCCGCGCCCTTAGAGGGGCGGTCGGCGGGTCAGGAGGTCCTTTCCGCGCAGCTCAGAGCAGCGGGGGGCAGGGGAAGGCACGGCGGGGGGCTCGCCAAGTTGGCAGGGCAAGATCAAATAGACCGGACCGGAACCGTGTGTGAATGTGTGTGGTGCGTGTTGTCAGCGTGTGTCGCTGTGTGCGCCTGGCACGGTGTCCCTGTTACTGCGAGAGGGCGTTGGGGTGTGTGGGGCCATCTGAGCGTGTGTTGGTGCGTGCACGACTGTCTGTCAGCCTGTTAGAGTGGACACAGTGTCTGCCTGCTTCTCCGGTGTGTCTGTGTAGCCCTCGGTGTATGTGTGGGTGCGTGTGTATCTGGTTGTGGCGACTGCAGCCCCATCCTGGACAGTCCCAGAGTTCTGCGTGGTCCAAGTCTTGGGGGCCCAGACAGTCTGGGTGGTGGGAGCCGAGGGAAGAAGCGTGGGCAGCGCGGGGTAGGGGGATGCTGAGCGGGAAGAGATGGATAGAGAGAGAGAACCGGGAAAGAAGATGAGAGAGCAGAGGAGGAGGGGGCGCGCCGAGGGGCAGTGGGTGGGAGTTGGGAGCAACACGGGAGGAATCTCGGGAAGTTGGGCCGAGTTGGGGGGCTGACAGCGGTCGCTTTGGGGGAGTCCCTCCGCAGTCGTCTTTCCGGAAGTTGGGAAAGACCAGCGATCACAGGGAAACTGGGGGTTGGGAGGTGTTGAAGTCGAGGAGAACGGGACAGGCGGGGCCGGGGCGTGGAGTGGGGTGGTGAGTACTAGGCCTGGGCTCAGAGAACTACGGTTCCCCTGCAGGGGCCCGTGACCAAACCTGCTTCCCGCCCTGGAGGGGTGCGGGTCTCGCGGTCAGCGTTGCGGCTCGGACTCCGGGTGTAGTGAGGAATCGGGGCCTCCCTCCTCCTACCCAGCCCCCAGCTTGAGGGATCACTGGGCCTAGCTCCGGGACCTCAGGGACCCTCGGGGCTTGATGAGGTGGGGTGTGGGTGGCTGACTCCAGAGCTGCCCAGGTTGCAGGACTAGGCTCGAGCTGGTCGGACGCATCTCGGCTGGAAGCGCAGGGTCCATGGAAGCTGTGCTAGGCGCACAAAGCGCCAGCCGGAGGGCGCCCTGGAGGAGCTGTCCGCGGTTCTAGAAAACCCTTCAAGAACAGGTCCTTCTGGGACCCCCAGCCCCGCTAGATCTGAACGTGGAGGCGCCTAGGACACAGTCCCCTTCCCCCACTCCCCTCCACAGACATACAGGAAATGGAAGTGGGGAAGGATGGAGAGTAGGAGGCTGAGCTCAGGGCGCCAGGCCGGGCAGCGTCACAGCCATTCAAGCTGCAGGTCATCGGAGGCCCCTGCCTAAGGAAGACCCCTCTGCGCAGGAAAGCCAACTGTAGGCCTGCTTCGCTCAGCTCCACTCAGGAGGGAATGTGCATGGCAGAAAGGAGTCATCATTCTGTCCTGGGATTTGGGTGGGGGACACCACTCTCCCGGGGAACTTCCTGGCTCCTGGGATGGGATTAATGGAAGGCATTTGGGCACTGACTGGGGCCACCCCAGCTTGGCTTAGTCCCTTGTGTGGGGCATGGCTAGGACATGTGGTGCCTTGGTTGTGAGACACGTGTGTGACCTGGTGGCAGCATGTGGGATATGCATGTGTAACTCATGTCAACTGTGTGCACGTGTGCGCCGAGGGCTGCTGGGGGGAGGGGAGCATATTCCTGTGCGGGTGGAGATGGGAGAGCCTTATTCTACCCTGCCAAGCTGAAATACCAGCTCAGACTTCCCACCACCTGGCAATCATCGGTCTGCGAGTGCCTTGACCCTTGGGCCAAGGGAAGCGGGGAGAGGGTTCTTGTCCAGGTCCAGTCTTGATCCCCCCTCTCCTCCAGGTGCCATCTTCGAGGAGAACGCAGCCAAGGACGACAGGGTGTTCCAGTTGGCGGTATCCGACCTGAGCCTCAACGATGACATCCTGCAGAGCGAGAAGATCACCTACTCCATCAAGGTCATCGAGGCCAACAACCCGTTCCAGGCTGTGCAGGAAGGTGAGTTACCGCTGTGCCCAGGCCCACTGGGACACGGTCTGTGAGGCGTCGCAGCAGTGGGCACCGGCGGGGTTGGGACGAACTGGGCCGCGCGAGTCCCCCTCTGCTCCTGGGCAGCCGCGGTGCTACACGCGGTGGCGCGCCTTCCCTGGCCCACCTAGGCAGCGGCGCCAGGACTGCTCAGCGCTGCGGGCCGGCAATGAGAGCCGGGCTTCTTGCGGGTTGCGCGCCGCCTTTCGGGCTGTGTGGGCGCGGGTGTGCGCCCAGCGCTGGCTGCGCAGGCGTGCGTGGCTCAGGGCCGTCTTTGTTTCTCGGTGTTTGGGGGTGGGCGTGTCTGCGTGCCGGGTACCTGTGTCGGGCGCACCTCCCCTGATCTCGGTGGGCCGGTGTCTTCCTCACTTCGAGGTGAGGAGTGCCCAGCGGCTGGAGCCCGCCCTGTCTCCTTCTCCTGGGCATAACCTGGTAGGTGCGGTGTTTCGCGCCCCACGGCCCCCAGAGCCTCAGCCCGGCGCTTCTCTGCCGCGCTCCTCCACCAGGTTTGGAGGAGCGGGTTTCTCTATCGCTGTCCGCGCCGCGGGCGGAGGCGCCGCCGCCTGGGCCGGAGGTGGGCGCTGTTCGCCCAGGAAAGTAGCAGAGCTGGGCCAGTCCGGCTGCGGGGAAATCCTAGCCTGCGCCGGGGCCGTCCTCGTCCACGGCCATTGCCTCCAGTCCGGCCCGCGGCAGGCGCCACAGGTGCGCGGCGAGGGCGTTCGTGACAGCAACTCCCTCTGCTTTCCCTCCTCTCTCCTAGTCCCTCCCTTTCAACCTGACTTTCAGCTCCGGAACCCCGGTTCTGTCTCCAAGCCTCCAGCTTCTTGGTTAAGGCCTAAGGCTCCACCTCTGACACTTACCCAGCTTAAGTCCGTTCTCCTTCCCTCTGCCTTGCTCACCACAACCATGGGGACTCTGAGGCCAGTGCCCCTCAGTGCTGAGGATAGAAGGGCACAGTGGTGCAGGATGCAGGGATTCCTTGCTGGAGGAACTGGTAGGGCAGTGTAGAGAAGGCAGTGGGTGTAGTGAGAGGTGGGCTGGCTAAGAGCTCTGGGCCGGTGCTTTCTCCTCAAGCCCCTTGAGCCCAGAGTCCTCTTGCTGCTATGGTACACATGGGCTGCTAGTCTCCCTGGTGCCTGCAAGGACAGGATACCTCGATGATGGCTCTGGTCTGGGTCTGGGGTGTCAGAGCTGGTGTTGGGGAGGTCGTTGTGCTAGAAGGAGGAATTCTGGGGGTCTCCTATTCTTGGGTGCAGCAGAGGAAGGAAAGGGACCAGCTCTGGGGGCAGGGACCGGGGACTAGTTCTGGGGACTGAAGGTCCAAGGATTTCTTGAGGTGGTTTTACAAACCGGGAGTCCCAAGTGTTTTCTTTGGGCAGGGGGTGTGAGGCTAATACTGCTTATTATGGGAGCTGCTGCTTCCAGCTGTGACAGATGTCCATTGTCAGATATCTGTTGAGGTACAGGAAAGAGGAATTCCTGCCCTTCTTTGGTGTCTAGTACCCCACCAGCAGTCTCTGTCTCCAGACGCCCCCTGTTCTGGACTTCTTTTCGGTGTGCCCTTACCACAGCTCGTTGCAGGTTCTTGGGGTGGGCTCCAGCCAGAGGAGGGCAGGGCCTTCTTAGTGGAAGGAACCCTAACTGGGGTGGGGACCTGGGGTGACAAGCTACAACTTCCACATTGCCTCCTGTTCCCTTGACACTGGCTCCACACACCCCATCTCTGTCGACATTCATTCTTTGTGCTTGGGAGCCGAAGCCACAGTTTGGAAGCACATATTTCCTGGACCCAGGAGCTCCCAGTGTGGTGGAGACCCTGCCTGTGTTCTATGTCTGGTGACACACCTCTGTTGACTCCCCTCTGCGGTGTTGAGTATCCAAGCGCATTCATTTTGCCCTTGAATAATGCCTGTTCACTCCCCTCAGCAGTTCCCCAGGGACTAAACATGGTGCTCTTGCACAAGGTTGCCACCTCATGCAGGTAACACACAAGGATGAACCGGGCAGCTGGTTCCTGTGGCACCTGGAGTACAGGGCCTGAAGAGGTCATCTCCATTAAAAGGAGAAGCTGTCACACAGCTTTAACAGATTTTGTGGTTGGGAGTGAAAATCCTACTGTTGTAGACGTGCTGATTTATTTTTTTAAGAGGAACCCCAAATCTGGACCTTAATGTAAAATTTGATTTAAAGCTGTCATCAACTAATAAAACAATGTAAACAACACAGCACAAGCCACACAAAACAGAGCTATGGGCGATTCAACCTGTAAGCTCCTCAAAGCAACTTTGTCCTGGGGACAAATGTTCCACCCAGGGGCCTTTTCTGGGTCTCGGTTTCTCTGTTTGTATAACTGGAAAAATGTCTCAGGCTCCAAGGATGGCAGGGTGACACGGTCTCTGTGGGGTGTGAGAGTGAGTGTTTCTGCATGTCTGGAAGTAGGGAGTTAGATTCTGGTGGTTGACAGTTGTCGAAGGAGAGAGACACTGGCCAGGTATTGTTGCTGGGCTGCCTACTGCCCAGAGAGTTTGTGCTGGTGAAAGCTGGCATTTACTTTCATTTTATGAGTCTGGTGGACTGAAACCCATTGTTATCCTGTGACCTTGCATAGCCCTTGGATGCCTACAAGGGATGGGAGGAGCCAGCCCTGGAAGGCCTCTGGGAGGGGCAGAGCAGTGCTCATCAGCCTCCTTTTCCCTTGCCTGGGGCTCTGCTGCAGGTACTCAGCTCTCGATGTCCTTCCTTGGCTGTACTCTGTGGGGTGCTTTTCCGTCACCCGGCTTGATCCCTGCTTGATGAATGGCTTATCTCTCACTGCTGGGCCTGGACATTCATTGCAGCAGGACATGGGTTGTCGATACAGGTTGAGTAGGAAAGAAAAAGACTTTGAGTAGGGGAGTGGTCAGGGATGGAGAGCAAAGGCAGATAGGGGCTCCATCTCCATCATTGACTGGACAAGCCCACAGTGACCTCTCAGTAGAGTGGTGCTGTAGCTGTTTTGGTCTGAGAGGCAGTGCCATGCAGCAATAACAGCTTGGTGGAGCCTAAAGAGTTTCAGTTCCCATGTTGCTTGTCTTCACTTGCCGTGTGACCCTGGAGCCCTGCTCTGAGCTTCTGTTTCCAGATCTGTTCAAAGGGAATAATCATAGGATTTGCCTCATGGGATTGTGAGGATTAAATGAGATGAGACGTGTGTAAATCATCTGCATAAGGCCTGAGGTGGGTGTTCTGTAAACAGTAATTCCCTTTCCATTCCTTGACCCAACTGTGAATCCATCTCAGCTTCTCTTGAGGCTGTTGATATTTTCAGCTACACCATTTTTTTAAGCTAGTGAATTCCTTGAGAGAGGACCCAAACTGACCTTTTCATTTTTAGCTCTTACTTTTTTCCCCTGATTATAAAAGAAAATGCATTGCGGCAATGAGCATGTATTAATACAAATATATAAAAAAGAAAAAGGGCAATGTGTGCTTATTATGTAAAATGTGGAAGGTACAGGAAAGCATCAAGAAGCAGAACAAAATTGCTCTGAATAGCACTAGTGTTGTTTCCTTCTAGTCTTTCCCCCACCACTGTATTTTATAAATTTTGAGAGCTCCCATTCTGTTCAGTTTTATATCCTGTTTTTTCTCCCCATTTAACATCATTGGCCTTTTCTGAAATCACTGTGAACTATTTGTAAACATTACTTTTAGTAACTGCATACATTTCTCAATGTTCAAAACTTTTTTTTTTTTTTAAAAGGAACTATTTATGCTGAGATATGCAGAATTAAATATTCCTGAACAAAACAAGAAACTCGGTCTGGATATGTTGGTCCTAAGATTTATACTTAACAATTTCTTCAGGCTGACTTTTAACAAGCTCCTAACAAGCACTGCCTTTTAGGACATTTGGTCAATTTATGGAAAAGAATGGATCACACAATAAAATATCCATTTGATAAGGATTGAAAGTTAGCAAATAACACAGAAAGGACATTTAAATCTCTAAAATATTACATCTTAGATTTAGCTGGCAAAGTCCATATTAACAAATAGTGTGAAAATTTGTCTTCTAGATACTAAAAGAGATCCTAATTTGTTAAATAAAAAAAATTTCAGATTGTCGTAAAGTGCCTGCTCAAGTAGGAGGTTATATAAATGCATATAATTTATATAAAAGAACCGGCTGAGCACGAGTCTTCTCATTTCCCAGCATTACTTTTTACTGTGAGTAAAAGATGTGAGTTATTGGATATGCTGTAGATATACCTGTCGCAGCGTGGAGGGATAACAGTTTAGGGAAGAGGCAGAAAAAAGGAATGCATACAAGTGAGGCAATATTCCTTTTAGTTATCAAAAGCACAAAAGGGTTCTAGGAAGACATAAAAATTACCAAGAATAGCTTGTGGTTCACAGAATGAAACAATGAAATAAAATAAAAATGAAACACAGAGAGCTTGTTGGTGCCCATCTGGAGGCCTTGCTCAGTTTATATCCGTTACCTCCTCCTTGCTCAGTTTATATCCGTTACCTCCTAAGTGGTCACCCTGCCCCTCACTGGCCACACTGGTATCTAGACATTCTGCTAGCTCTGATGGCTTCTGGCATCTTCCTTGGCTTCCATTCAGAATTATAGAGAATTGTAGGTCCCATCGAGGCCATGCCCTTGCAGTCCTGCAGGCAGCCTCACCAGACACTATCAGAGGCTGTCTGAGTGTGATGTCCGTGTCTTCCTAAAGATGCCGTAGACCCCTTATTCCCATCCTCTCAGCTGTGTTAGTTTTCTTGTGGTGCTGAAACAAATTTTACCCCAAATTTAGTTGGTTAGATCAACACACATTTATTCTTTTGCAGTTCTGCAGGTCAGAAGCCTAACATGGGTCTTGCTGGGCTAAAATCTGGGTCCTTCTGGAGGCTGGAGGAGATAATTGTTTCCTGGCCTTCTCTAGCTTCCGAAGGCTGCTGGGTTCCTCAGCCCCTGGCCCTTTCCTCCATTTTCAAGGCCAGCAATGGCGGGTCAAGGCCTTCTCACATCCTCTCATGCTGACCTGGCTTCTGTCATCACGTCTCCTTCTCTGACTCTTCTTCCCCCCTTTTCCACTTGGCTTCCTCTTTCAAAGACCTTTGTGGTTATATTGGGCCCACCTGGATGATCCCAGATAATCTCCTTATTTTTATTATTATTATTTTTTGAGACAGAGTCTTGCTCTGTCGCCCAGGCTGGAGTGCAGTGGTGCGATCTCAGTTCACTGCAAGCTCCGCCTCCCGGGTTCACACTATTCTCCTGCCTCAGCCTCCCAAGTAGCTGGGACTACAGGTGCCTGCCACCACGCCTGGCTAATTTTCTGTATTTTTAGTAGAGACGGGGTTTCACTGTGTTAGCCAGGATGGTCTCAATCTCCTGACCTCGTGATCCACCCGCCTCAGCCTCCCAAAATGCTGGGATTACAGGCGTGAGCCACCGCATCCAGCCCTCCCTATTTTAAGGATAGCTGGTTTGCAAGCTTAATGCTGTTGGCAACCTGTGCCATGTAGCCTAGTATATTCACAGATACGGGGATTAGGATGTAGACATCTTTATGGGCCATTATTCTGCTACCATGTTGGCACACCTGTCTTTGCCCAATGTAGCCAATGTGCACTGTCCACCTCCACTTTCCTTCCACCCTGATAATCTTTTGCATGCTTGACTGCACTCTTGGTTACTGGGGGGCATCCTCTTGTCTTCGCTGGGCTTGCTACAGTCACTTGGGATAGATGGCTATGTTTCCTTTCCATTTCTACAAAGCTCACTCTGGAAGCATCGCACTGTAAGCCTGTGGGGCCTCCAAAGACTTACCTGTGTTCTCCAATGACATGCCAGCTTCTTTTCCTGGGCTTGGCTGCTGCTTGTGCATAAGGAAGTTCCTGGAGGAAACTGCCGTTTGAATAGTCAGACTGTAAGTTGGTGCTGCCACTTGGACCCAGGGCTTCTTTTCTGCCTGGGCAGGTTGTTCTTCAGAACCTCACCATCTATGCCCATGCCTACCTACAGCCCAAGGGAGGGCCCTCGTTGAAGTCAATCTTGCTTTGCTGCCCGAGGTCCCACAGAGAGCTGTTGTTCCTGGACCCCTCAAAGGCTACTGCCAGTGATAACAGCTGTGGATGAGGCTGCAGGCATTGATAGTCTGGAGTTAGGCATTGGGTCCCCTCTCCGGATTTCCCACAAACCTGTGCTGAACTCACGGTGTCAGGGTGCTGAACTCATAGGCATCATTCTCCTTCATTCTGGAGTCACTCCTGTGCAGGTGCACACACATGCATGTGCAACACACACACACATGCATGCATATACTCTGGCACACACACATCCACATGTACTCAAGAGCACACACACATGCACACATGCATGGGGACACACACACTTTCTCATTTTATAGACTACACTCCGGCACCACCCACTTCTTCAAATTTTGGGTTCAAGAGGTTCCCTTCATTCCTTATTGCCATGGCTCGGCTCTCTAGATTGGGAGGTTGGACTTAACTGGCATTGAGCAGATGGATACCTCATGCCAGGTGTGTGGGAGAGTCCACAGATCATACTGCCTCTGAGCTGCTGCTGTTCCTAGTCCTGGGCTGGCCTGTGATAGCCCCTTTCTCTGGGGTGCTCCCCTCTCTGACAGGCATTGGGCCCAGGAAGGCAGCTGGGTCTGTGTCCAACATCTCAGCTAGGCTGTCTGAGCCATTCCTCCCAGCCGGTAAACAGTCAGTTTCCTGGCCAATGGCCACAGTTGAGAAAGAAGAACCCAGAGTTCCCCCTTCTGGACCTGAGGTGTGGGCAGGGTGGCCTGGAAGGGATGAGATGGCCCCTTCTGTTTCTAGGTCTAGGACATGAGTACTTTGACAATTTTCCTACTGGGGCCATTTCTCCAGGTTTCTCTTGGGGGCCAGCTAAGGCTGTCCCTCAGCACTCATAGTCACCTCTTGTAATGGCAGACAGACTCTCTTTCCCAATTCTTGTAGCTGCCAGGTTGAAATCCTCTAGCTTTGTCCTCACAGCAGCTGTCTTCCCTCTTCACTGAGCCTTCTACTGCCCAGGAAATGCTGTCGCCTAACAACTCAGAGCATCCCATCTGCCCTGCCTCTTCCCAGATCATTTCTAACCCATTCCATCCCTGGATGTGATTCTTTTTACACTTGGTTACCCATGGCCGTGCCTGTGGGTCTCCACCCTTTGGTTTTGCTCTGTTTCCCATTATATGAGTCAGGGGAGACTAAGTTATGCTACAGTAACAAACAATCCAAAAGTCCCAGCAGCTTGCATGACACAGTATTTCCTGCTCTTGCTGTGTGTCCGTTGCTGGTCAGTGGGGAGCTTGACCTGTCATGGTCACTTCACTTGGTTGTTGCCAGTTGCTGTGCCAGAGGGAAAGAGAGCTCTGAGGGGCTCAGCCTGGATGTGCCCACATCACTTCTGCTTATGACTCATTGGCCACAACCAGCCACATGGCCGCAGCCAGTCACAAGGGATCCAGGAAGCACAGCCCTACTATGTGCCTGGAAGCAGAGAGAACTGGAAACAACTGGTGAGCAACAGAAATGCCTATTTCCCATTCATGTCGAAACAGCCTTCCTATTTCCTTGGCGATTCATTAAAACAATAGCAGCAAACAAAAAGCAAAAACAATTTTAGGTATTGGATGCTGAGTTGGGTGGAATCCGTGGCTCCCGTCGATTCCCCATTGTGTACTCAGCGACTTGTCCCTCCTCTGCAGACCTCTGGGCAGCCCTTCCTTGTGCTGGGAAGTCAGGAAGCCAGGGTCCCCAGCCCGGGCTGGGGTTGCACCTCTGCTTTTCTCCATGTCTGCCAATCTTGTGCTCTGTAAATTAGCACCTGGACAATCCCAGTTCTCAGGAGCGTTGAGCTAGTCATGAGGTGAAGATTGGGTTCTCGGCCCAGCCACCGACAGGACCAGCACCCATGACCTCCCCCTGTCCCCGCAGCTGGACTTGGCAAGTCTGCACTTTCCATGGCTTCAGCCCTGTGGCCCTGTCCCTGATATAGACTCCCACGCCTTGCTCCTGCTGCCCCGCGAAGCAACAGGCTTCTCCTCCTAATGGCAGTGGGCTGGGGCAGAGACCACATATCTGCCATTGCTGGCCTGTGACAGCCCCTTTCTCTGGGGTGCTGCCCTCTCTGACAGGCATTGGGCCCAGGAAGGCAGATGGGTCTGTGTCCAACATCTCAGCTAGACTCTCTGAGCCCTTCCTCCCAGCCCGTAAACAGCCAGTTTCCTGGCGGATGGCCACGGTTGAAGAAAGGAGAACCCAGAGTTCCCCTTTCTGGGCCTGAGGTACGGGCAGGGTGGTCCGGAGGGGATGAGATGGCCCCTTCTGTTTCTAGGTCCAAGCTGTGGGCAGCGTAGGTTACCAGTGGGTGAGGTAGAGGGTGTTAGCTGGGGGCCTAGGGTGGTCCTGAGCCCAGGCTGCCCCTCCTCCTCCACCCAGGTGTGGGACATGTGGCCCTAATGGCCCCATCTTTCCAGTTTTCCCTCACACTCGTCCCTCGACAGACCCTAGGTGAGGCAGCTGTGCTCTGCGACTGCATCTCCACCTGACCTGCCCCGGTTCCCCACTGTGCTCAGCCTGGCCCTTCCCCATGCCTCCGCCGGAGCATCCGTGTAGTGTCCAGGAGCTGAGGGGGTGGGAGTGTAGTGGCTGTCCCTCACACAGACTGGGGCTCCCACCCCTGCTGTGCTTTCTGACTCTGGGTGGGCAACCTTGGTTTCCATGACTGTAAAATGGAACAGAGGACAGCTGAGAGGATCAGTTGAGGAAATGCACTAAAATAGCCCAGCCCAGGGTGAGCACAGGGCAGTGACTGGGTGAAGAGGTGGAGGTGGCTGTGATCTTACTAGCTTGAGTGGTCTATGGTGGAGACTTGTCCTCCTCTCACTTCCTGCCCTGGGCTGGGCAGTGTGAGCAGGTTCCCTTGGCCCACTTAGGGTGGTGGAGATGTGCAGCTTGGAGTTGAGCCCCAGCCATTCTGGGTGCCTCAGGAGAGCAGGGAAGGAGGTTAGCGTTGACAACATGGCTCATATGGAGGCTGCTCAGAGCCGTCCATGTGGGCTGGGACTCTGGGAACCTGTGGACTGTCATGGCATGGTATTTCCATCTTGCTGTGGCCTTGTCTGCTCTGAGTGCATGAAGTGGCCAGAATCCCACTGGCCTGCCCCTGCCTCCGTAGGACCTGGCCATAGGGCAGGTCTACCTTGCTCTGTTTGGTGGAAAGGGGTCAGGCAGGTATGGGTTCAGTTCCCAAATCTGACTGATTAGCTGTGTGTTCTCGAACAGATCACTTTCCCTCTCTGACCCTCAGTCTCAACCTCTGCGAAATGGGGCTGCCTTGGGTTTGTGGTGGTGGATCTAGAGAGGATGGCAGGAGGGAGGCTGTGGTGAGCGACAGTCCACCATGGTGCCCGAGAGAGGGGTGCTTAGTGCCTTGGGGCTCATTCTTGCATTGAGGGCATGGGTGCTGGCACATAGTATGTTCAGGAGGCATTCGTTCTTGTTGTGTCCTGGCCACAATGTTTTCCATCCTCCTAGGATCCTGCCAAGGTACACGACACCTCTTGGTCTCTGGGTCCTGTCTGGGTGCTAGCAAACCCCAGGTCAGGGCTGAGACACAGGCCTTGCTGCCTGGAGCTCTGGGCCCAGCCCACCCATGGCAGTTTATAGTGCCCCTGTAAACTGGGTCCTGGCCTGGCCTGGAAGGCTGTCTCCTTGCTCTCTGTCCCCCATGGCACTCCTCCTGCTCAGTCCAGGGTGGAGACTTGAGGTACTACTGTGGCTCTGTTCCTGGCCTGGGGTCGTGGGCCTTCTTCTGCCTTTTCATCTGAGTGCCCAGAGGTGTGGTGAGCAGTGGAGTGGCCCCGCTCTGGCCTCTGGTCTGGGCTCTGGGCTCAGAGCTCTGAGACCTGATCTGAGCTCTGGGCTGAGCCCCCCTCCCAACAGTGCTCCATCTTCAGTGGCCAGTGTCAGATGCTGAGGTGGCCTTGATTCAGCTGGGCTCTAGGGTTCCTGCCACCTTCCCTGCCATGGCTGTAACATCCAATGCTGCTCCTTCTCTGTCCCAGGAGGCTCCCAGGGTACCTGCCCTCACTCACCTCTCCCACAGGGTTCTGGTAACTAAAACAACCCCGTGGGCCACCCCCAAGTCCTGCAGTTTGCCAGCCTGGGCCTGGAGAGCTGAGGGTGGGTCTCTCCTTATCACAGAACCCCAACTGGAGCTGGCCTAAGGCTTGCTGCTGGGGCCCAGCTCTGCGCAGGGACCTGAGCCTCAGCTCTGGGCATCTACTGTGCACCTGATAAAGGCTTTGGAGGGCTGAGCCATCACACTGCTGGAACGGGTTCCTCCTGTTGCAGGAGGAACATGGCCATAGGTGCCCTGGAGAGTCCAGCAGTGTGATGGCTCAGCCCTCCAAAGGGCTTTTGGGGGCTCTGGTGTAGTGGGCAGTGCTGAGCAGGTGTGTATGTACACAGACACATGCACACACAAGGAGACTGTTGCAGACACCCATGCTGCCTGGGCATGTTTAGCAGAAAGAGCCAAGGCTTCCAGCTGCTGCTTGGAGCACTGTTAGCTCCCTCACACTCCTCCTGGAGTCACGTGAGGTTCCAGTTGGGAGGTGGCATCCTCAGAGTGCATCCCAGCACCCACAGGAGACTGGCCTGGCCATGTGCTCCCCTTGCCTTGTGTTTCCTTTGACTTGTTGGTGATGCCTCCTGGAGGTTGTGGACTGTGGGGAGGGAGGGACTCGGTTGCTTTTGTTCCCTGTGGTATCCTTAGCTCTAAGGGCGGTTTGTAGTGCACACTCAATAAATACATTTTCCTCTCCCTCCTGGGGGCACATTCCTGGCCTCAGATGTGTAGGCCTGACTCTGGGGCCCTCAGAGATCATCCAATGGGATGGTCATTGCAGTGGTGGTCACTTAACTTGGCCAAGGTCAGGAGGAGGCCGCGGACAGCACCTTAAGTGCTTCTTCATTGTCGGTGTCCCCTGTAGCATCTCAGCATCATGCTAGTGGGATGAGAGGGAGCCAGTCTGCCTACACCCCCGGGAGTGGCCCTCTTGGGGTCTCAGCTATACAGGTCAGCAGATGTCAGAGTTCTTGTGTCCAGAGCTGAGGGGGCCATGCAAAGCCAAGGCCAGACTGGGGGAAGGTCTAGAAGTGTTATGGACTGAATGTTTGTTTTCCCTAATTTTATATCAAAGCCCTTAACCCCCAATGTGATGGCATTGCAGGTGGGGCCTTGGGAGGCAATTAGGTTTAGATGGGGTCATGAGGGTGGGGCCCTCAGGATGGGATTAGTGGCATTATAAGAAGAGACACCAAAGAGCTTGCTGTGTCTCTTTGCTATGTGAGGATGCAGCAAGAAGGCAGCCGTCTGCAACCCAGGAAGACAGCCCTTACCAGGAACCAACCATGCTGGCACCTTGATCTTAGACTTTCAGCTTCCAAAACTGTCTGTTGAGAAAATAAATTAGTCTATTGTTTAATCCACCTGGTCTATGGTATTTTGTTTTAGCAGCCAGAGCAGACTAAGACAGGAGAGGAAGGGCTGTGAGCAAACTCTGGCTTGGGGCTAGACCTGGCCAGGCATCGACTGCCTGAGGGAGCATGGGCCAGCCTGCCTTGTCAGGGCTACAGTGCCCAAATTTCTCAAATCCGGCCTTGAACCACATGAGCTAAAGATCCGTGTACCTCTAAGGATTGGTGACTCTCATCTCGGACAGTCTTTATGCTGAGCTGTATTTTTAGTAGAGATGGAGTTTCACCATGTTGGTCAGGCTGGTCTCAAACTCCTGACCCTGTGGTCCACCCGCCTTGGCCTCCTAAAGTGCTGGGATTACATGTGTGAACCACTGCACCCAGCCCCTTTTGTTACTGCCCCTCTTAACACACAAGGTCCCTGGGACATAACTCGCAGAGCCTCAGCATTCCTTTCTGTACACTTGGGATACTGGTGCCCCCACTTAATGGGCTGTCTTCGGGAACAAATGAAGTAATGACTACAGCGGACTTAGCATGTGCCTGGCACAAAGGAGGTGCTCAGTAAAGAGCAGCTACAGTTATTGTCCTCGCGATGTCACCTAGCCAGTGCAGAGGGATGGGAATGGTCACTGCTTGTTCAGGATACTCTGCTGATGTTGATGAAGCCAAAGAGGACACTGGCTTCCCAAATCACTGCCTGCTGTGGCTCTGGGTAAGCCTCTGATCCTCAGGCTCTGGGATCTTCTCCCAAGAAAAGGGGGTGCATCAGACACCCCTGGCAATGCTCACGCAGCTGGCTATTTGACTCCAAATGTGGACTGTACACTGACTCCTTTAGTCCAGTGTGTTCAGAGCTCTGCGAATCTCATGCTTACTTTCTAGAGGTAGCTAGCTGTCTTTCCCAGCCCCAGCCACCTTGCAGGGAGGCCTGTGCTGCCCTCACTGACCTCAGAAATGTCCAGCAGGCTGGACCTAGGCCTGATCCCTCAGTCCACCTCCCCAGCCTGCCCTGTGACTTGACACTGGGTCACAGACCAGCTCCTACGTGTGCTACAAGAATCCCAGAAATCCCATTAGCCCATGCGTGTCTGCACCTGACTCAGTCCTGCACACTTTTTCTATCCACATACACTGTCTCATGCATGTTTCATGGAGCCACGGGATGCTGGAGTTGGCTGGGGTCCTGGAGCCATTTCAGCTAATCCTCGTTTCATTGTAGAAGCCTCATGGACAGTCACCTGGGTGGTGCTTGCAGCTGGCCCAGGAATCTCACTCGGGAAAGGAATGTGGTGAGCTTGGCAGCGTCTGCCATACTGCAGGCTCCTGGTGATTGCCTGTTCAAAAGCAGAGGCATCTGGATGTTCTCACTCATGTGGGAGCTAAACACATTGAACTCATAGAAGTAGAGAGTAGAATACAGGTTACTAGAGCCTGGGGAGGGCAGGGGAAAGGAGGATAGGGAGAAGATGGTTAAGGGATACAAAGTTACCGCTGGTTAGGAGGCATAAGTTCTAGTGGTCTAGAGCACTGCAGGGTGACTATAATTAACAATAATTTATTGTATATTTTCAAACAGCTAGAAGAGAGGAATTTGGATGCTCTCAACACAAAGAAATGATGAATGTTTGAGGTGATGGATATGCTAATTACCGGATGTGATCATTACACGTTGTACACATGTATTGAAATATCACTCTGTACCCCATAAATATGTACAATTACTATACGTCAATTTTTAAATAAGCAGAGGTGTCTACCAGTACATTACAAACTGCCCAGGGCTGTCTGTGCATCATCTCAGGACAATCCTGGGCAGTACAGGGAATGACACAGAAAGCAAAGTGAAGCAGGGATTGCTTAGGGAGTGTGAAGGACTGGCAGCCAAGCTGGTGCTCTCCTTGTACCTGCTGGGCCTCCCACTATGCACCTGGCTTTTGTCTTGTTCTCTCCACCTCCACTGCCATCTCCCCAGCCCCAGCCTGGACACTTGAGGTCACTTCCTCGTGGCCCCCTGCTTCTGCCCTTCCCTCCAGGCCATTGTCCGTATAGCAGCCAGAGTTATCCGAAAAATCAATCTAATCACCTTCCTCTCCTGCTGAAACCCTTCAATGGCTCCCCATTGCACTAAGAATAAAATCCAGACCCCTCGCTGGGCCACAAGTCCCCAAGGACCCCGACAAAAGCCGATCTTACCTGTGTCTCAGTCGCCACTTCTCTTGACCTCACTGCTCTGGCCACATTGGCCTTTTCCCCATCTCTCCAACAAGCCAAGCATGCATCTACCTTGGGGCCTTTGCACATACTGTTCCTACTATCTGGAAGGTTCTTTGCATGCTGGGCCCCTTCTCAGCCTTTGGCTATGCCTCTGATCTTACCCCCTCAGAAAAGCTCCCCTTGGCTCCAAGTAGGGCCCCTATTACTCTACCAAAATGTTATTTTCCTTCTTTGCAGGCTTCCTCATCAGCAATGATGTTAATAATTTATTTGTGAGGGCCATCATGTTTGCGAGGGCAGAGAAGTGTCTGTCTTGTTTGCTGCCAAGTCCTCAGAGCCAAGCCTGGTATGAGGCTGGTTGGAGGTATTCAGTAAAAGTCCCTGGATGGGCGACAGGATGGAGGGACTCATAGGACCTCTGCTCTCTGCAGCCTCTGCATGCTGTTGCTCCTTGTCCCATGTTCTTTCTCAGGACCACTTTGGGTCGCACAGCTGTGTGTATAGCAGTCCTGTCCTGCCCCCTGTGGGTCTGCCTGTGCTAACCCTTCCCTCCTGGTTAGCTTCTGCACTGAAGATCTTCCTGTCAAGAAAAGATGGGAGCTGATGGCACTGCTTCTCCCTGGTAATGGCTATTTATATGAGGTCTTCCAAGGCCACGTGCAAAGGGGAGAACCACGATGGAGATGTTTCCAATACTCACTGGCTGGAGTGGGAAAGTTCTGGAGGCCCCATACCTCTGTATGCCTGAGGTGTGCCTGTACGGGTGGGAGAGGGTAGTTGGGGGTGAGTGGAGAAATCTTGCAGAAGAAATAGAAGCTCACCCGGGCTCCAGGTGCTGGCGGTGTGAGCTTCTGCACCAGAACCTGGGTTTCTCTTCTCTTCTCCCACCTGGGAATTTTCTTGTGGGCTTAGGAGACCCTCTACCCCCAGCAGCCTCCATGGGTGAAATGGGGCTGACATGGTCCTGGCCACTGCCTCTTTCTGGCCAGGGTAGGTGGAAGGGTCCCTGGCCAGGAAGGGGAGGAGCTGTTGCAGGTCTGGAGTGGTGAGCCTGACAGCTGTGAGCTTGGCAGGGAGGTACTTCCCACCGGCTCCCACTAGCGCCTCCCTCTGCACTCCAGAAGCTGCTGACCATTGCCCGTCTGAGTTCATAGCCAGCAGCCACTGCTGTCGCCACGTTGGCCTCTGAGGAAGCAGAAGCTGGACCCCTCCTGGTGAGCAGGGGCTAGAAGGGCTTTGAAGCTCTGTGGTTGTTCATGCCCAATTTTTCCCAGGAGAAGGCTGCATGAGTGCAGCCGGGATGGGGTCCCACTGCTTTAGGCTACTTAGCTCCTGCGAAGAAAAATTAACATTGTTAAAGGCAGGACAGTGAGGTCTGTGATGAGTCTCAGCATGCACTGATCAGCACTGGTAAGTGCTCCTGGGAGCTCCTGGATGTCAGGTGCAGCTAGCAGAGGCATGCATGTGGCTCTGCCTTGGCCTTGCCCTGGGATGCTGTCACATGGACATGCTATGTGCGTGGACAAGCCGGGGCTCTTGTGTGCCAGCCCAGGCACTGGCACATGGCAGATGGGCCCCCACTCAGCCTTGCCCCTCAGAGCTCCCCAGGGCATCTTCCCAACACCAGGCCCCTGTGGCTGCTGGCTTGCAGGGTCACACCTGTGCTCAGCATTCAAGTCCTCCTGGTCTGGCCTCTGCCCTGGCATCCAGTCTGCTCTCTCCTGGTTGCCTACATCCATGCATCCTGTGCCACCGAGCCCCGTCACCTCCCAGTCTCAGCTCTGTATGCTCTTCAGGAGGCCTTTCCTGGCCACTCTGCTTCCTCTGTCTGGGCCAGGGCTGCCTCGTTGCTGCCATGCCATTCATTGTGTCTTAGGTGGTGTCTGGCTTCTACATGCGCCTCTGAAGTCTGTGAGCACCAGCACCATGAACTCATCTTGGGACTCCCGGGCCTGTATAGGCCTAGGCACATGCAGGGGTGGAGCAAATGTTTGTTGAGTGGCTGCCTGACTGGACCTCTGGCAAGTACACACCAGGACCTGCACACACACACTGCATGCACACTGTGTGTCCCAGAGAGCTCACAGTGCACACCTGCTGTTGGACTGAGACCCCAGTGACAGGTGGTCTAGGGGCCATCTTCCCAGAGAGCCCCTTCCTGGGGGAGCCTGTCTAGATGTGCTGGGAGGGCCCCACTGGGACCATGGGGAAGGTGGCCAAGCCTCGCACCCTGTGGCATGTAGGGGTTTCCGCTTCTTATGGCCTGTGGGGAAGTTATGGGCCACGTGTGTCGTTTGTCAGAATGCTAAAGCAGACCATCTGAGACTATCGCCTTCAGGGAAACCTGCCGTGGGTCTGAAATAACCCTCCGTGTTAGTCATATTAATCATGCTGGTGTCAGAAACCCTCATTTGGGCCTAAGCAAAATAGGGATCATTATTAGGCCATGTAATGGAAAAGGCCAGAGGCTGCGTAGCTTCAGGCATGGCTGGATCCAAGGCCCAAATGGTATCCACAGGACTTTGTCTCCGTCTCCACAACCTTTGTCCCTGCTGTCTCCTGGGTGGTTTACTTCCTGAGCAGCCTCCTGCCTGTTGCAGGCTGATGTCCAATGAGCCCAGCCACCTGGCCACTTGACCCTGGAAGAGGGGAATTATTTAACAAGAGTCTCACAGGAGTCTCAGGACTGCAGCTCACTGGGCTGGTATGGGGCCGAATCACTTCCTCCCTGAATCATCCTGGTGCCCAAGGAGTAGAACTCCCTGATTGTCAGGCTGGTGGGGGCTGCCCAGTCGCTGGACTGAGAGTGAAAGAGGCACGGTAGATGGGGGTGGGGTCACCTGGAGAGGAAGAGAAAGGATGACGAGACGGCAGCAGCATCCAGCCAGGGGCTTCTCTGCCACAGGCACTTGGAATGTGGCCCGTCACATTAAGGGGGGATTGGACTGGGAGCCTCAGGGCAACAACACCTGGTGACAGTTGTTCCAGTGAGCTCCAGGAGACCCAAACAGTGCTGGCTGGAAACCTCTTTGGGGACAGGAGAGTAAGGTGGGGAAGGACCAGGCTTTGAGCTCTGTGGTGTGTCCATGGGTGTGTGGGGCAGGGCAGGAGGGTGGGGCTGGGTAGTTAGGGTAGGCTTTCTGGGGTAAGAGACATGTGCCAGCCCACAGGATGACACTTGTGCTCGGCATTCATGCAGGGTACAGGGCCTGGGGCTCTCACACATAGCCCTCACTATGTAGCTGCCATGTGTGCTCTTGCTCCTGGTTTTAGTCTTCCCCAGCCGGCAGGCCTCTCCTAACCCTATGCATACATTGTGGGTGGGGATCTCTGCTTTCTTCCTCCCAATGGGCACATTTGTGGGGAACCCTGAGAGCTCCCTCCAGGTTCCAAGGGACAAGGAGGAGTCCTGGGCCAGCAGCCTTGCCCCATCCTCCTGGCTAGCCTCTGTTTATCCTTCTGCTTAGTGGGGCCAATGCCTGGGGCTGCTGTGGACTTCAGGAAGCTGGGCTGCTGCTGGGAGGTGGCTGCCTTATCAGCATGGGACTGGCTTCTGCCTCCTGGGCAGCACCTGCTCTGCTCTGAATGATTAATTGAATAGAAATCCTCGCACTGTGAGGCAGAGCTAGGGCCCTGCCTAATCTCATTAAGAAGTCCCCTGACAGTCTCATTAAGCGGCTGACTGCTCAGAGAGGTTTATCTCTGCCACAGGATGGTCAGGCCCTGGGGGTGTGGACCTGGGGCCAGGCCCCACCCAGCTGCCCTCCAAACACAGGCCTGGGCAGAGATGAGGCTATGGCAGCTCTGCCGGCCAGCACCAGTCCCTACTTAATCGGTTATGGTTTGCTGGACTTAATTACTTTAAAATTATTAACTTCAGCTGGGGAAAGCAGGTGGTGGTGGTCCAAGAAGAAACGTGAGCCTTCTTAAGGGGTGTGAGGCGGGCTGGGGCGGAGAGGGTGTTTTCCAGCTGGCAGAGTCCATGTGCTGGAGTTGCCCTGGCAGGCCACACCCAGCAGCGGGTCTGGACACTGTGCATACATATTATGCCCACTGGCTGGGTATGGCAGGGACAGATGAGTGGCCTAAGAATGTGATACATGCTACAAGAGAATGAAGCCTGCCCAGGGGTGTGGGAGCACAAGGGTGGTGCCTAACCTAGCCTGGGCTTGGGGGCAACCAGGGGAGATTTCCTGGAAGAAGTGACTTCTGAGCTGAGTCTTAAGTGTGGAACAGGGGTTGGTTAGGTGAAGAAAGGGAGGCAGGCACTCCAGGTAGTGGCATAGCTGAAGCTAGTGCTCAGAGGTGAGCTGTCCAGGGTCCCTGGGCATAGATGGAGGAGGGTGCTGACATCCTGGCAAAGTCTGCAGGGGCCTTAGGGCTTCTCTTTGGTACAGGCAGAAGTGGCTCAGGACTAAGGCCCTGAGCATCAAAGGATCTAGGATGTGGGCCACTGGAGGGGACATCGCTGGGGCTCAGAGCCACGCACCTTCATCTAGGCCCTTAAGCTGTGAGGAGAGAGGCCTGTGGGGATGGCAGAATTGCACAGGCCAGTCAGCTCCCCCAAACCCTGCCTCTGCAGGCATCTGTGCTCTGGACTCAGAGCAGCTCCCTGAGGATCCCTGGTGCACAGCATACCATTCTTGGAGGTTTCAGGACTTCTACATGGCTGAGGCCCATCCCTAAGCCTGGCTTCTGCCTCCCATGGCCACAGATTCCTGGCCTGCCATAGAAGAGGGGAGAGGAGGAGCAGACTGCTAGGCTGGCTGGCTTCTCCCTGGATGGGGAGCAGGGCTCAGAGCCCCAAATTTGCCGAAGGCCTGGTGCTAGGTCTGGTAGCCCCAGGCCTCTCTCTTCTCCACCCCAGGGGCCCGTTCCTGTCCACCCAAGCTGCACCACTCTGAGTGACTTTATTACATATACTGTTGAGATGGTGCTGGCTTATGACAAGGATACCTGCATTTCATAACATATGGTAGCCTGAGGCCCCTCCACGCAGACATGAAGATGAAGATGTCTTATGTCAGACATCTGAGGTGAAGGCTCATGCGCCAGCAGGGGACTTTGGAACACATGCCAAGGGAAGAGGAAGTGTGAATCAGGGCAGGAGGGAAGGCCAGTCTGACTGGTCACTGCCAGGGCTCGTTCCTGCTGGGACCCTCCAGGGAACCACAAAAAAGGCATCTGGATTGTCCATCTGGGCAGGGAAAGTGGGAGCATTTATCCACCAGCCCACTCCTCACTGGTCAGAGGGGCCTGGTGCTGCTCACTTCCCAGCTATTCCAGGTTTGTGCAGCAGCTTGGCTGGGCAGTTCCCACCTGGTGCCAGCAGAGAGGCCCCTGCTGAGCAGAGGTGAAGGCTGCCCAAGGATACCTGTATGCAGCCAGTCACCACAGCAACAGGTGCAGAGGTGGCTGAGAGGATGTGACATGGGCCACAAGAGTTGTCTAGAGACCTGAATTCTTCCAGACTTCTTACAATGACCTAGTGGTAAAATTCAGGTGTCAAGACAGGGCTTTCCTGGTGTGTGGAAATTATATCCTACAAATGTACATTGGCCCCAAAAGAGACTGGTGTAGGAGGAGCGGTGCCCCCATTTCTCCCCAGCACCTGGTGGCATTGCTAGACCACTGTGGCCTCAGAGGCAGCCCCTGGCTCCTGCTGGTCCCTGCTCCTCCCCTAGCTTCTGGTCCAGTGTGGGGCACATGTGGGCCAATCTTGGCTGGGGGAAGGCAGGTGGGATAGGGTGAAGTCTCTGAATCATCTTTGACACTGGACAGTGCTGTGGCTGGGCCGAATCCCTCTTCTGCCTATTATTGGCTGTGCGAGTCAGTACATGTTCCTCTACATATCTGCACCTCAGTTTCCTCATCTGTAGGATGGGGATACTCACATCTACCTTGAAGAAGAATTGTTTTGAGAGTCTGAAGACATGGTATGCATACAGTGGGTGCCCATTTGTTCCCTGCCCACATGTCTCTGGAGGGTTGACCCAGTGCCAGCCACTGTGGGCACAGCAGACCCAGGCCCCAGGAATTCAGAAAAGTGTCAGTGCCCGGGCTCCACCCCAGAGAGCTTGATTTCACAAGACTGGCAAGGGCCCAGGCACTGGTATTTTCTAAGAGCTTCCTGGGTGGTGCCAAAGGGCAGCCAGGGCCAGCCAATGAATGGTGGCCCTTCGTGATGCAGAGATGGAATGCCAAGGGCCAGGTGTGGCCACGTGCTTTCCCGCCCCGGCTCCCAGCAGGTACTTGGCTAGTGGGGGTGCTCTCACTGTTGATTTCCTTCATCACAGCTCTGGACACGCTCCCCTAGTTCAGACTGAAATACACACTTGTGCTGCACAAGGCAGGGTCCCTGGCTGGGCCATGACTGTCATTCTGTCCATCCCCCTGCATGACAGCGATTCTCCCTCATCAGACACAGGGTGCCATGGTTCACTAGAGAGGTATGGGGAACCACGCCTCATTAACTTCAAGGCTGGGATCTCCACAAAGGATATCCCGTCATACTGGCTGACCACCTCCTTTCCCACCTTGGGGGCCTCAGCCACCAGATGCTGTGTACGCCCAGCAGAGCTCTGAGCCAACAATGGCTTATGTTCTCTGCAAGGAATATTTCTCTGCAAGGAATATTTCATCTCATTTTATCAGTAATATGGAGCAGTGGAGCAATGGTACATACGTGTTCTAATTCATAATTTTACAGTGATTTTAGAAAACTCAAGATATTGGTTTTCTTTCCATTAGTGAGATGGTGGCAGGCAGTAAAGCCCACTGTCTTTTTGTAATCGGATTTAAATTGTTTTAATTATACAGCCCATATTCTCCCAGTAACATACCATCTCTGTGAGTTAATGGGCTTTGAAATCTTCTTTTGTTCCATACACTGTAGATACAGATTTTTTTGTTAAATGATTTATTTTATATATAGAAATCCAGAAAATTAGCTGTGAGGTAGCTTAAGATGAGAACTGGGAGGTTCTGTTCTGTCAGAAGAAGGTGAATAACCCTCTGCAGAAAACTCAACCCTAATTCCTGGATGGAATTCCGAACATCTCATCTCCAAAACAAGGTTTTAAGAGCACAAGTGATGGAGAGTGCTATCAGCAGAGAGAACATTCACATTCACTGAAAGGCTGCTGCATAAAGTCCTCTGTTGATCCTTCAGTGGGGATAGTATAAAGGAAATGTCCATTCATTTGTTCATTCATTTCCTGAGTACCTACTGTGGACTGGCCCTGGCCTTGGGCATATACAGCAAGGAACGCCAGGATCTTTATCTTAAAAGAGCCTGTGCTTTTCAGAGGAACAAACATTTGTATTTATGACAAATAAGACCTTTCAATGGTCAGTCCTTCCCCGGAATGGGCTGCCGGGCTGAGGCTCACAGCACACAGGGCTTGCTCACTGCTGGGGCTCCCTCAATGCTGAGGGGTACGCTGTGGTGGAGGGGGTAGATCGCTACCCGACTCAGGCTGCTCCTGGGCAGGGAAGCAGCGTGGGTTCCCTAGGGCTTCCTGGAGGGTGGGCCGGGCTGGGCCAAGCTTCCTGTTCTCTGGATGTCCCTCAGGCCTGCCCTCCACACTCTGTCCTGGGGACATGGCCAGCCCGTGGGTCTCAGTCCCCCTTGGGTATCTAACAGGGCCCAGCCAGCCCCTTAACTGGGTTGGGCTGTCCCAGTTAGGCCAGCCAAGTTACCCAAAAGACTTCTGGGGCTTGACAGACCTTGGGTAAGGACATAGTGGGGTGTGTGTGTATTAGGAAAGGAGCTGGGATTCATCTTGATTTCCACTCCACCTCCTTCTTGGTTCTTTGGACCTGGGGTTGAGGCATCACTGGGACCGGGACTTGGACCTCCTGGCTGGCACAGCACCGCTGTGTGGCCTTTGTGAGCTACAGCCCTCTCTGGTTTCTGGCATTGGCTGTGTGCAGCAGTGCCTGCAGCATGAGGGCTGTGTGACCTGCCTATTCCAGCACTCCCCTCTCGTCCCTGCTCCTGGACACATGTGGCACTTGGTTTGGAGCCACCTCGGGAGTAAGCAGAGGTAGATGAGGCCCAGAAGGTCACACCAGCCCCTCAGTTGGAGGAGCCCAGGGTGACTCTTCTTTAAAAGCTCCCAGATGAGAACCTCAAGCTCAGGACTAGCTCCCCATCTCGATAGAACTTCTAGAATTAGTGCCCTAAAATCCAGATCCCCGGGCTGGGCTTGGAAACTCTGGCATAGAATCCAAGGAAAAGATGCTCCCTGGAAATTCCCCAAGGCCAGATCCCTAAACTGGGGCTCCACAGACTAAGAACTGCAGGCACACAGCTCTTGAGCCTGGAAACCCCATCTGGAAGCCACCCGGCCCAGGCCCTTTGAGCCCAGGTCCCCTCTCTGGGCAGACAGGGCTGGGAAGAGGGGCAGGGCTGTGTGTCTACCCCACTGCCTGAGGCACCAACTCCACAGATGTAAATGCCAGGCTCATGGCAAGAGACCACATGTTGTGAATTGTGGCCGTGGTTTTGTGGCACGTTCTCTCAGTGTGTCAGTTATTTACAGCTGGCGAGGAGGGCCTAGCTCTGGGAGCTGCAGGAGAGGGAATGCTCAGGCTGAGGGAAAGCCATGGCCGTGAGCCCTGCGGGGGAGGTTGCCCACCCTCACTGGCTGCCTTTAAGGAAGCCACCTTTAAGGTTTTTGGTTAAGGTTAAGCATTTCCCTGAGCGGGCCCTTCTGGAAACATGTGTGAGGGAGGGGCACCATGTGAGCACCCAGGGTCCCACTAGGACCTCATCCCGTCCCATCTTCTCCTCCATCCTCCGGGACTGTTTAGTGGGCAGTGCAGGCTCTGGGGCATCCGGGGCTCAGTGTCGGTGGTAGGATTTTCTTACTATCTCTAGAAGCACTCTGCTCCTTTTGTTTTTGTGTTTTAGGGGACCACGTTGAAAGGATGGACCTGGGGGATCAGGGACAGTCCCTGGAGCAGGGGGTTTCTTAAATGAAGCCTGAACAATACGGAGGAGGGAGGATACACAGCATATGCAAAGGCCAGAGGCCAAAGGACAAGTGCCCAGGAGGAGGTAAAGACAGAAGGGCCAGTGGGGGTCAGGGAAGGCAGGGCTCCCTCTGAGAGTTAGGGGATTGCAGTAACTGGCCTGGATCTCTCTGCTGTTGGGACTGGACAGTGAGGCCCAGCGCCAAGGGGGACGGGGTTGGGGGCCACCTGTGGTCCTTGACTAGGAGGAGGCCTGAACTGGAGTAGGCTCCTGAGAGGCAGAGTGAAGGCCTTTTTCTTCCTCCCTTGACACCCTCCAGGTGTTTGTCCAGGGCCACCGCCTCCAGGCAGCTTCCCACTCCAGTCCTCATCCAGTTGCTCTGTGTTGTCTTTGTAGGCCCTGGCTGCTGTGGGGACTTCAGCAGGCAGGGCCATCTCGCCTCCTTTTTTCTTCTTCCCTCCTCCCCTTCTAGTTTTTGATTTTATCGAAGTTATTCATGCAGGTAGTTTGAAGACCCCATGATTTCTATAAGGTCTAGAGAAACAGCGACTCCCCTCCCCTGCCTTCCTCTCCCAGAGGCCACCGTGCCCCTGGAGTATTCATCTGCAAAGTTCCCAAGTGCATGCTTGGCTCCACCCCTTGATGTTCCCCTTGTGGACGTCTGTATTGGCTTCTCGCCTCAGAAGACGGGAATCACGGGCTTTCCCTCCCTCTGTGCCCTGCATCCTGCCCTCTGGGTGGCGGGTCATGATGGTGCTCTGCAGTCTGGTCAGATCTGTGGTGCACGTTTTCTGCATTAGGCCTGTGTCAACACACAGCACAGCCCAGTTAGGGAAGCCCTGCCTTAGCCTTTCCTGTCCCACATTTTGCTTCCCCTGGAGTTGCTGACTGACTTTTTGGTGGTTCGGGGCTTTGCCTGCTATGCATCTCTCGCCATTTCATGCTTGTGCTCTCAACTGGGTGTCTGAGTGCCCCCTTGCTCTGATCCTTGCTCAGCTCCTCCTGGGGTTTCCATTCCACTGCTTGGCTGCTTGACCTTCTCCCCAGGAGCCTCCCAACTGCTGCAGGAGGCACTCTCCCTCATCTGTGAGGCTCACTCTCCCCTCCGCCAGTCCCTGCTGTCTCCTCCTCTATTAGTTCTTCCCTGGGATCCATGCAGAATTTCACCCTGCTCCCCACCCCACTGCCGCTCCCCACCCCACTGCCGCTCCCCACCCCACTGCAGCTCCTCCCGCCCTCCTGGCGCTGCCTGTCTTTCTCTGTAGTTCTCATCTCCTTCTAATAGGCCACTTGGCTGGATGATGAATTAACCTAGTTGTTGCTCGTTCACCTCTATCCCAAGTGGAAGCTTTAGGAGGGCAGGGATTTCTGTCTTTTGGGTCCTCATCTCTAGCGCCGTGCCTTGCACACAGCAGGTGCTTCATCAATGCAGGTTGCATGGAGGACTAAATACCTCTGAGCTGGCGGCCAGACCCCAGACCTTGACACTTCCTCCTGAGGTCACTTTGGTCTGCTGACTCCCAGCCTCCCCACTCTACTCGTTCCCTCCTTTGCTGTTGTGGGTTCCTCAGCAAGGTGCGGCTGGCATCCTCACTGCCCGTGAGGCTGCTCACATGGCCATCCCTGAGGGTCGGCTCTAGGTTCTCCTCCCCAGCGGGAGGCAAAGGCCTGACTGAGCTTTCTTCCTCAGTGTGCATCCTGCAGTGTGGCTCTGCCTGCCTAGCCCAGCCACAGGGTGCAGTGGGAACTACCATACCCCTGGGAGCTGCAAGTTAATTAGTGTAGGTGGAGCCAGCACTGGGTAATCACCGAATCCACTCCCCATGGGCAGGCCTGTGCCAACCCCCAGCCTTCCTGCATGGGGCTTTGAGGTGCCCTGGCCTGGCCTCTGCCAGGCTTGGCAGCTTCTCTCACCCCATGCCTCTTCCTCCTCCTCCCCTGCCTTCCCCTGCAGCTCAGGAGATGTTTCTCGGGAGTGCAGCATTCCTGGGAGGCTCCTAGGAGATGTCCAGGTGTGGCAGGGCAGAGAGCATTTGTTCACTTCAGAGATGTTCACTGGTGTCTTGTCTGGGCCAGGCACCAGGCACTGTGTTGGGTGCTGGGGTTCAGGGTGGACATGGCACCTGGAGCTCGCCTTTGAATGGAGAGAGGAGGTGACAGACAGCACTTTGGAGGCAGACCAGCTGGATCTGAACCCCAGCTCTGCCACTGACTATTTTATTTTATTTTATTTTATTTTTGAGAAAGAGTCTCACTCTGTTGCCCAGACTGGAGTGCAGTGGCTCAATCTCCTCTAACTGCAGGCTCTGCCTCCCGGGTTCAGGCCATTCTCCTGCCTCAGCCTCCCAAGTAGCTGGGACTACAGGCGCCCGCCACCACACCCAGCTAATTTTTTGTATTTTCAGTAGAGACGGGGTTTCACCGTGTGAGCCAGGATAGTCTCGATCTTCTGACCTCGTGATCCGCCCACCTCAGCCTCCCAAAGTGCTGGGATTACAGGCGTGAGCCACTGTGCCCGGCCCACTGACTAGTTTTTGACCTTGAGTAACTTACTGAAGCTCCCTGAGCTTCACTTTCCTCATCTATAAAATGGGGATAAGCATAGGCCCTGTCACTCAGGGTATCTGTGTGAATTAAAATGGGAGCCAGGCGTGGTGGCTCACACCTGTAATCCTAGCACTTTGGGAGGCCGAGGCGGGCAGATCACTTTAGGTCAGGAGTTCAAGATCAGCCTGGCCAACATGGCGAAACCCTGTCTCTACTAAAAACACAAAAATGATCTGGATGTGGTGGTGTGCACCTATAATCTCAGCTACTCGGAAGGCTGAGGCAGGAGAATTGTTTGAACCCGAGAGGTGGAGGTTGCAGTGAGCCGAGATTGTGCCACTGAACTCCAGCCTGGGGGATAGAGCGAGACTCCTCCCTCCCCAGGGGGGCTGGTACTGTGGACTCTCAGGTGGGAGGGACCAGCAAGTTTCCCAAATGAATTCCCGCTGTGGTTTCTTCGGTTGTACAGGACAAAGATCCAACTCACCCTGGCCTTTGCCAAAAGGGGATTGGGGCAGGCTGGATTCTGGGCTGTGGAGTATCTCTTTGTGGCTCTGCTTGACTTCACTTTGTGCATGCTCCTTGCACGTCATCCACTCTTCCTGCTTAGCAAAAATTGTAGAGAAGAGACCACATTCCCTTTCCACTCCTGGGGAGGGATCCTCAGAGGACTTTGATTGGCCCACCCTGGTTCATGTGCTTATCCGTGAACCAATCAGTGCTACAAGGGACAGGGCTATCCTGAATGGCCCAGCCTGGGTCATGTGCCTATCCATGAACCAATCAGTGCTACCAGGGATAGGAGTATCCTGACTGGCCCAGCCTGGGTCGTGTGCCCATCCAAGAGCCACTTAGTGTTATCAGGGAGGGGTGTTTTCATTGGCCAGCCTGAGCCATGTGCCTCACATCTTTCCAAAAGCAGGTAGTATTGGAAGGAAGTTCGGGGTCGGGCTGCAATGGCTCATGCCTGAAATCCTAGCACTTTGGGAGGCTGAGGCAGGTGGATCACCTGAGGTCAGGAGTTTGAGACCAGTCTCGCCAACATGGTGAAACCCCGTCTCTCCTAATAATACACAAATTAACAGCTTGTGGTGGCAGGCACCTGTAATCCCAGCTACTCCGGAGGCCGAGGCAGGAGAATCACTTGAACCTGGGAGACCGAGTTTGCAGTGAGCGGAGATCGTGCCACTGCACTCCAGCCTAGGGGACAGAGCGAGACTCCATCTCAAAAAAAAAAAAAAAAATTTTGAGTTCCCAAAAGGGAAGAGAAAGGCTGTTAGCAAGATAAGGTGAGCAAATCAATTGTGCTGGACATTCAAAACTGTAACTTACAGGCTACCACCAGGAGCAGTTCTTCCTTGGTGGCTGTAGACATTGACCTCTGCGGTCCTCCCCTGCGGTTTTCAGGCCATCTAGGCCACCCCTACTGGTGGGAGTTCTCTTATTTCAGGACATGGGAGGGTCGAGACTGGGGTCAGTGTCTCCCCGACTCCCGGCTTTCTGTGGTGGTGTAGCTGGGGCCCAGTGTGGTTGGAAGCTGTCTGCTCCTTACAGGATGGTGTCCCTGTGGGAAGGCCCTGGCTAAGACTCCTGAGCCAGGGAGTACACAAGGTCAGGGATCAGAGCCTCCCAGCTCCTGCCTGGGACGGCACAACCGTACTCCCAGGCAGCCTCTGGTCCTGTCCTGCCCACATGCAAGTTGGAGGGGCCGGTGGGCTCGTGGGGGGCCTCCCTAATAGGGGATAGGCTGCGTTCCTGCTGGCTGACTTGTGGTTAGTGTCGGTCAATCAGTCGGTCAGATAAAGAGTGGGCCAGGCAGTCAGCAGGCCAGGAGTCAACAGGGCTGTGTGTCGGGGTCTTTCTAGAAATGCCTACAGATGAGTGGGCAACACTTACATGAAATAACACAACTGTCAGAAACAATTTATAGCCATGTTCCTATGGAGCCAGGTCTGGTTATGACTCTGCATGTTGCCTTCTGGCAAATGAGGTTTGTCACCTAATCATTGTACTTTAGTACCTGATATGAAAACCAGCCCTGGAGCCTACTGGTTGGGGACACCATGGGGTTCCAGGCATCCAGAGGACGGCAGGGGGATGGGGAAGTGTGGACCTGGTAAGGGTGGAAAACAGCATTAGTTGTCACTGTGGAGGAGGCTGGGTTGTGGACATACACTTGTGTTTCTTCTTCAGTTGCCTGCTTGGGCTCTAGAGGAGTCCTGGAGCCCAGGGTGTCATTGCTGCAAGGAGCATTGACATTCTTGGAGGCCCCCACTCCCAACATTCTGTTTCCTGGATGTCACAGTTCTTCCATTCTGTTATGAAATCTTGTCCAATTCCTAAGCGTGTGCTTGGCCAGGGGCTGGGGATTACAGTGGAGATCAGCCTTTAGCCTCTGCCTCTGCCATTGTGCACCCCATTAGTGTTTCTATGTGTTATTGTGTACATTTTATTGCAAACACTGTGAAACAATCTCCTTCTTACACACAACACTGGACAAGTAAGTCCAGTGATCATACTCCTAGGAGAGCAACCTAGGGTTGTCTGTGATAGACACAGCCTTCAGAAAGGTGGAGTGGAGCAGCTTCTGCCGCCCTCCCGTCTTCAATGTTTGGGATCAACAGGTGTGATGTTCATGTGACTCCTGGATTCCCGCCCCTTCACTGGCTGGTTAGGCCCCATGTAAAACCATGCTCAGCCGGACTGGGGTGGGAGGGCCCCTCTAAGGGTTTACCCTGTGTTGGGACCAGGCCAGGTGCCTGCATACCCAGTCCCTTCAGTCTACCTGGTTGTGGAGTAGGTTGCAGAGGGGTTCTTTCATGAGCTATAGAGAAGTGGCCATGGGAAGTGTAAGGAGTTTGAAAGAGTCACATACTTTCAGAGTGTTGTCCCAGCTCTCCCCTCCATGGCCATTGGTTGGGCATCTCTTCATATAGCTCCCAACTGTTTGTCAAGGGCCTGTTGTGTGGAGGTCTCCATGCTGGATGCAGGGGATATAGCAGTGAATGAGAGAGACCTCATGAGTGTGTTTCTTCATATCTAAGATAGGGACAGCAATGGCCGCTTTCCGGGCTGGGGAGGAATAGAACAGTATGTCCCAGATTGAATTCTGCACAACTGATTTTACTGAATATTGTGGGAGAAAACAGGCTCTGTGGCCAAATACATATGACCCAGCTAGATGCTTCTCTTGAGGACATCACCACATACATCAGCATATTTAAGGCTCTGAGAAGTCCTGCAGTAAAGAAGCCTGTTAACTTTTGTGAACTCAGAGTTTGCAGGCTCAGTTGAACATGGAACTTTATTTGGCAGAGCACCTATTAACATCCTGTGTAATTAGTGCTTTGCAAAACCCATTTTGGAAATGCCAAGGCAGCATATGTAAAATACTCCACAGAGTGCCCAGCACCTGGGAGGTACTCAGTAACTGTGAGTCTTTCCCCAACTTGGCGTCCTGGAGGAGGCAGAAGGATAAGGCAGCCCTGGCTGGCTGCAAATCAGCTTGGAGGAGCTGACAGTAGCTAACACTCTGGTTTTAATGGTTATAGCAATGAAAGTCTAAGTGAGTTTAATTTTAAAAGACAAGGAGCAATTTCCCCCATGCTCTACCAAAATGGGACTTCATAAATATTACAGCAGGATGTGCTAGGTGGTGGGCACATCTCCTGGTTGAGCAAAATCTCTGCAAAGCACCATGCAGCAGCAAATGGCTCCTCCCAAACCACACTCCTGTTCTTGTTTAGCAGGACATACCCCTTGACAGATTTACCTGCCAGCACCGCTACTGGTCAGAAGATGGCAGCGGATGTAGCAGACCTGTGTTCTGGAAGTGGGGAGGGACTGAGGCTGTGGGAGGGCTCTGCAGACCCAGCCACATCCTCAGCCTCCCAACCATGGTCCATTATCAGGGAGCCTCGGTTTCCTCCTCTGGAACATGGGGATGATGATCAGCACTGTGTGTCGCTTGAAGTAGGGACTGCATCTTTCTCCGAACCCATCACAGATGAAAATCAGAATTGGGTTTTGAAGGATGAGTAGGAGTTTCTTGTGCATACAATAGAAGAAGGGCATTTAGACAGATAGTCTTAAATGCCTTTCTTCTACTTCAGGTACAAAGGTGTGGAGGCCTGAAGAAGTCTGACATGTGATACGAACCATAACCAGACAAGGAGTGTTAGTCATAATTGAGCAAGTGACAGAAAACCCTTTTCACTTGGGTTGCTTAAGGCAACCTTGGGGATCTGCTTTCTGTGCCAGAAGAGACACCTGGAAGGAAAGCATGGTGCATGTGGAGACAAAGGTGATCCCCACCCCCATCCACTCTGGGAGCTGCTTCACTTCATCTAGACAGCCAGCAGCAGCAGTAAATGAGGGAGATGGAACGTGTTATTTTAATTATATACTCTCACCACCTAATTATAATTTTAATTGATATGTGAGCAGGTGCTATGCTCTTCAAAGCAGTTTAAGGCAGGAATATTCCCTGGAAAAGGAACACAGGTTGTTCTGTTCATTAGTCAAGCAGATGGATAGGCGAGGGGACTAGGGGGCCAGGTGGGGGGAGGCAGCCTTTGCCCTGAGTGATGTAGGAGGTGAGGGGCTTCCCCTGGCCGGACAGAGCACAGCTTGAGGGAAGAGGAGAGGAAGGGGGGTGGCGGCTGGCATCCAGTGCTAGTGGGTTGATTCCTTTATTCACTCAGCTATGCAGTTGACCCTTAAACAACATTGGTTTGAACTGTGTAGGTCCATTTACACAGGATTTTCTTTCTCCTTTCCCAACCCTGAGACAGTATAACCAACCCCTCTTCTTCCTCCCCCTCAGCCCACTCACTGTGAAGACAACAAGAATGACGATCTTTATGATGATCCACTTCCACTTAATAGTGGAATAGTAAATATTCTTTCTCTCTTCCTTATGATTCTTTTCTCTAGTTTATTGTAAGAATACAGTATATAATACATTTAACATGCACAAATATGTGTTAATAGATTGCTTATGTTATCAGTAAGGCTTCCAGTCAACAGTGGGCTATTAGTAGTTAATTTTTTAGGGAGTCAAAAGTTGTACTCAAATTTTTGACTGCATGAGGGGTCAGCACCCTAACCTCTCATTGTTCAAGGGTCAACTGTACTTTCAACCGACATTTGTTGACAGCTTGCTGCAAGGCAGGCTCTCTGCTAAATCCAGGGGATTCCAGGACGGCTCCAGCACAACTCCTTTCCTCCAAATGTTCCCAGTCTAATGGGGAAAGCGTAGATGTGGAAATAAATATTTACAGTTCATGGAATAAATGAGAAATTATCCTAGAAGCAGCATGGACTGGCGGGAAAGTTTTGCTCTCTAGTGAAGTTAGGGAAGGCTTCCTGAAAGACACTTTAGTTGGGGTTTTGAAGTGTGGATAGGAGTTGACCAGGTTGCCTAAGATGAAGGATAAGAGATGGTGGTGGGAGATGGCATTCTGAGCAGAGATGGGAAACCTCCATCTGTGGGGTGTGCAGGGAGTGCCTGATGGTTTGCTGGAGCGCTGGCCTGACGGAAGATCTGGTAGGAGATGAGGCTGGAGGTTTGGGTGATAGGTGGGTCTCCCAGGAGCAGGAGCTGGACCTCGTACTGATAGCAGAGAGGAGCTGGGAAGGATTTGAAGCTGGGGGTGATGTGATGGGTTTGTGTTTTTGGGAGGCCACCCTGGTGGAAGGTGGGCTGGACAGGCTGATGGTGCAACCAGGCAGAGAATCGAGGAGGGGCTGTGTGAAGGTCAGAGCAGGAGCTTGGAGGTTGGCTTCTGGGTATTGGAGTGAGGGAAGGGGAAGATCAAGGTGAAGGTCACGTACACGCTTGGGCCTCAGGGAGGCCATCTTTGAGATGAGGAGTCAGGGAGGAGCAGGGGAAGATGTGAGGTCAGTGTAGACCATGGAGTTTGGGGTACTTGGGGGACCTGGGTGAGGTGTCAGGAGGAGAGAGGTGTGCTGGAGGCATCACTTCGGGAGTCACTGTGGGAAGGCAGGGAAGGAAGCCCCAGTGGGGATGAGGTGGGGGCCTGGGACACAGTGTCAGTTCCAGGGAGCTGAGTCCAAGTGGGATTTTGGCTTTTAGGAGGCTTATTGGGGGTGACATTGGGATCTGCACCTGGGAAAGGCAGAGAAAGGAGTCAGGCCAGGCAGGACACAGACTGAGGGATGAGAGGCCATCCCAGGGGAAGCCCCAGCAGACCCTTGGTAGCTCTGAGGCTGAGTGGCCCTTCAGAGGCGTTCTGAGCTGCAGGGAGAGAGTTGCACCCTTCATACCTCATGCTGCTCAATCCTAGGGGTCCATCTAGAATTTTCCTTCAGGAATGCATCATCCTCCTCTTCAGGGGCTGTTCGTGCCCTCCCTTCACCATCCTAGGGCAGCCCCCTCCTCCAGCAGGAAGTTGGCCTGGATTCTGGAGGAGTCAGGGAGGGGCTGTGAGAAAGCTAATCCAGCCATGGGGGTGGGGAGGCCAGGGATGGTCCCTTTGGGCCCCACCCTGACACTGGCCAGCTGCATGACCTCAGGGAAGTCACCCCTGGCCTGGACTCCAGGTTTCCCATCTCTGAAACGAATGGTCTCGTATTGGCAGGTGCTATGGTGTTGCAGGCATGCCCTGAGCCCTGCAGCCTCCGTCTGATTTGTCCTGACTCACAGTTTCTGCTTTCTGTGTCATTCCTGTCCAACAGGATGACCAGTGTCTCGGGCAGTAGGCTCACATCCGATGCATTGCCACCCACCATACACAGTGCCCAGTCTGACCTGGCAGAGACAGTGGCTGGATGCTCATTGCTGGAGAACAGGCAGTGGCTTTGCTTTTACTGAGCACTTGTTCTGTGCCAGACCAGTTACTAGCAGTAAGCGTGTATTTTTCACAGCAACTTGTCTGCAGATGAGGAAATGGAAACTCAGACACTTGGTACCTGCCCCAAGGACCAGAACTCGGGATAGAAGTGACCGCTGAGCTGGGGACCCAGGCTTGGTGACCCCAAAGTCTGAACTCTTTCTGTTCACCCTGCCCCTGAGGTCCCAAGGCAGTGTTTTGGGGAGACTAGGAGTCTCTGTCTCTCCAGCCCTGTCCCATGGAGGGCACTGGTGGAATGTCTGGCACTGTGTTGACTCCAGCCCTCCAGCTTCCAATGGGTTCCTGGCACGTTGTACACCTTGCGGAGAGGGTGGGGGCATTACCATCGCTACCAAGCCTACACACTGCCCTGGGCCACCCCTCCTGACTGTGCACGGAGCTGCTGAGGCTCAGCAGGTATTGACCTCCCTGTGTAGTTGTGGGAGAGGGGCTCTGCAGCCTGGGAGGCCCTGTCAGGGCGGCTCTGTGTGCCCCCTGCTCCAGCCAGGGCTGTCTAGCATGGGAGTCTAAGGCTGGAATGCCCAGTGAGAACCTAGAAGCCACTTAAAGAAGCTGTGGTACTCTGGGCGGCTGGCAGAGAGGTGAGGGGTGGGGGAAAGGTGGAATTAGCAACGTATCCCATGAGCCAAGCCAAGCCAGCAGCTCTGCATGGGTGACAAGTCTCAGCGATGGGCTTCCAGATGCTTCCTGCACGCGCCGGCCCTGCCACAGCCTCCCTGGATTGTTTACGGCAGGACCCTGGTGGCCCTTCTCTCATGGTGTTCCTGGGGCGGCCTGGGGCATGCAGCCCGCCTTTCCTCTTCTTCCTTGTTCACTAGTCCTGGCCTCCAGTCCCTCCTGCCTCTTGGCTGCAGGACCTTGCTGTGGTCCCCCAGCTCTCTGAGGCTCCGTGCCTGCAAGGTGACGTCAGTGAGATGAGCCATCACCTGCCAGGGCAGTTGTACCAGGTCTGTGGGTGTGCCCATGTGCAGTGGGCTTCCTGGACATGCTGCTCCTGTCTTATGTGGCTTACATTTGCCAGGAAACCTACCTTCCTCTGCATCTGGCCTCACCTGAGCTTTGCTGTGAGCCACACCAGGATTAATTTCTAGTTTCTCCTCTTCCTGGCTGTGTGGCTTCACACAAGGTGTGAAGCTGGTCTTGGCCTCCACTTGCTGCTCGGCCCTGTGGGACCCTGATGGCAGCCTCCTGCCGTGGTTGGGGCAAGAATGGGGTGAGATGCTGTTCCCAGTGCTTGGTCAGGGCTTGGAAATGGGTGCAGCCACCATCATTGTGACTGTGCAGTCTCCAGGGGTCTGCTCCTGGCCATGTGTCCTGAGCCCTGGGCTGTGGGTGGGCTTGCTGGAAGGGAACTGGAAGAGGGAGAGGTGTCTAGCCCTGGTGGTGTTGCCAGCCTGCTGGACCCAGGGTTCAAACTTGTGGGGTGGCCAGGACCTCCTGCCTTCTGCAGAGGCCTCCATTGCCTGCCTGAGGAGCTTGAGGGGAGAGGAACCCCCCAGGAAGGCTGGTAAGGGGGTGGGGAGGAAGGGAAATTGGCACACTGCAAGAGGGAAGGGTGTGAACCACCCCCGAGGTGGGAATGGTGAGTCTGGGGTCAGCGGGAAGGGCTGAGCCCCTCCCCAGGGCTGGGGATGCAGAGGAAACAGAAATTCGGTCCTGCCCTGGGGGAGTCACAGTCTGTCCATGATACAGGCCCTGATGCCTGATGCTACTGGGATGGGGGAGGGGAAGGACTTCTTGGGGAGTGAGCAGGAGGGGAGGAAAGTCCTGCTGGCCAGCTCAGCATGCAGGGAGGGAGCCCATCCTCGAGATCAGAGCGTGGGGAGTGGTGCAGGAGCTAAGGAGAGGGCTGTGGTGGTCAGTATCTGGGGTGGGTCATGCTTGGCCTCACAGGCTGGCCTGGAAGGGAACCGATGATGCCAAACTGTGATGTGGCCTGGTTTGCTTCAAGGGAGGCATCCCCCTCCAACTTCATAAGGAAGATTCAGGCTCTGGGTCCTTGGGGTTGGATTCTGAGTTGTCCAGAGCATGAGCAGGGGTAGACTGGCAGGCCAATTTGAGCAGAAACCCCCCAGCAGGGCCCCTTTGCTGAGACTTTGTGTCTGGGACCTCTGGGTTCTGCCAGTTGGCTGGTTGGGGATCAGGGGTCAGTCAATGGGTGTGGGCTGGGGGATGGTCACAGAAGGTAGCATGTATATTCAGAAAGGTCATTTGGGTCATTCTGTCATTGACAGATGAGGGAGTCTGCACACTAGGCCCACCCCTGTCCTTTGACCAGTAGGCAGGAAGCTCCTTGCCAAAGCCCTTCCCAGGGCAGAACCACAGGCTGTGGTGCATGGACATCAGCTGTCCCCCTTCCTCCTGGCTTCCATGGAGGCATATTTGGGTGCTCACCCCCAACCACATGGGCTGTAGACACCTGGCTAGTTGGGGTTGGCGGTTGTTTGTAACCACAGCATGTTCACTTGCCTTGGAGGGCCCTAGAGGAGGGCCCATGGTATGACAGTTGGGGAGAGGCGGCCTGGCCAAGGCAACCTGGTGGACCTTGCAGTGGGCAGCATGCACATCTGTGGTCAGCAGGGCTGGCCAGGGCAAGGGAGCCAGGCAGCTGCATTATCACTTTACATTGGAGGGCTCGGGACGGATGCCCTGAAGGTGTTCCTGCACGTGGGAGGCGATGCTGGCGGATATTTGTCTCACACCCTGCTTCTTTCTCTGAGCCAGGCCTTTGCTTTCCTCCTGGGCTTCTTGGATATGGTCACCCAGCTCATAGTGACAGGGCTTCTGGGCTTGAAGAACACTCAATCCTTATAGCCTTGGGGGTCCCCAGTTCAGCCCCCAAATTTCCAAGTCTTGGACTTATTCTCTTGTGCTATACAGGGAGGTAGAGGCTGGGGGTGGGGTAACCCCGGGGGTCCTGGGAGGGCCTTAGAGTTAAAGGGCCTTGTGCAGAGTCCCCAAGTCCTGGGAGTCTCACAGCTTACATGAAAGGTGAGTCTGAGCATGTTGGTGGGGGTGGGGAACAGGGTCTTGCCAGGCACACATAGAGTTCCAAGGCTCACTCTTGACCCATGAATCAATTCTGGGGATGTGAGAGAATCTACAGGGAACCTCTCCTTAATGGAGAGTGGGGCACCAGCCAGCTGCACGTAAAAATGCTTCCTGAATTTTTCTGATTGTAAAAGCAATATGCGGGTATCACGGAAAAATGAGGACATGCGGAAAAGCCTATGAAAGTGCTTTTGTTACCTGGCAAGATAAATGCTGCCAGGAACCCAGCCATGCAGAGCACCGCTGCTCATGGCTTCCAGCCTCTCCTCTTGCAGACTTCTTCACATGGCTGAGCACATAACCATTCACTCAATTTTGTCTTCAGCCTTCAACCTTAACACTTTCATTTCTTTAAATATCACAAATAATACACAAACACATCTCATTATGAAAGACAAGAAATAATTAAAAGAAACAAAAGCCCCATTTCCTGCCTCAGAGGGAAAACTGCAATCAGCTTGCTCTATATTCCTGCAGAACTTTCCCTCTGTGTTTACATGTGGAGAAATGTAACCTACACACATAACAGAATAAAGAGTTTTGCGTTCTTTTTGTGTGTTTTGTATATATAAGTAATGCCGACTACACATATTTATTGCACTTGCTTGTTTTCTTGCACCAGTGTCTTGGTGGGCTTGCTGTGCTATTTCATATAAATCCACCACATTTCAAACAGAGTTTCATGACATACATGAAACTGTTAATACATATTTAACAGATTCCTCCTCTTAATAGATAGTTAGGTTGTTTTTAATTTGCACAGTAACAAACCATATTGTCATGGAAATCCTTATATATGCCTATGTATCTAGGTAGACTCAGATGTGGAATTGCTTGTCTGAATAACATGCACATTTAATTTAAAAATAACTTCTGCCAAATTGTCCTCCAGAAAGTGGAATCAATTTGCACACCCAGCGACAGGGTAAGAAGAGCACCCACTTCTTCACATTCTTGCCAAGACTTGATGTTATCAGCCTTTTAATTCCTGTCAGTCCAATGGCTAATAGGCGGTACCTCATCGTTGTTTTCTTTTCCATTTCCCTAATTACTGTGAGGCTTCTCTTCTACCTAACACATGCAGTTCTAGCAGATCTTGTTAACAGAAATATTATCTTGCTTAATTTATTTAATCTAAGAGTTCACTGCAAACACAATTAACAATGGCATTCTTTTCCAGTAAGATAACAGCATTTAATGAACTCAGTGATAAAACTTTTGAAAGAGCAGTATATAGGTGTCCATGACTCAATACTGGCATTGATTGATTATGAGTGCTATTGTTCTCATGTGGGTTTGCTCTGCTCTTTGGCTGCTTGCGGAAATTCTTTAAGATGCTGTTGTCCAAGGATGGGATCTCTGGCAGTGGGCAGAGTAAAGTCTGCCATCCTGATGATGGCATGCTGGGTAGAGATAACTAACATACAACCAGTGTTACAGCAAGACCCTTGGATCCTCTAAGCACTGGGATTTTAGGCTCCGTAACTAACTCAAAGTAACAACAGCACTAAACTTTAGCATAAATGTAAGGATATCCAACAAGGGTGTTCATTTTCACAGGATGACTTACTTTGAAATCGAATTCTTTTTGTTGTTTTTGAGATGGAGTCTTGCTCCCTCTCCCAGGCTGGAATGCAGTGGTGCAATCTTGGCTCACTGCCACCTCCGCCTCCCGGGTTCAAGTGATTCTCCTGCCTCAGCCTCCCAAGTAGCTGGAATTACAGTAGCTGCCACCATGTCTGGCTAATTTTTTTTTTTTAGTAGACACAGGGTTTCACTGTGTTGGCCAGGCTTGTCTCGAACTCCTGACCTCAGGTGACCCACCCACCTCGGCCTCCTGAAGTACTGGGCTTACAGGTATGAACCATTGCGCCCCGCCAAAATAAAATTATTTTAAAAATGTGTTCCTTGTAATCCCAGCACTTTGGGAGGCCGAGACAGGTGGATCACGAGGTCAGGAGATCGAGACCATCCTGGCTAACACCGTGAAACCCCGTCTCTACTAAAAAATACAAAAAACTAGCCGGGCGAGGTGGCGGGCGCCTGTGGTCCCAGCTACTGGGGAGGCTGAGGCAGGAGAATGGCGTAAACCCGGGAGGCGGAGCTTGCAGTGAGCTGAGATCCGGCCACTGCACTCCAGCCTGGGCGATAGAGCGAGACTCCATCTCAAAAAAAAAAAAAAAAAAAAAAAAAAAAAAAAAAAAAAAAAAAAATGTGTTCTTATTTTAGGGCCCCACTTTGCTGGTTGCCTCCTGGGTAACCTGGCACCTGCTCCACTCTCGCCTCCAGTTTACCATGTGATGTGCCCACAGCTGTGGCCCACACCTCCGATGTTATGTGCATCCATAGGACTTCAGCTTGCTGATTATTGAAGGCTGGCACCGTTTGCTTGGTCCGACAGTACTCCATTGCTTCTCTTCCAACGGCAAATTGTTCTTCTCTTTGTTTGATGCTCTTTGGTCTCTCTGTGGCTCTAAATTTTAATTTTGGTCTTACGGACGATTTGAGCTGCCTTCTACTTTTTCATTACAGTTTCCCTCCGATTTTTCAAAATTTGTTCATGTGGTCCAGACCGTTTTACCCTTCTTCAAACTTTCATACATTTGATTAGGTAAATAAGTGCTCAGTAAATGCATGCATTTCTTGTGGGTAGACACTAGCTACTTGTCATCCACTACTGTTGGCAATTATACATGAAAATGTGTGTCTGTCAGTGGGTGCTTTGAATATATAGGTAAGGCAGGAGCTCCCATCTTCATAATATGAATAGTTACCAACCCAGGGCGTAGTGTGTCTCCCCATTTATTTTGGGTCTCTTTAATGCTTTTAGTAAAGTTTTATGTTTTTCTTTGTGTAGGTCCCGCACATTTCTTACTAGGTTTTTCCCCAGGGATTTTATCGATTTTGTTTCTAATACAAATGAGCTTTCTTTTACATTACATTTTCTAACTGGGAGTGCTCCCATACACAAAAGTTATTGATTTTTGCATATTGATTTTATATCCCTGAGTTTTGCTGAACTCTTGTATAAGTTCCAGTGGTTTATTAGTTAATTCTCTTGGAGTTCATAGGTGGATACCGATATTTTCTACAAATTATGTCAATTTTGTCTTTCCTTTTTCAACACTTGTCCATATTTATTTTTCAGGTGCTGTCACATTGTCTGGGACGATGCTAAATATTTTTAGTGGTAGAACACTCTACAGTTTCACAGTTAAGTGTGATGCTTGTTGTAGGTTTCTAGGAGATGTCCTTTATCAGGTTATGGTTGTTCCTTTTAATCCCTAGTTTACCAAGAATTTTACAGAGTATGATTTTAGCCATATTCCAATAGGTGCTCAATTCAAATTAATTTCTGAATAGTTTGGAATTTCTCTTGTTATGTTCTCTTAAGCCAGCAGGTATGAAAAAGAATGTTTTAAGTGTTCTAAGTAGATAGATTGGGAAGGAGGTTTCTTTTATTGTTAATTCCTAGTCTTACTGCACTGGACTTCGTTAATACACAATGAATTTTTGAATACTTTTTTCTTAAGGATTTTACTGAGATTTCTACTGTGGAAAGTTGGGTGTGCATGGAAGACAGTGCTGTCTCTTTTGGGTCTCAAGAGAGGGAGCATAAGTGGAGGTTGAGTGTACAAGCTTTGGGGCCAGTGCCTGACTCGAACCCCAGCCCTGCCTCCTGCTGTCCACAGGATGGTGAGTAAGTTGCTGGTAATCAGTTTCATCATGTGTCCAATGCATAGGATAATAGTGCCTACTTCATGGCACTGTGTAAGGACGATATTCGTTAATATATGCAGAACTTTAAACCAGAACTTAGAATATAAGTATTTAATATAATATTGTTAGATAAACGTGTACAAGTGAGATGTACAAATCTTTCATATTATTTTTTGCTCACTGAATCTGAAAGAAAAATGTTAAAATCATCTTTAAGATTATGGATTGGTTGGTTTCCCCTTCAATTATTGTAAATTTTGCCTTATCTACTTTGAAGCTGTGTTGCAAGGTTCATATAGTGTCATGACTGTTATATTTTTGGCGTACGTGGTGTCTTTTATCAAAATGAACTCTTGCTGCCTGTTCCTTTGAGTGCTTCCACCTTGAACTCTTATTTTGTCTGATACACATCCCCTTTTTCTGTTTTTTTTTGCTTGGTGTTGTTTTTCTCATCCTATTATCTTGAACCTTCCTGGGTGTGTGTTTTGTATCTTTTGTAAAATGTTATGTCATGATGAAAACAAAATCTCATCTGTTTATTGAGGATTTTATTAGCATAATTTAATCTATTTACTTTTATTGAGATAGTTGATATGCCTGGACTTTTCCTTGCCATTTTATTTTGTGTTTCTTGTTTGCTATACTTTCTTGTGCTACTCTTGCCCTTTCCTGCCTTTTATTGAATCAATTGTGTTTTCTTTGTCCGAGTTTTTGTTCCTTAAAGCAGTTTTCTCAAGAGTGGCCCTGCATCCTTTGGGTGGGACTGTGTGTTGGTCTGTGGGAGTCTTTGCTGCACCACAGGGCATTTGGCATCCCTCACCCTGGACACTAAGCTACAGCAGACCCCAACCATCTTGTGACAACCAAAAAGTTCCCTCCTCTTTTCTCCCAGTGGAGAGCCATCCACTAAGGGTTCAATA
Source organism: Rhinopithecus roxellana (assembly GCF_007565055.1). Classification (NCBI taxonomy): domain Eukaryota; kingdom Metazoa; phylum Chordata; class Mammalia; order Primates; family Cercopithecidae; genus Rhinopithecus; species Rhinopithecus roxellana. Next base: position 5,588,523 of record NC_044559.1, read on the forward strand.
ATACATTACATGTTTGTTTTTCTAGTGACTGCTTATATTTTAAAGATACTTTTATGTTTACATGGGTCTCTCAACATATAATCAGTGTATCTTGGAACAAATTGAGACCTTTCTATGTCTCAATGGCCTTCTACCCTGAGCTGTATCACTGCCTAACATGAGGCCAACTGGGATTTTATACTTAATAAAAGCCAATAATTTTTTTTTTTTTGAGACGAGTCTCACTCTGTCACCCAGGCTGGAGTGTAGTGGCACAATTTCGGCTCACTGCAATCTCTGCCTCCTGGGTTCAAGCGATTCTCCTGCCTCAGCCTCCTGAGTAGCTGGGACCCCAGGTGCACACTACCATGCCCAGCTAATTTTTGTATTTTTGGTAGAGATGGGGTTTCACCATCTTGGCTGGGCCGGTCTCAAACTCCTGACCTTAAGTGACTCACCCACCTTGGCCTCCTAAAGTGCTGGGATTACAGGTGTGAGCCACTGCACCGGGCCTCAATAAAGTTTTAATGATAAGTTTTAATTTTTTCTCACTACTGCTTTTGCATTCCACATCATGTTCTTAGATTCTTTTTTTTAAATTGTGGTAAAATGCACATCACATGTTTTTAATCATTTTAAAGTATACACTTCAGTGACTTCCAGTACATTCCAGTGTTGTGCAACCATTGCCACTACCTAATTCCAGAACATTTTCATTATCCTGAAAAGAAACCCTATACCCATTGAGCAGTCACTCCAATTTCCGCTCCCCCGGCCCCTGGCAGCCACTCACCTCTCTGCCCTCTGGATTCATTTTTGTGGTTGCTGGAGCATACCATTTGGTAATTCTTTCCAAGAGGGTTTGTGGTGGTGAACTTTCTGTATCTTCACATTTCTGAAAAAGCCTGTTTCCTTCCTAAAAGCTGAGTAGAGAATTTAAGGTTTATGCCATTTCTCTCCTAAGCTCTTTGGAGATATTTTTTCATTGACTTGTATGCATCCATGTCCTCAGGAACAGTGACTGCTAAGTTGAATACAGTGTGTGCTCTGCACCAGTGCTTCATACATAGTAAGTCATTTAATTCTGCTGGCAACTCTGAGGCTGGGGCTGCTCCCCACATAACAGGCAGAGAAAGTGAGGCTGAGTGAAGAGAAGCCCCACATCTCCTCAGCTAGGAAAGAGGCCATCCCGGCTCTCAAGAAGTTGCCATCTACCACTTCAGCTTCTGCTCCTCTGTAGGCAGGCTGTGTTGTTTTCTGGGAGAATTTGTCGTTTTTCCTTTTTCCCTTTGATTTTTATGTTTTCTTTTTCATATAGAGTCGCACTCTGTAACCCTGGTTGGAGTGCAGTGGTGCGATCTCAGCTCACTGCAACTTCTGTGCCTCCTGAGTTCAAGCGATTCTCCTGCCTCAGCCTCCCGAGGAGCTGGCATTACAGATGTGTGGCACCACACCTAGCTTTTCTTTTTTTTTTTTTGTATTTTTAGTAGAGATGGGGTTTCACCATGTTGGCCAGGCTGGTCTTGAACTCCTGGCCTCCCTCGTGCTGGGATTATAGGCATGAACTACCCTGCCTGGCTGTCCCTTGGGTTTTGAAATTTCACTACTCTATGCCTAATATTTTTTATTATTTATTTATTTATTAAAAAAATAATTCAAGGCCGGGCATGGTGGCTCACATCTGTAATCCCATCACTTTAGGAGGCTGAGGCTGGTGGATCACCTGAGGTCAGGAGTTTGAGACCAGCCTGGCCAACATGGTGAAACCCCATATCTACTAAAAATACAAAAATTAGCTGGGCGTGGTAATGTGTGACTGTAGTCCCAGCTACTTGGGAGGCCGAGGCAGGAGAATTGCTTGAACCCAGGAGGTGGAGGTTGCAGTGACCCGAGATCATGCCACTGCCCTCCAGCCTGGGCAACAGAGCAAGAATCTGTCTCAACAACAACAACAACAACAACAACAAAACAACAACAAGAAGCATGATTCTATTTTGCATGTGGTAGGTTCTGTCAATCTGAGGACTTGTGTGTTTCTGCATTTTCTTTTCTAATTTCCCATATTCTGTCAGGTCTCTTTTTGGAATTCCTTTTAGGTGTGGTTGGAGCTTATACCCTTCGTGTCTTTTAATTTACTTTTATCCTTTCCATCTCTGGGTTTTTGTGCCATCTGGGAGAGTTCCTGTCTCAGCCCTCTAGGTGACTAATTTGATCTTCATCTGTTCCATGCTGCTATTCAGCCCCTTTTTAAACTTTAATGATGAAATGTTTGATTCCCAGATCTAGTTCATTCGTTTTAAATGGATGTGATAGCCTCTCCCCTCTCTCTGTTTTCTCGTTCAAAGTGTCGTTCTGCTTGTCCTAGTACCCAAGTCCTCAGGGGTGCATTCATTTAGCAGATGAGTTTGGTGTGCCTCTTTCGATGTGTAATCTTCTTAATAAGGTAGGTGATTCTGGGTTGCCTGCTCATCTTTGTGTTTGAAGGCTTCTGTTGTCCTATCTGTGAGGCTGAACTCACACACTGGATGGGGAGAGCTCTGCACTGTGGTGCCAGCTGGAGCAGATCCCAGTCTTTGGGTGTGGGCTCCACTGACCTCCTGTGTGTTGGTGTCACTATAGGGCTGCCTCCCCTACTCCCTGCTTCTGCCTGTGGGCGGTTGCTTTTGCAAGTCACTGCTTGGCATCATGGCCCTGCCAGCCACCCTCACATTTGATTTGGAGCTTCTTCTGGGTCCCCATTTTTCTGGGCTTCCCATATTGGAGCTGCCAGCTTCGTGGCAGCCCTCTCCCGGGTATGCTTTGCCCTGTGGTACCATTTCCAATCCGAACCCATCAGCCTTCTGCCTTGCAAACATTCTTCATGATTCCTGCCCTAGTAAGAACCTCATTCTTCTTCTTTTTTAAAAAATCCAGCTCCTGCAGGAAAGAACCCCATTCTTGTTTTTCAGCACTGCTGTGGATTTTTTAAAAAGTATTTATGTTACTTTTAGGGTTTTGTATTGGGAAGAGGCAGAATGTGATCCTAGGCCACCATTTTGGCTCAATCTCTATTCATTTTTACTGGATGAACTTGTTCCAGAAAAGATTTATAATGTGGCACATCATTTCATATAATTACCATGCTATGGTAATTATTTCCTGGGTCATTAAAATTTCTCCATAATCACTATTTTAATGACTGCATAATATTTCTTCTGGTGGGTATATCTGAATTGACTTAGCTGTTTCCTTTTTCTTCCCAACATTTTACTATAATAAAAAAAATGCCACAGTGAACATCTTGTGCTTGAAATTTTGTCCACATTTGGAACTATTTTCCTAAGGTAGAGTCCTAAGATGTGTGTGTGTGTGTTAAAATGTACATAACATTTACCATTCTAGCCATTTTTAAGTGTACAGTTCAATGGCATTAATTCACATTCTATGCAACTATCACCACCATCCATCTCCAGAACTTTTTTATTTTCCCAAACAGAAGCACTATAGCCCTTAAACAATGACTCCCTCTTCCTTCTTCCTCCAGCCCCGCAAAACCACCATTTTCCTTTCTCTCCTTCTGACTTTGGTTACTCCAGGTACTTCATACAAGTGGAATCATATAGTACTTTTGTGATGTGCTTACTTCACTTAGCATGATGTTTTCAAGGTTCATCCGTGGTGCAAATGTGTGTTTGAAATGCCCATTCTGTCTCCCCTACCTCCTGGCTGCCCTCCCTGAGATCCATCCCCTACAATGTTTGGGAATGCATAGTAATCTCTCAGGAGGTGGCCTGGGTGTCTCTCCTCATTCCTGTGTAGAAGGGTTCTTCCCGGAGACTCTGCCATCCTCATTTGCTTAGTGATTCATCTCAGAGTTAGAGCCAAATGAAATAGATTTCATTCCCAGCAGGGCTAGTTTGAAAGTTTGTGCTCATAAACTTGCTTTACCGTAATTTATAAACTGAGTTTTCGCGCTCTGCCGGCCCTATTTCTCCCACCTCTGCCAGATGTATTGCCACATTGGGCTGCTGGGCCCAAGCATGAGGGGAGCCCCCAGGATGCTCTGTGCCTATGGAGGTGCAGCGGGGATTGGTAACGGTGAGGGGGTGTGGTTTGAACATGTAATTGCATTTCATTACTTGATTATTGCTGCTGCTGTCACTGAGGGAGCTAGGGAGCTCCTGGTACAGCTGCTTGTTACTGTAGTTCGTGTTCTAATATCTGATCCTAGGAGGGAATTTGATAGAGTAGAAGGAGGAGGAGAGGAGGAGGGGCAGCCCCTGGGCACCCTGGACAGCAGATCCTCCTGAAAGCCATCAGCAGCATCTTAGCCACGCTCCCTGTCCCCGTCAGCAACTTCTGCAGACACCAGGATTGCCCACCTCCCAGATTATCTCATGGAAGCCTCTGAGGCAGCTGCTACTACTTATTGGAAGCTCTTTGCCCGAAGTCATAGCTGGAGTGTGCTCCCCATGGCGGGATGGGTGCTTTACCCACAGGAATGAGGGGAGAGGGGAAGGTAGCTGGAGTTTTCCCGGGGCCTAGGGCAGGGGGAGGGGATCCCACCCCTTCTTACCACTCCAGGCAGAAAAGCGTGGAGGCGACAGCTGGAGACCTGGATTGTATTCCTGGCTTGCATTCCTGGCTCTGCAATCCTGGCTGAGTGACCTGGGATGAGCTGCTTAACCTCTCTGACCTTGACCCTCTCACTGTAACACCCCTAGGTTGTGGCCAGGTTGGGTGAAGCTGGCACTTCAGGCTGGTCTCCATACTTCTATTCCCAACAGAGTTGTCAGAGTGAGCCTTTGAAAATAAAGGGAGGCTGTGACTCTTTTGCTTACAACCCACCATGGCTCCCCATTTCCCTCAGAGTCAAAGCCCAAGAGGCCCTCATGATCTTGTCTCATTTTGGCCTCATCTACTCCCTTTCTCCCTGGGTGCGTCCCCTGCAGCCACAGTGGCTTAGTCCTTGCTCCTGCAGCACCCCATGTGTGGTCCAGCCTCAGGACCTTAGGGTCTTTGCACTCCCAGTTCCCTCGGCCAAAATGCCCTTTCCGGGACACTCATATGACTTCCCTTCTACCTTCACCATCTCGGTGAGACCTACCTTAAGCCCCATCTTAAAACCCATGACAAGCATAATATTTCTTCAATTTCCTTTTCCCTGGTCTGTTTTTCCATAGAGCTTCTCACCTGGCACTCATGATATGTATGTGTTTACTTGTTTAGTTTTTAGTGCTTTCTCTCCTGCTAGAATGGAGCTCCATGAGAACAGGTTCTAAGTCTGGTTCTCAGATGAATCCTAAAAGCGTGGTGACCAGTAGGTGCTTAGTTGAACGAACGAATGAATGAATGAATGAGGGAGTGAATGAGTGAATGAGTGTCTAGCAGATTGCCCTGCATATGGTAGGGTCTCAGCAAGAGTAAGTTCCTCTTCCCTGCTGTCCCTCACCCTGCCGTGTCCTCAGGCTCAACTTCTGGCTCCAGGGGACGGACAGGGAGGACGCCAGACCTAGCCTGTGTTGGTTCTCTTGTCCTCAGGTCCTGTGGCATCCCCAGGACATCAGAAGTGGGCTTTTCATAGCAGGAGGGGGCTGCAATCTGAGCTTTACTCCCAACCTGTCAGCCTGTGTGGATCCCTGGTATGGGCTGGCCCTGGCAGGCAGAGGGCAGGACATTCGGAGTAGCCACTGCAGCAGAGCATGGAGCTTGACTGGTGACAGAGGGTGTTTTCCAGCTCTGGCATGGCTTCTGTGTGGCAGCAGTGGCCATGACTAGGTCTGAGTTATATGCAATGTGCAGAATTAAAGCCAAGATGGGGCTGTGACTTCTGGGGTCCACTGTGTTCCAGCAGCTGGGGCAGGGTAGACAGCCATCCCTGGCAACAGCACTCAGGTACTGAGTCATTGCCTTTATCTGCCTGCCTTAAGGGGGCCTTGGCCTTTCTCATGCCTCTGAAGAGCAGGCAGGCAGTGGGGTGAGGCTCCCGAAGTGCGTGGGCCTTTTTCTTTCTGCTTGGGGAGCCCAGCCCAGCCCTTCAGTCTGTATGAGTCAAAGGTTGAAGGTCAGGTGCAGTGGCTTGTGCCTGTAATTCTAGTGCATTGGGAGGCCAAGGTGGGAGGATCGCTTGAGTCCAGGAGTTCAAGACCAGCCTGGGCAACAGCAATACTCTGTCTTTACAAAAAAATAAAAAAAATTATCTGGGCATGGTGGCTCTTGCTGGTGGTCCCAGCTACTTAGGAGGCTGGAGGGCGGCGGGGGGTAGGGGGGGTCACTTGAACCCGGGAGGTCAAGGCTGCAGTGAGCCATGATTGTTCCACTTCATTCGCTCCAGCCTGGATGACAGAGTATGACCATGTCTAAAAATTAAAATTAAAAATTTAAAAAATGACACAGATTGGGGGAGCATCCCTTGACCTCCTGCTCTTTAAGTCAGTCAGGAATGGGGACCCTCTTGCTCTCATGGCCCAGCCAGAAGCCCTGGCTGAGATAATTGGGTGCAGGGTCCCTGCTGCCCGAGGCCTGCCCACCTCTTCCTGCCATCCCAGCAGAAGTGGGGTACAAGGATGCCAGATGTGTGTTCCCAAGAAATGTGGCAGTATGGAGAATCCACACTTTCAGCAGGTGAGATGTAATTGTGGGTAATTGAAAAACACCATCAAAGCTATTTGTCATAATTTTAACAAATGCTTTCTTCCTGGGTCATTCATAACACTTCTGGAAACTCACAGGTCCACAGAACACCTACTCACATGCTTTCCTTTACCCTGCAGGAGTCTGTCTTGTTCAGAGTGGGAAAGGAGGCCTGTGGATGAGACAGTCAGGCCTGGAGGTGTAGCCTCCCTCTCAGGAGGGAGCTGCAAGCCAAGTGTCTAGAATCAGAGTATGAGGAGATCAGGACAAAGGGGTCGCTATGCAGACTTGGGATGAGCCCTGAAGCCCTGAGCAGATGCCCAGGGCTGGTCCGGGCAGAGGTCTGCTTCCTGCAGAGAAGCAAGGGGTGGGGAGCCAGGTAGCTCTTTTGAGGGGATTCAGATGTGTGTTGTTCTGTGCTGAGTGGCCACTGGGGCCACATGTATCAGAATTACCAAGGCTGTACTTTTATACAGATTCCTGTCCCCACCAGCTGGACTGAATCTCTTGGGGAAGGGCCTGGGGATATGCATTTTAGTGGGAGTGATTCTTGTGCACACTCAGGGGTGAGAAGCACTGGCTTGGAATAAGGTGCTTCTGAATGCCAGCCTGTCTATGTCTCATGGAAAATCATATAAAAGCAATACAGCCATCTCATCCGGCAGCTGAATAGGAGGCTGAACAGGTCAGTTGGGGTTTGTGAGTCTGTGAGCAGGGCCCAGGAGTGACCTTGGAGGATGCAAGGCTGCTACTCAGGAGTGCTGGGGCTTTAAATTCACAGTGCTGGCTCATTCCAGGCTAGGTACCCCTTGCTGTCTTGGGAGCTGGCTCCATCTCCACCCTGTGTCCCATCTTCCACTGGAGCTCTGCCCTCCCGAGCCTGGAGGCTTTGCCTGGCTATTCCACCTAGGTTGGGGCAGCTTTGAGGGGCCTCTGGGTCCAGCACTGGAGAAAGACTCTTCCATCTGGTTTCAGGAATGTGCAGAGCTTCAGGGGCCAGGCTGTGCCTGATTGGGCGGGGGGATTATTGTGTCTCTGGAGACTCTGGAGAACACTGACTTAGACTGGCTTCTCCTGCAAGTCAGGGCTGCAAAGCCCCTGACATGAAGGAACTGTCAATCCTTGCTGTGGGGGTGTGTCCACTTGCTGTGGACAGTGAGTGTGATGTGATCTCTGCCTTAGTGACCAAATGTGCAGAATGTATTGGCAGCACAGAGTCTGCCTGGGGTATTCTGGGGCACACCTGGTGGCGCATCCCAGAGTGCAGCAACTGAAGGTCATGGGGAGTGTTGGTCAAGTAGAGGTCCCCGGTGTGGACCAGGGTGGCTGCTGTGGCTGTCTGTGACCAGTTCTAGCTCCCTGGCTATCTAGTCTTATATTTTGTGATGCTCTTACTCCGTCTCATCAAAGTGGGGGATGGACGTGTAGGTAGGTGAATAAGTGATGGATGGGTGCATGTGTAGATGGATAGATGGATGAGTGGATGGGTTGACAGGTAGGAGTTAGAAAAATGGGTAGATGGATGGATGGATAGATGAAAACCTGGCTGAGTTTATTACTGCCTGGGTGGGTGGGTGGCCAGTGGGAGGATGTGTAGATGGATGGATTGACGGGGATTGGAGCTGGATAGGTGGCTGGATGAATTGTAGGTTGGGGATGGTTGGATAGATGGTTGGGTTGATAGAGTGTGAGTGGGAGTAGATAGATGGATGAGTGGATGGTTGGAGGCAGATATATATGGGTGACTGAAGGAAAATATGAGGGCATATGAATGGATAGGTGGGAGGATGGATGGATAAAGGGGAGGGTGAATGCATGGATGGGTCTACAGGTGAATGGGTTAATGTGGCTGGAAGGAGGCATTGTGGGGCAGGAAGCAGATCAGGTGGGTGGCCAGGTTCACTGATACAAAATTAAACTGTGGCCAGATATGCAAAAATCCATTCCTTGTGTGACTCAGAGGCGATGGGAGTTCTGAGAGGAGTTGCCCAACCCTGGACTCATTAGAGGAAGCAGCCCCAGCCCCCTTCCTGAGCCACGCAGACCATGTTCCTGGCCTGGGCATCTCTCTGCTCCATGTGCTGATGCCTCAGCCCTCCTTGCCTGGGGTCCAGCAGTGCTGGCCGGCGTGTGGCTGTGCCTGGCCAGGATGACAAATTGCAAGAACCTTGCGGTGGCTATTGGGGGTGGGGGCTGGAGGACAAAGGCTGAGGAAAGAGAACGGGCCTTTGCTTTATCTAGTCTCCACCAGGCAATGTGCTAAGTGCTTTGAGCATGTTGCTGTTTCATGTTTGTGACAGCTGGGGAGGTATGGGCCCCACAAATGAGGAGTCTGAAGGTGACTTGCTCAAGGTCATGCTGTTTGACAGAGGCAGAGCCTGGAAGCTTGATGGAAACAGGGTGGCTCTGAACTAGGTGCGGCACAACAGGATCCGATGCCAGCAGTGGGTGGGGGCAGAAGGTCAGTCCGGGGAAGGACAGGTTGCATGGAGGTCCTGACTGCAGGCCCAAGCAGGGGAGGACTTAAGGGAGGGTTCCCATGGGATGGACTAACACAAGGGCTTGGTGGCTCTGTGATGGATCCTGGGGGCTCTGGCTCTTTACCATGTGGCCTTTCTGATGCTCCTGCAGTAGGTCTCAGGGCACTGGGCAGAGCTCCGAATGGCAGCCTCAGATTCTGGGCTCAGATTCTAGCCTAGAGGGCTAAGACAGCTGGCACACATCTGAGGAGTGCTGGGAAAGGGGACTTTTGGCCCAAGAGCTGAGGCTGACTTCATAAGAGGTGCCATCTTCAGAGAACAGCCTCCTCAGGGAGTCTTCTGGTGAGCAGCAGGCGCTTCTTGCAGCCCACTGACCCTGTCCTTCTAAGGGCACCTGTGCCACTGTTTCCCAGGCCTGGCAGGATATGCCCCCAGAACACCTGAAGCTTCCTTGTCCATCTCTGGGCTAGGCCGGAGATTCCTCTGATATTTCCCCAGGCCAGGCTCTGTAAGCACAGCTGATCCCACCCTGAGGGGTCAGGGAGGCAGATGACCACTGATCACCAGAGCCCAAGGAGCGGAAGGAGCCCTCGTCTCAGGGATCTGAGCCACCTTTATGTCACCTGCTGTCATCTGGAGTTTCTGACTTCATGGTTGAGACAACCCTTGGGATCTGTCCCATCCATGCTCATGTGGGGGCTCTTCATTCTTTGGTGGGTTGCAGGTGGGAGTCAGCTCTCAGCAGCTCAGACCCCAAGCACCAGCTGAAAGCAGCCAGCCCCACCTCTTGGCTACAGTATCTGAGGGGCAAGGAAGTGGAACCTTAGGAGTGAAGAGCTGGAAGCCACTCATGTTCAGGAGGAAGGAGAGAGGAAGCTGGACCTTACCTGTCCTTAACAAAGAAAGATAAAGCAGGAAAAACCGAAAAGTAATTTTAGTGCATTAGGCTAGAGATGGGAGAGTGTTTACAGATCATTTAGTTTACGGATGGTGATAGGTTAGTGGTTAGATTAGCAGGAAGCCAGTCAGCTTGAAAGGAGTGAATTAATTTATGAGATTGCAAAGGGGAAAATTATTTGCAAGAAATACAGGGGTTTTGTTGTAATAGCATGGAGTTTAGCAGAAACAACAAGCACTGGCAGGCCCAGTTGTCCCTCAGGGAGCAAGCCACCAGGAGTGCCAGTCTGGGGGCTGGGGATGTGTGGGAAGAGTGGGACGCCCCAGCACAGGGTGCAGCCCAGCTCTCACCTGCTCCCTAGCTGGGGGGAAGGCTGTTCCTCTCCCACGACTTTCCTGGGCTTTGGAATTGAGGTTTAGGATTGGGAGAAGCTTTGGTGATAGGTGGGCAAGTTCCCGGGCATCATTACATCTTGTGCCAAGGACCTACTGAACTGAGCCTAAAGGGGGAGACTTCACTGCCACGGAGACTGTTCCTGCCCCTGTGCCACACTTCAAGTTCTGGGGAGTGGGGATCTGAGGAGAGGAGCTTGGAGCCTGGAGAGTCCTCTCTTCATTACACTAACATTTCCCATGCATGACAGGGCCAGAGAGACTGGGTTCCAATTCCAGACCCATAAATTAGTGGCTGAGTGATTTGGGCAAGTTGTTGAGCCTCTAGGAACCTCTGTATCCTCATCTGTCAACATCTCAGGGTTGTTGTGAAGATGACCTGAGAAGATATGTGTGAGGAACTTGGCCTGGTGCCTGGCACATGGTTAGTGCTGGGTAATGATCGCCGTTAGTATTTTCACGGTTACTTTAATGGCAGAGGAATTAAACAGAGCTTGCCAAGTTCCAGCTTCTGATCCCCCTTTCCCCCACTGCACAGTCTCAACCCCAGTTCCCTCCATAGGACTTGCCTCTTGCCCAGGCTCCTCCCCCAGCCCTGACTGGTGGCTCTGTCCAACCCACCCAGCCTCTCTCATCCCTAGAGCCTGTGCTAGCTGAGCTGTGGCTAAAGGCTTGGGGCTTCCTGACGCCGTCTGTGCTCTGCCCTGTTGTTTCATTGCCACAGCTCCACAAGAGGCTAGGCATCCTTGAGGCGTGCCTGAGTTTGGGATCCACCGTCCTGGTTTCCTGTGCTGCAGAGCCTCTTGGGTGTCCTGTTGCTTCTCCCTCAGTGGGTGGGCCACCGCTAATGTTGCCATTGGGGTTTGTCCACAGACACCCCCTGACTGCAGGAGGCACACTCCAGGGCTCTGTTCACTACAGTCTATGTGGATGGCATCCCCTGGGGTGGTGCAGGTGACAGCCCTGATAGCTCCTAATAGTTTATAAAAGGCTCAGTCTCCCAAGTCACCTTGTGAGATGTGATCGACAGTGATTTCAAGAAAGGTGGAACATCTTGCCCAAGTTGCAGGACTAGTGAGTGTTGGAACCAAGATTGGAACTTTCCTCCCGTGGCACCCACTGTTCCCTATTTCACTGGCCCTTGGGGTCTAAGATGGGTCTCCCCATGGACTTCAGGGAGGCAGAACCAAGGCTTCTGAATCTACTACCAGAGGCAGATGGGAAGAAATCCTTCTGGAAGAACAGATTGGAAGGAAAGCAGTCCCCTCCCTTTGCTGACTAATGAAGGGTGAGCTTGCTCCTTTGGAGGTGATGAGTGAGTGCTCTCGTCATTAGCTCCAGCAAAGAAAGGGACGGTGTGTTTAGGGTGGGGTGGGAGACCAAAGAGTGCATTTCCTCCAGCTACTTCTTGGCACCACTGTGGAAAGTCATTTTTCCAGCATGGGGGAATTTGTTTTGAAAGTGAAATGACTCTGATGTCATCTGGGCTTGAAGGAGCTAAGCCATCTGGAAACATTTGGAGATAGGTTTGCCTTGTTTTCACCCACATTTAACTTCACAGTAGCTGAGGCAGTCTGAACTTTACAGAAGTGCCCTGTCAGCAGAAAGAGCCTGTGTGGTGGCAGTCAGCCACAAGGCACTTTGCACAAATTACAAGTGCTGGGAAACAGAGGCCAGCCCCCAAGGCAGAAGTGGGCTCCCCAGTTCTGTTGACAGTGTGGATACTCTGTTTTGAATAATCTGTGAGATTTTCAGACCTGTAGACCCAAGGGCTTCAAAACCAACTAATTAAAACAGATTGTGAGGCTGCTGATTTGTCTTTTCTTTTAAGCCAAGGTCTCACTCTGTTGCCCAGGCTGGAGTTCAGGGGTGCAATCACATAGCTCACTGCAGCCTAGAACTTCTGGGCTCAAGTGATCCTCCCATGTTAGCCTCCCAAAGTGCTGGGATTACAGGCATGAGCCACCATGCCCAAACTGTCAGTAGATTTTTGACTTAGGTTTTGAACTGTCAGGTTGGATGGATGGAAAGGCAGAGAGAGAGATTGAGAGAGAGGGAGAGAGAGAAAGAAAGAGAGAGAGAGGCAGCAGTGCATTTTGTTTTTCACTCTGGCAGCCTGGTGTTCTCAGGAGCCCCTGCACCTCTCTAGGCATTTGTCATACAGGTGTGGTCTAGGCATTTGCCTTGCCTGGCTAGAGAGGCTCAAATGGGAACCAGTAACTCCTTCAGGCTTTGATGGAGGCAAGTTTTGTTGTGGGGCCACACCCCATGATACAGCAAAGCACTATGGGAGCAAGTATATATGTGACACTGTCTGCTATTCTGACTGGGTCTCCCAGCTGCCCCAGGATGTCCTCCTCCTGCCTGCTGAAGCTGCACCGTGCAGTGGAAAGAGCATGGCCTTTCACTTCTGACAATCTGAGTCTGCATTTCCTGGCTATGTGATTTAAGGACATTTCTTAATATCTCTGAGACCTCCTTTCGTCAGTGGTAATGAGGGAATAATTCCTGCTCAATAGGCTTTTGGAGGATTGAACAAGATACCACTATATGGTGTCTTAGTTCTGTGGCTGGCACAGAGGAAGGTCTCAGAAAATATCAGTCTACCTTTCCTCCCTCTCTCCTTCCTCCTCGTCCTCACTGCCCCTCCTCTTCCTCCTGCCCATGTCCTCCTCACGCTGCTCCTCCTCCATCTTGACCCACAAGGCTCTTTCAGGATGGATTGGCTGGAAATCTATCATGCTTACCTTCCTGTACCCTCTGCTGTCTGGGATGGAGAGATCTGAGCTCAGAGATAACAGGCTATTACTGAACAGACTGCTGCACGGTGTTACCAAAGACAGCCAAGTTGTAAATTCCTCTGACTTTGGCTTTGTGGAAGTTCCAAAAATAAATGTGGGGGCATTTCAGTCTCCAGCAGACTGGGGTGCTCCAGCAGACGTGAAGTCTCTGGGCTGAGGTGACAGGGCAGCGGATGTGTCTGTCTAGGTCTGAGGGGCATCAGCTGCCTTTTCTGGAGTCTCCACCCTCTTTGCAGAAACCCTGCGTGGCACAGTGGGAAGCCTGGAGACTGGATAGGTATATGCCTTTCTCCCCAACACTCAGGCACCTGATGCTCAGCAAGGGCACTGGCTGGCTGATGCACCCAATTGTGATTGGGGTACTGAGGGCTCAAGGCACACTGGTGGTGTCGGGCACAAGTTGGAAGCTGATGGAGGCTTGCTGCGCACCCCTCTACCCAACACAGGGCTGGGGACCACCTTGCTGGGGATGGAGAGGAACAATGGCCAAGTATATAAAGAACTTCAGTGTGGCTCTGTCTTGAGCAGCCCCTTGAGGTACAGTCCATTGAGAAGAACATGACAGGGCAAGCTTTGGGGGCATTGGGCTATGTTCACAACGGGACCAACTAGTGGCTATGGGCCTGGTTAGAAGGATCTGGGCTTGGGGATGGGGCCAGAGGGTATGAGGGCTGCTCGAAATTTCTTAGGGTCAGGTCAGAGCCAGCAGGAGAGTCAGGTAAGGGTGAGGGCACTGCCCTGTGCACAGGATTCTGGCTCAGCAAACAGCAGAAGTGATTTAAGCAGTGCAGGTGGTGGAGCTGAGGCTGCTGACCCTAGCAGGTGGCCTCAGGCCAGCTGGCTCGGACCTGAGGGGTTGGTGGTGGGCTTGAAGCTGTGAGTTCTGGAATGGTGGTGAGAGAGATGGAGAAGAGCCAGTTGTGTCCTGGCTGGAGGGCACGCAGTTCAGAGGCTGAAATCATTGAGGCACTGGCATCCTCTCTTAGGATGTCTCTTCCAGCAAGGAGGCTTTGTAGGAGGAGGGACTTCAGTGCAACCTTTGTGTGCTAATTGCACAAATATACTTCAGAAGGAAGGACCTTGAAGGCTATTGATCCCATTCTACTTATTGGACCTCCCTTAAGTGGTTCTTTGATGGCAGTGACCATGGAGGCCAGAGGCCACACTGCTAGCAATTCAAGTCCCCCATAAAGATCACTGGGAGAACAAATGCTGCCATCTCCAGTTCAGAGTTCCTCCGATGTGGTGCTGCCAGGACAGGATGCTGCCAGGTAGAACAGAGGAGGCCATGTGGACTTTTTCAATTCTTTACAATGTTGAAACAATGCTTGTGGGAGCCATAGAATCTGTGCACTGTGCCCAGGAAACATGAGCACGCAGGCATGATCCCTTTTATGTAAGACCGCTTTCTTCACCCACTACTCAACTCCCTCCAAGCTATGCCAGTACTTCTCCCAGAGTAGTTCTGACAAGAGCCAACACTGCTCAGTTATTTTATCTACTATGGTTTTGTTAATTATTGTGTCATTAGCATAAGGAGGGGGGCCCTTAATGGATGACTGAGGATGCTGTCTGTAGGCTCTTGTCTCATCTGGACCCCAGTTTTCACTTTGTCAAACTCCAACTGTGTCTTAGGACTCACCTTACTCTGTTGTCCTAAGAAAATTAATGCTCTGAAGCTTCCTAGCCCCTTATTTCTATTGCGACTTTGTAAATCCTGAGTACTAAGACAAGTTCTCCTAAATTCACTAGTTGACTGTATTGTCTTCCTACTGACAGAGCATAGGCTATATCCAAACATAAATAACTAGATAAATATATTTTTAGAAACCATCTGCTATGGTTTGAGTGTCCTCTCCAAAATGCATGTTGAAATTTAATTTCCATTTTGATGGTGTTAGGAAGTGAGACCATTAAAAGGTGAGTAGGTCGCGAGGGCTCTGCTCTCATGAATGGATTAATGTTGTCATTGAGGGAGTGGGTTCATTATGGAGAGTGAGTTGTTAACGAAGTGAGATAGGCCCTCTCGTGCTGTCTCATGCTCTCCTGCCCTTGTGTCTTCCGCCTTCTGCCATGAGATGATGTGGCAAGAAAGCCCTCAGCAGATGTGGGCCCCATGACTTTGGACTTCCCAGTCTCCAGAAGTGTAAGGAATAAATCTCTGTTTTTATTTTTTTATAAATTACCCAGTCTCGAGTGTTTTGTTATAGCAACATGGGATGGATTAAGAGCTTCTCTAACTAAGTGTATTTTACATACTTACCACTGGACCTAATATGTTTCCTTCTGTAGCATAGTAGATTTCTCTTTTGAACAGTATCACCCCATGGGAGAGTCTGTGGCTTGTAAACAGTGACGCACAGTCACTCTGAGGTTGGGTGTCTGGTGTTTGTATTCCATCAGTTCCTTTGGGTGTAGACTTCCTTGCCCCTCCAATTTGTCAGGATGTACAGAAGCAATGACCTGTTTCAACCAAATATCCACAGATTCTGGAAGTGGCTCTGGGGCCGAGGCCAAGGGCTGGGGCCTCATCCCAATGTCTGGTGGGCCCTAGTTCAGGTCTGGAGGTAGAGGGACCCAGCTGGCCACTCAGAGGTGGGCTCAGTTTGCATGTCCATTAGGATAAAGAGGAACTGCTTCTGGAGGTGGGGCAGGCTGGAAAGTGAATGTCTAGGGTCGCACAGTCAAGATGGGCAGGATGGCAGGGAGTGAGAGGAGAACTCTGGACTGTGGAATTCACAGTGAGGTGGAAGCCAGGAGTGGAGATGAAGAATGGTGGTTCTTGCAGGAGAGGGATGTGGGGGGCTGTTGTTCAATGTGTATAAACCTACAGTTGTATGAGATGAGTAAGCTCCGGGGATCCACTACACAGCATTGTGCCTGTAGTTAACAATAGGAGATTGTATATGTAGAAATTTGTTCAGAGCGTAGATCTCACGTTTAGTGCACAAACATATGCACAAAAACAACATCAACAAAAACAAAGGGACAAAGGACATTTTGTTTTTACTTGATTTTCCTCCAGCTTTATTAGATATAATGGACAATAAAACATTTAAGGTGTACAACATGGTGTTTTGATATACATTGTAAAGGGATCACCAGAATCAAGTTAATGAACATATCACCTCATATAGTTAACATTTTTCTTTTTTGTGGTGAGAAAGCTTAAGATCTACTCTCTTAGTAAATTTGAAGTATACAGTACATTATTGTTAACTATAATCTTCATGCTGTTCATTACATCTTTAGAACTTATTCATCTTGCATCTGAGTTTATACACTTTGACCAAAATCTCCCCATTCCCCCCCACCCCAGCTCCTGGCAACCACCTTTCTATGCTCTGCTTGTCTGAGTTCTACTTCTTTAGATTTCCACATATAAGTGAGATTGTGCAGTATTTGTCTTTATATGTCTGGCTTATAACAAAACATAATATTCTCTAGGTTCACCCATGTTATTGCAAATGGCAGGATTTAATTCTTTTTTAAGGCAGAATTCCATTATGTATGTATACCACATTTTCTTTATCCATTCACTCATTGATGGCCACTTAGGCTGTTTGCATACCTTGACTGTTGTGGATTATGCTGCAATGGACATGGGAGTGCAATATTTCTTTGAGATACTGATTTGAACTCCTTTGGGTATATATCCAGAAGTGGGATTGCTGAATTATATGGTAGTTCTATTTTTAGTTTTTTTATAGAACCCCAAGTACCCAATACTGTTTTCCATAATGGCTGTTACCAATTTACAATCTCACCAACAGTGTGCACAGGTTCCCTTTTCTCCACATCTTCATCAATACTTGTCGTCATCTGGGGACACAAGGTAATTTTTGGAGGTAATGGGCATGTTTATTACCTGTACTGTGGTGAGGGCAGCACAGCTGTTTACACATGTCCAAACTAACCAAATTATAGATATTGATTATGTGCAGTGTTAGGTATACCAACTATATTTCAACAAAGGTGGATCAGTACCTCGGACAGTGCCAGGAAGGCACCATTATCCTAAGCTCTTGTGAGGCAGAATTGTCCGGCTCTCTGGAACTTTTAGCTGTTAGGGAACCTTAGAACTTTAATGTCAACATGGTCCTCAGGGACTTTGGATCTCTGTTTCTGGACGACACCTTTGTTTTCTTTCCTGGGTGCTGGACCTCCTTCTTCCCCCCATCTCTCTTTTTCCCTTCCTCCGTTTCTTCACTGCTCTGACTGAGGGCTTCTGGAAGCCAGATCATGGCAAGTACAGGAGGGAGAGATTGGAGGGAGCTGAGCCCAGTACAGGAGGCCTTCATCTTGAAGTCCCTTTGGCTTCTGAGCCCAGGTCACCACAGGTTTCTACTTGGAAATTCCTGGATAGTTTCCTCTATCTGTCCCTGGGATTTAGAAGTCTCCTTGAATCAGATAAGTCAGTGCCAAATGTGACTAGGAGTATTTTAAATCACCGAGAGGAAGCTATTGGGAAATGTTACCTGAACAAAGAGCTTTCTCCACTGGTTTTGGCTCAAGAGAGTCCTGGATAAGCCACCAGGGACCATGAATACTCACAGTTCTTGTGAGAGCCAGAGCTGTAGCAGGGGACCAACTGGGGCCTGGGACTCCAGCATGAGGGACTCCCAAGCTAGGTCCCTAAGCTTGGAGGAGGAGTCTTTCTTTTAAGATCTGGAGAAGAGGCTAGTACCCACTTCTTTGCCCAAAGCCTTGACTAAAGGGTTTTGATGGAACAATCTCTGAAGGCTTTTCCTTCTCTCTGCAACCACAGGTCAGGTGGAGTCATCTTTCCCCATGGCTGAGAGACAGAAGGAAAAAGTTTCTAAATGTGGTCAGGATATATGTTGGGGCATTGATCACCGCCAAGTTATGGTGGGGGGAATTGGGCTGGAACATAGGAGTGTGCATTTGTAAATGTCTTGTATCAAGTTCTTCAGAAAGAGAAGGCTTGTGTCTTAACTCCTTGAGCCTCAAGTTCCTCATCTATAAAATGGAGACAATGTTATAGAATTGTTGTGAAGATGGTAGACAAAGTATAGAAAATGCTCAGTGGTAGGCTCAGCCCCTCCTTTCTCCCCAGAGGGCTGAAGGCATTGTGTGATCCTCCTCTCTGAAATCCCAGGGAGCCATCTGTTCTGGCTCCAGGGGAAGACCTTACTGGAATCCCCAATTCCTATTGTTTCTGAGAGATAATGCTCCCACTGCTCCTATTATGGTGGTGGTGGGGGCAAACTGAGAAATGTCTGTATGCAGAGGCCCTTCCCCTCCCCACTGGCTGCTGCCCCCACAGCCTTTGGGGCCTCAGATATGTGATGTTAGACATCCTAGTGCTTCCCAGGCATGAGAGACCGAGGAGAAGGCAGCGATGTCTGAGAATCACATGGTTATGCAGTAAAAACTTCTTTCTTTTGGGGTTTTACACAATCCTAAAGCCAAGATCAGTGCTCGGCCATGTCACTTCCAGTCAATTTAAGAGAAATAGAGACAGGCTTATGGGACACATCTCAGAGCAGGCACAGGCCCTGCCTCTCAGCACCTGTCATGTGCTCCTGACCAGTGATGGAGGTTGAGGGAGGGCTTCCCCCAGGAGATGGAATTATCTTACATGAGTGTAGGCTCTGGCAAGTCCGAAATCTGCAGAGCAGGCTTCCAGCCTGGGGAGAGTTGATGTTGCAGTCTTGAGTCTGAAGGCAGTCTAGGGACAGAATTCTTTCTTCCTCAGGGGACATCAGTCTTTTTTTTTTTTTTTTCTTAAGCCCTTCAGCTGATAAGACCCACCCACACTATAGAAGATAATCTGCTTTACTCAGAGTCTACTGATTAAATGTTAATCACATCTGAAAAATACCTTCATAGCAATCTCTAGGCTCGTGTTTGACTAAATAACTGGCCCCTATAGCCTAGAAAAATTGACCCATGAAATTAACCACCACAGACAGGGACAGTGCCACCCAGGGGCTTTAAAGTGCTGCTTTAACCCAGATGTAGACCAAGAAGCTCAGGTCTGAAAACATCCACACCCTGACCATGGAAAGAGTGTGGCTTTGAAGTTTGCCAGCCTGAGTTCTAACCCCTGCCTCCCCACTTCTCTGACAAAGACAAGTTACCTTGTCCCTCTTGAAGCTTTTATTTTTCCATCTGTAAAATGGAGATCGTAGCTCATATCTTACAGGAGTGTTGGAGATTGACAGAGATGATGGATATGGCAGGACTGAGCACAGTGCCAGGCCATGACTCATAACTTACCAGTGTGTTAACTTCCTCCCAGTTTCTCCTTCTGCCTTTGGGGGCCTCCATTAGCAGCCCTGAAATCTACCATGCCTTCTGTGCTTAGGATAGTGGACAGAGGGATAGTTCTGTGGGACTTAGCAGGTGCCTACTGGATCCTGCTCAGGGGTCCAGGAGCAGAAGTGTTCTTCTGTGGACCCCAGCAGCTGAGCCAGGGGTAGGCAAGGGTCAGGATTCACAGGGAGCTGAGTGAGGCAGCTGAGGGTGGGACATGTGGAGCATGTGTCCAGGGGAAGGGAGGGGAGGAGTCCCCTCTGCCAGATGTCTTCCTCAACATAAGTATGTTGGGGCTCCTGCCCTCTCTTTGTCCTGGTGCATCTTAAACACACAGCTTCTGGGCTCCCCAGGAGACATCACACAGTGAGCCGAGGGGCAGAATGCATTTTGAAGCAGGCTGTTGAGGAGGCAGGACAGGTAGGAGGTGCAGAGAAGTGCAGTGGAGTGAGCTGGGGTAGGTCCTTGGGTCCCTCTTGATGCCTCCTCTGGGTGGGGTAAGAGCAGAGAGTCACTACCAGGGTCGCGGGCTCCACAGCCTGCAAGAGCCTCCAGCTGGAGGGGGAGGAAATGATGGAGATAGGAAAGGCCACGGCAACGAGAAGTAATGACCGACGACCTGAGACTAAAAAGGGAAAACTGGTGTGTCTTTAAAAGGTCAGAGGCAGTGAGGTTAGTTAAGCCTGGAGATAACATGTGGAGGCAGATCTTAGAGGGAGTGCCCAGAAAAGCTCCAGGAGAGACAGAAACAGTTCAGGACAAGCCCTTGGCGTCTCCTGCTGACATCTGAGTGCCCAGAAGAGATTCAGGTGAGGCTTCTCGAATAGCTCACTGTGCAACCGGGTGAGTTGCTGGTGGACTGGAGAGAGCCCCGGGGTGTCACTGAGATCCTGTCCACAACCCTTAATAACTGTGTGATGTGGGGCAATGTGGTATCCATTAGCTGGCTCAGTTTCCTCATCTGTAAAACAGGGTTAATGAGACCACCTAATGGAATGGCATGAAGATCAATGAGGAAAATAAATATCCGCAGCTGTCATGCCTCTTAGATAGTGAGTGCTTGAGAGAGGCATGCTCTCCCCTTGCCTGCTTCTTCCCTGCGCCCCACCTTCCTGCTGAGCACAGTCTCTGCCATGCGGGGAGAGAACCTGTGCTGATGTCCTCCTGGGCATTGCTCTACTCTTTGTTTAGAAAAATCCTAATGAAGTAAGGGGTTCTTTCCTTATATTTCTAATTTTTATCATAAAATATTTTTGTACATACAGAGTGTAGACTAGTGTAATGGACATAGCCATCATCTGGATTTAACCATTGTTAACATTTGTCATATATCTGCTTCATCTGTTTTTTGTTGTTGAAATATTTCAAAGTAAATTACAGACATCATGGCATTTTACTTCTAAACACTTAAGTATGCATCCCTAAAAATTGGAGGACATTTTCCTACATTTCATGCCTAGCAGAATAATTCTAATTTCTTAATATAGTCTAACACAATCCATATTCAAATTTCCCTAATTGCCCCCAAAATATCTCTTATACCTGATTGGTTCCAGCTGGGATTCAATCCAGGACAACACATGTGATTCATTATTTCACATAAATCTCTTCCTATTTAGATGAGTGTTTGTCAGACTTCTGTGTGTGCACACAGATCACCTGGAGATCTTGCTAAAATGCAGATTCTGCTTCTAGGTCCAGGAAGGGCCTGAGATTCTGCATTTCTAACAAGCTCTCAATTGGCACTGCTGTTGGTGGTTCATGAAATACGTCTTGAGTAACTAGGGTCTAGAACAACCTCCTTTCTTTCCTATGACATTGACTTGTATAGCATGGGCCAGTTGTCCTGTAGAATGTTTTGGCTACTGGATCTAGCTAGTTGCTTCCTTAGGGTGACATTTAACCTGTTCCTCTGCCCTCTGTATTGCCTGCAAGCTGGAAGTTGGGTCTGGAGGTGAGTGTGATCCAGGGAAGGCATTTGTGGTAAGCATACAGGATTGAGGGTGCTGTGTGTTTCAAATGTCATCATGTCAAGAAGCACATCCACACACCTTTCACTGCAATTTATGGTTGAGCATCCTTGGCCATGTGAGGTTGTAGGCAGAGGCTCTGTAGATGCGAGCATAGACCTTGTGGGGAGGTGGGGAGAGGATTCATTGGTTGCATCAAATTCTCAAGGAGATGTTAGAAGTTTTCATTCACAAAAAGTACCCCAGAGTGCTTCTCAAACCTCCAAGGCGCATCAGTGCTGCCCTTGGTTCCCCTTTCTTTTCCTCTGCTGGGTGAGGACCACTGCCTCTTGCCACAGATGTGTCTCCCAAGGAGGCGCAGTGGCCCCTGTGGAGTGAGTCTCAGGGAGGCGCTGCAGTTTGTGTCCAGGATATGCCTGCCAGGCCGGGTTACATCCTGCAGAGACCTCACCTGGCTGTGACCTAGACCATGTGCCAGGGTGAGGAGGGAAGCTAAGGGTCAAAGAAATGGAGCTGTCTGAGCCAAGTGAGGCTTTTAGCACAGAAGTAAGTGGTGGGCCAGAAGCCAGGGAAGGCCGGAAGTAGAGTGCGGGTCAGTCAGGTGACCTGGGAGTCAGGCAGCAAACCATGGCTTTGTCTGAGTCCATTTTCGGGGGTGCAAACATAGCCTTGATGACTTAAGAGGCTCTTTCAGGTACAAAACCAATGAAGACACCTGAAATGTGTTTGCTCTGTTGAATCAGAAAGCTGTTATCTGAGGGTTGTGAACATCTGCTCTTTTTAGTAGTACTGAGGCCTTAAGAAGGGTAAAGAAACTGATTGCAGAAGGGGTCCCTGGGGTCCGTTATCAGTAATGATTGTCCATCCTGGGACCAATGGTGACAATGGTTCAGGCAAACACTGCTCAGAGGCAGGGGGCTGGATGCATTAGCTTTCTCATTCTCAGGCATTGGGGGTCCCTGCTGTCCCTTTCCTTGGGAAGGTGGGGATACAAGGTTGGAACAGTTCCTTGTGGCCGAGGGTCCATCTGCTGGATGGTAGGCCCCTTGAAAATGGGTCTAGATCTGGGTGAGATGTGTGTCTGCTCCCCCTTTAAAGATTTGGCAGAGATGGAGAGAAAAGCACATGTGTGCAGGCTCAGGGGAAAGATAATGCTGTATAATTTTATATCTTCTTTTATGCTGTGTCTTAGCCACACACCATTAGCACAACAGGAAGGAAAATGAATGGAAATGAAGGGTGTCAGTGGCAGAGATAGATAGATGGAGCTGATTGATTTTTGATGTTTCTTCAGTGCAACCTGAAGCAGAAAATTGACAAGCCACTCTGAGCTAGAGTCCGCCAGGGCCCCCAGCAGCAGGTCCAAGGTGAGGTACCTCCCAGCTGGTCTGTGGCCTGTGGCTTGGTCCTTGTGGTGAGCTGAGCTCACTGTCTCTTTTCTGCTTCCATGGGCAGGTGGGTCGGGGGTACCTGAAAGCTAAGCATTTATTCCCTTAGCCTTCCTTGGATGGCAGGGGACCCTCCAGGGCCTGTGCATTTTGACCTAAACGTATAGACTAGCAATAGAGAGGGTTCAGCAGCTTCTCCAAGACCACCCAGCTGGTAAATGGTGGAGATGGAAGTTGAACCCAGTCTTTCTGCTTCCAAAGCTCCCACTCTCTGCCCTTTCCATTCCCCAGGATGCTGTGGTTCTGTCTTCTCTTCTGTCTTTTCTTCCTGGCCCAGACTTCCCGGGCTGTACCCTGGACTCTAGGTGCATTCACCAGGTGGGAGTGGGAAGTGGCTGGCTGCGTCATGGTGGAGTGGGCTGGAGCCCAGGGAAATGCTGTGCTTGGAGTCCCAGGCCAAGCCTAGGGGGGTTCTTTCCTTCTGCTCCAGTTACCATAGCTTCATTCATGTGTTGAATGGCTCAGGTGGGACCTAGAAGAAGCTGGTTTTTGCTGTTCCCAGGGCAGGATCAGCCAGGGAGGGTGGAGGCTGCAGGGAACTCCATTTAAGGGAAAGATCTTTCCAGGTATTTTGTTTTTTCCCTCCCCCCCTTCCCCTCCCCTCCCCCCCCCCTCCTCTCCCCTCCTCTTCCCTGCCTTTCCTCCCTCCGTCCATCCCTCCCCTATTCCCTGTGACTCTGTCACCCTGGCTGGAGTGCAGTGGTACAATCATAGCTGATTGCAGCCCCAAACTTCTGGGCTCAAGTGATCCTCCTGCTTCAGCCTCTGAGTAGCTGGGACCACAAGCTCGTGCCACCGAACCCACTGTTTTAGTTTTCTAGGGCTACCATATCAAATTTACACAAACTGGATGGCTTACAACAACAGAAATGTATTCTCCCAGTTTGGGAGGAATTCTTCCTTGCCTCTTGTAGCTTCTGTGACTTCTGGCGTGCCATACCTTTCTTTGGCTTGTAGATGCATCCCCCACTTTCTGCCTCCAATGGGCTTCTTCTCTCTGTAATGTCTCTGTGTGTCCTCTTCTCTTCATATGAGGACACCAGGTGTTGGATGTAAGGCCCTCCCTAATCTAATATGACCTTATCTCAACTAATGATATCTGCAAACACACTATTTCTATATAAGGTCATATTCTGAGGTTGGAGTGGATGTGACTTTTTGGAGAACACTATTTAGCCAAGTACATATTCCACTGTGCCAAGTTCAGGCAGGGGATTGGAAAGTCCTCGTGGAGGCTGTCAGCAGTGCCGAATTTCAGTGTCCCGGAGACTAACTCCAGCACGTGGGTCTGTCCCATTTGCAGTTTAGTGGCCCGAGCGTCAGTGGTAGGAAGCAGTGTCTTTGGAGCAGGGAGTGTGGTTCATGGGCCCTTGACTCTGCTTGGGTGTTGGAGGGGCAGGCACAAGCCCTGGATTTTGTGTTGGCTTTCTGCTAAGTCCTCACAATCCACATTGGCAAAACGCTATTGGATTCTTATTGCCCACATGGAAAGCTAGTCCTTGTCCTGCAGTACAACATGGAACAGGCAGGCAGGATTGGTTGTATGTGACGTTACCTCTCTGAGCTTTTGAGGGCACCTATAAAGTAGAGGTGATGATAGTTACCCTTATAGGGCTGGGTGGGGGTGGAATGGAATAGGGCATAGAACTATCCCCAGTGCCTCAGATATGTGAGCTCCTTTCCTCTGCATCTAGCCCGGGAGCTTCTGGAAGAAGGGATGCTGTCCACTCCTTCATGTGCCACCCAGGTTTGGCATAAAATTGCAGGCCAGGGATCCGTAAGTGGTGAACAAACCATTACCAATATCTGCTTTGTACCAGGCCAGAGCTCAGCACTGGGCTTTCAGACACAAACTGGATAGAACCACTGCCCTCAAGGAAACCCCGGACCGGGAGCTGGGCACAGGACATTCTGGCAACTCCGTGTCTGGGAGAGTTGCAGTTGCCGTAGGGGTGGAGTGGGATTGAGAAACAGAGAGGAAGGTGAGGAAGCCTCAGGGGCATGTTCAGCTCCAGGATGAGTCCTGAAGGAGGGGCCTTTCCAGGGAGGTGGGGAGGGCATTTCAGCCACACCAGGAGAAGCACAGCAGAAGCCTGGGTCTCCTGTGTAGCCTGGGCAGGCCAGGCCTGGGTGAGTCCTCACAAGAATGGCCAGGGTTGCCCATAGCCCCACACCCCCAGCACAGGGGTTCTGGAGTGCAGGGAGTGAATGTCAGGTGAGGCTGACCTCATAGCTAAAGAGACTCCTGTGTCTGAGTTTTTATGTAATACACAAAAATGCTATTACATTAGAATGGAAATAATAGAGCCAGACTCCATGGTTCTATTTTCATTTTCTATATTCCCTTCCAGTCGTTGGTCCATAGACATATTTTTAATCATGGCAAAACTACAGCTTTGGTTGTGACTTCCTTTATTATACTGTAAACATTTTTCACTGTTGCTACAGTTTTCATAATTATCATTTCAATGGTTGCATAAATTGGCCATTAAATTGATGTTCTTTAATTTATTTAAACATCGCCTTTTGTTAGAGGTTTAGATTGTTTTCCGTTTCTGGATATTATAAATCATGTTGAACATCTTTTTGAAGCAGTCGTTTCTTTCTAACGAATTATTTTCTCAGAAGAAGTGAGATTATTGGGTTAAAGAATGTGGGCATTTTTATGGTACTTGCAATGGTAATGCCCGATCGCTTTTGAAAAGATCATTTCCTGTCAGTGCGCAGGAAGATCGGTTTTACCACAACTCAGCAAGCATTTGATGTGGCAATTAAGCCTTTGTTTTGCTTTTTCTGCTGTTTTAATAGATGTGACCTTCCATTGGATTCCCAGAGAGGTGGATTCTCCTGTGTTTACTAACAGCACCTTCCCATGGGTGGATTTTCTGTCCTGCCCGTTCATCCACTGGCATCTGGGAGTTTTGTTTTTTATAACCATTTGTGTGAACTCCTTATATTTTAGTTATCAATGCCGCCTGATGCACTGCTACAAATGTTTTTCATAGATTATTTTCATTTTAGTTATCTTGTTTCTTTCCTACAAAGCTTTTGTACTTTTTATATTGTTGAATTGTTATCTTTTTATTTGTACTTTTTTTTATCAGCATGAAACTTGAGAAGTTATCACTTCCTCCAAGGAATAGATAAATATTTCCTTCCATTTCCTGCTAGGTTTCTTTCATTTGACTTCTCTAGTTGACTCCTTAATCTCTCCACCGTTTATTTTCTGATGTGTGAGGAAAGGTGTGTTTCTGAACTAATTACTTTTCCTCAAAACTATCAGCGCAATTTATTAATCAAGAATTCCTTTCCCCATGACTTGTTGATACCTGCTTTGTAATGCATTACATTCTTGTATGCAATTAGGTCTTTTTCTAGATTTTTTTATTCTGATCCATATTTCAATTTTTGTGCAAGTTCTATAGTACTTTAATTATTATTGCTTTATAATGATTTTTATATCTAGTTTCCTCTCATTTCTTTTCCTTTATTGAATTTTATTTATTTTTCTCATCTATTTATTTTCAAAATGATTTTAGAATAACTTTATATAATTCCTTGGGGAAATCCTTTTGAGGTTTTGATTGAGATTGAATTAAATATATAAGTTAACTTTTGGGAAAATTAACATCTTTATAACATAAAGTCCCATCTGGAAACAGTTATTTTCTCTATTTATTCAAGCCATCTTTCATAGCTCTCAATAAAGTTTGGTAGTTTTCTTTACACGGGTCATGCGCACCTCTAGCGAAGCTTTATTTCTAAATAGTTACACTCTTTGTTGCTTCTGTGAGTGAGATCTTCTTGCTCATTTTAAAAAATATTTTTGTCTGTGTAGAATACAGTAGTAGAATAAGTTTTATGTGTGTATGTATGTATGTGTATATATATATTTATTTTTGAGATGGAGTCTCCCTCTGTTGCCCAGGCTGGAGTGCAATGACGTGATCTTGGTTCACTGCAACCTCTGTCTCTTGGGTTCAAGCGATTCTTCTGCCTCAGCCTCCCGAGCAGCTGAGATTACAGGCACGTGCCACCACGCCCAGCTAATTTTTGTATTTTTACTTGAGGCAGGGTTTCGCTATGTTGGCCAGGCTGGTCTTGAACTCCTGATCTCAAGTGATCTGCCCGCTTCAGCCTCCCAAAGTGCTGGGATTAAAGGTGTGAGCCATGTGTCCAGCCTATTTTTTTAAAATCCTACTTTTAATTTATTGTATAACCAAGATGGCAACAGCATTGCAGAATTTAAAAAGAAAACAAAGGAGGAACCACTATCTCACCACCTTAACAAGCAAATGGTTTTAATTTTTCTGTGGTTCTTTCTAGAACTTGTCCTCAAACAGACAGACATTAGGCACAGCTATAACCACAGTGGTGATCTGTTTTGTCTCCTGTGGCTTCTTCTATAATGCCATAGCATTTTCCTTGTTGTCACAGGATTTTGCTAATGGTCCCAGTTAATGGTGAGCCACTGGGACTGAGCATTGGTTCTTAGATGCTCTGAAGAGTGTATGGAGACACTGGAGATGGACTGTGGCTGCCGGCCATAGTGTGGGAGCCACTGTGGTTAACTCAGGGCTGGTGGAGCCGGTGCTATGGGGAAATTGGCTCCTGCCCTTGGTCTGCTTTCTCTGCAGCTACTGTCCTCTGCGTCTCCTCTGCCGCTCCCCCACCCCCTTACAGCAAAGCTCTTGAAAAGGCTGGTCTGTACTCTCTGTCTCCTATGCCTTTCTCTCCATTGCTCCTGTGCCCACTGTGGTCAGGCATTTGCCCTCACGACTCTCAGAGCTGCTCCTATGAGCATTCTCATGACTTCTGTGTGACTTGGTCCAGTGGCCCAATCTCAGTCCTTTCCTTACCTGGCCTGCCCCCACTGTTCCCCGGGCTCAGGGCTGCAGCCTCCCTCTTCCTGGCTCTCTGGTGGGTGTGCCTTCCCAGTCCCATTGCTGGTCTCTTCTCATCTCCTAACCTTAAAACACTGGCATGTCCTGTGGCCCCGGCCTCGATCGTCTGTCTTCTGTTGTACTCCTTTTCTTGGTGACTTCTGACTTTCTCACACCTTTGAATATCACCTACCCACGGAGGACTTCGCAGTTCTGCCATCTTTCATCTCTCATTAGCTCTAGATTCTCTGTCCACTGCTTCTCCACTGGGATGACATAAGCTTTTTACATAAGCATGTCCCCATGCTGGGTGCTTCAGCCCACACCAGCCCCCCTGAGGCTTCTCCATCTGCCCTCCCTCCAGTGCTCAGGTCCAGTGCCTTGGGGTCCCCTTCACTCTCCCCTCTTCCCATCCCCAGGAGCCCACCCTTCTCGCTCAGCCCACTGACCACCCCCATGGCTAAGCCACCACCATCTCTTCCCTGGATTCTTAGAATGGCTTCCTGACAGGTCTCCCTGCCTCCGCCCTGTCCCGCTTGGTCTGTTCTCATCATGGCACCAGAGTGATGCTGGTGCACACAGCTCACTCACATCAAAATCCCCAACAGCTTCCATCTCACTAGAGGAGAGGTCAGGGTCCACACACAAGTCGCCAGGCGCTGTGTTGCCCGTCTGCTCCCCCAGGCCTCAGCGCTGACTGCCCTGGGCCGCCTGCGGTGTTCTTCTTGCCTTCACCAGAACTGGTACACCTCTCTTAGAGACTCAGCCCCAGAGCTTGCCCCAGGACTCCCCGAAGCCTTTACTCTCACTTCCTGGTGCTGACCAGACCTGCCTAGCCTCCTCTCCATACTCCTCCAGTCTCTACCCTAGGCTCTTCAGATCCTCTGCCTCGATTAAGTTTTACCCATAACAGTGGTCACCCGCGAATGTACTCTGTCATCCACTCAGCCATATTTTTGAATTGACTTAAAATGTTTTCTTTGACTTCATTGCATTAAAATTTTTATTTATTATCTTATTGTTATTTTTTATCCATCAACCATTTTTGATTTTACTAGAGCCTTAGCTCCAAGAATACAGACATCTATATCTGGTGCAAATGCACCCAGCACAGTGCCTGGACCAGAGACGTTTGTGGGAGGAATGATTGGTGAATGAATGAATGAAGGAATGCATTCCAGCCCAGCTGCAGTGTCTCCTCCCCCACCCCTCCCTATCATCTTGAGTCTGTGTCTCTGTGCTGACAGATTGGTGTGGATGCAGGCTTCCTCATGCTGCAGCCCTGAATCCAGGGCCTGGTGCGGGAAGCAGCAGGTTGCTTTGTGAGGAATACAAAAGGTCTTTGCTCTGAGGATTGGTTTGGGGTTTTTGTTTGAAATGTAATATGCAGAATAATAACAAAAAAAGTCTTTAACATGTAAATGGTTCTGCTTGGCAGAGCCAACTAATCAAATAAAATGGCTCTTCTTCTATGCCTACCCCATCCCCAAGGCATTGCTGGCACCAAGGAGTTCCTCTGAGGCTTTGTTAGTGAGCTGGTGGGGGTAGCTGCAGGAGCCTGAGCAGTATGGGAGCCCTTCTCTTCAAGTCTCAGGGACTGGGACGCCTGGGCCAGGGAAAGACATGGGGAGGTAGGCGATGGCTCCTTCTCCCTCTCTGGCATTGGAGTGTGTGGCCTCCACACCAGGGCAGCCCTGCATGGGCCACAGGGAAAGAAAGAAGGAGTGATAACAAACCTGGGAAAGGTTGGAGCTCTAGGAAGACCCTGGGCTTCTTGAGACCCTCCCACAACAACCTGCAATGGTACAGGGGTTGGGCAGAGGCAGCGCTGGCACAGCTGGGGCACAGGACACAGCTCTGGGCTGGGCATGGTGCCAGGCTCAGGAGTGAGAGGCTGGGTCTGCAGCAGGGCCTCAGGGAGTCTGAGGTCTGTGATTTTCATAGAGCCCAGGCCCAGTCGGCTTTCTTTCCACAAGGGTCCATCCATCTGCCCCCATCCATCTGTTCACACAGACACCCTCACTCACACGGCTACCTTCCACATCCATATCTGCCACACTCACAAACTCATACATATACAATCCCACACAAACTTACACATTAACATCCACACTCACACTCACCCACACTTGCATACACACACCCAGACACTGTCACACTCACACCCACTCCCACCGACACTCACACCTACCCACACTCTCACCCACCCGCATCCACACTCACACTCACCCACACTTGCATACACACACCCAAACACTGTCACACTCACACCCACTCCCACCGACACTCACACCTACCCACACTCTCACCCACCCACATCCACACTCACACTCACCCACACTTGCACACACACCCACACACCTCACACTCACATGCACACACAGAAACACCTTGGCCCTGAGGAGAGGGAGGAAGGCAGGGGTGAAGGGAGGCACAGGTGGACCCCTCCCCAGCCTCAGGGCAGCAGACTGCTGTTCGCTCCGTTGGACCAGAGGAGGTGCCAGGGGTGACGCCTATCCCTGAGCTCAACTCCAGTTTAGCAGCAATTGCCGTAGGAGCTGCTGTTCCTGAGAACTGAGCCTTTCTTCCTGGCCTGGTGATGCTTCCCTGGGGCATGTGGCTGCAGGGCAAAAGCAGAATCCATTTTCCCAAAAGGGAAATGTCGCCCTGTGCATCTTGGCTGCTGTCAGTCCTGACAGTCTCCTGAAATGAAGCTCGCAGGTGAGCAAAGAAGAGCTCCCTGCAGCTCCGAGGCCTGCGGATGCGCCATCCTTCCCAAAGCAGGAAGTGGGGCTGGAGACAGAGCTGAGGGGTGGCGCCCTCGTGGCTTCTCCCCTTGGGCAGGTTCCCCTGAGTCTGTGCTGGGGGGTGGGCGCTTTTTCTTGCACAAGCCTGCAGCCTCTGTTTGTCAGGGTCTGACCTGGAGGGTGTCTGTGGAGGGGCTTCCCTGACCCTGTGTGTGGGCCCCAGTGCCTCCTCTGCCCAGGTTTCCAGGGCTGGCAGCCCCAGACTCCAGGTGATGATGATAGTGAAGGAGAGGAATAGGCCCTGGCTTGAGAATCAGACTGGCCTGGGTTTGAGTCCTTCTCAAAGGGCCCTGGCTGGGTAACTTGCCCTCGATTTTCTCTGTCGGGTGGGCATGATAATCCCTTGATTAGGGCTGCATGTTGAATTGCTACTGCCTGCCCCCGCCCCAGACCTTGCTGTGCTGTGTCCGTGTGTCATGGGCTCAGGGCATGGTGCTAGCATTGATGGAATGGTTACTTTGCATCAGCCTTGGAGGTGAGCTGATGTACTTATTCCCACGGAGCTCTCTGTTTGGTGGGGGAACCAACACGGAAACAGAGATTCAGCGTTGTGTATCTTTCACCATCTAAGATGAACAGGGGGTGGTGTTGGGGACAGCAGCCTAGGGCAGCCCCATATCCAGGAGAAGGTGTCTGGAGGGCTTCCTGGAGGAGGATGGCCTGTGCTGAAGCCCAAAGGCTGAGTGAGAGGCTTGTGCTGTGCCCCTGGGCTGAGGCAGGGCTGGTGCTGGGGAGGCTGCTGTGGGGTGAGCCTGGTACTACCCGGAGTTGGGGAGTCCCTCTTACTCAGCCTGTGCCTTCCCTGGGAGTGACTCATTTCTGCTTTCCCTGGGTTCCTCAGCTTCCCTTCCTCTAGCCTGGTCCTAACATGGTCTCTGGGCCAAAGTCTAGGGCCAGGCTAGGGCGAGGAGTCAGTGGGGTTGGAGGTCAGTGGGGGTGGAGAGTGGGGGTCTGGGTTTTCATCCCCTTCCTGCCTCTTGTTGTGTGCTCTGTACACCGTGCTGTGGATCTGGAGGCCCTCTGGGCTCTGCTTTCCACCCCCCTGCCACAGGTCCCCTTCTCTGCTTTGCCCCTGTGCCTTGTGCCTGTGGCCCATGGTGGTCACGGTCCCTGGGGGCTCAGAGCTGCTGGGAGCAGAGCAGTGCAGACTTCCAGGATCTTCACAAGCTGTCCTGGTCCTGGGAAGCTCTTGGGGCCTGGAGCTTTGCTGCTCCTCCCTTTGAGCTTTTCAGGGACTGGGACTTGGACTCTCAGGATCTCATTGCTGCCCTAGGCTGCTTCCTCTCCAGGACGGCTTTCTGTCCTGGGTTTCAGGGGTGCAGTGTGGCCTGAGGAGGTGTTCTCCCTTGCTGGTCTATTAAACAAAGTCTAGGTTCATTAACAGAGGGAAAAGACCCTCACCTCATGATCCATGCTGACTCATCCTTTGCTTTCTACAACTGCCTCTTGCCTTATTGTTCATACTACTTCCTATTGCCCCCAAACACATTGTGGTCTTTCATGCTTTCTCTTTGTGGCTCTCTTACCTGGAGCATGTTTTATTTTATTTTTGAGACAGAGTCTCGCTCTGTTGCCTAGGCTGGAGTGCAGTGTCATGATTTTGGCTCACTGAAACCTCTGCCTCCTGGGTTCAAGCAATTTTCCTGCCTCAGCCTCCCGAGTAGCTGGGAATATAGATGTGTACAACCACACTTGGCTAATTTTTTAATTTTTATTTTTAGTAGAGACGGAGTTTTGCTATGTTGGCCAGGCTAGTCTAGAACTCCTGGCATTGAATGATCTGCCCTCCTTGGCCTCCCAAAGTGCTGGGATTACAGGTATGAGCCACCGCACCTGGCTGGGAACATCTTTTAAATGATAGCTTTGATGTATCCTCCCCTGGGAGCACCCCAATGCTCTCAGCCAGAATGAGGCACTGCCTCTTCAGTGCTCACAAGAGCAATTTGCATTTCCTGTTAGTTTTATCAGGCACCATGTTTTATGAAAATTATTTGTTTATCTGTAATCGAGTCCACTTATTTTTGCAAGCATG
Source organism: Rhinopithecus roxellana (assembly GCF_007565055.1). NCBI lineage: Eukaryota > Metazoa > Chordata > Mammalia > Primates > Cercopithecidae > Rhinopithecus > Rhinopithecus roxellana. The sequence goes on from NC_044559.1 coordinate 5,621,104, forward strand.
GGGAGATGTATTAATCAGGACTGTTGGTTGAAAGTGATAAAAATACCAGTTAAATTGGTTTAACTAAAAAAGGGAATTATTTTTAGCTTATATTACAAAGTGATCCAAGGATGTGCTAGCTTCAGGCATGGCTGGATCTAGTGGTTACGCCTCCTCTCTTGCTTTCTCTTTCTTGCTCCCTCGGGGTGTCTTGTTTCTCTTCTTCTCTCATTGCCTTGATTCTTAGGAATGTCCTCCCCACCCAGTGACAAAGAGGAACCACAACTCTAGCTTGTCTGGTCTTTGGTGTCCACAGTCTCAGCACAAGTAAGAGTCGCTGTTTGGAAAGCTCAGGCAAAGGCTTTAAGGATATAGTATTGGCCCAGCTGGGGTGGCCGCCCATCCCTGAACCAATTAGGCTGAGTAGGACACTCTAGTTGGGGTGGGCTGCCACTGCATCTGGCCAGCCCACTAGAACTCATGGACTCATGGACTAGGAGTAGAGGGAGAAGGCTCTGCAAAAGAAAATCGGGGTGGGAGGCTGGGCAGGATGGACAAGTGGCTGCCCCCTACAGGAGTCATTAGAGCTTGGTAAACAGGAGCTGGGGAGATCAGAGCCGTGTTTTAGAAAAATTAAGCCAACTGCAGTTAGGAGAGTGGCATGGGGCGGCTGGGGGTGTGGGCACTGGGCCACCGAAAGGCAGCATCCTGGGTCTTCTGGAAGCAGGGGTGGAAGAGGCTGAGGTAGCAGAGCTTGGCTTGGCCTGTGCTGAATCACCAAGGGCAGCCGAGGGTTCTAAAGGGGTGATGACTGCTTCAGCTGGCGGATGTTCTGTTTCTCAGGGATTCACAATTAGGATAATGACGCGAGGGATGACGTTGCCCCCAGTGGTCTCCAGGCCCTTCCCCTCTTCCTTACTCAGTTTCGTGCTTCTTGGAGCCCTCTATTTTTCATGGCTAGGGCTGATGTTCCTGGGCATTAATTGGTCTTCATTAGACAGTTTGAGAGTTGAGGATGCTTTGGGCCTCACTGTATCCTCCCAGCCAGTGTCAGGGGTCCATTGGTCTGTCAACCTTGAGTGACAGGGATCTTCTGAGTCCACTTTTCAAGTGTGTAGCTCTAGTGACTGTGCTCCTGGGGCCCAGTGGGAGAAGAGGCATGGGAGGCAGAACAGTGGTGTCTACACATATTTTTGTTCACAGAGAAACCTGGACAGACATGGTGGGGTGAGCTGCGTCCATGGCCATGTCCCATTGCTGAGCAGGAGGCTGCTAAGTTATAGGGAGTGGTGGGGCCTCTGTTCTCCTGCAGCCTTCACCCCATGCTTGTACGGGGTGTCTTGGTGCCTGCGCTGCCTGCTGTGTTCACGAGGTTGGCATAGCCAGTCAGCCCTGCTCAGAGAAGCGCTCTGGCTGTCTCTGCACACTGAAGAAGAGGTGACAGCCACCCACTGTCAGATTGACATTATCTGGCAATATGGGTGCTGCCGCTTTGAGGTTTGGGGTGATAATGGTGATGTTTGAGAGGGAACCCAGAGACCCAGGTGCTACTTTCCCCCCAGAACGTACCTGAGAGGCCAGCATGGCTGTTCAACAGGACTCCTGGGTTCTCACAGAGTTCCACCTTGTTTCTGGTTTCGGAGTCAACTGAAGAGCAAGTTGCTGAAGTGGATGTTGACCACATTCTAGAACAGCAGTGTGGTTGCCTCATAAAAGCCTTGCTTGTAGGCATATTAAGCTGAATGAACATTGCCAGAGAGAACCCCCTTCCTCAAAACTGTGACTGATCACACACTCTCCAAACAGCAGGTACTGTTATTGTCTCTGGAGACTGGAGACTGTGGGCTCTCCTGGGCTCCCTGGGACATCCTTGGTCAGCCATGCCTGGCCGCTCCAGCTGAGGAGTTACTGTTCAGGAGACATGGGGGACTCTTGGTGTTCGCTGATGAACTCCACTCTCGCAGGAGAACAGGTTCATGGGCAGGGAGATCCTGACCTGTGGGGAATGTGGCAGGTGGGCAGATGTGAGTCTCTGCCCTCGCTTTGTACCCATAGACTCAACTTCTGCCAGGCAGCCTAGCATCTTCCTGCTGCCTTTTGCCCAGGAGGCAATGGTACAACTCTGCAACGAGCATCTGTGGTGGAGGCAGAGCATGACAAGGGCTGGGCAGGCTTGGAGGGCAGTGCTAGGCCTGCATGGAGCATGTGGAACTAGAGGAAGAGACCGTTACTGGCTAAGGAGCAATTTCCTGGAGTCTTGTGGGTACATACTGTAGTGATCCTGATGCCAGCCACCTTCTGCCATCCTAGATATGGGTGTCTAGGAAACCACAGAAAATCTCTGGCAACAGGAACTTTGGGCTGAAACCATGTGGCTCAGAAGTTAGGCTGACCACTGAGAAACCACTTAAACTGGGAAACTTTTTAAAGTGAAATTAATAATTTCACTAAAGAACAGGTGCAACGGCTGTGCTGGGCAAATGAGGATGCACGGTCACCTGTTCAGGGCAGGCTCTGTGGAGGGGCACAACCAGCCCTCTCCTGTGGACTCTGATGGTTGTAGTCAGGGCTGGGGCTAGAATGTAAGGACCCAACATGGCAGGTTGGCCTGAGTATTGAGATGTCAGGACTGGTCCTGGTGCACAAGCCCATTTGATCCAGGGTGCCAGCGCAAGCACTGTGCAGCCGTTCATTTTCATTTTTTTTCTCTGTTGCAGAAGACACTTGGCAAAACAATAGCAGCAGCTGCTTTTAGTTAAGTGATGAATTACTGGGACCCGGAATGGTGTCCAGGGCTCTCCCCTGATTATCTCTTGCTTTGAGGTAGGCACCCAACTTTTAGTTATGAGAGAATTGAGTCAGTGACCTCACTCACAGGAACTTCCAGTCCCTCAGGGATACAGGGAGGAATCTGGGGACTGCAATTCAGGCTTCTCATATGACAAGGTTGCTTTCTCTCTCGTCCTGTTTCTGCCCTAGACTCACCTGCGGCTCCTTCCCCACGGGACCTCCTGTGCCCAGGCATTCCATCTATTTCCATGCCTCCAGAGCTGTCCTGTGCATCCTTCTGGACCTCACCTTCTCAGCCTTTAGGGTCCTGCTCTGTTGTGCTCCCTGAGCCCCTACTGCACTGCCTGGGGTCACATGTCTGCCTCCCCCACCAGCCTATAAGAGCATGGCTCATAGGAGCAACACCAGGTGGCGGTGCCTATGGCCCAAGATCTTGCAGGTGCCCAGGCAGTGGTGGTCATACCACAGTGGCCTTTCTGCTGGGAGGGGTCTTGAGGGCCCTAATTTCTGCTCCTCTGGTTTTCTGCGTGGGTGCTGACTTCTTCCCATTCACAGTAGAAAGCTGTCAACCCTGCCGGCGCCCAGAGTGGAGAGCTGTCAGGCTCTGCCCCTGGGGTAGGTACCATTGTTGTCCCATTTTACAGATGAGAAAGTGAGGTGCAGAAGGCAGGTAACTCCCTCACGGTCACATGGCAGGGCAGGGCTACGATGGAATCCTGCCTCTATCTGACCTGATTCCAGGATCTTGACAATTTGCTGAGCCGCTGAGAAGTGTTTCCTGTCTGCCTTGCGATGCCATGGAGAGGCCCTTTGTGGAGCGCATCCTGTGCTGCAAATTCCTGCCTGGCTTCTTGTGGCCTCTCTCGTGGGCAGAAGCAGGGACTTCGTGGACCCCATGGTGGTTCCCCCAAAACTAGTAAAAAGGCAGGAGAGGGAATGATGCCCAAGCCATGGAGACTGCCTCATCTCCACCCAGGGAGGCACAGGCTGCTCCCTCAGCATGCTTCCTGGGTCCTCAATGAAGGCCCAGCACCCAGGTCAGTGCTGGGTGGTGGTCCAGGCTCACCATCATGCTTGTTTCCTCATCTGTAAATATCTGTCTCTTTATAGGGCTGTGGTGAGGAACAAGATGATTCTATAACTATACATCTACACTTCAATATACCTATGCACCTATATCATCTATACCTCTCTCTACCTACACCTACCGGCTACCCCAACCTCTACTTATACCTACACCTACAGCCTACATCTAACGTATTCCTATCCCTATCCCTATCCCGACATCTAATTTAAATCTGTATCTATATCTACATCTCATCTATACTTATACCAATTTCTAGACCTAAACCCACATCTACAATACGTTCTTGCTTAATGTTGTTGATAAGTTATTGGAAACTTTATGCAAAACAATGTACAGCAGGTTCTCCAATAAGGTTTTGCTCAAATGTCTTCATTACAATGTTGATGAGAAAAAAATTTGGTTTCCATTATACATTGTTTCGCTTAAAGTCCTATCAGTGATATAAGTAAGGACTTACCATATATCTAAACTATGCCTTGACCTACTTCTACTCCTATTCCTATTCTTACATCTAATCTGTACCTGTTCCTAGACCTACAGCCATGCCAACACCAGCACCTACACCTGCGCCCTCATCTCCAGTACATATCTCAGAGCAGTGTCTGGCATCCTGAAAGCCCTGTGCAGGCATGCTGCCATATGGTTATTATTACCGCAGGCCAGGTGGTGGGCGCAGTGCTGGTCTCTCGGAGGTGGCACAGGTTTCCTGTACTGTTGACCCAGTCGGCAGGGGCCCTAGGCTGGGGCATTTAAGCAGCATGTTGATGAGAAGCTGTGCCCTTTGTTTCTGTGACGGGTGGTGGCTGGAGTCTCCCTGGCTGCATCCTCTTTTTGGGTCATTAAGAATGTCACATTTGGTTTAGGCAAGTGTGTCACTGCAGGGCTTCACCATGAGTGTCATGTGCAGGGCGATCCTGAGCATGCCATCTAGGAAGTCCCTGCTAGCAGCCTGAGACGGAGGCGGGAGAGGGTGTCTGGCTTCAGAGCCATTGCTGTCAACTGATATTCGCCTGGCTCAGGGGAAGCTGGGCCTCACAGGCTGTAGAGTCTGACACTACTGGTGCTGCGGTGGTGTTTGCAGGGACACTCTGGATGCTTCCTCTGGGCTGAGGAGGGGTAGAGGCAAAGGTCCCTGGCCATGGGGGCTGGGGTGGGGTGGGGGGCTCACTCGTCTCCTCTCCTGACTCCATCACCATGGAGGGAGGACTGTCCACCTGTGGGCTAGAGAGGCATGGCATGGTCTTGTTGTACCTTCTAGCAACCCCATTACTGTTGTCTCCATGGTTAGGTCTTGACACTGAGGCTCAAGAGGTGGCAAGGCTGTCCTGAACCACTCTGCAGACCAGGGTAGAGCCAGACCTGAGTGGCCACAGCCCAGTTTTCTTCCCCTATATCACAGTGCCCACTGCCCACTCTGCCATCTCTCTCTGCTGCGACCCTATGCCCCGTCCTTAGACTCTGACCCAGGATGTTGGCTCCTGACAGTGGATGGCATTGTGGCCTTTCCCCACAGCATCCGCGTTTACTGAGGGCGCTCTCTTAGCTTTTCTGCCTTCCTTGACTGCCACACTGAGAGCCTGTGGCCTGGAGGGCCCACATTTGCTGCTTCGGGAGCTGCTCTGAGAGCCTGGCTGTGTGATGGAGTGCAGCAGCTTTGTTGGCCCCCGCCTGGGAGCTGGCAGAAGAAGAGCTGGTTCACCTCAGCAGTGGTAGGGCAGCCCCTAGCTCAACAGTAGTGGAAGTGGGTATGTCCTGCGAGCTGGAGCTCTGGTTTTGTTTAAGAGGAGCATTTGGGCCGGGCGCGGTGGCTCAAGCCTGTAATCCCAGCATTTTGGGAGGCTGAGACGGGTGGATCACGAGGTCAGGAGATCGAGACCATGCTGGCTAACACGGTGAAACCCCGTCTCTACTAAAAATACAAAAACTAGCCGGTCGAGGTGGCGGGTGCCTGTAGTCCCAGCTACTCGGGAGGCTGAAGGCAGGAGAAGGGTGTAAACCTGGGAGGCGGAGCTTGCAGTGAGCTGAGATCTGGCCACTGCACTCCAGTCCGGGCGACAGAGCGAGACTCCGCCTCAAAAAAAAAAAAAAAAAAAAAAAAAAAAAAAAAAAAGAGGAGCATTTGTAGTCTCCATGGCTTGGAGATGGAACCTCTAAATTCCTGTGTGCTTCAGTGAATCAGAGTCTGATTAGGAGGTGGCTGAGCTGCCAGAGGAGTCTCCGTTTGTAATTGAAAATGCAGCAGTGACAAGGGTGGGCTGTGTGTGTGTAGGGGTGCATGTGTGTGCAAGTGTGTGTGATGGCAGACGTGTTGTGTGCAGGTGTGTGTGTGAAGGCAGATTGAAGACAGGTGTATATATGCAGGTGTGTGTATGAGGGCAGGTGTGTATGTGTAGGTATGTGTATGAGGACAGATGTGTGTATGCAAGTGTGTGCCTGAGGGCAGGTGTGTATGTGCTGGTATGTGTGAGGGCAGGTATATATATGCAGGTGTGTGTATGAGGGCAGGTGTGTGTATACAGGTGTGTGAGGGCAGGTGTGTATGTACAGATGTGTGTGAGAGGGCACGTGTGTATATGTAGGTTTGTATGTGAGGGCAGATGTGTATGCAGGTGTGTGTGCGAGGGCAGGTGTGTATATGCAGTTGTGTGTATGAGGGCAGGTGTGTATGTGCTGGTGTGTGAGGGTAGGTGTGTATATACAGATGTGTGTGTAAGAGCAGGTTGTATGTGCAGGTGTGTGTGTGAGGGCAGGTGTGTTTGTATATGTGTGTGCATGTGTGTGTGAGGGTAGGTGTGTACGTGTGTGTGTCATATGGGCAAGCTACCCAGCCACAGCTCTTTCCATCCAAGAGCCTGATGCCAGACCCTCCTTCTCTAGCAGGCCAGTTCCATTAAAATCTTCTTGGTCCTGCTGAATCCTTCCTTCCAGCCAGGGAGTGGGCTAGACACTGGGGCCCCTCACCACATGTGGGGAGCTGAATGAGGTGAAAGGCCTGCGTGCTGTCTTGAGGAGGTCTGAGTCTTCCCTTCCCCTTCCCCAACCTGTGCAAATAGCACAGGGGAAAGGATAGGATGGGGGCTGAGCTTTCCTAGAGGAGAGTCTCCTAACCCTGCCTGGGGAGGAATCTCCAGGGAAGACTACCTGGAGGAGATGGTGCCAAAGCAGAGCCTTGGAGGATGAGTTGGAGGAATTGGCCAGGCACGCAGCAGGGCAGGGACGGGCATTCCAGGCCATGAGGGCACATGGACAGGCAGAGAGGTGCCTAGGGTAGGGGGCTGGTGTCTTAGAAGAAGTGAGAGCAGTTCAGAAGGTGTAGGGGATGGCAAGGGTAAGGGTGCACTGGGTGGGCAGAGGCCTGGCCCTGCCTGTGAAGGGTCCTTATGCTACTGGGGAGAGCTTGGCCTTGACTGTGAGCCAAGTGGGTTGCTGCTGAGTGGCTTCAGGTGGAAGAGTGGCATGGACAGATCTGATTCTTAGAGAGTTTCTCTGCTGAGGGTGGAGAATGGGTTGGAGGCAAGGCTAGTGTGGACATCTAGAAGGGAGATAATGACTAATCTTGGGCCATGGCAGTGGGGGGCTCAGAGGATGTGGGAGGGGAGCTCCCAGGGAGGGGCCACAATCCCTGAATTTAGGGGGTGTCCAGTGATAGAGGCCAGCACTCTCTGTTACTCCCTGGGAAGAGCCCTTGTGCCCACCCTTGGATACTGCCATGCTTAAATGGTCTTGCTGCTCATGGTCACTCTTTACTTACACACAAATGGCCTCCAGTACAGTCTTTTATCTTCCTGGGCTGGTGGGGATTCAAGAGCTTGCTGGGGAATTGCACTCTTTGAACTGTGCCCTGAGATGGACCACGGATCCCCTGAGAGGACAGACTCAGCCAGCACCTGGACCCATGGAAGGGCTATGCCCTGAAGACTCCCTGTCTCTGATTTCCCTGGTGGAGTAAAGAAACAAAGGCCCGGTTCCTGCTGTGGTTTTCTCCATTTTACAGATGAGGCAACCGAGGCCCAGAGAGGTCCAGTGATTTGCCCAAGTCACCCAGGGAGAGAGAGGGACACCCAAGCCTCCTGCCTCTACCTTTAGAGGCTGGGATGGGAGCACGAGGGCACTGCTTGAACATCTGCTGTATGCTAGGATTTGCAGGGGCTTCATGAATTCACTTTCCCATTTCATTCTTCTAGCAGCCATGCAAGCTGACAATGGTCTTCCCAGTTTGCAGATGAGCAAACCAAGGTTCTAAGTGGTGGAATCACTTATCCAAGGCACCACTCTGTGGGATTGGGATGCAAACCCAGATGACTAGATGCCAGGGTCTGTCTGAACCTAACCACTGGGCTATTGTGCTTTCCACTGAGGAGTATGGGAAGGAGTGGCATTTAAGCAGATCTTACAGAAGGCAGGAGGCCTCCTCCCTAAGAGTGCTCTGTCCCCATCCTAGAATAACTATGGGCTGGAAAGAGTCCTTCCCAGGCCCAGGGTCTCAACCTGGCTGCCCAGCAGAATCATCTGGGGGAGCTTTTAAAGTGTGCTCAAGCTCTGATCAATTGAAATTGCATTTCTGGAGATGGGGCATGGGCATCTACATTTTAAAAACCTCCCCAGCTGATCCTGATGTCCAGTGAAGGCCTAGGACTACCGTCCTAGGCCTCAGGCCATGGGTCTGTGGGCAGTGGGAATCCAGAGCACCTGCTTCCTTTCTCTAACTGCTGGGCACTTCAAACTCCTGAATTTGGAAGATCTCATGAACAACAAAGTTGCTTTTGGCCATAGTTCCCCATGCTGATTTTCAGATGAACTCCAAATAAGCCAGGGTTAAGCACAACCGCCTGCCCAGTGGGTAGGAGAGGAGGGTAGATGAGGCAGTAGAAATGCTACAGTTTTCCTCTAGCCCAGGACAGCTCTGGTGAGAAATTCTCCCTGAAGAGCCAGCCCACCTTGCTGTACCCCGTAACCCCTCTGTGGCCACTGGCCACAATAGGTGCAGTTCTACTGTGCACCTCAACTTCCTCTGCAATCCCAGCAGCTCGGTGTCAGACAGGAAGTAAATGAAAGATGCCTTCCCCTCACCACATCATTTCTTGCCTCTCTTTATCCAAGTATTCCATTTCCTTCCTCTTTCCAGATGAAGCCACTTCCTCCCCCCTCTTCCAACACTTGCCAGTGGTTTCTTTTGCTGTGCCAGGCCCTGCTGGAGGTGCTTTGGGTTGTATAGATGAGCCAGATATAGGCTCTGCCCCTTGCCTATTGCATTCTCAGTCAGTACAGGAATTAGACAAGAAACACGTCCCAAAGGGAAAGTGCCCCTGGCTCCAGGCGAGGCTCAGAGGAAGGGTGATCCCCATGATTGGTAGAGTCAGGGAGGGCTTCTTGGAGAAGGAGGCATTTGCAGCTGGTCTGTAAGGGCTGAGAAGGATTTGGATATGGGCAGAAGGAAGAGTAATTGAGGCTGGAGAATGAGCTGTAAAAGGAGAGAAGGAAGAAGGGAAAATGGGGGAGAGAAAATACATGAATATTTTATGCACTGACATGGGAAACGGTAGGGGAGGTATGGGGAGCAGTGAATCCATTTAGCTGGCAGAAAGGGTCAGTGAAAGGAGGTTAGGGGAAAGAACATTGGAAAAGTAGATAGGGGGCTGGATCATGGCCTTGAAAGCTGTGCTGAAGAGTCTGGGCTTGATTCTATAGGGAGAGGCATGATGAAAGCTTTTGTGAAATAAATGAAGAGGGGAGAGATGGAAACCACTCAGTCCCTGCTACAATGACTTAGGAAGGCTTTGCTCCTTCTGCTTTCACAAGGGTTCTCACCATAATGAATGTCTCCATGTTAAGTATTAAAACTCTTTGCAACTGATATCATTGCTATTCTGAATCTACTGGCCATACTGAGGAGCTTGTTAAGTTTGGCATTGACTGTGCTCCTGAAATGAAGATCAAGGAATCATTGAAGGAGCAGCAAGTAGAGGAGGGAGAAGATGAAGGATAAGTTGTGATGGTGGAAATTTCGTCAGACTAGTCCCTAAATACTCCATTTTTGATGCTATTGTGAATAATATTTAAAAAATTTTAAATTTGTAATATACAATTGAGTTTGATATATTGATCTTTCATTTTATTTGAATTTATTTTTAGAGGCAGGGTCTTGCTCTGTTGCCCAGGCTGGAGCGCAATCATAGATCACTGCAGCCTTGACCTCCTGGGCTCAAGCAATCTTCCCATCTCAGCCTCCTGGGTAGCTGGGACTAAAGATGTGCACCACTATGTCTGGCTAATTTTAAAATTTGTGGTAGAGATGAGATCTTGTTATGGTGCCCAGGCTGGTCTCAAACTCCTGGCCTCAAGTGATCTCTTGTCTGTCGCTCCCAAAGCACTGAGGTTACAGGCATGAGCCGCTGCACCCAGCCTGTATGTTAATATCTAGCAATGTTGCTAAACTTACTTATTGGTTTTAGCACCTTTTTTAAAAGGGTAGATTCCATCAAATTTTCTAAATAAATGATAATGTCACCTGTGAAGAAAGACAGTTTTGCTTTTTCCCAATTTGGATGACTTTTATTTCATTTTCTTTATTGCAATGGCTGGAACTTCTTGTAAAATGTTAGAGGTGATGAGAGTGAACATCCTTTCTTCTGATCATAGGAGAAAACCACCCTATTCAGTCTTTCAACACTAAATATGATGTTAGCTGTAGGTTTTTATAAATGTTCTTTATCAAATAAAGAAGCTCCCTTCTATGCCTCATTTGCTGAGAATTTTTATTGGGATTGATTTTGGAATAGTCAAATGCTTTTACCATGTTCAATGAGATGATCATATGTGTTTCTTTTTGGGCTTGTTGATATGGTGATTTGATTGCAAATGTTAAGTTAAATGTTAAATCTTACTTAGTCATGATGTATTATCATTTTTATATATTATTGGATTTGATTTGCTAAAGTTTTTGCATCTAAATTCATGAGCGACATCGGTAGGTTGTCTTCGTTTATAAGACTGCTATAACAAAGTGCTGTAAACTGGAAACTTATCAGTAACAGAAACTGATTTCTTACAGTTCTGGAGGCTGGAGGTCTGAGGGGGATACCGATATGGTCCAGCATTGATGAGGGCCCTCTTCTGAGTTGTAGACTGCTGACTTCTTGTGGTACCTTTCCATGGTGGAAATAGGGCAAGAGAACTCTCTAGGGTTCCTTTTATAAAGAATTCATCACATTCATGAGAGCGCCACTCTCATGACCTAATTTCCTTCCAAAGATCCCACCTCCTGATACCATCGAATTAGGGATAATACTTCAACATGTGAATTTTGGGGGAACACAAACATTCAGTCCATTACACATGTGGTTTATTATTATTATTTCTTGTAATGTCTTTGGTTTTGTTATCATGGTAATTTTGTCCTAATAGAACAAATAGGGAAGTATTCATTCCTTTACAATTTTCTGGAAGAAGCTATGTAGAATTGGTATCATATCTTTCTTAAACATGTGGTAGAATTCATCAGTGAAGCCATCAGGGCCTAGAGTTTTCCATGTTGGATAGTTCTTAACTCCAAATTCCATTTCCTTCATGGATAATAAGGCTAGTCAGGTTATCTGTTTCTTCTTGAGTGAGCATTAGTAGTTTGTGTCTTTCAAGGAATTGGTCCATTTGATCTATGCTGATGAGTTTATTCTTGTTCATAATATGTCCTTATTATCTTTTTAATACCTGTAGGATCTATAGTAATGTCATCTCTTTTATTTCTGATATTGATAATTTATGTCTTTTTGTTTTATCTTGATCAGTGTGGCTAGATGTTTATTAATACTATTGATTTTTGAAAATAAGCCAGCCTTTGGTCTCATTGATTTTCCTATTGTTTTTCTGTTTTCTATTTTATCATTTTTTTGGTTTGATATTTATTATTTCCTTTATTCTATTTAATTTGGGTTTAATTTGCTCTTCTTAAGACAAATGCTTAAAGTAGAAACCCAGGTCACTGGATTGACCCTTTAAAATTTATGTACAATGACTTTCTTTATCTCTTCTTACAGTTTTGTCTTACAGTCAATTTGAAAAATAGTGTTATAGCCACCTCACTTCTTTTTTGGTTATAATTTGTATGGAATATCTTTTTCCATCCTTTCACTTTTGACCTACTTATGTCTTTGGGTGTAAAATGAGTCATTTACCTTGAATCATGTTTTGTAAAATTTACTGCTGCAGCCCCTGTTTTTGGTTGGAGAGTTTAACCCATTTACATTTAAAATTATTATTATTTTGATAATTATTGATAAGAATTATTGATAAGAATATACTTACTTCTGCCACTTTACTATTTATAGTTTAACCCATTTACATTTAAAGTTATTATTGATAGGAATATACTTACTTCTGCCATTTTACTGTTTATAGTTTAACCCATTTACATTTAAAGTAATTATTGATAAGAATATACTTACTTCTACCATTTTGCTGTTTGTTTTCGGTATGTCTATTAATTACTTTTTTGTCCCTCATTTTCTCTATTAATGGCTTCTTTTGTGTTTAGTTGATTTTTTTGGTAGTGAAACACTTCGATTCCCTTTTAGTTTCCTTTTGTGTATATTCCTTGGATATTTTCTTTGTGTTTACCCTCAGGATTACACTTAATATCCTAAATTTATAACAATCTAATTAGAATTGATACCAGCTTCCACAACCTACACAACTATGCTCCTATGTAGCTTTATTTCCTTGTTTATGTTATTGTGACAAATCACATCTTTATCAATTGTGTGCCGATTAAAATAGATTTATAATGAAAAATTCATGTGTTTTTAAAATTATGTAAACAATAAAAGTAGAGTTATAAACTAAAAATACAAGAATGGCTTTTATGTTTGTCTGTGTAGTTACCTTTGCATTTATTCCTTCATGCAGCTTTGAGTTAATGTGTAGTGTCCTTTCATTTCAATCTGAAGGACTTCCTTTGGCATTTCTTACAGAGAAGATCCAGTGGTAAGAAATGCCCTCAGCTTTTGTTTATCTAAGCATATCTTACTTTCTCTTTTTAAAAGTTGTGGTAAAATTTATATAACCTAAACTCTACATTTTAAACTATTTTTAAGTGTGTTGTTCAGTGGCCTTAAGTACATTCATATTGTTGTGCAGCCTTTACCATTCTCCATCTTGAGAATATTTTAATCTTCCCAAACTGAAACTCTGTACGTGTTAAACAATAACTCCCCATTTTCCCCTCCCCCCGGCCCTTGAAAACCACTATCCTACTTCCTGTCTCTATGATTTTGATGACTTTAGGTATCTCACATAAGCAGAATCATAAAGTATTTGTCCTTGGTGACTGGCTTATTTCATTTAGCACAATGGCTCTCTCTTTTGAAGGACAGTATTGCTGGATTTAGAACTCTTGAGATTTTTAGTTTTTTTATTTTTATTTTTCCAGCACTCGAAATATGTCATCCCACTGCTTTCTGACTGCCTTGATTTCTGATGACAAATTGGATGCTAAATCTTATTGAAGGCTGGGTGCGGTGGCTCATGCCTGTAATCCCAGCACTTTGGGAGGGTGAGGCAGATGGAACACTTGAGGTCAGGAGTTTGAGACCAGATTGGCCAATATGGTGAAACCCCGTCTCTACTAAAACTACAAAAATTCACTGGGTGTGGTAGTGGACGCCTGTAATCCCAGCCACTCTAGAGGCTGACGCATGAGAATTGCTTGAACCCAGGAGGCGGAGGTTGCAGTGAGCTAAGATTGTGCCACTGCACTCCAGCCTGGGTGACAAAGTGAGACCCCGTCTCCAAAAGAAAAAAAAAAATCGTATTGAATGTCATGTGTTGAATCGTGTCTCAAAAAATTCATATGTTGGAGTGCTGACACACAGTACTTCAGAATGTGAACTTGTTAACTTATTTGGAGATAGGGTCAAAGTGAAAGGATGGAAATTTGCATCCCTATAGAATAGGAAAATTTGGTCACTGAGATAAACATACATAGAGGGAAGATGGTGTGAAGAGACACAGGGAGAAGATGGCAATCTATAAGCCAAAGAGATAGGCCTGTAACAGATCCTTCTCTCAAAGTCCTTACAAGGAACCAGCCTTACTGACACCTCCATTTCAGTCTTCTATCCTCCAGACTGTGAGACAAATCATTTCCATTGCTCAAGCCATCCAGTTTGTGGTATTCTATTATGACACTCCCAGTAAACCAATGCATTGGGCATCCCTTGTACATGACAATTTCCTTCTTTCTTTATGACTTTAAGATTCTTTCTTTGTCTTTGTCTTTCAATAGTTTGATTATAAAGGGTCTCTGTATGGGTCTATGAGTTTATCTTACTTGGAGTTCACTGAACTCCTTGGATTTTAATTTCATGTCTTTCATCAAATTTGGGAAGTTTTTAGCCACTATTTCTTCAAATATTCTTCTTCCCCTTTATCTCTCTCTTCTCCTTCTGGAACACTCATAATGAGTATGTTAGTCTGCTTGATGGTATCTCATAGGTCATTTAGGTTCTGTTCACTTTTCATCTTTCTCTTTTCTTTCTGCTTCTCAGACTTGATAATTTCAGTTGTCCTATCTTTAAGTTCACTGTCTTCTGTCCATTCAAATCTGCTCTTTAACCCCCTAGTGAATTTTTCATTTTGTTATTGTACTTTTTAGCTCCAGAATTTCTATTTGCTTCTTTTAAAAATTAATCTTAATCTTTTTATTGCTTTTCTCATTTTGTTCATATATAATTTCCTTGATTTTCTTTAGTTCTTTTTCCATGTCTTCCTTTACTACTTTCAGCATATTTAAGACAGTTGTTTTAAAGTTGTTATCTAGTAAGTCTGATGCCTGGGCTTCCTTAGGCATGGTTTGTGTAAATTCACTTTGTTCCTTTGAATGGGCCATGTTTTCTTGTTTCTTTGTGTCCTTTTTTTTAAAAAGGACATCTGAGTATTATAATGTGGTAACTCTGGAAATCATATTATCTTCCTTCCCCAGAGGCTGCTGTTTTTTTTTTTTTTTTTTTTTCCAATTGTTGAAGGGTGTATACTTCTTTGTTTAGTAACTTTCTCAAAGATTGTATTTATTGTCTTGTGTGATCACTGAAGTCTCTGATCCTTTAGCTTGTGTTTGGTTAATGTTTTGACAGATAATTCCTTGAATGTCATGAGCTAAAAGCAAAACAACAACAACAAACAAACAAGAAAAACAGAAATACACCAGACATCTCTCTCAGTCTTTGCAGATTTCTCTGTGCTGGGGAAATCCTTCAACACTTAGCCAGGCTGGCATTGTGCCTAGAGATTAGTGTGCCTAGAGATTAGTGTGCCTAGAGAAAGCTTGGGGTCTTCTTATTTCTTTTCTTAGCATGCATCTTGCCCTATGCCTAATGTAGCTTTCTAAATTCCTCAGTATAAATAGGTACTTTTGAATGTCCGAATTTCCCAAAGAATGTTCCAAGCTTTTCCTCACAGGTCTTGTATGTCTCAACTGTGTCTTTTGTCCCAAGTGTCTGTGAGTTGTTCGTTTGCTTTGCAATGTTGTAAGTAATGCCTGTTACTTTTTGGTCTAAGTTCCAAGTTAGGGGGAACATAGAAGAGTACCTTGCATCAATCCTTCAGGTATCCCTCAGACAGCCTATAACAGATAGTCACAATAATTTGTGAATAATATCTGCTCTGCTCCCTCTAGAACTAGAGATGAAGGTCTTACAATGGGAGCATGGGATGGCACCACTTCAAGATGGCACCACTTCAACATAACACCATGCTGGGGGAGGGAGGGGGCATGGGCAAGTAAAAATGCCACAGTACCTCCCTAAAGTTGCCTTTTTCTTGACTAAGTGTTCTCTTGGTTGTTGTAAACCTTTGACTGTTTTCCAGAGTTTTGACAAAGTTGGCACTGGCAGTTTTTGCTTTTTTGTTTGTTCATTTTTTGAATGTTTCTGTAGGAAGATTAGAACTTGGACTTGTCTACTCTGCCATTCTGGTCCACCATCATTTTTGAAAGATTTTTTTTCGTGGTATAAAAATCTAGGTTGATAGTTTTTTTCTCTTTCAGTACTAAAGGTGTTTCTGCCTTGTGTTCTATTTGCATTGTTTCTGATCAGAAATTTACTGTCATCCTTATCCTTTTTCCTCTGAACATTATATATTTCTCTGGCTGCCTTCTCTTTATCTTGATTTTTATCATTTTGATTATAATGGGTCTTGATATATTTTTCTTCATGTTTCTTGTGCTTGTGATTTCTTAAGATTTTTGCATCTGTGCATTTATGGTTTTTGTCAAATTTGAAATTTTTCATGAATTATTTCTATAAATATTTTTTCTTTTTCCTCCCACTCTCCTCCCCTCTGGGACTCCAGTTACACATATGCTAGACCACTTGACGTTGTCCCATTGCTCACCAATGTTACTTTCTTTCTTCTTTTCTCTTTTTTGATTATTTTTCTTTCTCTGTTTAACTTTGGATAGTTTCTTTTTCCATGTGTTTAAATTTGCTCATTTTTTCCTGCTGTATCAAATTTGACATTAATCTAATTCAGTTTATTTTTTAAATCTCACATATTGTACTTTTCATCTCTAGAAGCTTGATTTGCATCTTCTTTTAAATCTTCCATGTCTCTACTTAACGTTTGAACATACGGCATGTAGTTATAATGACTGTTTTAATATCTTTGTCTGCTAATTTCAACATCTGTTTCAGTTGTGGTTTGATTTTGATCAATTGATTTTTTTTCTTCATATGGGTAAATTTTTTTCCTGCTTCTCTACATACCTAATCAGTTTTGATTGGATTCCAGACATTGTGATGGATATTTTTGCATTCTTAGAAATATCCTTGGGCTTTATTCTGGGATGCAGTTATGTGGAAATAGTCTGATACTTTTGGGTCTTGCTTTTACTATTTGCTAGGCAGGACAGAGCTGCTACTACTGAGGCAGGACCTTTCTACACACTCTACCCAATGTCCTGTGAATCATGAGGGTTTCTAGTCTTGTTGAAAACAGTCACTGTTCTTGAAAGTACCAGATACTATTCCCTCAAATCTTTTGGATGATTCTTCTCCTGGCTGTGGGGTGTCTACTCATACTCTGCCGAACACTTGAGTGGGAGTTTCTGAAAGCTCGCCAGGTGTCTCTGTGCGAGACACTGTGCCCATCACTCTTCTCTGGTACTCTGTCCTGTGAACTCTGGCAGCCTTGGTCTCTAGACTCTGAGCTCCAAATCTGCAACTCAGGACATCTGCTAGACTCTGCCTCCTGTGTCACCCTGGGAAGTCCCTAAAGACAGCTGAAGAAATTGTAGGGCTTGCCTTGTTTGATCTTAGCCTCTGGAATCACTGTTCTTCATTGCCTTCTCTCCAATGTCTTGAAAAACCATTGCTCCATATATTTTGTTCATTTTTTTCTTTGGTTATTCCATGAATAAATTCTGATTGACAAATTGGATTCCTCTTACTTTAGCTGGGTTAGAAGCAGAAGTACAAATTATTATTATTATTATTATTATTATTATTATTTTTGAGAGGGAGTCTCGCTCTATTGCCTAGGCTGGAGTGCAGTGGCACAATCTCAGTTCAACACTGCAACCCCACCTCCTGGGTTCAAGCAGTTCTCCTGCCTCAGCCTCCCGAGTAGCTGGGATTACAGGCATGCACCACCACACCTGGCTAGTTTTTGTAGTTTTGCTAGAGGCAGGGCTGTACCACATTGGCCAGGGTGGTTTTGAACTGCTGACCTCAAGTGATCCACCTGCCTTGGTCTCCCAAAGTGCTGGGATTACAGGCATGAACCACCATGCCTGGACCGATTATTATTTTTTTTAATAGTTGTATCTGAGCTCATTTAATGATGGAGGGAATGGAGAGAATGAAGGGTGGGGGTAGTAGAGGGGAGGCAATTGTTGGAGTGAGGTGGATAGTGATTTAATGATTTAATCTGCTACTGATCACTGTTCTGTGCCAGGCCCCAGTGGGTACTGAATGGAACAACTCATAGCCCCTGCCCTCGAGGAGGCCACAGTCTGAAGGGGTGAGGGAAAGTCTTTATCATTGTTTTAATCAGAAGATTCGGCTGCTCAGACAAAGCAGATGTTCTATGTTTCCAAACTATTGAGAATTAGATTCATTTAAAATGCTTTTCATTGAATGCAATTATGAACACTGTTCCAGGAAGACCTACAAATAAGGATAGATTTGTTTAGTATTAAGGGAAGGGGATGTTTAATTCTGTGAGGGAGGCTGCAGGGAGGAGCTTGGGTCAGAAGACTCATGTGTGAGCCCTGTAGACCCCTTCCCTACAGGGGGTCTTAGTGCCTACAGCACAGTGAAATGGGACCTTGTATTACAGGCATCTTGCAGGGTTTTCATGGGGTACACCTAGGCGATGGTCAATAAATGTGGGTCCCATGTCTTAGAGGGATAGCAAAAAGCAAACAGGATGTGCCCCTACCTTCAAGAAGTTGCTGCCAATCTGCCTTAGAACTCCAACTTGGGAATTGAGACTAAAGGGGAGTGAAAGCAGCCCTAGATGGGGCCTGAGGAAAGGGCCAGCTGTGACCAGGGAGGATGAGAGGAAGGACTGAGAACCGGGAGAGGCACAAGGCTGAGGCCAAGAGAACTCTTAATTAGCAAGGGGTCAATGCCAGCCAGTGTGCAGAGCCAGAAATGACGTCTCTCAGAATGTGTGTGGGTGAAGGGGTAAGGGAGCTGGGTGCATAACTTGGAGCATTGGCTTGGTGACCTCAGTGAGGCCAGCACAGCAGGAGCTGGGGCCTCTGTGTGCCCTGTGTGGGTGAGTGTCATCTTAGATACAGCCTATCCTCAGTTACCTGGCCGTGCTGGAGCCTGCCCAGGCCAGGGCTTGGGACTCAGGCCAGTTCCTTCGGCCCCCAGCCCTCCAGGCATCTTGGAGCTAATCAGAGGTTAGCCACCCTGAGCAATGGAAAATTCTCAATGTGCCAGACACTTTATATGTGATGTCTGTGCTCCTGTTATTTTAAGAATGCCCTGGGAGGTAGGTTTTGTTGCACCTACTTTAGGATAAGGAAACCAAGGTTCACAGAGGTGAAGGGATTTGTCCAAGGTCACAGACGTGACTTAGCTTGGATTTGAACCCAAGTCTGCTTTCCAAACCCCAATCTTTTTATTTATTTATTTTTTTTGAGACAGAATCTCACTCTGTCACCTAGGCTGGAGTGCAGTGGCGTGATCTCAGCTCACTGCAACCTCCGCCTCACAGGTCAAGCAAGCCTCCTGCCTCAGCCTCCCAAGTAGCTGGGACTACAGGCATGTGCTACCACACCCAGCTAATTTTTGTATTTTTAATAAAGATGGGGTTTCACCATGTTGACCAGGCTAGTCTCAAACTCCTGACCTCAAGTGATCAGCCTGCCTTGGCATCCCAGAGTGCTGGGATTATAGGTGTAAGCCACGGCACCCGGCTCCAAACCCCAGTCTTTCTAACATGCCTCATGTGCCTCTTCCTTTTTCAGATTTCATCATGTGGTTATCATAGGGACACACCTGGCACTAAGCCTATGTAGAAAGCCAGCCAGTGGTGTTGGTGGCCTCCCATTAGAGTCCCTGACCCTTGTGCTGGCCTGGACACTGCAGGAAGCATGGTTCTTTCACACCTTGCATGGGTTAGAATAGACTAGCCCCCGTGGCAGTAACAAACAACCTCCACACTTCAGTGACTGATTCCTTGCTCAGGCTGCATGTCCATCGTGGACAGTCCTGGGCTATGCTCCCTCCCATCCTCTTCCTCCAGGAAGCAGGCTGACAAGCAGCCAGTATCCACATGCTGTTGGTGATAGCGGTAGAGAGGAACCGGGAAGCTGGAACCAGCTTGGAAACATCTACCAGGAAGAAATGCTTATCACATGGCTTCCATTTCATTGTTCAGAGCAGGTCCCTGGCAGACCTAGCTCTGAGGAGTGGAGGAGCATACCGGGTAGCAGTTGACTATGGATACCCTGAAAGTTCCCATCAGTGGTGACTTTCAGATGCCCCATGTGTGTTCTTCTGTGCAGAAACGGGGGCTGCTTGCTGGAGAGGGGCCCCTCTAGAAGCTTACTGTCTAGGGAAGGGACAGTCATAACCCAGGAAAGAGACGCCTCCACGTAAGATGACTGTGCATGACACGGGTGAGCACTGGGTTGTGGGTGCGCAAAGCGGTGACACATTCTTCATAGGGAGAACTGTAGAGGCGACAGTGTCTGAGCCCCCAGTTTGAAGCTAAGAAATCCCTAGTGAGGCACAAGAATGGAAGGGCCTCTGCCGTTTGAGGGACAGAGTGAAAAGGTGCAGGGATGAGAGCGCAGTGCTGGGTGCAGGCTAGTGGCGTGTGTCTCTGGAGCTCTGGAGACCTATGGAAGTGTGTGGGCAGAGGAGGAGGCTAGAGAGCTGGGCAGGGCCAGGAGTAAGGCTTTCTTCATTGTGGGTGGGATGTCATGTGCCTTTTGCTGTCTTTCAGCTGAGCCATGGCTGTGGAATTCTGGCCAGTGGGTGTGGTGGGCACTCAGAACTGCCTGACCAGAAACTCTAGCGAAGGCCCGGACCCTGCATGCATCCATCCAGCCTGGGTGGCTCTAGGCTGCATTCACCGGTCTAGACTCTGCTGTTCACCCTGGGGGGATGAATCAGCTTCATTCTTCCTGAACAAAAGCTCCTGGGTTGCCAGGGAGATGTAGGGGCTGCTGCCTGCACTTCCTAGAGCTGCAGTTTGGTGTCAGGAAGAGATGGGCACTCAGCAGCCCTAGGGCGGGGCTGGGTTGAGCTGCCATCACCACTGTTGTCCTTGTTGAATGGGACTCTATGTGGATCAGAGACAGCAGAGCCTCTGAGTTTGCACAGATTTGGGTTTGAATGTGGCTCTGCCCGTTGATGGCTACATGACTTTCAGCCGCAGTGTACTCTTTTGAAGCCTGTTTCCTCAAATTGAAGTTGGGATGATAATATCCAGCTTGCAGGGGCTGAGATATTTCATGAGGTAACAGTTGGAAGGCATTCCATCTATTCATTTATTTAATACATGTTTGTGGCTGTCTGCTGTGTGCCAAGCACTGTCCCGGGGTGGGAATCTATGCCGTGACGTGATGCTGACATGGCCCTGTGCTGAGTGGTCAGCCTGGCTGGCACCATGCTAGGCACACAGAGAGCCTCACTAAATGGTATTTACTATTGTTCTTGGGGACAGAGACTCTGTGGGGATAGGTGAAGAGTCCTCCCTGGAGTTTGCCTGGTCTTGGGCACTTTGGGAAAGTGGAGAGGTAGGGGGAATCCCACTCCCCAATCCTATAGCCCGGCAGGAAGTAGTAGGCCTCATGAGAAAACCCTGACAACTTAAGCTCCATGCTGCCTTTGAATCCCAGGGTTCACGGGACCGAGAGGGTTTCCTAAGCCTGTGAAAGCTGCTGCAGTTGGTGTTGAGGCCACCACAGAGCCACAGTCCAGAGGCCCAGTGGGCCTTTTCTTATCTCTCTTGCCAGACCACAGAGTAGGCTCTGGAGAATTGGACCTGGCAGCTCTGAGCTGGGCTGACACCCATCACTGACCTGGGATCATGGGAGTCAGGCAGGAGGGCCTTCCCCTGGGAAAGAATCCTCTCATCTGACTGTGGTGTGTAAAAGATCGGGAAGCCTTGAACTGATTAGGGCAGAACTGGGGATAGGTGCAGAGTCTGGGGGCTCCTCAGCTGTGCAGAAGTGCTGAGAATGCATGAAGTGTATTTAGGGGTCAGACATGGTGGTTTTGGGGTTATTGATGGAATTTGGGGGTAGCCAGGGATGCCGTGTGTGAATGCTCTGGGAAGAGGTTTGGGAAGAGGTTTGGGGGAATTACAGGGATTTGCTGGAGGAGCTTTCTGATGGCGTCATTGGTGCTGTGCACTGGGGGTTGGTGGTAGGTCCTGGAGTCATAGCTGGGGTCATAGGTGTGTTAGGGAGGCAGTGATGATGATTTATTAGGAGGGGGAGGATCACTGATGAGGTGGGAGGTGGGAGCAGCGAGGATGGGATGGTGCTGTTGACCAGGGGGTCCTCAGTGACTATCCCAGCAGGTTGGATTCAATTATAAGCTCTGGTGTGTCTGTTTCTTGTCTCAGTGCTCCAAGGGGAAGTTTAGGCCTGAGCCTCTGAGAGGGTTCGCTGGGCAGAGAGACTCTTGGATCTCAGAGGGCTGAAAGGGGAGGTGAATGGTAGGCATGGATGGCAAGGGGCTGAGCCAGGGCAGTGGAGGAGTCAGGGGTGTGGGAGGCTGGGCTGCTGATCAGTGACTTTGCAGATCCTCAGGGTCATTACTTGCTGTTGTTGCTGGGGAAAGTTGCAAAATGAAAATTAACTGTCAGAGAAGATTGATTCGTTTGATGTCTAACCAGGAGCAGCCTTTTATTGCTGTAAAATGTTGATTTCCTCTTGCCTGCAATGACAGGTGAGTGTTAGTGGCACTGAAGAAAGACAGACCCCCGAAAAGAACCTGCAGAAACCATCCCCTGAGGGGCTCAGCCCTCTTCCCTCCATCTTCCATGGCTGCAGGAGCGGGACTCAGTGTCTGATTTTACTCATGGGGTGAGAACACATATGTGGGTGTGCCAGCCATGTGGCAGGGCTGTTGGTAAGACCTGGGGCTCTGGATTCAGACACATCTGGTTCACATCCAGGCTGGGCCACTTAATAGCTTTGTGCCTGTGGGCAAGCCTCAGTGTCCTCATCTGTAAAACAGAAGGGTCATACCTAATTAAGTCCTAGATTTTAAAGCACTTGGCACAGTGTCTGGCACAGGTTATCAGGGCTGGGTCCAGTTGAAATGATCAAAAGCTGCTGAAATTCAGAACTTGGGTCACTTTTGCAATAGCAGCGTTGGTCAGGGGGCAAGGATGGGACCAAGGCATGACAAGAGTCAAGAGAGGGAGCAGTCAGTGAAGTGGAGTGGGAGGTGAGCAAGGACAATTTGTTATAATGGAACCATGCCCGAGGTGGGGGTATGGGAGCTAACAACTATGGGGGGCCGGGCAGGGTGGGCCACTTAGCCTGCAGGCCTGGGTCAGGCTAGCTGCTTGGAAAGGATGAGCAGCCCAGGTCTGCCCCTGCCCAGTGTGTGGCCAGGGGAGCCTCTCCATGCCCATGCCACTTGTCTTGCTTAAGTGTGAGTAGGAAGGAAAAGGCTGGGCAAGTGCAGCTCCTGCCTGGCTGATCCAGGTCTTGATGGCAGATAGCTATGTTCAGAGGGTTTCCCGGGGGCGGAGGAGCAACCCTTCTCCTCCAGGAGCCTCTGGTCAGCAAGGAGTGCATTTGGCTACAGGTTGGAGGGCTTCCTCATCTGCAGGGCCAAGCAGGAAGGGGCGGCGGTGACACAGACGAGCGAGCGTGTGGGAGGTCTCTGTGTTGGGCGTCTGTCTGCCCGCATGCCTGCCTCTCTGTTGCTCTGAAGGAGGCAGGGGCTGGGCCTGCAGCTGCCTGGGCAGAGCGGCTCCTGCGTGGGACATGGCTCTTCTCTCTGGTTACAGACTCACCACTTCGCTCCCAATCTACTTCCACAGTCAGCGTGGGGCATCAGGGCAGGCCCCCCTGAGCCAGAGAAGATTGTGGAAACCTTGCTCTCCAGGTGGAGTGGCCAGCCTCTGGGAGGTGTTCAGGGAATGGGCCCCTAGAGAGTGTGGTAACCTCAGGCTGGATCTGAGCTGGGCAAAGCTGTTTCCAAGGGGGGCCTGCATCCAAGGGACCAAGTGGTGGTGGGATTCCTTGCTCTGGGGTAGTCTCCAGCCTGTGGGGCAGGGGTACAGGGTACAAGGGGCAGACAAGATGTAGGGAGGACAGGCAGGAAGTTCCAGCAAGTTTCTGGGCCAAGGAAATGTTGTAGAGAACCAGAGGATGACAGGAAATAACAAATGAAGGACAAATGAAAAGGCCTTGCCAGGCTCCAGAGTGGGGCGTGTTGAAGTCTGAGGGTCATGGGTCTCACCTGTTGGCAGGGCTGGGCTCTTAGCCCCAGCGTGGGATCGTACTGCAGCTGTTGGGATGGGAGAGGAGGGTGCCCAGTGGTACCTTCCATGGGTCAGCATGACTGGCAATGAAAATGAGGTGAATGAGCATCCCAGGAGCTCATGCTGCCAATGAAACACCTGACCCGGCAGGTGGGCGGCCTGGATTTGGCTCCCAGCTCTGCTGTGAACTTGCAGAGGCTCCTGGACAAGTCCCTTCCCCTCTCCAGCTTTCTGTTTGCTCCCTGCAAAATGTGAGCCAAATATTTTCGAGCAGTGGCACTCTGTTCAAATGAAATATTCCATGAAACCCACTTTTCTTAACTGAGTGAAGAGGGTTGAGGTGGGGAAACCCAGTGGTCTAGCCCATCTCCAAAGCCTACTTCAAAACATAAGCAATTGTCCTAGATTTTAAAAATTAATATTTTAAAACCAACTCTTTTTGAGCACTTGATATGTGCCAGGCACTGTTCTAAGCACTTTATAGACAGTGGCTCAATTCTCTCAACCCGAGGGGGAGGGAGGTGGGGAAACAGGCATCAGAGGTCAGGTGACATCTCAAGGTCCCACACCTAGTGAGTGGCACAGCAGGATTCCAGCTCAGGCAGTGAGGTCTAGGACGGGATTTGCCCTCTGTTCTCGCTGCCTGTAGGTGCTGGAGAAGGGGGCGGCTTGTTCTGTAGGAGAAAGGCCAGGGCGCCCACGTGACTCGGTGCTGCGCGCTGGAGCCCCGAAGTCAGTGTCTGGGGAACCGTCCCTTTGGGCCTGGATCCCGACTAGCTGGGAGAGGCGGGATCCTCCCCTCTGCCCTCTCATTTCCCAGCTGGCCCACCGCGGCCCCGCCACTCCAAGGCCGGTTTACAATGGCAACGTTGCGCGCCGTGGCGCGTAGGGAATTGAATGCGGGAGCTTCTCCGCCAGGCACACATTCTAACCACCAAATTTATTTAAGCAGATAAAATGCAGGGGTGTAATGTCAGATTAATGGATAAATAACCGTTCTGGTTTTTGGCACGATGACGGGGAGCTGTAGTGAGAAGCCTCATTATGTGCGGCTCTGCCTCGAAGAACAAGCCTCGTGCTGCAAGCCCAGCACCCGGGCCCGCGAACAGAGCATTAAATTGTTGGGAATGGCTCCCCTTCACTCGCAGAACAAAGATGTTTTCTCCAGAATAAATTGACTCCCTCCCAGTGCGCTCAGCCCTGGTTTCCCACAAACGCAGCCTATGCTCTCGGGGGAGGGAGGGAGGGCGGGCGGTGCGGGCCTGGGAACGCCGCGCAGGGAGCTTCCTGCGGGGGCGGGCTTGGGGCCCGGGCTCGGGGCCGGGCTCGGGGCTTCTGGCTCCTGGGCTCTCTGTCGCCAAGCCTCCGTGGTAAAGGAGCAAACCTTTAGTTGTGTGGACAACGCGGAAGTCTGGCGGAATCGGGGTTGGAATTAGGGTGCGCTGAGGTAGTGTTCCTTGGTTAGGGCTTTGCGTTTCGTGTCCCTAGGTTTGCATGTCGTTGGCCAGCTGGGCGATCTTCAGGCAAGTTACTTAACCTCTCTTAGCTCAGTTTAACAGTGAAGTGGGGAAGGGGCCCTTCCTAACAGGGCTGTGGTCCAGAACACCCTAATAAGAGAACGCTTGGGGGTGGAGCCACGTTCCCTTACTCCAGAAGGCGCCCTCCGCTCTGACACTCTGCCAGCATCCATGCCCAGGATGGTGTGGTGGGGTGTGGGGACCCAGGAGGCTGCTGTCCGGCTGGGCCTAGACCCTGTGGCATGGACCAGGGGGCCGAACTGAAGGACTCAAGCTCTTTGAGGTGGGTGGGGGAATAAAGCCTCCCTTCCTGGGTACCCAAGGTCTGGCCAGTGCCTAGTAAGCCCCTGGCTGGGTGGGATCAGAATCTCAATGAAGAGCCTGGCTTTGCTCTGGGCCAAATTTAAAGACAGCCATTGCCTCCCGGAGCCACTGTGCTTGGTTTCTGCCTGGCTTCCTGGGCTCAGTAGGAGCAGAGCTCCAAGAAACTGCTGAGGGGCAGACTAACTGCTTTCAGATCAGCGCCTTTCTTCCCCTCCTTCCTCCTCCTTCTGGAAGGTGACTTGCACAGTGTAAAGAGTGCAGGCTTTGGGGCCAGATTCACCACTGTCACCTCCTCCTGGCTGTGTTATGCTGGACACACTGCTTCACCTATCCATGCCTCAGTTTTCACCTGCGGATGCCAGAATAATACTTTCACTTTGTAAGACTGGCATGAAGAGTGAAGCTCCTGGGCTGATATCTGGCACAGAGCTCTTTGGGCCCCAGTGTTCTGTAACAAATGCTTATGGAGCACATACTTGGTGCCAGGCTCTGAGATACAATGGTAAGCAGTGCAGCCGTGTGTGACCTCCAGGAGTTGACTGGGGAGCAGGATGACCTGGCTGCTGGTGGCTGCCCGGATGTGTATGTGTGTGTGCCACCTCCGTGCACCTGCTCAGGTGAGAGTGGGTGACCTGGGGTTTTGCTGCATCCAGCAGGATCTGGCCTTTGGGATGGTGGGCTGCCTCTGTCTTGTGCTGCCTTTTCCTTGTCCTTTTGGCCTTGCTCCTTCTTACCTGCTCCACCCCAGTTTCTCACTGACCTAACCAAGAGGTTGGAAAAGGAAAACACCCCTGGCTTGGGGCAGGACTATGGGTCCCAGCAGTTTGTGGAGCACCTCCTTCCCAGTGCATTGGGTGCTCTCCAGGCACTGGGGTCCCCCGTGAGCAAAGTAGATGAAGTCTCTGTCCTTGTGGTGCTTGCAGTCTTCTGAGTACTGACAGCTACTGAGCATTTGCCCAGTGCCAGGCTCTGTACTAAGTGCTTTTCCCATCTGATCCTCACTATGCAATGGATAGTCTGTGGCCGGCTTTGAACCCCACCCCTTTGTCATGCCGGCAGGTCCTGGGGGCCCTTTTTCTCCCCCAGGGGTCCTGCAGGCCCTGCCAGGATAGAGCTCTGGACTCAGGTAGGGGTAGCTTTGAGCTTGGTTCTGTCCTGTTATTTTGCAAGTCACATAACTTGTGTAAGCCTCAGTTTCCTCATCCACAAAATTGGGATAATCATAGTACCACCTCGCAGGGTTGTGAGGAGGAAGCACCAAGCATAGAACCTGGGTTACTGCAGGGGCCCAAGCCCTGGTGGCTGGGTGTTTTGCTCCCTGGGGAGTGGGCACAGAGGCTTCTCCGGGCTTTGCAGCCCCCACCCAGCTTTTTCTTTGGTTTGAGGAACGTGTGTTTAGGAGGCTAGGAGAAGGCTCTCCAGGCAGCACTCTTTCTCTCACGTGCTGGGTCTTTGTTTAGCTCCAAATTAAAGCTAAAGCAGAAAGCACAAAACATTTCCATCGCAGGTGAAGGAACCGTCTGTCTTATCAGCTCTGGAGCCGGGTGGTTTGGCATGCGTTTGCTGGTAATTGTGGAGTCTGAATGAGGGGGTCTCTCTGGGGGCCATGCTTTCCATCACTGTCCGTGTCTGTTATGATTATCTCATTCCCAACCAGGCTCAAGGGAAGTGGGGCTGGGTGAGGATTTTCCGTTTTCTGGAGGCTCACATCCCATCTCCACCTGCTTACTCATTCCGATTGCCCAGCTCTTAGCAGCCCTCCCTGGGCTCTGCCTTGATCCTTCTAGGATGTTATCTGCTACTGGTGTCTATTCCAGTTCTGTCTGTCTGCATCTCTGTGAAGACCAGGAGCTCCTGAAGGTCTTGCTAGAGTCCAGGGATTATTGATGAAGCTCTAACCAGGAAGAGAGAGTGGGACACATGGTGGGGGTGGGGGGAGGATTGAAGTTCTTAGAGGCAGATCTGGCTTGTAAATCTAGCTTTGTCACTTGCTGTGTGACCTAGGGAAAGTTACCTAAGTTCTCTGAGCCTGGCTTTCCTG
Organism: Rhinopithecus roxellana; assembly: GCF_007565055.1. NCBI lineage: Eukaryota > Metazoa > Chordata > Mammalia > Primates > Cercopithecidae > Rhinopithecus > Rhinopithecus roxellana. The sequence goes on from NC_044559.1 coordinate 5,648,804, forward strand.
ATTTCTAAAATGAAGGTGTTACCGGTACGTGCTGTTTGTAAGGATTGGTGTAAGTATTATCATGAAGTAATATCCACAGTGTATAGCTGAGTGCCTGGCGTGGAATCAGTGCTTTGCAGTGCTGGCCCAAAAGTGGCAGGAAGCCATATGGGTGGTACTCAGATTTCCCTGTTGAAGGTAGAACAGAGAACAAGGTGCAGAAGAGGAAGGCTGGTTGTTGCCCTGACCACTCCACACAGGTGTTCCATGGAGTGGGGGCAGGCTCACTGTTATCTCAGTACCAGCTAGAGACCAGTTCACACTAACCAAGCTCATAAGAGACTGATTTTTGGCTGAACACAAGCCAGCATATTAATTCACAAGGAGAAACCACTGCCTGGGCTCTCATGTGCTTCCCCAGTGAGAAATCCTAGTGAACCAGGTGACTAGGTGCTTCCCACTGGATGGAGGGACGTGCAGAGGGACTGCTGGTGGGTCTCAGGGGCTTCTTGATCACTATATAGAGCCTACTATGGAAGAGGTCAGAGTGTGGCCTCTATCTGGCCTCTTCCTCTCAGTTCACTTTCCTTACTGGACTCTCCTCACTTTGCCTTCTGCTATCTTTCCTCCCCTGCCCCTGCCATTTATGCAGGCTTGCACACGCATGTGCGTGCACACATACACACATGCACACAGACGTGTTATTAGGAATGCAGCTGGACTCTGCACTTGATTGAATTTGAAATAATTGACTTCATTTCTGATTTGCAACTTACAGATTCCGCACTCCCCTATGTTGGCAGTACCCACGTTTTTCCTTGACAATTTGTATTTTTGAATTAATATATTTATACAACCTCATATGTAATGATATAGATGTATTTATATAATTTAATGATATTCTTTAATAATTCAGAGATATTCAGCTTTCTGTATGCATAGTTTACACGCACATGAGGGAGGAAAGTCATTAGTTGTCATCAGTGAATATGGACAGGTATAGATTAAGGAGAGAGGGGAGAGAGAGAGAGAGAGAGGGAGAGAGAGAGATAAAGATTGCAGAGGTCTGGAAACAGAATCTTTTCTTTACATTTTTGGGTTAAACTGTTAGGGCTGACAGTTTGAAAAGAGGTCAGGCTAGGCCACCTGCCCTAGGGTAGGGGGCTGGGCCATCAGAGGAAACAGCTCCATGTTCTTATAGCTCCTCCTGCCGCTTCAAGGGCACAGCTGGGCAGCACATGTTGGCCTGTGTCCAGCCATCAGCGCCCACCTTCGTGAGGCCACAGCTGCTCTGTTTTCCTCATCAGAGATTCTCTCTTTTTCTTTGAAATTTAAGCATTGTTCAATTATGAAACTTAGCATTAATTTCGGTGCATAAACTAAGACTGGTTGTATCCTTTTGATTTCTAATCTGAGTTCTTCGTTCAGTTCCAGGAATTTTTCTATTGAGTTTATGATCAGCTATGATCAGTTTCTTATGTCTTTGGAAATCATGTCCCTGTAATTGGGTTCTCCCTGCATTTTCTCTTGTATGTGTCATCTTTCACATTACAAAAAGCCTCCACTTACTTAGTCTATTGTCTGGATATGTGCAGTAGATTGTTTCATTGTTCACAATATCCACTGCTTTTCTCTGTGGGAGGATTTACAGGCTGCCCTGATGATGTCATCCTTGGCCATGTGACTTGCCAGGGCCAATGAAGTGAGGATGAAAGTGACAGAGGCCTCTTTTGAACAGAAGCTCCAAGAGCTGCCACATTATTTGTTTTTCCCTCTGCCGTGAGAGATGGGGGCTGCTCCCTGAAGCCTGGGTCTTGGAATAAAGATGCCATGGGACAGAGCTGCAGCCAACCTACAATAAACAACCTACAAAAAAACAGTGTGAGAGGAAAATCACTTTTTACTGATTTAAACCACCGAGACTTTGGGGTTGCTTGTTACAACAGCATATCTTAGCTTAAACTGACAAATACATTTCTCAAATATATTCTTTGTTTCACTGGTATGGTTTCTTGGCAATACCAATTTTGTTTTTTACAGCTCCCAACAGTGGTTCTATTAGAATCATACAGATATTAATTTTGTTTTGAATTATATCATTCAGTTGATGTATTTTTTTCTCTTTGAAAATAATTGGTAGTATTTTTCTAAAATCTTATGCTATATATGTGAGTCTGTTTTAGGGTTGGCTATTCTCATGAAATTTTTATATTGGACTGTAGGGATTTTTATGTCCTTTACCTATTTACTACACTTTGAGTGTTCTCTATTGTTTCTTCCTGTTTTGCTGAGGGGCTTAGAAGCCTCATTGGGGTAGAAAGCTAAGTTGTGGGGCTGGAGGCGGGACACCAATCAGTTGGAGACTGGGCATGTGTTTTGCTCATTGCTGTTGGTGCTGCTGAGGAAGTCTTTGTTTTAGTACATTGCAGACTGTTTTAATTGGGTTATAGGGAGAATGTCCTTGGCATTGCTCCCCTGTTCTTTATCTTCCTGGAGGTAATCCTTTTAGGTGTCTGGAGTTGGCGCTCATGTCATCTTCACACTTAGTCTACCTTCTCCCCGGGCCTCTCTGGGTCTCTCAGCCATGCCCCGTGATGAGTTCTGTGTCCTATACACCTGCCTGGTTGTCCCCTTCTACTTCTTCCCCATAGTATTACTGTCCCTACTGAATGTAGAGCCCAGAATGGATTTCAGCGCTCAGCTGCCATCTGGACTGTTTGGAGGGGATCTCTCCCTCCTTATCCAGGGTATGATATCATGAATTCACACAGTCGTGGCCACATCTGTCTGTTGGCTCTTACTAAGCTTAAAGGTGGTTGCATCCAGGTCTTCTCCCACAAGCTTCTAGTTGAGTCTTTTCCACCTGTTCTTATGTCTGTGACTTTCAATCCATCTCTGTTGAGCTCTGTTTTGCTCATGATGGCCCATTGGTCCAGATGGCCAAGATCTTTTTGTATCCCAGACACTGTATTAACTCTCTCTCAAGTGGAATCAGTAGCAATTGATATCCTCTGCAGTCATTCATAAAACTGTTGAGCATACAGGTCTGAGGATAGAGCCCTAAGGCTTGTCACTAGAGACTCTGCCAGTTGTTGTCTCTGAATGCACCTAATTGTACTAGCACTCAGTCCACCTCAGAGAAGATTGTGTGAATACCTCGTTGAAACTCTGCGTCAAAGCCTAAGTGTGCTGACTCTTGAGGTGCATTACTCAGTGTTTGGGAAGAAACAGATTATGTATTCTAAAGGGGCACTGAACAGATTTGAATACAGAAGAACCCAGCAGGGACAGGGAAGCACTCAGAGGGTATCAGTGCCAGGGAGCGGCACTATCCCTGGGCCTGAAGCGACAGGGGCTGTGTTGCTGAGCCTGAGAGAAGGATGCAGCGGGCAGAGAGTGGCTGCCAGTGGGAACTGTGTCCTTCATTGGGGAACACAGCTACTGTAAACCCAGGCCCAGCTCAGCCCTCTGATCTGATGCTTCCCGGTGGCTGAAGCCAGGTAGAAGCCAAGGGGCAAGGGAGCCCAGGAGCTGAGTCCATAGAGGCCAGCCTTGCAGGGTGCACAACAGAGTGGACAGGAGATGCCAGCACAGTAGGCAGCTCAGCAGGTCAAGCTGTAATCTCATGTGCTTCTCTAAGCCTCCGTGTTGTGCTGCACTAGGTTACTTGTTATGTCCCAAAGAGTCTTGTTAATTATATATACATATATGAAGAGAGAGAGAGAGAGAGAGAGAGAGAGAGAGAGAGAGAGGGAGAGAGAGAGAGAGAGGAGAGAGATCCCTTGGGATAGAGAGAGAGAGAGAGAGAGCTTCTCTGTCTATAATCACTTTTGGACCCTCTTGCCAACAGGGTGAGTTTAATTGCAGTCATGGGGACATGATGACATTTAATTAATTAATTAATTATTTAGAGATAGGGTCTCACTCTGTCACCCAGGGTGGAGTGCAGTGGTGCCATCATGGTTCACTGTAGCCTCAGACTTCTGGGCTCAAGTGATCCTCCCACCTCAGCCTCCTGAAATGCTGGGATTACAGGTGCGAGCCACAGCACCCTGAGACGTTGACATCATCTTAACAAATTCAATGCCCATGGGAGCTAACTGGGCTGTTCCCTGTGGGAGCAGAGCCCCTGCTCTGGCCAGAGATGCAGCCTCAGGGTGACAATAGGGGAAAGAAGAGCAGTCAGAGTTGCTAGGAGTTGGAGCTATTGGGTGGGGGCCCATGGAGTCACCCTTCTGTCCAGGGCTGTCCTGAGCAAGACACACAGACAAAATTCACACAGACCCACCTGTGGGGCTGCAAAAGCTGTGCCAAATACTGCTGAGCTGGGAGATTTCTGTTTCATGCCTGCGTTTTAAGAAAAGGCGAGGGCTGTGATCCGAATGACCCTGGAATCCTCTCTAGGAGCCCTGGTTACCGGCTGTTGTGCACACCATGGGGAAGGCTGTGTAGTGGTTGGGGTTGCAGCAACTTCAGAAGACAGGGCAGACTATGTTGGACATGGGAAGTGAGATGTGGTGTGTGTGGAGCTAGGCAGCCCAGGCGAGTCCCCTGGAGCTCCGGCTCAAGTGGTCTGTCCACCTGCCGACTCAGCCCAGCACAGGTGAGTGCACACCGCCATCTCTCTAGCTCTGACATCCCAGCTGATAGGACCAAACCAAATCCTTATGGGGACGTGCTGGGGACACCCTAGGTCCCCAGGGGGTAGTGCAAGTCCTCTCTGAGGTGATGACAGGTGTCAGTTTGCCAGTGCCATAAAGCTGGGCACTGGGCAAGAGAGTTTGTGACTGCAGGAGGAAAAGGGTAACCCGAGCCACGGGTGCACAGAGCCTAGCCAGATGTGCACACAGGCGGCAAGGGAGCTCAGCCACTGCATCCTGAGGGTGGTGAGCACAGGGAGGGCCTCCTGAGGGGCTAGTATATGAGTGTCGGGGGACATTGACTTTGGCCTTAGTGCACTTCTCTGAAAGTGCTACCCAGCCTCTGAGTTGTGCTGCACTCAGTTACTTGTTAATGTCCCAAAGAGTCTTGTGAAGTGTGTGTGTGTGTGTGTGTGTATATATGTATATATACATTGATTCCCTTGGGCTGGAGAGACAGCTTCTCTGTACAGCTTCTCTCGACACAGTTTGTTTCAATTATTAGTTTTAAAGTACATATTCAAAATAGATGCATGACAGAATCTTTGAAAAAGAAAGAAAAGAAAAACATGTTTGCATCTTGGCTTGCTTCTTGGCACGCCCTTCTTAAATACTTGTGATTCTCCAGGGAGTGGGGGACAAGGCTGTGGGGTGACATCCAGGTGGGTGGGGAGTCCATGGAACAGGAAACACAGTGGGAAAGGATCAGGGAGAGAGGCTATGACCAAGGGCAGGCCTGGTCTTAGGGGTGTGGAGGCCAGACTCAGGCTGGAGTTGTTCGTCCCGGGCTTCCTCATGTGGCCTGCTCCAGGGGCTGGTCTTTATCTGGGCTTCCTGAGTCCTGGAGGTGTTCCCCTACTTTGGTGAGCAGGGCCAGCCTGTTTGGGGGGAATCCCTGGCTGGGGCTGTTCAGCTGGCACTGGTTCAGCCAGGTCTGCTTGCAGAAACTCTTGTCTCTTAGGCATTTCTGTGGTCCAGTGGGGAGCTGCTAGGCATCTGACAGGTGATGGCCAGCCCCAGGCTTCAATGGCTCTGCTTTAGTGGCAGCGCAGCTGGAAGCCTACTGGGCCCTGCTTGCCATTGTGGAGAAGCACACAGGGCCAGGGTGTGGCCCCAGCTGCATACCCTGTGTGAACACTGACTCCAGGATCCCACACTATGGGGCTGCAACGTGAGTATCAAGGTTTTTGAAGGCTATCCAGGTGATTCTAAAGAGCAGCTATGGTAGTTCTCATATTTTATGTGCATCAGTCACCTGGATCTTGTCAAAAGACACAATTACAGAGGCCCACCTCAAAAGTTTCTGATTTGTTAGGTTTGTCTGAGAATTTGTAAGAAATTGAAATCTAACAAGTTCCCAGGAGATGCTGGTGCTGCTGGTCTGGGGACCCCACTTTGAGAACCTCTGGCCTAGATGATGTGGGAAATTCTGGTTACCTCCAGAAGGCAAGGGCAGGTGTCAGCTCCCTCAGATGGTGAAGGCAGGTGTCAGCACTCACAGGTGGTGAGGACAGGTGTTGGTTGTTTCATGGGGTTGTGAGGGAGGAGGCTGGTTGTCACAGGTGCTGAGGGAAAGTGTTGGTTGCTATCCTGTGCTAAGGAAAGGTGTTTGCTGTCAGGTACCTAGGTGGTGTAGGAGGGTGTTGCCTGGTATCAGTAATGAAGAAAGCTGTTGGCTGTAGGTTTGGGTGGCAAGGGAAGGGGCTGGCGGTGACAGGTGACAAATCAAGGTGTTAGTGTTGGTGGGTGGTAAGGAAAGCTGTTGACTTTCTGTACAGGTGGTGAGGGCAGGTGCTGCCTGTCGCAGATGGAGCGGGAAGCAGCTGGCAGTCACATACCTGAAGTGAGGGAAGGTATGGCTTTGTCATAGATGTGAGGGTAGGTGTCAAGTGTCACAGATGGTGAGGGAGTTGATGCTGTGTCATAGATCATAAGGGAAGGTGGTGATGGTTCCAGGTGGAGAGGGAAGGGGCTAGCCCTTCTAGCTGGCTAACATGGACATTGGCCTATTTCCCACTGAGGCTGAAGGTGCCTCCAGCTCCCAAGTTCCCTCGTGTGTCTCTCCTGATCCCCTTTCCTGATGCCCTCCGAGCCTGGCCTTCTCATCCTCCCATGCTGCAGTGTAGACCAAGAAGGTGGGTGGAGCTCCAGGGCCTGGGTGGGTGTGTCTCTTGGCCTGGGAGGGAGGAGTGTTCGGGTGGGCTGGGGGGCAGCAACGTGGAGCTCTGTGCTGGGGAAGTGCTTTGCACAATTTCATACTGGCCTTCAATAATGCATCTGCCACAGAACGATGGCCCCAGGAAGCCTCACTCCCTGCACACATTCAGGAGGCACATTTCAATGCAGAAGCCACAGGAAGAGCATTCTCATCTCTGTCTTTTATCATCAGTTTCCAATCAAGAATCACAGCAGCCTGTGTCCTGGGGCTCCAGCCTAGTGCCTGTGGGGAAAACAGTTCTCCCAAGAGCAGGCCTCCGATGCAGAGATGCAGGATGTAGAGCTCGGCTTTTGGAGACGGCCACATGCAGATGAGCTGGTCTTAGGGGAAAAGACAGAGCTGTCAGCCTGGCTGTGTCTGATGTCCCTGGTTTCTATAGCTACAGTAAATGTAATTACCAAAAAGTAACCCTTTTCGGATTTCATCGTAACCTCAGAGAGCTAATGACATTTACTGGGTTTCTAGCAATCTGGGACAAAATGCTCATTTTAAATTTAACATGAGTAATGCCATTTTCCATCTTAGTTAAGTACTTTGTGTCATAAAAGAGTTATCTGCCCAGAGCTCCTAGTTCTGTCAGTAAACATATTACAAATATTATCACCACTTATTTTCTGGATGAAAGATGTGGCGAAGGCCCAGAGAAACACTCCTCCTTTACATTTATGACTTTGCTTGGAGACTCAGCAAATTCAGCATGAAATCATTGTAGAGGTAATTCAGACTGTGCACCAATATCTCACACTCAGCCAGAGGCCCCCAGAGATAGTAATGTTATCTCAGGGAGCACAAACTATGTAAATACATCCTTCCACCACTCGACCACAGTAGGCGTCAGGTGGTGTCACTACCAACAAAGGTGACAGATACTGAGTGTCTTTGGTGTAGAAAAATGGAAGTCATTGACTGCAGCTTGTTAGGGGGAAGATGAGTTTCTTCTCTGTTCCTGGAGACATACAGAATTTGCACACCAAAGCAGAGATGGTGTCAAACCACATATTTATTTATTCATCTGTTTATTCATGCACTTTGTGGATCCATTCACACAGACCCGTAAATAATTCTTACAGTACAGTGTGGTGGGTATTCTAATGGAGGGATGTACCAGGCTTGCTGCAGTGGAGGAAGCACAGAGCGGGAGCCACATGAACTGCCTGGGGAGTCCCAGGAGGCCCATAGCGAGGGTGATGTTGGACCAGGCCTGGGTGGATGTGACTGAGTTGGACAGCCTAGGCTGAAGGAAGATGCTGCAGGCTGGGCGTGATATTAACACTCTTCTTGGGCCACATCCGGGTCTCTGCCGGAGTGAGGACTGGCATTGACCTGCCTCCCCTAGAATCCAGCACTGCTTTGCAGGTCCAAGGCAGAGGGGAGAGCACCTGAGGGCCCTGGGAGAGCTGGACCTGGGATCTGTATCTGGCTCTGCTACTTAGTAGAGGAGTAACTTCAGGTAAGGTCAGAGCCTCAGTTTCCTCATTCATGGAACGGGGACACCCATACCAACCTCTGCAAGTGATAGTGAGGATGACATCAAACCATAGTCCAAGATGCAGGTGCCACTGCTGGTCTTACTGCAGGTGGCTCCTTTAGGGAATGAGAGCACCCATCCCATGGGGGAGGTTTGTGCTCACAGAGTGCTCTAAGACAGCCCAGCCCTGAGCTGCTCAGGGCCAGGCAAAAGTATTTTTAGATGTGAATGTCAGGCCATGCAGGTGCTAAGCATCTGTGCCTCCTGACCCCTGGTGAAAACCTGTTTCACTCTGGCTGATGCCTGGTCCTGGCTCTGACACTTGTCAGCAGTGATTGGCAGATTCTGAAGTGTGAGAACTTTGGAGGAGGAGCTTCTGAGCTTCCCTTCCTGAGTCAGTGCCCAGCCCTGACTCCAGAACCCCAGGCCACTCCTGTCAGGGGCCTGATATTCTAGGGAGGCAAGCAGAGGGGTGTAAATCTAGGGTTTTCCAGGAAAAGCTGAGGTAGTAGCCCTGCAAGGCTTGAGGGACCAGCTCCTGCAGACATGAGGGACTTGAGCCTCGGGTGTGAGGACCAGCCATGGCCCCAATGCTGTCAGTAATTTGGCATAATTGTGTCATATTGCCTATAAAAATACATGCGATTTTTAAGCTTTCCTTAGATTAGCCTGCTGAGTGCCCCACGGGGGAGCCGAGACACAGCACACTCACACAAGCTGCCTGCTGCTCACTGAGACCATTTCTCTTGGCTGATGAATACACTGCAATGCTGAAACTGTCCTGAATGGCTCTTCTTCCAAGAAGGCCTGTGCATGGGGACAGTAACTGTAGAAACAGAAGGGCTGCTCAAAGGCAGCAGGAGGGGAAACAATGTTGAGGGGATGCTGGAGAGGTACTTCAGCCATCCCTCTGCCTTTGCTTAGGGCTACCTTAAATGCCTGGAACAGAGGGAAACCTGCCCTATTCCCAGTCTAGAGGAGACTGCATGGAGGGGATTTTGGCAACTGGAAGCAATGTCCCCACTGGCTTTCGCCTTTGCCTCTTCTTTATGTGACCTTCCTGTTGGACTCACACATGCATGCATCCATCCATCTACTCACCCATCCATCTACTTACCCATCCATCTATCCACCCACCCACCTACCCACCCATCCATTCCATTCACCCATCCACCTACCCACCCATTCATCCATCCTTCCACCCACCCATTCATCCATGCATCCATCCATCTATCCACCCTGTCACCATTCACCTACTCACCCATCCATCCATCTACCCACCCATTATCTACCCACCATCCATCCATTCATCCATCCACCATCCATCCATTTATCAAACATTGATGGGAGTTACTGTACCAGTAACTGGGGATTGGAAGGTTCTATTGTGGGGAGATAGACATAGAAGCACACATATGTTAGAGGACTTGGAGGCCCAGTGATGGAGATGGTGATTGGAGGCTTTCTCAAGGAGGGCCATCTGAGCATTAGCAAGTGGTGGTTGAAGGAGAGGAGTTTCAGACAGAAGGGACTGCATGGGCAAAGGCATAGAGGCCAGAAACAGTTATCTTCCTGTGGTGGGGGGGCAGTGGGGGGAGAAATGGAGGTGAGTTAAGATGTGTGGAGGAGAAATGGAGGCGGAGTGTGGTAGTGAAGACCCTCAAGGAGGATGCCAACTGTTGTGCGGCTGGTCTGAGGGCCACGCGAGGGGCACAATCAGGTCTGTGTTCAAGTAGATTTGTCTGATGTCAGAGACTGGAAAGGATGAGGTGTGGGATAGGAGTGTCCAAGGATGGATCCAGAGCAGGCTCTGACTCAACTCTAGAGAGGTCCTTGAAGGCAGGACTGATGGTGACCTTGGGACTTGCTAGCCTATGGGTGGCCAAATGCCAAGCCCTTTCTGATCTCCCAGGTCTAACCCAAGGGCATAGGTCCTGCTGCTAAGGAAGGGGCACCCTGGGATCCCCCATCCTCAAGAAATAGGGAGGTCTCAGTATGGGACCCTCTCTCCACCTAATCATGGCTTTCGAGGCATCATGGCTGTCAGAAGGTGAAGGTGTTTGGGAACAGGAGGGTTTTCTGGGAGCCCTTGTGGACCAAAGTTAAGTGCCGATCTTGGCCCCCTGGTGGTCTTGGCTCCTCCAGTGAGGGAGACAGCTATCAGGCAGGCTGGCTCCTTTTCCCTGGGAAACTGATGGTGGGGGTTTCCTAGAGCCTGCATGACTCGAGTGTTGTGAGCTGATTTGCTTTTTCAGCTCCTTCAATCTTGATAGTGACTGAGAGGTAAGAATTGTCATGCCCAGGCTGGGCACCGTATTCCTAACATTTTGGGAGGCCAAGGCAGGTGGATCACTGGAGCCCAGGAGTTCAAGACCAGCCTGAGCAACATAGTGAGACTCCATGTCTACAAAAATTACAAAAATTAGCTGGGTGTAGTGGTGCATGTCTGTAGTCCCAGCTACTCGGGAGGGTGAAGTGAGAGGATCGCTTGAGCCCAGGTGGTGGAGGTTGCAGTGAGCTGAGATTGTGCTGCTGCAGCCTGGGCAACAGAGTGAGACCTTGTCTCAAGAAAAAAAAAAAAAAAAAAACAAGAGATTTGTCATGCCCAATTTACAGACAGGGAGCAGAGGTCTAGAGACATTGGGATTTATCCAAGGTTTTGTATGACCGGTGCAGAAAGAAAACTTCTTTCAAGTCTGCTAATTCTGAAGCTCATAGTTATTTTTTGTTGATTCACAATAGAATATTGTTTTAACTACTTGAGGTTATAATCCCTCCGCCCTCCTGCTCCCAGTTTGGTTCTGTAGATCTGTCTGAATATGGCCACCTGCTGAGGTGGGGCCCAGCACAGCAGTGGATGGTGCTGTGGGTGGGGCCTCAGCACTCAAGCAGCCCCAGCCTGCTGCAAGGGTGAAGGTGGGTGAAGGTGACTCCCGCTGGCAGGAGCTGCCTTATTAGACAGTGCCTTTGCCATCTGAAGCCACTGTGTCTGCACCGTCTGCCTACTTTGTGGAAGTGGCTTTGGTTTATTGGGAAGGAATTTAATAAGCAAGCAGTGATTCGGAACATTCTGGGGGAAGTGGGAGGCAGTTTGAGGGGTGGGCAGCCCCTCTGTTGGGCCCCTCAGGGGCAGCACTTGTTGATCCCTCATCTCTGTGGAGGTTGTGGGGGGACCTCGTTGTCAGGATGGTCATAACCACATTCTGGGCCTGCTTGGTGGATATGGAGACAACTATCAACACGTGTTTGGTGTTCAGAGGGCTTGGTCTTGGGCTTAGGTTGGTCCCTTCAGATTCTGCCTGGGCTCTGTGCATGTGCCAGACCTCCTTGAGGGAGGAGTGCTGGGCCATCCACTCTCTAGTTCATGGCTTGGTGCCTCCTGGGGCCTCAGGGGCCTAGCTGGTGCTATTCTCTGCTCTGTCTAGTGTGCTTGTTCTCACACTCCTCGGCACTTCCTCCTCTCAGTCGCAGACTCTAGCTCCCACCTCTCTCATCTTAGTTTCCCAACTTTGAAAAAACTTTTAGGGGTAGTCATGGCCCCTTATTGGAAGACCCAGAGCGTTTCCTTCTAGCCTTCTGCCCTTGGAGACTGCTTAGCCAAACTTTCACTCTTATGGGGCTGGTTTGGTCTCTTTTTTGGTGACTAGTTTGAGAATTTATCTATCCATCTATTCATCCATCTATCTGTCAATCCTTCTATCCCTCTTTCTACCCACCCATCCAACCATCCATCCATTCATCTCCTCATCTGTCCATCCATCCATCCATCCATCCATCCATCCATCCATCCATCCATCCATCCGTTCCTCTGTCCTTCCATCTACCCACCCATCTATTCATCTATCCACCCATCCACTCATATATCCATCCATCCATCCATCCATCCATCCATCCATCCATCAATCCCTCTGTCCTTCCATCTACCTACCCATCTATTCATCTGTCTACCCATCCACTCATATGTCCATCCATCCATCCATCCATCCATCCATCCATCCATCCATACATCCATCCATCATCCACCCATCCATCCATCCACCTACCCAGTTGCCCACTTATCCATTTGTCCATCTGACCATCAGTCTATCTAGTCATTGAGTCAACATGTATTTACTGACACCTGCAGTGTTCCAGGCACAGTGTCAGGCAGCATGGACCCAAAAAGAGATAAGGCTCATTTCTAATTGGAGAAGCAATGTGCAGAGGAGACATCAGTCATTCTTATGGGGCCATATTTAGTGATCCAAGGATGCCACAGGGCTTGGTGAGCTGCCCAAGGGCTCTGAACGAACAAGTGGACTCATCACAGTGATTGTTACTGAAGGTGAGTGTGGAGGGGCATGTAGGAGCCAGCACGGGCTGGGGGAGGCCCTGCGTGGGGGTTGGCTTTGGAGAGGCAGCTGCTGTGAGAACATCAGGCCTAGAATAAGCTTTCAGGCCATGCCATTCCCTGTGGGTGGCAGGGTTGTCAGGAAGACAAGAGGGAGTTCTTGTGTGAGGTACATGGGGGTGGGATAGGGTTCTGGGCGGTGGAGGGAGGATGGAGGGACCTGGAAGGGGAGGCAGGGGCTTTGAGGAGGCTTCGGGTTAATGGTAGGGGAATGCCAGCAAGGGTAGATGGGTCAGTGGTCCCCACGTGGATGGGCAGATTCTCAGGCTCCTCCTCTTTCCTGTGAGCTGGCCCAGGTGCGGCCGGGTTGTGGTGGCCAAGACCCAGCTGGAGTCACTGTCAGGAGCTCCTTTGCTTGTTCCTTCGTTGGTGGCCAGGGCTGGGCTCCTCTCAGGTACCAGACAGGCCAGGCTGTCCTCAGAGAGAGGCCATGGGAGAGTCAGAAGTGTCCCCACAGGGCCCTCAGGGAGCCCAGGTGGGCCGTGGCTTCACAAGGCCCTGTGGCTTTACTTGCCTGGCTGTTATCAGTGGGGTCAGGGAGTGGCAGGGCCGGTGAGTGCAGCTGAGGGGAGAGCATACTTTGCCCTCTAGGCTGGCTGTAAGTCAAGGCCAGAGGGTTCTGGAACGGCACAGTCCCTGGTTCCCAGATTCTGGTAGCACTGCCCTTTCAGCCTCGTGTCTCCCTGGGAGGGCAGAGCTAGGAAGTACCCTTGTGTTTTTCCCTGACCCTGGGTCATCTTGGCCCCCAGGCACATGGGTGCCTGCCCCCGCTTTTGGTTCACCTCTCCCTTTTGCATGGGTCGTGGTGGGTATGGGAGTATGTGTGAATACTCTTGGCATCTGTCTCGGGGAGGCTGGCTGCTGCAGCTGGAATGGGGACCTTGAGGGTTCCCTCTTCCTGCCTTCCCTGGCTTCCTGTGCTTCCCCAGCCTTCTCCTCCTGCTGACCTCTGGCCTGTGACTTTGTGAGTGCCCAAGGCCGGCCAGCTGTGGCTGGCAGGAAGCAGGGGCTTCCTTTCTGCCCAAGCTTCTCATGAGAAAGCGGGGCAGGGACAGCTTTGGGGCAGGTGAGCGGTGACTGCTCACTCATGTGGCTTCAAGGACCGCCTGAGATGCCCACTCACCACCTGGGGACAGTACTCTAAGAGGCAGTTCCTTTGGGTGGGGCCTTCTCTGTTTTGTGGAGGCCACTAAAGAGAGGAGGAATGGAGTAAAGCGAATGGTAGTAGGAGGTGCAATAATGACGGTGATAGGCCGTAGGAATGGGTGACTGTCTGAGGGGCAGGTGCTGGGACATGAGTCCCAGCATGGGCAGTTTCCTGACTTCCCCAGGCCACTGGCCCCCTTGCTCTAAGGGGTTTCTGTGCCAACCATGGGAGCAGCAGGTGGGTAGTGTCCCCTGTTCCCTCCCCTGGCTTAATCCAGTTCCCCCAGAGCCCAGGAGAGGAGTTTCCAGGTAGTGGGAGCTGAACACAGGTCCTTCGGTCTACAGGGAACCCCAGGCTCTGTACCAGGCCAGGTTCTTAGTGCCTAAGGTCCCCTGCCATCGTCTCAGGAGGAGAAAGGAAAAAATGAAAACATGGAATCAGTGCGACCGGGGTCTAATTATTCTAGGTAGCATCAAGCCTCCAATTTTGGGTCCTGGTGCTCCTTTTAATTTGGGGTGTTTAAATATTTACCTGCAATGGAGGGGAAAAAATCTTTTGGGCTGCAAGGCTATTCTGGCAGCAATGCACTGAGAAATTCAGTTAAACCACAGTTAATTAGGGGATGAAAGATACATATATAGCTCATTAGCTCAACCCACATAATTTACATCTCTGAGGATATTCGAGGACTAACTCAGTTTAGGCTCTCAGAAATGATGTCTTGAAAGGAAACCTCTCACTTTGGCTATTTATTTGGGCCTGTGGGGTTAGGGAGAGGCTGATGGCTGCCCTCCATCTGTCTGTCTGTCTGTCTGTCCATCCACGAGAGGATGAAGGGGCCGAGGCCTCGCTGCCTCTCGTGTTCCCCGCTGGAGCCAGAGGTGGGGCTGACTGGTTGTGCTCCCGCTGCCAGGGATGATTAACGAGGGGGCGGCAGCCTCCTTGCAGGCGCGCTGCTTAGCATAATGGTGCGGTGTCTGCGAGGGCTTTAATCTGCATTGAATCCGGTTTCTAGATCAGAGACATTATCCCCGATTTAATCTGTAACAGTCAGAGAAATCGGGGTGGGAGCATCAGATCCACATGTCTCTTACCAGACAATAGTTCCTGTTCTGGCGCCCGCTTGGGGCCTCTGAGGGGAATTAGGGGGGCCTTGGCTCTGCTGAATCTGTGACCAGGCCTTGCACACCAAGCAGGTCCCCAACTCTGCCCGCTTGAAGGGCTGCTCCTCTGTGCCACTGTCCCACCAACTTGGGGCTATGACAGGATTACTGGCCTTGGTAAGGGTTTCTGCATAGTTGTCATCTTTTGGTGGATATTGGTAGGAAGTGCAGTTGGTTAAAAAAAAAATTTCCTGGCCAGGTCCCACTATCAGCCCTCACCCTGATTATGCCCTCAACTGAGGAAGAGAGGTAAGGAGAGGAGCTGTGTTTGCATACCCATGTATATGTGTATACAGGTGTGTACACATACATGTATACATGCATGTATATATGTGTATACACAGTGCACACGAGCACACATGTGTGCATGTATGTGCAGGTATGTATGCATGTGCTTGTGTGCACATGTGTGGCATGTGTGTGCAGAGATGGTGGCGAGGACTGGGGAAGGCTGGATTAAATGTCCTGAGGGATCAGCATGGCCCCTCCTTGGCCCTGACATCTGCCTGCGTTGTGCTGGGGGCTGCGGGTGAATGGAGGTTGGCCAGAATCAGACTGGAAGGTGTGAACCCCATGCTGTTAATGGGTGGTGCTGGCATTTTGGGCAAGCAACTTTCATCTCCAGGCCTTGATTTCCTCATCTGTATACTGGCAGCAGCAATCCCTCACTCAGGCTATTTTTGAAAATTAAGGGAGATGATACAATTAACACTCTTTCTCCAGGGCCTGGCATAGACGAACTGCTCCCTATGTGTTAGCTCTTTTCATTATTGTTTTTTGTTCTTTACCACTCTGAGCCTCAGTTTCCTCATCTGTTAAGTGGGGTTGCCTAGCTCACAGGGTGGTATGAGGAGCTGAGTTCTCATCGGCATCTGACACACAGGATCCAGACAGCCCAGTGGCTTTGGGCCATGTCAATGAATGGGGAAGGGTGGGCACAGCCTGACAGTGCTTGGTTCTCTAGGCCCGGTTAGGGTCCAGGAGTAACTGAGCCCCTAAAGACTCCATCTGAGGACGCCTGACCCTCATCCTGGCCTACCCCAGTGGATGCCTACCCTATTGAGCACGGGTCTGCAGAGCCAGGCCTCTGGGCCTTGGTGGTACCACCTACTAGCAGGTCCCTTTCCTCTTCTTCTGGGTTTGCACCTGTTCCTAATGGCACCCACACCTGCATCGGGTTCCTTATATGAACCACCACCATGACTAGATAGCAGCAGCAGCACCAAGAATTACAGTTGATGTGCATTCTGCTGGAATTGACATCCTCACACCCATCCTGGGAAGTGGGCATTATTATAACTCTTGTTTTACAGGTGAGGAAGCTGAGACACAGGGAACTTGAGCTTGGTCCCAGTGCAGGCCTGCTGGAGGTGGGGAGTTGGGTGAGGTGGGTGGGGCTGGGTGAGGAGCTGATGGACAAGCAGTGTCCATCGGCTGTCAGTACCAGATCCCTGCCCTACCACTTGTTACTGTGACTGTGGGCATGTTGCCTCTCTGTGCCTGAGTTTCCTCATCTGTAGCCTGGATGTCATTACTCGGAGAATGGAGCAAGGTCACCATGCAAAGCACCAGTATCGGACACATGGAGAGCTCTGATTTTTGGGAGTAGGGTGGGAAGAGTGTACTCCTGGAGAGGCCCTCTTGGAGGAAGTGGCCTGGACAGGGGTTTTGGAGGTGGGCGTGGGCAGGGAGTCCAGCTTGGCCACTCTTCCTATATGGTCTTAGGCCTTTGCACTCTCTAAGTCAGTTGCCTTACCTATATCCCTTTCAAAAGTGCCCCAGTTAGGGCTGAGCTAGGGCCTGTGGATGCCTGATGAGGGCATCCCTTCATCAGCAGGCAGCTCAGGATACTGTCAAGAGCCCTTGTCCTCTCCTGGATGTCCTGGGAGGGGAAGTGTGGCAGCCCTCAGCCTGGCCCCCTGAGGCTCTCAGGGTCAGCGTCTGGGTCAGGAGGCAGTCTCCCTGTTCCTCCATGCCCTCATCAGCAACTTGTGGGGCCTTTTGCTCCAAACACTCCATGATCCAAAAGCTGGCCACCGTTCTGGAATGCCATTGTCCTCCTCCCATCTTTGTTTGTGATGTTCCTTCTGCCAGGAACAACTGACCTTATTCTTTCCTTGGTAAATCTTGCTCTGCCTTCAAAAGGCTCAGTTCATGATTTAGCAACCACATACTTCCTACCAGGTGGGCTCTTTGTTTCCATGAGGTTGCACTCTGTTGCCAGAACCTAGCACGGGGCTTGGCACATAATAGATGCTCAACAAAAATCTGTGTAATTGAATTAGTGCACATTATTACAAGCCATCTGTTTCATGTCTCTGTTGCTTCTTCCATGTGAGCCATTGAGGCCAGGCCCCCAGTGAGGGTCGGGGGAAGCTCGGTCCTTGCATCCAGGGACCCAGCACGGGCATTGGCACACAGGAGGTGCTTTCTAAGGGTCTGTTGAGCTCAGCAAAATACCTGGGGCTCTGACCAGGGTCAGGTGGGGGTGTCATCTGCCCCATCCAAGCAGTCTGGGCTCTTGCAGGTGATGGCCTCCCAGGGGCAGTGGTCAGGGGTTTGTCTCAGCAGGACTTTGAGTAGGAACTTGCACTCTATCACTCATAACTAATTAATTATATCGTAGAATTGAGGCTCATTCCTATTATTCACTGATGAGAAAATTAAAGATCTATTGATATTGCAATAATTAATTGAATAAAAATGTAGAAATAACTATGCAAACTCTGTCTAGGATTAAGTTAGTGACATTAACTCCCCAGTGATCAGATAGCAGTGGGGGGGAGTTCTGCTTAAGGGGAGCATGGCCCAACTAAGGCCTGGAGGCCCTGCCTGAGGTAGTGTGGACTGATGGGTAGTGCTTGTTTGGCAGGGCGTTGCCCAGAGGGGCTCAGCCTGCGGCTGTAGGGGGCCCCCTGTAAGGATGCCTCACTCTTAACTTACCAGAGGTGGAGTCCTGATGGCCAGGGCTAGCCAGAGGGTGGAGCCTTTCCCCTGAAGGGCTGGGACAGAGAGGGAGTTACCAAGAGGAGCCAAAGTTACTTCAGGGAATAGACAGCCTGGGTGAGATGAGGAGAGGGGCTTGGGGGCCAGGGCATGGTGGGCTGAAGGGTCAGAGATAAGGCGAGAGTTCATAGCCAAGGCTGAGAGTGGTGAACAAGTGGGAGCTGGTGCATTTTGTGGGCAACAGGGCCTTGGACCCCTCACAGAGCACTGGGCAATGACCACTCATTCCAAAGAATGGTGGCTTCTCCCCAGATCCTGTTGCCTAGGCTTTAGCATCGGGCTATGTCTCCTTGTGTGCTTGGGTAAAGAGGCAGTGTTCATTCAGGCTTCATGTCGCCAGGGCCAGTGGGGCCTTCTCAGGGGCTCTGACCCAGCCTGGCAGGGACACCTTCCACGTCTTTCCACATTGGCTGCTCCTGCTGCTCTGTGCTTGGCTCCCCGAGGCTGGTCTGGGGCTCCCATGCTGCTATTTCTGGAGGATGGAGACCTGAGGTGACCACAGGTGAGCCACTACTTGGTGGCAGCATTGATGCCATGACTGGAAAGCCACACATTCCTATGTTCACCCTGACGCACCTGGTGGCTGCTCCACTGAGTGCAGCTGCTGCTTGGACTCCTCATCTGGGCAGCACATTCCATAGGGGAGCACTTGGTCTCTTTTCTTCTGGAGCTAAAATCTGCTTTTCAGGGGTCCCAGCTCTGCCCTGCCCGTTGCCCCCCCTCACTGCCGCACCCGCCCAAGAGGTGGGCCCCTGGACATATCTTGCTCTCTTCCACACAATAGCCACAGCTCTTTTTCAGAACCTGCTTCACTGACCTGCTGCCTTCCCTGACCCTTCCTCTGAGTGCCCCTGGCTCTCCAACATGGGGCTTAGTACAGAGGAGGCAGCACTCCACTCTCATTCTCCAGATGATCCCAGAGTGCCCCTGTGAGCCGGGCACAATCCCAGGCCAGGTTCTAGCTCCCAGGAAGCTCATGTCCTAGTGATGTGTGTGCTGGAGTGATGGGGGATGGATAGGGTGGAGGCCCAGGGCCCTAAAACCAGACAGCCAGGCTTGCCTCTCCCCAGCCATGGGCCTCAGGTACAGTGTCCCTTACTGAGCCATAGTTGCCTTATCTGGAAATGGGATATTTGGTTTCCTGGGGCTTCCAGAACAAAGTCCCTCAGGCTGGTGGGATTCAAAAAATATATTTATTTTCTCACAGTTCTGGAGGCTGGAAGTATAAGATCAAGGTGTCGGCAGGGTTGGTTTCTGCTGAGCCTCTCTCCTTGGATTGTAGATGGCTGTCGTCTCCCTGTGTCTTCACATGGTCTTTCCTCTGTGTGTACCTGTGTCCTCGTCTCCTCTTTTTATAAGGACACCAGCCTTACAAAGGTGGAATAGGGCCCACCTTCCTGACTCGTCTTAATTTAATCACCTCTAAGGACCCTGTATTTGATCATTCTCACATTGTTATAAAGAACTACCTGAAACTGAGTAATTTATAAAGAAAAGAGGTTTAATTGGCTTTGTGGGCTGTACAGGAGGCATGGCTAGGAGGCCTCTCTATAAGGACCCTGTAGTTGATCATTCTCACATTGTTATAAAGAACTACCTGAAACTGTGTAATTTATAAAGAAAAGAGATTTAATTGGTTCTCCAGGTTGTATAGGAGGCATGGCTCGGAGGCCTCAGGAAACTTACAATTGTGGTGAAAGGTGAAAGGGGAGCAGGCATGTCTTACATAGCTGGAGAAGGGAGAAGAGAGCAAGGGCAGGTGCTACTTGCTTTTAAACAACCAGATTTTGTGAGAGCTCACTCACTATTGCAAGAATAGCAAGAGGGAAATTTGCCCCCACGATCCAATCACCTTCCATCAAGCCCCTCCTCCAACACTGGGGATTACAATTTGATAGGAGATTTGGGTAGGGATACAAATCCAAACCATATCATTCTGTTCTTGGCCCCTCCTGACTCTCATGTTTTTATCACATTGCAAAATACAATCAACCCTTCTCAACAGTGCTCCAAGTCTTAACTAATTTCAGGATTAACTCAAAAGTCCACAGTCCAAAGTCTCATCTGAGACAAGGCAAGTACCTTCTGCCTAAGAACCTGTAAGATCAAAACCAGTTAGTGACTTCCAAGATACAATGGGGGTGCAGGCACTGGCTAAATACACCCATTCCAAGAGGAAGAAATCAGCCAAAACAAAGGGGCTGCAGGCCCCATGCAAGCCCCAAACCCAGTCACTAAATGTTAAGCTTCAAAATAATCTCCTTTAACTCTGTCTCATGTCCAGGCAACACTGATACAAAGGGTGGGCTCGCAAGGCCTTAGGCAGCTCTGTCCCTATGGCTCTGCAGGGCTCAGCCTCTGCAGTTCTGGAGGACGGGGTGTTGAGTGCCTGTGGCTTTTCCAGGTAGATGTTGCAAGTTGTTGGTGGATCTACCATTCTGGGGTCTGGAGGATGGTGGCCCTCTCCTCACAGCTCCCCTAGGCAGTGCCCCAGTGGAGACTCTGTGTGGGGGCTCCAACTCCACATTTTCTCTCCACACTGCCCTAGTAGTGGTTCTCCATGAAGGCTCTGCCCCTGCAGCAGACTTCTGCCTGGACATCCAGGCATTTCCATACATCCTTTGAAATCTAGGTGGAGGCTCCCAAGCCTCAACTCTCACACTTTGCACACCTGCAGGCTTAACACCTGTAGAAGCCCACAAGGCTTATGGCTTGCACCCTCTGAAGCAATAGCCCAAGCTGTACCTTGGCACCCCCCCTTTTTCTGAGATGGAATCTCGTTCTGTTGCCAGGCTGGAGTGCAGTGGCACAATCTTGGCTCACTGCAACCTCTGCCTCCTAGGGTTCAAGTGATTATCCTGCCTCAGCCTCCCAAGTAGCTGGGACTATAGGTATGTGCCACCACACCCAGCTAATTTTTGTATTTTTAGTAGAGATGGGGTTGTATTTTTAGTAGAGATGGAGGGCAGGATGGTCTCAATCTCTTGACCTCATAATCTGCCTGCCTCAGCCTCCCAAAGTGCTGGGATTACAGACATGAACCACTGCCCCTGGCCACCTTGGCCCTTTTAGCCATGACTGGAGCTGGAGTGCCTGTGATGCAGGGTGCCACGTCCCTAGGCTGCACAGCAGTGGGTCCTGGGCCTTGCCCACAAAACCATTCTTCCCTCCTAGGCCTCCAGGCCTGTAATGGAAGGGCTGCCGCAAAGGTCTCTGAAATGCCTTTGATGCATTTTCCCCATTATCTTGGCTGTCAACATTTGGCTCCTCTTTACATATGCAAATTTCTGCAGCCTGCTTAAATTCTTCCCCAGAAAATGGGTTTTTCTTTTCTACCACAATGCCAGGCTGCAAATTTTCCAAACTTTTATGTTCAGCTTCCCTCATCTTCCTGTTTTCTTTTGAGCCCTCCAAACTGTTCCAACCTCTGGCAATTACCCAGTTCCAAAGTTGCTTCCACATTTTCAAGTATCTTTATACCAATGCCTCACTTCTCAATACCAATTTTCTGTATTCGTCTGTTCTCAAATTGCTTTAAAGAACTCCTTGAGACTGGATAATATAATTTATAAAGAAAAGAGGTTTAATTCACTCACAGTTCCACAGGCTATACAGGAAGCATGACTGGGTAGGCCTCAGGATCATGGTGGAAGGTGAGGGAGAAGCAGGCATGTCTTACATGGCAGGAGAGGGAGAAGGAGAGAAGGGGAAGGTGCTACTTTTTTTTTTTTTTTTTTTTTTTTTTTTTTTTTTTTTTTGAGATGGAGTCTCATTCTGTTGCCCAGGCTGGAGTGCAGTGGCGCAGTCTCGGCTCACTATAAGCTCCACCTCCTGGGTTCATGCCATTCTCCTGCCTCAGCCTCCCGAGTAGCTGGGACTGCAGGCGCCTGCCACCATGCCTGGCTAATTTTTTGTATTTTAGTAGAGATGGGGTTTCATTGTGTTAGCCAGGATGGTCTCAATCTCCTGACCTCGTGATCCACCCGCCTTGGCCTCCCAAAGTGCTGGGATTACAGGCGTGAGCCAGTGTGCCTGGCCAGGTGCTACATGCTTTTAAACAACCAGATCTTCTGAGAATTCACTCACTATCATAAGAACAGCAAGAGGGAAATTCACCCTCATGATCCAGTCACCTCCCACCAGGCCCCCCCTCCAATACTGGGGATTACAATTTGACATGAGATTTGGGCAGTGACACAAATCTAAACCATATCAGACCCTGTCTCCAAGTAAGTTCATGTTCTGAGGTACTGGGGGTTAGGGCATTTTAAGGGGGACACAGTTCAGCCCTTAACACAGGAGGTAATGTCACCTCCTCCCAGGAGCGTAGTGAGGAATGGCATAGTGTCCATGACACAGCTCCTGGCACAGAGGTCTCCCTGGTTCTCCTGGGCTGTGGGTCTCTGAGGGGAAGGAGTGTGGAAGCAGAAGCAGAGGACTATGTCGTGCAGGCACATGGAATTAGAAGTTCTTCCGGAGTGCATCTCACCATGTCTCCCTCCCAACAGCAGTGCTCAGGAGCTCCAGCATGGCCTGGCCCCCAGAGTGCCACTCTGCCTGCCTCCTGCTCTCTGATTTCCTGCTAACCCTGAGAGCCGGGCCTAGCCACACTTGCTGGGTCAGGCATGTAGCCCTTCCCTGGCACCCAGGATGTGCCATGCACATTTTCCTTCTCTCTGCTTCTGCTCCTGCTGACCCATCTGCCAGGACATCTTGTCATCCTACCCCTACTCACACCTGTCACCTTTGAGATTGTGCTCCATTCTCAGTGCTCCTGTAATGGGTCTTGCCTGCTGATGTTGCATTTTGCTGTGTGAAGACTGGAGCTGGTGCCACTAATGTTGTATGCAGGCCCTGGAGGGAAGATGCTGGGGATGCCGGGATGGCCTAGGGCTCAAGCTGTCCTAGGTCCTCATCTGTATTGTACTGGGTACTTCAAGTTGAAGGCCAAGACAATGCAGACCTTGACTTCCAGGGATGAGGTGAGGACAGTGATGGTAGTGGTAGCTCCATATTTCAATGGCCTATGTGCCAGGTCTGGCAGTAGGCACTCATCATCCTTGTTCTTTACTACAACGTGGTAAAGTATTATGGCACGTTCCAACTTGCAGGTGAAGACATTGAGAGGTTGAAATATTGCCTAAGAGAAAAAATGTGCAAATCACATATTTTATAATGAATTTCTGTCCAGAACATATAAATGAGTCTTCCAATTCAATAAGACAAGCCACCCAATACAAAATGGGCAAAAGATTTGTATAGATACTTCACCAAAAAAGATATACAGATTTCACATACACATGCAGAAAATATGTTCAATGACGTTAGTCTTTAGGGACATGCAAATCAAAACATAATCGGATACCACTTCACACCCACTAGGATGGCTATAATAAAAAAGACAGTAGCAAGTGTTTTGAGGATGTGGAGCAACTGGAACCCTCATACACTGCCAGTGGGAATGCAAAATGGTGCAGCTCCTGTGAAAAACAATTTGACAGCTTATTAAAAAGACAAACTTATATACTTCACCGTATCATTTAGCAATTCCACTCCTAGGAATTTACGAAAGAGAAAGAGAAGCGTATGTCTACACAAAGACTTATACATGAACGTTCATAGCAGCATCATGTATGATGGCCTCAAACTGGATACAACACAAATGTCCATCAGCTGGTGAATAGATAAACAAAACTGGGTATTCCTATTCAGTGGAATACTACTCAGAAATACAAAAGAATGAAACACTGATACATGCTTAACATGGACGAACCTCAAAACATTATTCTAAGTGAAAGAAGGCAGACACAGAAGACTACATGTTGTATGATTTCATTTATGTGCAATTTCCAGAAAAGGCAAAACCACAGAGACAGAAACCAGATGAGTAGCTGGCTGGAGCTGGGGGTGGAAGCAGAGATCGACTGTAAACAGGCATGAGGGGACCTTTGGGGGGTATGGAAATATTGTAAAACTGGATAGTGGGTATGGTTGCACAATTGTATAAATTTGCTGAAACTCAAAACCACACAATGGGTGAATTTCATAGTATGTAGTTTGTACCTTAATAAAGCTGTTTAAAATAATCTTGCTGAAGACCATAACTAGAAAATGGTCAAGGCAGAATTCAAACCAAGACCAGCCTGCTCCAGGCGGTCTCTGGTCCACACTGCCAGGTACAGAGAAGTCAATCTTGGGCAGGAGTTGAGAGACCTCTGCCCTCTGCAATGTGGGAGCCACAGGGGAGGTGACAGTTGCATTTGGTGTTGGGTGGAGGACTAGGAGGTTGGGGCTGGGCCTTCTCCAGGGCCTGAATATTTGAGGAGGGTATGTATATGAGTGTGTGAGACCCAAGGAGAGAGCTGGCAAGGCTCTGGCCCGGGGAGTAGGGAGGCCAAGACAGCTGGCCTGGGCAGCTGCAATTCTTTTGGGAAAAAGTCTATCTGCATGCACGTCCGTGGAGCTTTCTCCCCTCCACTGCACTTTCTCCTCTCCACTGCACCTCCCTCCCTTTGAGGTTTCTCCACCTCTATTGATTTGGCTGGTGGTTCCACCATCAATATGCCTGCAGGTAGTGATTTTCCCCATAAACTGCATCTCGGCTCATTTAAGGAAGCCGATGGCTTCCTGTGTCGCCAGTATGCCTGCTGTATTTTGCTGATGGGCCCAGAGCTGTATGGGCCATGGAGTCTGCTTTCTCGCCCTCCCATTCTCATCATTAACATTCCAAAGTAGAAAATAAGCCTGATGTTTGCTGCCTAAATATTTATGGAATGCTGCTGGGGTCAGAGGACGAGAGCAGCAAGTGAAATTAAAGATTTACACCGCAACACCAACCTGGGGGGGCTTGGGCCTTGGCTTGCTTTTTGTGTTGCTTAGAGAGTTTTCTTTTTTCTCCTAGGAAACTTAGTTTTTGTAGATATTTGAAGCAAAATGCATGAAATTTTAATCTCTTGCTTCATACTGGATCTTCCTAAGTTGTTAGTTACTAAGGAGCCGATGAGTGAGAGGTGCAGACCCTTCCGTGTGTCTGGATGCACACAGGGATTCTGGAAAAACCAATGCCATTGTTTGGCTTTCATTCTTTTGGCTCCACTGGGGAGCAGGGCTTATTTGGTAGCGTGGGAGCTGCTGCCTGTGTAGGGATTAGCTGGGGGCAGACGTGCCTGTTGTTTGTGTCTTAATAACCCTGAAAGCTGCCCACTTCTCTCTTTCTAGGGTATCTCTGATGAAACCTCCCATTTTATATTGGAGGGAGGAAAAGGGGGATGGAGCGTTTCTCCCAGGCCAGGTAAGGTCTGGTGGAAAACAGACCCTGAACAGAGTTTTCCCAGTAGTATGGGCAAAGTTAAGGGCACCAGCTGTGCTGAAGTGGCCTCAGGAGCTGTTCCTGTCCCTAGTCCTGAAGGGACACAGAGAGGGGAAAGCAACTGGAGCAGGTAGTGCAGCCAAGGTCAACCCAGCAAGGAGGCAGTCAGGGGAGAAGCACTCCCACCCCCACCCACTCTCCTCCCCACCCCCTCCCCCACCCCCACCCCCTCTCTACTCTCTCATTTCCTGCCTGTGTCTCCCATTGGCCAAATCATCAAGGGACCTGGGGACAAGGGAGTCTTGGCCATGCCGTCCACAGCAGTCAGCCTTCCAGAGTCCCAGTAGTGGATCTGGAGGGTCCAATTGTCTCCGGTCAGATTCTCTAGAGGCAGAGCCTGGGACAGGGGTTGGGTGTCTAAGATTTATGGAAGGAAGCAGGCTAGAGAGGAAAAAGAGTCAAGGAAGGATGTGGTATCATGTAAGTCTAGCCTGTCCCAATCAGGGACTCTGGAACATAGAGTTGTTTCCTCTGGAGGGGAGGAGGGGTGACCTCCTCTACCACCACCACTGTCCGACGTTGGCTGTGAGCTACCCTCGGGTGGGGAGTGGGCCATCCTCTCTGGCGGCGCCCCTGGGTGAGGGCAGTTTGCTGGAGAAGAGGGCACCTGTGAGGCCCAGCCGCCTAACATTCAGAGCAAGAGGGGATGGGAGTGTCCATCTGTAAAGGGGGCCTGGCTGGGACACTAATAGCATCTGCGGCTCCATCAGGGAACAGCCTCCGCACCACAGCCTGGCTTTGTGAGGACTGAAGTCAATTAGCAGACACCTCTGGATTAAAGAAAGCGGCCCCTTGCTCCCAGCCATCTCACCTGGGGAATTAATCTGAGTGCTAGTCTTCTCAGAAGCTGCACCCAGCCCGGCTGAGGTGGTCACAACAGAAGCAGAGCGCCTTCTGCAGCTGACGGCTTTCCCTCTCTCGGTGGCCAAGGCCGTTCAGCTTTCCCTAAAACGCTGAAGCTGGCCACTTCAGTGGATGTCCCATCCTATCCCCCAGCCTCTGCCATAGACATCCTGTTCTCCTGCAAAGGCCTGGCTGAAGTACTCCCTTTGGTTATCCTGAGAAATTATCCTGAAGGGTTCCTGCAAGTGAAGAATTTTAGATGAGGGTATTTATCAGAGCCGAACATTAATAATAAATGATGCATGATTTTTTTATTAGAGGAGCCACATAAATGTGGCCGCTTCAACTTTTTAACTCTCAGGAAAGCTTGAAGTTGCAGGCTACTCTGCCGTGGGAGAGTGCCAGCTAATCAGGTCCCATTCATATGCAAAGTACTTGCTAAGCTGAGTTCATCAAAATGCAGTCGTTTCTTAAAAAAAATATTTATAGACTTTCCCTCCCTGCAAAAGACTGCAAGGAAGATGGATAGTGAAAAATACAAATTGTTAATGCCCTGAAAAGGAAGCCTCATTCTGAGTCTTGCTAAAGCATTCCCTATTCTTTGAGAAAAACTTAAAAATGGGCATTTGTACTCTAGAGTTCTCTACTTCCCTTTACTAAACTCTCTCCCTCCTCTTATTCTAGTCACTTCTCAGTATCTCCTTGGAGTCTAGTCTGATCTGTCAGACGAGGTGGTGGTGGGGGTAGATTCAGGGTGGGTGGGGAATACAGCAGGAGAGGCAGCTGGACTGTATTGAGTCCTGCCTTGACTGTACCTGGCACTCTGTGGTCTTGGGCTTGTGAAACCTCATTGAGTCTTTGCATGAAGTCTGTCCCCATTATAGAGACTGGAAAACTGAGGCTCAGAGAGATGCCCAGTAACTGCCAGCCAGAGAACCCTCAGTGTATCGGTTCCTAAGGGAGCAGCATTCCAGAGCGTGCAGGAACAGGACTGCTCAGCTTGCCTTTTCTCCTGGCTCCCTAATACAATGGCTGTGTTATTACCCTGGGGCTCTCCCTGGCCTCCCAGTTTTCTTCCTCACAGGATTGGGATGCTCTGTTTTCATTGCACCTAGGGATGAGAGAGGAGAAAACAGGGAAAGGGAAGGTGGGATTCAGGGCTTCCTGGCCCACTTCTCTACCCTTGTTTCTCCTCTCTTATCCCCAAGTGCAATGAGAACAGGGTACCCCAGTCCCTGGGAGGAAAAAAAATGTCCATGCAGCTACACGGGAGGGTTTGCAATATAGGAGCAACCCTCACCCCATCCCTCACCCAACGAGCATTTGTTGAGTGTGTTCTGTGTGCCGGCCTCAGGGAATCACAGTCACATGAAGGTCCTGCACTGCTTGCTTCCTTGGGGAGACATTAAATGCAGGTTACTGTGAAGAGGCTTGCTCATGAGTAACTGAAGACACTGCATCTCCAAATACAATAGGAGGCACGGACTAGGTGCTGATAGACGTCAGCTGTCTAATGATCCCTGTGGTGGTTAATAATAGCTGCTCACTCTGCTTCCTTTTGTGGTAGCAAATACCCTTTGGAGAAAACACTTGGACAGGTTATTCTTCCCATTTATCAAGTGGGAAAGCTGAGGCCTGTAGAGATAACATGACCCGGCCTGTGCTCTTCATCCAAAGCTTTTGCTGTCTCATTGCTTGGATGCTTGTGGAGAGAGAGAATGGTTGACAGTAGGGCCTATGGGCCTGCCTGGTTCAGCATCCCCTGGCTCAGGGCACAAGGGTCCACTTAGGGGGTCTGGAATAGGGTTACCTGTGGCCTCTGGGTCAGGGGCCATTAGAGCCAGAGGCTCTGTCTTGAGTGCAGAATGACTTGGCTCTGCTTCCCAGGCAGATGGCTATGCCCTGAGTGTGCAGAGATGGTTGGGGGTCAAGACGGCATTTCTGACCTCCCGGGAACCAGCCCGGGCCCTTTGCCTCCCTCCCGGGAGACACTATCTTCAGATTTCCAGGCAAATTAGCAGCAAACCAGCCATTTCCGCTTGGAATTTGAAATTGATTGTGGACAATTTTCTGACATGCATGTCTCCTGCCATTTGCAAAATGTGTTTCACAGGCACCTTCTGGAAGCCTAGCTGGGCAGGCAGTTCTCCCTCTGTCCCCAGCCACCACCACAGATGTTTGGGTTTGTTGGAGCCAGAGTTGTGCTTACAGACCTTGGAAACAGCCCAGTGCTGAGAGGCCTGGTCCTCAGGAAAGTCTCAGGGAACGAGGGATTGCAGTTTGGGCAGAAGTGTGGCCACTTGGGCCTGTCACTGCCCACACCGCTGGGCACAGAGATGGGTGTGCGTTACTCATGTCACCATCCATGGAGGGAGCCCATCTGCCAGCCCTGGGTGGGAGATGAATAGATGGGTTGGACATGATCATGCCTGGAGGATTTCACAGACCAGAGCAGGAGACAGCTCTGAGAACACAGAGGAGAGATCTGGGAGAAATCAGGGGAGACTTCGTGGAGGAGGTGACAACTGAGCAAACTCTTGAAGTATGAGTAGGAATTTATAACGGTCAGAGGAGACTTATGCACATAGAGGAAACAGGGCATGCAGAAGTACAAAATGTTGAAAGGTGACATGTGTTTAGGGAACAGTGGGAAGTTCAGGTGTGGAGACAGAAAGAAATGCATGTTTTCTCACTCCAGGCTCAGTGCTGATGATGGCCTATCCAGAGTTGATCAGGAGAAGCTGTTTGAGCTCTGTCTGCTGTCCTTTTGTTGTGCATTGTCACCAAGTGGCTTCTGGGAGGGCTGAGGCTTCCAGCTCCAAGGGAAGCCAAATGTGGCACAGGAGTTCCTGGTGTTGTTGTCCCCACTGGAGACTCATTTCCTCATCTGTGATAGAAACTCACCCAGGCGATGGTGCGACCAGAGAAGTGGAGACCTGTGGTGGCCTCTCTCCTCCGTGATTCTTGATATGATTGCCCAGTCTGGGGCGGGGTGGGGTGGGTGGTGGTTCTGGGATGGGGTGCGACTGTAGGGTGAGGTCAGGCAGGGCCTGGAGCCAGGTTTAGAAGGCAGGGGCAAGTTGGGCTGGTGGTGGGCTGCTTGAGGCTGGCTGGTCACCGTAGGCAGAAGGGCTGAGGCCGGGAGGAGGAGCTGCTACCAGGAGCAGGATGCAGGGGCCGGGGATGCCTGCCTGGAGGCTGTTACTCCTTCTCTTACCAATGGTCCCGTGTTGAGTCAACAAGCACCCTCAGGGCCTGCTCTGGGCCAGGCTCTGGAGATCCCAAGGTGAGCCAGACAGATGTGGCCATATGGTAGAGTGACTGCCTGAGGACAGGATTCTATGTGTGGTGGTGTCTTACAGAGGACATAGCCTAGCCTGGGATTCGGGGCAGGTCATCTGAAGGAGAGGTGTCTGGGCAGGACTTAGTGAAGGGGGAATTTGTGGAGGAGGCTACAGCAGATGCCACGTGTGGGTAGGAGAACTGGGCTGGCACACCCGGCCATCTGCCCTGGCCATGCCATCAGAAGGGTTGAGGCCAGATGGATTGAGCTCCAGGCAGTGCTAGGCTAGGACAAACCTGCTTAAGAATGAAGCTTCCGGGGTCCCTGGAATGACTGGGGCCTGCGTACTCCCAGAAGTGCGCCCACTGCCACCCCCAGATCATAAGAATAGCTCAGACTCCTAGAGGGTGCCCTGTGAATCAGGCTTGGCTCTCAGCAATGTATACCATTTACTCACTCAGCCTGTGAGGCAGGGCTATTATTAGCCCGTTTTGCCAATGAGCAAATTAGGCACAGAGAAGTTAGGGGTCTTGCCCAAGGTCACAGATTTAGGTAGCTTTAACCTTGGCAGCCTGGTTTCTTCATCCTTTCTCTGAACCCTACACTCTACTTGCAGTGCTGCCTGGTGTTTTGGTGGCCTCAGACCCCAGCAGGTGCCTTCGCTGCTCCTCTGCCCTGGGAGGAGGGGGACTGGCTGTGCTGGCCCCAGGCACTTGCTAGAGAGTGGGGTGGCCTGGCTTAGGCTGAAGCACTGGGGTTCCCATGGGAGGCACAGAGGGACATGGCTGGAGAGATTGAGGGAATGGGGCTGAGTGAGGGGTCACAAAGTAGAAGGCCCAAAGGAGATCATGTGGGGACCCTCCCCCAGCTACAAGCAGTCCCTATTTTGAGGGCACGGAGCCCCACTCTGGACGAAGGCAGCGCCTGCCTACTGTGAGTGCCCACTACCTCCACACCCACGCCCTTGTTCAGGGTGCCTCTGGGCAAGTGGAGCATTTAGAAGGGTCACACTTCTCTCCCTCAGTCTCTGCTGTTGCCTCTTTGGTGTTGAAGAGACCAATGCCTTTAGGGGTCCCTCTTGGGGTCCCAGCTCTTTAGAGCAATGAACCAGTTGCTAGGTGAGTGTAAGAGGAGAGTGGCCGGGCCAGGAGGGGACCCACATATCCACTTCCTGAGGGGTGACCCAGCTCCCTGAATGTGTGTGTGGGGGTGTCTCTTGGTGTCCCCAAGCTCTGCTGTGGGCTGGAGCTCCTGGGACACTGTTGTCCTCATTGGATCCCAGTGGGGGGTCCAGGAGATTGATTTTTCTGCTGGCCTTGGCTGAGCAGGCCCATCTCCTGCCATCCCTTATGGGGTCAACACCTGGTGGCTCTGGGATGCCTGGCCAGGGTGTCAGGTGGAATTAACTGGTAGCAGGGCCAGGTGGGTGTTGATTGAGGCTGATTGCTGGAAGGCAGCAGCTGCAGGCTGCACAGAGCTATTTCCAGCTGCTCCAATTGTATCAAGGAGGCTTAATCCTTCTAAGTGCCTTTGTGGTCGGGTGGTGTGGAGTGAGGATGGGGGACCAAGGCTGGAGCAAGGTCAGATTTCCTCTGATTATCTACGTTTCCTCTCCCATTCACCCCACCCACCCCTTTCCATGCACCAAGCCACCCCCATTCACTCCCTCACCACACTGTCCTCTCCCCCACCCCTCCATCCACCCACTTACATAATCCAGCCATCTACTCACCCACCCACTTACACATCCATCCACTGACCTACTAAACCAACCACCTGCACATCCATGCACCCACCTACTCACCCAACCACCTACATATTCATCCCTCCACCTACTCACTCACTCACCTCATATCTATCCATCCCAACCTGGTCCCCCATGCATCCTTGCATCCAACCATCTTTCCTTCCATCCATCCAATTATCCTTCCATCCACCCATCTGTTGATCTATACATTCACCCATCAATCTGCCCACCCATCCACCCACCCATCTGTCTATTCTTTTATGGCCATCATTCACCGTTTTCCTCGGTGTTTACTATGTAGCCACCATGTGTCAGGCACCATGCTGGGCCTGGGACTAAGCACAGATGAGGCATGGCCTCGGTCCTGCAGTGGCTCACAGTCTAGTGGTGGGAACAGTGCATGGAGCACCCATGATGGAGGGAGGATGGCCACCACAGGAGCTTGCCTTGGGAGGGGAGCCATGCTGAGGGCCAAGCCGGGACTTCACATATGGGAACTGGGCTGAGTATCCTCCAGGCAGAGGGCTGGCATGGGCTGGGGTTCAAGAGGTGTGAGGAAGGACAGTGGGGTAAGGAATGGGGTGGGAGCAGGTTTTGGAAAGGGATTAGAGAACTGGGCTGGGCTGAGCTCATGAGGGTCTTGGGGCTGGGTCTCTGGCTGCTGGTCCTGTGAGAATGGGAGTCTTTGAGAGTCTTAAGCAGGGGTAGGTTTTAGGAAGATTGCTCCTGTGAGCGGTGAGCCCAGGAGTCAAGGCTGGAGGCAGGAAAATGAAGAGACCAGGAGCTCCTGCCTTGGTGCTGGGGCTGCAGCCTCCCGCTACTATGAGTGAGCTCTTAGGGAGTGCTATGAGCTATCCACCACCCCTGCCTTAATGCTGGGCTCCTGGGCCACCTCAGTGCCTATGGCCCACCATCCACCCCAGGAGGGCCCCTTTGAGGGGAGGGGTGGCCCCAGTTGCCATTGTCTTTTGTTTTCTTTTTCTCAGCTCCACCTTTCCAGGCTTCTCCTTTCCCCAGGCTCAGTCCCTCCTCTCAAGCCTCTTCCCCACTGGGAAGCTGCCCTGGCAGAGCAGGTGGCTTCACCCAGACCCATATCAGAGGGATGCTCCCTTTCTCGACTCTGTGGCTTCGGAGGCTTCCCCTTTCCACCAGTTGCAGATGCACAGCTCAGGGTGGCTCCTCTGGTGGATGCTTGATAATGTAGAGAAAGATAAACTGCAGGGCAGGAGGCCTGTGCCAGCAGGGCATGTAGCACCAAATCAGAGAAAGCAGCAAGGCTGAGGCCTGGTAATTCCCTGCAGTTGTCTCCAGGTAGCCTCTGGTGGTTCCATTTCCTAATTAGTGTGTGCAAGCTGACTGAGCTCAGGGAGGAGCGCTGGCTGGTTCAGGGGTCTGCGGGTGAGGGGAGGCCTGGCTATCTCTCTGCTGGGACTGCTGCTTCTGGAGGGAGTAGGTGAGGAGGCCAGGTCGGGACTTGGGGCTCCTGTCCACCTGTCCAAGGTAACTCCTGTTGCTGCCAACACCTCCACTCCACTGGGAAACACTGAAGGTGGGAGGGTATGCTGGGGTAGGAGGGTGTGCTGGGGTGGCCTCTGACCGCTGCTTCATGGGGTGTCAGCTCAGGGAGGTGGCTTTTCAATAACTTTGCATATATGAGTGAGGTGTATGATGTGTGACGGTCAGGGGTGGGTGGGTGGGATCCCCAGTATGTCTGTGCGGGGAACAGGAAGGTCCCCTGTCCAGAGGCATGGCTCTGAGGTCTTCTGGGATGTCCTTCTTCCCTTTCATTCTTACCCTCTTCTTGCTTCTCATGCCTCTGCCCTTTGCCCCATCAGCCTACCTGTCCACCTGCAGAGTCTTGTCAACTTCATTAGGTGACTGTTAATTGAATCGGGCCTGTGGAATTCCAAAGCCCCAATGAGTGGGTCCCCATGAAGCCCCCAGCTCTGTAGAAAGGGGTCAGGACCCCACGAATGCCTGCAGCCTTGACGGTGACCTGATGCTCACACGTGGCCGTGATGTCATAGTTGCTGTATTAACATGCAGGTTTATTTGTTGAGGGTACATTGGCTTCAGGTCGTGATGAGTGCTCTCAAGCAGCAGGCACTAAAGTACAGCTAC
The DNA here is from genome assembly GCF_007565055.1 of Rhinopithecus roxellana. Classification (NCBI taxonomy): domain Eukaryota; kingdom Metazoa; phylum Chordata; class Mammalia; order Primates; family Cercopithecidae; genus Rhinopithecus; species Rhinopithecus roxellana. Next base: position 5,682,178 of record NC_044559.1, read on the forward strand.
CTCGTGTAGGAGCCAGTTTTGAACTTTATAAAAGGATCCTGTCACCCAAAGAGCTGGGGGATCTGTTTCTGGGCTTGTCCTTAGCAGATCTTTCTGCTCCTCTCCCCAACAACTTGGGACCTGTGGGCCTTCTTGGTTCCCCTCCAGGGCAGGGTGTTTGGCAGATGCTGTCTTTCATGCCTAAGTGGGGCTGGAGCTGGGACGCTAGCACCTCTCCTGTACCTTCCGGACCCTGCAGTCTCCAGGCCGGCATCCAGCCATTGGGCCTTCTTCCCTGCAGAAATATATGCTTTGAGAAGAGTGCAAATTGCAGTGAGCAATATATAGTCCTCATCTGAATACGATTATGCTTAAACACTATAAATATTCGTAATTCTCAGCCTTGAGTACTGCTTCCCTTGGTGTTATATCCTTTTAAAAAACACTCGAGAAGTCAACCATTTAAGGCAAAAAAGTGCTGAGCTCATTCTGGGCAGTTTCCTTGGCTGGTGTCACGGCTGGAGAAATGCCGGTAGTGAATCGAGACTCTTAGCTCTTAGTCTGGTTTACCTCAGGCTCCTGGACAAGTCAGTGAGCTATTCAGCTCTCCCCTGGCCTGGGAGGGGCTGGGAAATGTCAGCCCCCACCTTCTTGCCTGCCCCTCTGTCTTCACACTAGGGTCGTCTGCTGGAAAACTGGAGGCAGGGTTCTATAGGGCAAAATCGATGCTTTCTATGTGAAACTAGTCCTCTGCACCTGGGCTTGATCTAATGCAATAGTTTCATTCGCTCCTTCAGTAAACATTCCTCTGGCACGTGTGCCTTGGGGACCCTGAAGTGGCCTCAACACGGTTCCTAAATTCCAACAGCTCACAGCCTGGTGGTGGAGACAGAGGGTGATGATTCCGAGTGATAATGCCTGGGCTGTGCTCTGGATGTTGCGAGGGTGGGAAAATCCTGGGGACTTCCTGGTGGAAGGGGCACTTGAATTGAACTTTGAAGGGTAAGGAGCAAGGGACAGAGAGCTTGGGTGTTGGTATGTCAATAGCTGGGCTTATTTTAGTGGCCAGTGCCCTGGATGGCTGTGTAGAGGGAGATGAAATCTGGGTGCATTAAGGATAGCAGCTGGCTGTCTCCCCAGCTTACACCTCCCTCTAGCTTCCTAGAGCCCCTAGGGGTTGATGGAGGTGCAGGACAGGTGCCATCTGGCCTGGGATCTTTGAGAGTAGAGCACTTCTCTCCTATTTGTGTGCTCCCCACATCCCATCCTGCCCAGTCCCCATGAGAACCTGTAAGAGCAGAAGTAGCTATGGACCCAGCTGTAGCAGGGCAGTGGGTGGCAGCATCCCCATGCCTGGGACTCCTTGTGTCCTCCTCTGGGGACTCCCAAGCCCTGGAGCCTTGGGTTGGTCTGTTTTCTCATGAGCTGAATGGAGTGTGGGCTGCCTTCCAAGAAGGCACTGGGGGAGGAGGAGGCTTACCCCTATCTGGTAAGGCTCTGCCTGGGTAGGTGTGGACGCTTGGGCTCACTCAGCCAGTCAGCACACTTACCTTCAACCAATGCTATTGTGATTTAAGCAGATGCAGAAAATAGGTGTGTGCATCTGTGTATGCTGGGAGTGTTGGGGGTGGAAGCTTGGGAGGTTGGGGATTCTGGGAGTTCAAGAGGTTGGAGGGGTGAAACCGGAGTACAGTTGGTGGGAACATGTGCCTGGGATGACAGCAGAAGGTTTTCCTTCTTTCATATGACTTGGAATATCAGTATATCACCTGCTGGTCCTTGGTCTATCACCTTCTGGTCTTCAGTTTATCACCTGCTGGTCCTTAGCCTATCACCTCCTGGTCTTTGGCCTATCACCTGCTGGTCCTTGGTCTATCACTTGCTGGTCCTTGGTCCATCACTTGCTGGTCCCTGGTCTATCACCTGCTGGTCCTTGGTCTATCCCCTGCTGGTCCTTGGTCCATCACTTGCTGGTCCCTGGTCTATCACCTGCTGGTCCTTGGTCTATCACCTGCTGGTCCTTGGTCTTCACTGGCTGGTTCCTTGGTCTTCACCTGCTGGTCCTTGATATTGACTTGCTGGGCCTTGGTCTAACCTGCTGATCCTTGGTCTTCACCTGCTGGTCCTTGGTCTTCACCTGCTGGTCCTTAGTCTATCACCTGCTGGTCCTTGGTCCATCACTTGCTGGTCCCTGGTCTATCACCTGCTGGTCCTTGATCTATCACCTGCTGGTTCCTGGTCTATCACCTTCTGGTCCTTCGTCTATCACCTTCTGGTCCTTGCTCTTCAAATGCTGGTCCTTGGTCTATCCCCTGCTGGTCCTTGGTCCATCACTTGCTGGTCCCTGGTCTATAACCTGCTGGTCCTTGGTCTATCACCTGCTGGTTCCTACTCTATCACCTGCTGGTCCCTGGTCTATTACCTGCTGGTCCTTCGTCTGTCACCTTCTGGACCTTGGTCTTCAACTGCTGGTCCTTGATCTGTCACCTGCTGGTCCTTGGTCTATCATCTGCTGGTCCTTTATCTATCACCTGCTTGTCTTTAGTCTATCACCTGCTGGTCCTTGGTCTATCACCTGCTGGTCCTTGGTCTGTCACCTGCTGATTCTTGGTCTATCACCTGCTGATCCTTGGTCTATCACCTGCTGATCCTTGGCCTATCACCTGCTGATTCTTGGTCTTTGCCTGCTGGTCATTGGTCTTTACCTACTGGTCCCTGGTCTATCACCTGGTGATCCTTGTTCTTCATCTGCTGGTCCTTGGTCTTCACCTGCTGGCCCTTGGGCTTCACCTGCTGGCCCTTGGTCTTCACCTGCTGGTCCTTAGTCTGTCACCTTCTGGTCCTTGGTCTGTCACTTGCTGGTCCCTGGTGTATCACCTGCCAGTTCTTGGTTTGTCACCTGCTGGTCCTTGGTCTGTCACCTGCTGGTCCTTGGTCTGTCACCTGCTGGTTCTTGGTCTGTCACCTGCTGTGGTTTTGATTCTTATCTGTGCCACTTGGTAGAGTGGGAAGAGAGTCTGTAAAGTCAGACTTACTTGAGTTTGAACTCAGATTCCATTGCCTTCTTGTGTGACCTTGGGCATGTGACTCTGCCTCTCTGAGCCTCAATGTCCTCATCTGAGAGATGGCAACAATACTTCTTACTTCAGAATTGTCAGGTGGATCAAATGAGATGGGGAAGGGAAACTGCTAGGCACAGAGTGGTTTGCTCTGTGTTTGTAAGAGGGGTTCCTCCGTTGGCCTGTGCTTTTCTTCGTGTCAGTGTGTCCCTGAGTGAGACACAGCATGCGATTGTCACTTGCTGCCCGTGCTACCTCAGTCACTTCTTGGAAAGCAGACCCAAGCTGGGCTGGAGATTGCCCACTCCAATGGGCCTGTGGGAGGGAGTGCCCCTGCCTCAAAGCCTGAGCTGAGCTGTCCTTTTTGGAGACAGTGCAGAAGCAGTCCTCAGAGCCCCTCCCCATACCTCCAGAACTGCCTGGAATCATCCGTCCAAATCTCCTGAGAGGCTCAGTGGCCTTGGGTATGACTGGGACAGCTCCCCACACCATCATGGGAACTCCTCCTCAGTGCAGAGCAGCCATGTGTGCATGTGCGGGGGGCCATGTGCCTGCAGGTGGTGTGCTTGCACGCGTGCCAGGCAGGGCATTTGGAGGGGCTGAGCCCCCAGCCACAGCTCCGCAGCTTCCTGTTCCTTCTCTGGTGTGTGTCCTGGTGCTGTGTCCTCCTGCCTGTCATCCCTTTGTCTCTTTCTAGGGAAGGTGTCTGGGCAGAGGGTGGAAAAAGGGAGCACCGTCTTCCATGTGCAGGGTAGGGCTGGAACTGAGCACCAGAGCAATCTACTGTGCCCTCCAGACCTAGCCATCCCGCACGCAGCCACTTTCCCAGCAGGAAAAGGCTCTTAGGGAAGGCAGAGAGCAATGAGCAGTATGTGGTATTTTCGGGGGATTCTCAGAGCCCCCCTGCCTTGGTTTGATATGCCATAGTGCTCCCCAGAAGCAGGTCAGCGGCATGGGAGCATACATGCCCAGGCTCCTCTCCCAGCCAGGAGCTCATAGTTCACAGTGGGGTGGGGACCCTATGACCCCAGCTGAGCTTGCTGTGGGGTGGGGAAAGCAGTCTCACACATCCCCCCAGGGGGTGACGGTGTTGTTTTGGGTGTGCACCTGACACTCCTATCCCTTGCCTGACTGGCCGTAGTGCCCTAGTGGCTTGGTGTTGTGGTGGTAAGGAAGGGGGTGCCCTGCCCCCCCTTAAGCTGGGAAGTGCTTGGGCTCTGTGACTTGTGTCCACTCCAACTTGGGGAATTGCATAATGCAGTTTTGTCCATGCTTACACCCTTTTTCCCCTTTGGATTCAGTCTGTCCCAGTGGCTGACCCTGGCACTTAGGGGCTCCTATAACTCCACTGCCCTGAGTGGCTAGGCTGCCTCTCCTGGGGTGCGTCTTTCAGAGGCCCCTCCATTTTTCAGTGAACAGGCCTGCTCTCCAGCTGCTGGGTGGCCCCTAAGCTCAGCCTGGCCTGCAACATGCATGGTCTCTATGGGGCTTCTTCAGGACACAGTGGGGTGAAGGCCCTGCTTTTCCTCCCCACCTGATCCACTGTTCCCACCACACCTTCCCTGGGCACTTAGATGGCACCGAGTCCCTCAAGCCTCTGAGGGCAGCTAAGGTGCTGACTGGAGGCTGAAGGGCTGACCATGCCCTCCCCCTGGGTTGGGAGGCACCTGGAAGCCCAGGCTTGGGGTGGGCAGAGTGTGCCCCTTGGAAGGCCTGAGTTCGTGGCCTAGCTCACTCCACACTTGCCACGCAGTGGATCATACGTGGCGAGAGAGCTCACATTGCCAAGCTTCAGGTGCCCCCTCTGCAAATGGGTGGGGGGACAAGTGGTGGCCCCCCCCAGGCCGGGGAGGATGCCACGAGATGGCATGCAGGAGCCTCGGGGGCCACCGCGTGGTAGGTGCCCTTGCCTAGTCCTGCCAGCTTTGGGATTCTTGGGGCTTGGTGTCTGTCCTTGGCCTGTCCCCTTCTTCCCCTCATGCTTCAGCTGGCTCTGCCCCCTGTTTCTGTGATGGCCATGATGCTGTTCCCACTGCCTCCTACCCCCTGCCCTCCCTACCCCTGTTCCTGCTGGGTGAGGAGGAGGAGTAGTAGTAGGAGGGGGCTTCTGCCTCCAGCCCTCTGGCTGCATCCTCCCTGTGGCCACCTTCCCAGAAGTAAGCTCTGAGCAGGTCCTCCCTCTGCTCTGAAACCCTTCAATTCTCCCTGCTCCTCCTGGGATCAAAACAAAGCCCCTCAGCTGATCATCCAAAGACTTCTGGGGACTCCATCCTCCCTTTCTTCCTAACAGCCATTGCCCAACCTCTCACCCCAATGTGAGGGGGCCATTCCTGGAGGGCACTGGGCCTTGGCTCACAGCAGCCACTGGCCTGGGTTGTCCTCTTTCTCTGCCCCAGCATCAGCTGCTGTCCTCTGTGAAGCCCCCTTGACACCCCAGGCTACATGACTGTTCATGCCCACTCCACCTGCCGGACCTCCACCACTCCCCAGAGCACAGCCTGGCTTCCTCTCCAGATAGCCTTTGCTGGGGCCTGTGCTGGGATCTGCCTCAGTTCTGTGTTCCCAGCATGGGGTGCTTGGGGAGATTTGTAGGGGACTTCCGGGAGGCAATTTGATTACCTGCTGGGAGAACGTGGCTCCCAATCTGTCTATTGTGCCTAAAAACGTGCTGGTGGGAAAAATGTAGCCTTACCGACCAAGATTCTCTAAAGTTCCTCTCTGGTTTATGAGTTTTGTTGTATTATTTTTCAATTTTCTCTGAGCATCTGCTACTGTGAAAATTTTCATTATCACTGGCAAAGAGCCCCTCTCATCCCTGCTGGCTGCAGGAGATTTCTGATTTTGCTCCCCGACTGCTCTGAAGCACCTAGGGGCTGAGATGGTAATGTCCCAGGGCCAACTGGGCTCTTTCTCAGAAAATATTAGGAGGAGGGCCAGCCTGAATGGCCAGGGAGGCGCTGGCCATGGCTTGTGTCGTGATGGCTTTGCCTCCTCCTGGAGATGCAGGATTGGTCAAGCTGAGAAAGCTGGATTTGGGGGCCAGCCAGCACATGTATCCACTTTTCCATCTTGAGAGACCCTTGGCCCCAGGGTGATCCCCTCAGATGTTGGTGCTGGGTGCATGGTGCACCCCTAACACCTGGCTGACTCATTCTCTAAGACAGGCCTCATGTCAACAACTTCAGAGGCTGTGTGCTGTCATGCTGGCTGTTAGGATGGCAATGAGGTGTTGGAAAACAAAGCCCATGCAAAACTTAGGGTGAATGAGAAGAGCTCCTGCACCATGTGGGACCCAGGCTGGGTGTGGCCCCCCCTCACCCCTCACCTGCAGAATTGCACCTGGGCATTCTGCTCAGAGGTGGTACCGATGAGCAGAGGATGGTCTTGGACATGCCCAGGCGTCTGACCATCAGCCTAGACCTCACTCTCCTAGCTTGGTTTTGAGTTTGAACCTAGCCAGGCTGCTTTCTTCTCGCTCTTCTTGCAGTGGGTGGTAAGTTACCTGCACTTACTGGTGCTGGTCGAAGTGCTTCCTCAGTACTAACTTGACTCTCATTATCGCTCTTTGAGGTCAGGACTATCATAACCCCATTTTCAGGGTAGGGCACGGAGCAGGTGTGACTTGCTCACAGCAGTAAGGTGCAGAGCAGGGATTCGAGTCCAGGTAGTTTGGTGCCAGAACCTGTCCTCTTACCGCTGGGCCAGTCCATCTCTCTGAGAGGTCTGGACAGCCTCCTTTCTCTTGTGTTATTGGACGTCCTCTGCACTAATGTGGTTTTCAGTTTCAAAGGGGCCAAGAAGGAGTGTGTTTGGCACTTGATTGGTAAATGAATGAATGAATGAACACTTCCTGAGGAGGAGGAATTAGCATTTTAGAACTTATTCAAGATCTATTTTGTGCCAGTGGCTATATTTTTACATCTGTGTGTGGTGCAGGTGCCATGACCTGTTCTTCGCTGCCCTTCCCCAATTTTACAAAATTAGGCATGAGGCATGACCAACCCAGGCTCCGGGCTGCTGTGTGGTAGAGGTGGGCTGGGGCTTGGGCTTCGTGATTGCCAAGTCCGTTCTCTTTGCACAGCCCAGGCTGCCTCCCGGGGGGAGCATCTGTGGACTGGCTGGACAGAGTTAGTTTGTAAGAGATGCCTTCAGCTTCTGTGGTGTCACTTTGCCTCTTCCTCATTCTGTTCACAGTCCCCTGGAATTAGCATTTTGACCAGTAAATATGGACAACAGTCCACTTGCACTTGGTCACATAAGAATCACAACAAGAAGGATATAAAGAACAGAAAGGACCTGGGAAGGGGGAACCTGCTCCATTTACCCCCACTACTTCCCCAGCCTCACTCCAGCTCTCTCCCTCCTGCCCTCACTCAGGGACGGGGGAGCTGCACATGATGAGGGCTGTAGGGGAGTAGCATGCAGAGCAGGGAGAAGGGGAGCAGGGGGGCTGCCCCTCACGGGTCATCTCCCTGGGCTTGGCTGCAAGGCATGCTGGGGGCTTGCTGGCAGCCAAGGTCGATAAACAACTGGGCTGAGCAGAGTGAGGCAGGGGCTGCGTCTGTCGGGGGATGGCCCTTGAAGAGGGACCTACAGCCCAAATACCTGGTTTAAGGGCCATTGGGCAGTTGGCAGCATTGAACTCATGCTGGAGGGTGGGCACAGTCCCCTGGTAATGGAGTCAGGAAAGGTGGACAATGGATTAGGGGTTCTGGGTCAAGAGACCAGCAGCTGGGGGTGCAGGGGTGGCACCTTCCCCTTGAGGGAGTGGGCTAGAGGTGCTTCAGGCCAGCGCTTCTGTCTTGATCCCTACCAGGCGACAGGCCAGGGAGCAGCATAGAGGCTGCATGCACTCCCACCTGACCTGCCCAGGCAGTTGTAGAGGGAGTGAGGTGGGTGTGGGCGTCGCTGTGACTCTTACCCTAGAGACAGACTCATAGGGTGATGACTGGCTGCCATTGCCTATGGTTTGCCTGGCGAGCACAGCTGTCTTGAGCTGTCCTGGCGATAGTGGGTGGACCACGGCCAGGCCAGCATGATGCACATCCCGCATTGTCCTGTTGCTGCCTGCTGCTCCAAGGCATCCAGAGCTGGGAGTCCCACTCCGTGCGGGGTGCTAGGGAGAGACAAGTCCTGAGGGAGCTCAGTGCAGGTGGTAACAGGGACCCAGGAGCAGTCAATGACACTGAGCTGTAATCATATATAAAGCAGAAAGTGACATCAGAGGAAGGGCCTGTGTTGTCCTGATTGTGGGTAAACAAGAAGGTCCCTGGAGAGGAGGAGGCACTTGTCTGGGTTGATGATAAGGATTCACCATGTAGATAGGAGCCAAGAGGGAACAGTGAGCTTATGGCAGGGGAAAAGCAGGTGCAGAGATGAGGACACAGCATAGCCTCCAGACCCTGTGCTGTATCTTGGAGCCTGGAAGTTGCCCTGGGAAGTCTGCTGGCCATGCTGCAGGATTAGTACAAGGCCTTGGAGCTGGGGCTTGGGGCTGGTGAGGCAGGCAGGGTGGGCCACTCCAACCTTTCCTAGAAGGGCTGCTGGCCAAGGTGTGAGTTTTGTTCCTGCTGCACGAATCCCCGGGAGGGGAAAGACTAGACAGCTGAGGGCCTAGCAGGGGGCATCCTGGTCAGCTTCCAAATCCAGGATGGAGACAAGAGCCTTGGCACAGACAGGAGCTCTGGAGCAGTCAGCCCTACCAGGGAGGCAGGACATCGGCTGCGGTCGGGAGAGTGATTTCCACCTACATACTTGCATATACCTTTGTTGGTGTGTGCATGAAAACACACACACACACACGCACGTACACACACACAGAAGCGAGACTCAGAAAGTCAGAAGTAGTGATAAGGAAGATGAGACAGCCAGAGAAAGCTAAAAACAAAAGTCGGACATAGGTTGAGATGAAGAGGGAGAGCCAGAAACTTCACAGAGCCTAAGTTCCCTATCTGGGAGGGATGCTGGGGCCTGTTGTCTGGATGTTCTTGTCTTTCAGGAGATGAATGCAGGTGGGGTAGGGGAGAATTGGACATGGGATCGGGCCTGGTGGCCCAGGGCTGCGGGGAGGGCTGAGGCAGGCTCTGTGGTGTGGCCTGTCTGTAGGAGTCTAACCGCAGGCTCCTGTTCCTCAGACCTGGCCTTCAGGGGCTTCTCAGTTGTCTGTTGCCAGGAGAGCAGCTGGCCCAAAGGCCGGCAGGAGGAGAAACCACCGTGCAGCTTCTTCCCTGAGCCTGTTTTAGAGTGCAGTGGACATTCTCTGTTCCCATGGCCCAGTGACTTCTGGAGAGGTATTGCTTATGAGGTGTTGCTTACAGGAGCACCAAACCCGCAGGCATGTGGAATTTCTGGGAAGCCGGCTGCGTCTTTCCTAGGGCCAGGCCATGATTGGTGTCTGGCTAAGAGTTTTCTGCTCAACAGCGCTGAGACTACCTCTCCCCGCCCAGACTGAATGAAGGAGTTGGCCCCAAGCTCCTCCACCCTCTACTTGGCTGAGTCTCTAAAAACAGGATCCCATATGAGAGGGCTGTGACTAACAACAGAAGTTGATCCTTTTTTGAATACTTACTATATACCAAATGTTATTCTAAACTTTTTACATGAATTGGTCCATTTAATCCTCATGTCAGCCCTAGGAGATGGGGACTGTTATTATCCATTTACAGGGTGAGAGACCGAGGCTCAGGGAGGTTAAGTGGCTTGCCTGAGGGCACACAGCTACCACAGTGGCCTGTCTCCTGGGCTGGTCCCCTAACTTTAAGATCAGAGACAGCTCAGGGTTTGAACCCAGGCTCCCCTGTGATTTTAGGCAATGCTCTAACCTAGGATCTCTGCTCCTGTTCCTCCTGTCTAGAATGGGGTAGTAGTACCCACTTCCCAGGGAGGCCATGCGGTTTGGCGATTAGGTGAGGGGGCCCTGGCACGGCTCTCTTCCTCCTCACCCACTGTCTGCAGCAGAAGGCATGTCCTTGCCCCACCCTGAGCACTGCCATAACCTTATCCTCTTTTTCAGCGTTTTTCTAAACAGAGCTGGAAACACCTCCTTGGTTAGCCTAGGGATCCTTTTCTGGCCCCAGCCTTCCCTGGATGTGTCCGCACCTGTCCCTTTCTTTCCCCCTCAGTCCATGTTCTGGGCATAGCTGAGCTTCTTGGAGAGCTCCATGTGCTGCCCAAGTCTCCGTCCTCCCCAAGCCAGCTATGCTTCATAGTCTTGGGACCCGAGTTGTCCTGCCCAGGGCCCCATGGAACCAGGGATTCTCAGATCTGGCTGCTTGTCTCTCCCTTCCTTTGCCAGCTCCAGGACAGCATCGTTGCTTTCTCCCAAGCTTCTTGTTTTCCTTTTCTGACCCCGAAACACTCTCTCCTTCTTGGGCAGAATTAGATGAAGTGAATTGCCCAGGACTCCTGACTCATTCATGCAGGGACTGGATTCTGAACCAAGTCTAGGAGGCCCTGCATTCCAAGATCTTTTCTCATTGCGCTGCTGAAGGCCTTGGACAAGACAGAATTTTCCATTGCCTCATTCCTAACATGAGTCCCATCCCATTGATTCTCTAACTTAATCGTTTACCTTGAAACGCTAATATTTCAAATGATTTCTCTAGTATGGATGTATCTGTGCTTTCACTCAGCTCATTCAATCATTCCATATCTTCTGAATATCTCTGCATCAGGCCCTGACCCTGAAGATACATAAAGCCATGGGCCTCAGCCTCTCTTCTTGTGACCTTAGGGATTAAGCATGAGATAATATGATATGTATACAATAGAAGTGTGCTAGGATAAAGTATTCCTGGACCTGCAGGAAAAGGAATGGTGGACTTTGCCTAGCAAGGGGAAAGTCAAATAATGGCAAAGAGCAAGAGGCATTTGAGGTAGGTTTTGGGGAATGAGTGGAAGTTTGAAAGGCAAAGTAGGGGAGGAAGAGCATTTCAGGAAAAGGGAATCAGCACATGCAAAGATAGAGATTAGAATGGGCATGTCTACACGTAGAGAGCATGGGACATGTGAAGGTTTGCAAGTAGACTGGTGCCATTGTGATGTGTGGAGCTGAGGAGCAGTGGAGGATCTCACAAACTGGACTTTGATCACTTGCAATGGGGAGCATGGCTGGTATTTCAAGGACATGCTTGTCGCTGAACTTTGGTCTGTAGAGTGGAGAAAGAAGGACTGGGAGGCAGGGAGACCAGTTCACTGATAAGGGAGGGATACAGACATTCAAAGGCAGAGTGAGGAGGTAACGTCTTGTGGGCTGGCCAGGGGCTGAGGGGATGCCCAGGAGGAGCTGTCTGGGTTTGGGAGTGCTACAGGAGGCCCTAGTGCTCAACTCCTTTCGAGGTTCTCCAAGACACTCCTCCGTGCAGGCATGCCCAGGACTCATCACTGTCCTGATTTAACTTTGACAGCGTAGGCTTCCGTGTGAATCCTGGCTGGGGAGCCTAACGTTTCATTGGTGGAGCAGTAAAGGTCATTAAAGAGGAGCTGGAGAGCTATAAATAAGTGAACATGATCCCACCCAGTGTTCCCTGTGTTTCCAATCTGCAGGAGTAGGGAATTGGTTTTGATTCATTAATTGTTAGAGGAATGAGGCCCCAGAGATCCCGTGGTGCTGCCAGCTCTTCCCCACCCTCCCGATCTGCTTTGTGCATCCTGATTGCATGAGCTGCCCACCTGCCCTGGATGACAGTCCATCATTCCTCAGGACCATTTGGCCGTGCTCCCCTGGGCCTCCCTGGGCCTCCCTGGGCCTCCCTGGGCTAGGCTGAGCTTGAGGCCAGAGAGGCTGGGACTCCCAGCCTGGTGGTGCTCCTGGTGAGATATTTGCACAGCTGCTGCTGCCTGAGCCAGGCCTCAGGCTCATCCCTCTTTCCTCCTCACTGTCTCCTTGGTTCTCTGCAAGCTCTCAGTGAACCCCTCCTTAGAGGGAGTGTCACCTTTAAGGAACTGGCTCCCCTTCTCTAAATTGTGGGATTCGGCTTTGCCTTTTGGTGAACATGAGCACTGTGAGACCTTGGCAAGTTTGAAAACTTTGTGTCTTACCCACGAAATCTGGACTCCAGTTGTGCTTATTTTCCAGAGTTGTTAGGATTATGTTCTTCCCTGCCCTGCCCTGCCCTGCCCTGCCCTGCTCTGCCCTGCTCTGCCCTCACCTCCCCCTCCCCTTCCCCACTTCCCCTCCCCTCCCCTCCCTTCCCTTCCCTTCCCTTTCACTTTTTTGATTCGGAGTCTTGCTTTGTAGCCCACGATGGAGTGCAGTGGCACTATCTTGGTTTACTACAACCTCCACCTCCCAGGTGCAAGCAGTTCCATACCTCGGGCTTCCGAGTAGCAGGGATTACAGGCATGTGCCACCATGCCCAACAATTTTCTTGGTATTTTTTTTTAAGTAGAGACAAGGTTTCACCATGTTGCTCACGTTGGTCTCAAACTTCTGAGCTCAGGCAGTTCGCCCACCTTGGCCTCCCAAAGTGCTAGGATTATAGGCGTGAGCCAGAGATTACATAGTTTCTTGCTCTGCTGTGCTGTGCTAGGTGCTGGGGGTTGGCGGGGTGGGGGGGGGGGTGGGGGGAGGTGGGTAAGAAGTGAAGGTGCTTCTGCTTATGGGCAGAATGAAACCACAGAAAATAGTCCAACATTTGCCATTCCAACTGCCCAGTTGGAATGGCAAATGTTGGATAGTGCCATGAAGGCAAACCATGGTGAGGGAAGATTGGGGACCATGTGGAAGGTTCTCTAGAGGGAATGATGGTTACCCACCCAGCACACAGGAGAAGGAGAATTAGCCAGACAAACATAGCAGGAGCACTTTAGGCAGTGGGGGGAGTGTGGGAAGAGTCCTGGCAGTGAGCAAGAGCTTGGGACGCTTGAGTTACCGCACAAAGGCCTGCTACTTGGAACGCAGTGCATAGGGTGTGGAGTATGCTGGGCCTGTGGGTCCCATTAGGGTGTGCATTTTGTTTTAAGGCCAGTGGGGAGCTCATGTGATTTTAAGCAGGGACAGCACTGTCTGGTTGGTGCTTTATAAAGGCCAGTACACTAGTGTGTAGAATGGACAGTGTGTCCATCTGGGACAGGTAGGGAGGTTGGAGGTGTGAGGGTCCACTGGGGAGGTGACAGTGTTCTGGACCAAGGCGATGGCAGTGGAGTGGAGGAAAGTTGACAGACTCAAGATATATTTGGGAGATAAGGCATACAGGCCTGGTGGTGGCTTGGGTGCAGAGGGCCAGTGAGAGAGAAGGGTTAGGAACTAGTGGGTGGATGGGGCACCACTTTACTGAGGTTGGGAGACTGGGAAGAACAGACCCACACCCTAGGCATCTCAGTGTTGATGCATTAAGTTTGAGCTGCCAAGGGACTCATTAATTGGAGATCTCAGGCAGATGGGTGGGTGGGGGTCAGGACCCCAACGGGAGCCTTGTGGGCTTGAGCAATAACGGTGGAGCCCTCAACAGGACTGGACTTAGGGTGGGTCAAACATGCAAGAAAGGTTGATGATTCCATAGAGAGAGGGTATAGATGATGGATCTGGGTGTAGGAAAAGGCCAGAGGAGGGAGCCGCCAGAGCTCAGGAGCAGGGACCAGCCTTAGGAGAAACTTCTCTCTTCAGCTTTCAGCACAGACAGGGAGGTGTGGAGCTCTGGAGGCAGGAAGTCACGCGAGATTGCTTGTGATGATGTCTTCTGATTCATGAAAAAGGCTGTAAGTCATTCGTTGAACTTGGGGAATAAGCCTGGGTGGTTCAAGAACAGGGAGAGAGGTGGTAGAGAGATGTCAGCGTGGGAGCCCTGCTGAGATGGGTGACTGCCACGTGGCCAAGGTCACCAAGTTGCCAGGGTGTGGCGCTCTCTGTGGCCCTGCTCTGCTTGCCGGCAGTGTGGAGAAGAGCGTGGGCAGGTTGATCCACCCTGAGTTGACTCCTAGTTAGGATTTCAGCAGCCAAGCTACATAAGGAAAGAGAGGGAGTCTGTAGTGGTGTGACTAGAGAGGAGGAAAGCAGGCTCCAAGGAAGGAGGTGGGGTTGCTGCAGGTCTCTGGGAAGTCGGAGAGTGGGCAGAGAATCACTGAAGCACACAGTCTGTGGGACAGGATGGACGACGCCTGTCAACTGTGTGTCCTGTGCTCTGGAGGGAGGCACCTTCTGCAGGAGGGGCAGGAGTGCCAGCTCACTCCGGGGCCCGAGCTCTAGCATTGGCCTCTTACGGCACCACCACCCATTCCCCCCCAGTTTTATGGTTTTGGTTACCTTTTATTTTTATTTATTTATTTATTTATTTATTTATTTATTTATTTATTTATTTTTATTATACTTTAAGTTCTAGGGTACATGTGCATAACATGCAGGTTTGTTACATATGTATACTTATGCCATGTTGGTGTGCTGCACCCATCAACTCGTCAGCACCCATCAATTCATCATTTATATCATGTATAACTCCCCACTGCAATCCCTCCCTCCTCCCCCCTCCCCATGATAGGCCCCAGTGTGTGATGTTCCCCTTCCGGAGTCCAAGTGATCTCATTGTTCAGTTCTCACCTATGAGTGAGAACATGCGGTGTTTGGTTTTCTGTTCTTGTGATAGTTTGCTAAGAATGATGGTTTCCAGCTGCGTCCATGTCCCAACAAAGGACGCAAACTCATCCTTTTTTATGGCTGCATAGTATTCCATGGTGTATATGTGCCACATTTTCTTAATCCAGTCTGTCACAGATGGACATTTGGGTTGATTCCAAGTCTTTGCTATTGTGAATAGTGCCGCAATAAACATACGTGTGCATGTGTCTTTGTAGTAGAATAATTTATAATCCTTTGGGTATATACCCAGTAGTGGGATGGCTGGGTCATATGGTACATCTAGTTCTAGATCCTTGAGGAATTGCTATACTGTTTTCCATAATGGTTGAACTAGTTTACACTCCCACCAACAGTGTAAAAGTGTTCCTATTTCTCCACATCTTCTCCAACACCTGTTGTTTCCTGACTTCTTAATGATTGCCATTCTAACTGGTGTGAGATGGTATCTCATTGTGGTTTTGATTTGCATTTCTCTGATGGCGAGTGATGATGAGCATTTTTTCATGTGTCTGTTGGCTGTATGAATGTCTTCTTTTGAGAAATGTCTGTTCATATCCTTTGCCCACTTTTTGATGGGGTTGTTTGTTTTTTTCTTGTATATTTGTTTGAGTTCTTTGTAGGTTCTGGATATTAGCCCTTTGTCAGATGAGTAGGTTGCAAAAATTTTCTCCCATTCTGTAGGTTGCCTGTTCACTCTGATGGTAGTTTCTTTTGCTGTGCAGAAGCTCTTTAGTTTAATTAGATCCCATTTGTCAATTTTGGCTTTTGCTGCCGTTGCTTTTGGTGTTTTAGACATGAAGTCCTTGCCCATGCCTATGTCCTGAATGGTACTACCTAGCTTTTCTTCTAGGGTTTTTATGGTATTAGGTCTAACAATTACGTCTCTAATCCATCTTGAATTAATCTTCGTATAAGGGGTAAGGAAAGGATCCAGTTTCAGCTTTCTACTTATGGCTAGCCAATTTTCCCAGCACCATTTATTAAATAGGGAATCCTTTCTCCATTTCTTGTTTCTCTCAGGTTTGTCAAAGATCAGATGGCTGTAGATGTGTGGTATTATTTCTGAGGACTCTGTTCTGTTCCATTGGTCTTTATCTCTGTTTTGGTACCAGTACCATGCTGTTTTGGTTACTGTAGCTTTGTAGTATAGTTTGAAGTCAGGTAGCGTGACACCTCCAGCTTTGTCCTTTTGACTTAGGATTGTCTTGGCAATGCGGGCTCTTTTTTGGTTCCATATGAACTTTAAAGCAGTTTTTTCCAATTCTGTGAAGAAAGTCATTGGTAGCTTGATGGGGATGGCATTGAATCTATAAATAACCTTGGGCAGTATGGCCATTTTCACGATATTGATTCTTCCTATCCATGAGCATGGTATGTTCTTCCATTTGTTTGTGTCCTCTTTGATTTCACTGAGCAGTGGTTTGTAGTTCTCCTTGAAGAGGTCCTTTACATCCCTTGTAAGTTGGATTTCTAGGTATTTGACTCTCTTTGAAGCAATTGTGAATGGAAGTTCATTCCTGATTTGGCTCTCTGCTTGTCTGTTACTGGTGTATAAGAATGCTTGTGATTTTTGCACATTAATTTTGTATCCTGAGACTTTGCTGAAGTTGCTTATCATGCTTAAGGAGATTTTGGGCTGAGACAATGGGGTTTTCTAAATATACAATCATGTCATCTGCAAACAGGGACAATTTGACTTCTTCTTTTCCTAACTGGATACCCTTGATTTCTTTCTCTTGCCTGATTGCCCTAGCCAGAACTTCCAAGACTATGTTGAATAGGAGTGGTGAGAGAGGGCATCCCTGTCTTGTACCAGTTTTCAAAGGGAATTTTTCCAGTTTTTGCCCATTCAGTATGATATTAGCTGTGGGTTTGTCATAAATAGCTCTTATTATTTTGAGGTACGTTCCATCAGTACCGAATTTATTGAGCGTTTTTAGCATGAAGGGCTGTTGAATTTTGTCAAAAGCCTTTTCTGCATCTATTGAGATAATCATGTGGTTCTTGTCTTTGGTTCTGTTTATATGCTGGATTACGTTTATTGATTTGCGAATGTTGAACCAGCCTTGCATCCCAGGGATGAAGTCCACTTGATCATGGTGGATAAGCTTTTTGATGTGCTGCTGAATCCGGTTTGCCAGCATTTTATTGAGAATTTTTGCATCGATGTTCATCAGGGATATTGGTCTAAAATTCTCTTTTTTTTGTTGTGTCTCTGCCAGGCTTTGGTATCAGGATGATGTTGGCCTCATAAAATGAGTTACGGAGGATTCCCTCTTTTTCTATTGATTGGAATAGTTTCAGAAGGAATGGTACCAGCTCCTCCTTGTACCTCTGGTAGAATTCAGCTGTGGATCCATCTGGTCCTGGACTTTTTTTGGTGGGTAGGCTATTAATTGTTGCCTCAATTTCAGAGCCTGCTATTGGTCTATTCAGGGATTCAACTTCTTCCTGGTTTAGTCTTGGGAGAGTGTAAGTGTCCAGGAAATTATCCATTTCTTCTAGATTTTCTAGTTGATTTGCATAGAGGTGTTTATAGTATTCTCTGATGGTTGTTTGTATTTCTGTGGGGTTGGTGGTGATATCTCCTTTATCATTTTTTATTGTGTCTATTTGATTCCTCTCTCTTTTCTTCTTTATTAGTCTTGCTAGCGGTCTGTCAATTTTGTTGATCTTTTCAAAAAACCAACTCCTGGATTCATTGATTTTTTGGAGGGTTTTTTGTGTCTCTATCTCCTTCAGTTCTGCTCTGATCTTAGTTATTTCTTGCCTTCTGCTAGCTTTTGAATGTGTTTGCTCTTGCCTCTCTAGTTCTTTTAATTGTGATGTTAGAGTGTCAATTTTAGATCTTTCCTGCTTTCTCTTGTGGGCATTTAGTGCTATAAATTTCCCTCTACACACTGCTTTAAATGTGTCCCAGAGATTCTGGTATGTTGTGTCTTTGTTCTCATTGGTTTCAAAGAACATCTTTATTTCTGCTTTCATTTCGTTATGTACCCAGTAGTCATTCAGGAGCAGGTTGTTCAGTTTCCATGTAGTTGAGTGGTTTTGATTGAGTTTCTTAGTCCTGAGTTCTAGTTTGATTGCACTGTGGTCTGAGAGACAGTTTGTTATAATTTCTGTTCTTTTACATTTGCTGAGGAGTGCTTTACTTCCAATTATGTGGTCAATTTTGGAATAAGTGAGATGTGGTGCTGAGAAGAATGTATATTCTGTTGATTTAGGGTGGAGAGTTCTATAGATGTCTATTAGGTCCACTTGGTGCAGAGATGAGTTCAATTCCTGGATATCCTTGTTAACTTTCTGTCTCGTTGATCTGTCTAATGTTGACAGTGGAGTGTTGAAGTCTCCCATGATTATTGTATGGGAGTCTAAGTCTCTTTGTAAGTCTCTAAGGACTTGCTTTATGAATCTGGGTTCTCCTGTATTGGGTGCATATATATTTAGGATAGTTAGCTCTTCCTGTTGAATTGATCCTTTTACAATTATGTAATGGCCTTCTTTGTCTCTTTTGATCTTTGATGGTTTAAAGTCTGTTTTATCAGAGACTAGGATTGCAACCCCTGCTTTTTTTTGTTCTCCATTTGCTTGGTAGATCTTCCTCCATCCCTTTATTTTGAGCCTATGTATGTCTCTGCATGTGAAATGGGTCTCCTGAATACAGCAGACTGATGGGCCTTGACTCTTTATCCAGTTTGCCAGTCTGTGTCTTTTAATTGGAGCATTTAGTCCATTAACATTTAAGGTTAATATTGTTATGTGTGAACTTGATCCTGCCATTATGATATTAACTGGTTATTTTGCTCGTTAGTTGATGCAGTTTCTTCCTAGCCTCGATGGTCTTTACATTTTGGCATGTTTTTGCAATGGCTGGTACCGGTTGTTCCTTTCCATGTTTAGGGCTTCCTTCAGGGTCTCTTGTAAGGCAGGCCTGGTGGTGACAAAATCTCTAAGCATTTGCTTATCTGTAAAGGATTTTATTTCTCCTTCACTTATGAAACTTAGTTTGGTTGGATATGAAATTCTGGGTTGAAAATTCTTTTCTTAAAGAACATTGAATATTGGCCCCCACTGTCTTCTGGCTTGTAGAGTTTCTGCCGAGAGATCTGCTGTTAGTCTGATGGGCTTCCCTTTGTGGGTAACCCGACCTTTCTCTCTGGCTGCCCTTAAGATATTTTCCTTCATTTCAACTTTGGTGAATCTGGCAATTATGTGTCTTGGAGTTGCTCTTCTGGAGGAGTATCTTTGTGGCGTTCTCTGTATTTCCTGAATTTGAATGTTGGCCTGCCCTACTAGGTTGGGGAAGTTCTCCTGGATGATATCCTGAAGAGTGTTTTCCAACTTGGTTCCATTTTCCCCCTCACTTTCAGGCACCCCAATCAGACGTAGATTTGGTCTTTTTACATAATCCCATACTTCTTGCAGGCTTTGTTCATTTCTTTTTCTTCTTTTTTCTTTTGGTTTCTCTTCTCGCTTCATTTCATTCATTTGATCCTCAATCGCTGATACTCTTTCTTCCAGTTGATCGAGTCGGTTACTAAAGCTTGTGGATTTGTCACGTATTTCTCGTGTCATGGTTTTCATCTCTGTCATTTCGTTTATGACCTTCTCTGCATTAATTAGTCTAGCTGTCAATTCTTCCACTCTTTTTTCAAGATTTTTAGTTTCTTTGCGCTGGGTACGTAATTCCTCCTTTAGCTCTGAGAAGTTTGATGGACTGAAGCCTTCTTCTCTCATCTCGTCAAAGTCATTCTCTGACCAGCTTTGATCTGTTGCTGGCGATGGGCTGCGCTCCTTTGCAGGGGGAGATGCGCTCTTACTTTTTGAATTTCCAGCTTTTCTGCCCTGCTTTTTCCCCATCTTTGTGGTTTTATCTGTCTCTGGTCTCTGATGATGGTGACATACTGATGGGGTTTTGGTATAGGTGTCCTTCCTGTTTGATAGTTTTCCTTCTGACCGTCAGGACCCTCAGCTGTAGGTCTGTTGGAGATTGCTTGAGGTCCACTCCCGACCCTGTTTGCCTGGGTATCAGCAGTAGAGGTTGCAGAAGATAGAATATTGCTGAACAGTGAGTGTACCTGTCTGATTCTTCCTTTGGAAGCTTCCTCTCAGGGGTGTACTCCACCATGTGAGGTGTGGGGTGTCAGATTGCCCCTAGTGGGGGATGTCTCCCAGCTAGGCTACTCAGGGGTCAGGGACCCACCTGAGCAGGCAGTCTGTCCATTCTCAGATCTCAACCTCCGCATTGGGAGATCCACGGCTCTCCCCAAAGCTGTCAGACAGAGTCGTTCGCGTCTGCACAGGCCCCCGCTGCTTCCCCTGTTGGTCTTCAGCTGTGTGCTATCCCCAGAGGTGGAGTCTTAGTTGAAAATGCAGAAATCACCGGTCTTCTGTGTCGCTTGCGCTGGGAGTTGGAGACTGGAGCTGTTCCTATTCGGCCATCTTGCTCCGCCCCTTGGTTACCTTTTAAATGTCTTAATAAAAGATGAAACGTATTTACTCTCCATAGATCAATTATTTACTATGAGTTATGACAATACTAAATTTGGTCAATTATTCATCAGCTCTAAAGTATTTATAAATGCTACCTTAATTTGAAGCATTAGCCATTGGAATTCAAATATTAATGTAGCTGTTTCCCATTTAAAGGAAGAAAGGAAGAGTACAGATAATGAGGGTGGCTGGGGGCAGGTGGGTGCTCGTGTAGGTTAAGATTATTGGAGGAACGAGGTGGCTCATGGAGCAGCCTGGGGGTCGGCAGAGGTGCTTAACTCCCTTGGGGAGAGACCATTCCTTCTGGGAAGGCAGGGCTGAGCCCGGGTTTGCTCAGAGCCTGGCTGTCTTTTCTGCTGCCCACGGAGAGGAGCTGAGCCTTGCCAGGTTCCTCTGAGGTTAGGGCATCAGGTCATTTCTCCCCAGGTGGAGGCTCTCTCTTGCCTCATCCATTTGGGAACATCCTGCTGCTCTTTAAGGTGGCACCCAGAGGCTGGCTAACACAGGGGTTGCCAGTTGAGGGGGTTGGGACCTCAAGAGTAGCAGGGGCTGCATGGGCAGATCTTTTTCCAGGGTGAGCAAGCCTGGGAGCGATTCCTTAACAGCACCTGACAGAGGGAAAGGCTTAGCTGGCAGTGGCCAGTATCATGACCAGGGGGTGGCACCAGGAACTGTGGGTCTCTTCTAACACATGCCTTCTGAGGTATTGCTTCTCACAGCCTTGTTCTGAGAATGTTCTAGAAATCCCCCTGGAGATGGAGAATAGTGGGCATGGATTAGTGATGGTGCCCAGAGTGACCTCAATTTCTGGGGCACCTCTCTCACCTCCAACACCCACCTGCAGGCACCCAGTGACTTGATGAGTCAAGGATCTGCTTTCAGGGGAGACAGGCCTTGTTCCTGCCTGCCTGCTCCTTCCCTGGGGCCAGCACTGAGCTGGGAGCTGCCCTGGAGATTTCTGTCCAGGGACAGTTGGGTAGAGTCAGCCTGGAATCCTGGGTTCTGTCCCTGCTGGCCACTTTCTCTTTGCAGCATTGGATATAGAGGTGCCTGGTGGTCTGGGGTTCTCTTTGCTGTTTGCTCTCTGGCTGTGTGGTCCTGGCCAAGCAACTAGCACTCTCTGTGCTGTAATTTTTTTTTTTTTTTTTAACCAGGAAATCAGAAAGCTCACCTGGGGTGAGAGTTACTGAGAGTTTGTCCTGTGAAGTAGCCAGTACCTCACCTGACATATCCTACCCCTGAGAGTCTGCTGTCTGGAAAATTTTTGCCTGTATGAGTGGGATGCGAACATCTTCTCCAGGGAAGGAGGTGGGAATGTGACTATGGATTGTGGAGTTGAATTGGGAATGCTGGCTGCCCCCCACCCTCGCCCCTGAGCTCTGAGTAGCCCTTTCTTTTGTGGAGACCTTCCACTTTCCCAGGACACAGGGTGCACGGGGAGGAGGCTGGAAGCTGCTCTTTATAGTTTGTCTTACTTTCTCAGCTGACGGATGGGTCATTCTCAGGGGGCCCTTATCAGTCCATCAAGCTTGTGTTGTAATCAAGAGAGACATCAGCTTTGTGACCCTATGATATGGAGGCAAAGAATTATAACAAAAGCTGTTATCCTCTAGAGAGCTGTGCAAACATCTTTGAGCATCATCCTAGGTAGTGGTGACTTCTGATTTGCTACTGTGTGTGAGGCAGCATGAATGACTGTCCACATATAAAGACCTTTCATGGCACACGTGGAGCAGCCCTGTGAGGGAGCCATCATCTTTATTTGACCCTCACCAAGAAGAAAGAAGAAAGAAAAAGAAAGAAAGAAAGACAGAAAGAAATAAAGAGAAAGCCAACCAGTAACCCGGAGAGGACAAGCCCTCAACCACGGTCCCAGTGTGTGACCAGGGCAGACCCTGGACTCCGGCAGGTGGCCAGTCCCAGTCCTGGGGTTCAGCATCTGTCACAACAACCAGGGCATGCATTGTGTAACATCCCATCACACACAACCTTGATTAAGCTAATAGCTGATTTGGCTTTGATCTGATGTATTTTGATCTTATTATTTTTATGTTAGAAGCCTCCAAATAACCATCATTTCAACAGTGCCCCAATTAGCAGGCCATTCACAGTGGATTGGAAATTGACTCACATCAGGCCTCTCCATTAGCGCCTGGGAGAGGCTTCCAGCCTTAATTACCCACCCTGTTTATGAGGCCTGGCGCTTAGGACGCTGCAGGTGGCTCCATGAGGGGTGGGCCGGCAGTGCCCACCTCCATGGGGAGGGCGAGATGGCTCTCGCTTGGGACTACTAATGCTTTAGATCCTGGGCATGACTTTGATGGAGAGATGGAATGTCCAAGGAAGGGGCAGGAGGGTGACATCTGTTCAGCATCTTGTGCACTGTGAGGCATTGGCACTTGCTGTCTGTGTCCTAAGCCAGTGCTCTCATAGCTCTGCTGGGTAGAGATTCTTATTCCTATTTAATAGAAAATGGAGGCTTAGAAAGGGACATACCCGTGGCTGTGTGGCTACTGACTGGAGGAGCCAAAACTGGAACTTGGGTGAACGTGAGATCCGAATGCTCTTCCCACCACCCTTGGTGAGGTGGTAGCTGGTGAGGGTTCTGCCTGGCTCTATGTCGTTGTCACTCTGCACCCACCTTGTGCTGCTCTCCCTGAGGGACACCCTGAAAGTTTCTAAATCCTTTCCTTCATTTGAGGCCCTGGTGCTGACCGCAAATGAATTTACCCTCCTCTGTGTCCCTGGGAGCTTCCTCTCTCTTTCCTCCAGTTGAGTTGCAGAGTCTGTCTCCTTGGTGGATCCTAACCTCCTCAAAGATGGGACCTGTGGTCCTTCCTGCTTTTCCCCCTAATAGTGCTTAGGGCAGGGGCTGGCTTGTGGGGGTGCAGGCAGGGATACCAAATGTATGTATGAGACAAGGAGAGCAGGAGCCAGTGGCATGCGTGCCCTGATGGGGAAACTGAGGCTCAGAGGCATTCTGCAACTTCAAAACCTGACATATATGGAGTGAGGACAGATGATGACCTGGGAGGGAGCCAGGCAGGTGGGGCAACAAGAGCCAAAAGTGACTGAGGGCTGCAAGGAGGACTCTCCATGGGAGTCCTGGGATGGGAGAACTCCACAATTGAGCATTGGAGTTCCTGGAGAATTTACGTCCCAGGGATATACAGTTTATTTTGTACAATCGCTGTTTAAGATTAAAAATGTATAGTATTGGCATTAAAGAGAGCATGCACAAGAAAAAATATCCATGCATTGTCGTAGCGCCTTAGCCTGTAGTGTTTTCTGTTGCCGTTTTCATGGGTGTGCTTTCTGCCTAGCTGTAATCATAGTTAGCATATAATTTTGTGCCCTGGTATTTTCATGTGGCCACCTCTCAGAAGCATTTTCCCCATGTCTGTGGCAGTGTTCATTGTGTGGCCTCACATCTCATTGTCTGGAAAATGGATGCAATGATACCTACTCTACACAAATGTCCTGAGAATACTGTGAATTCACATGTACAAAGGACACCAGGAGAATTTGGCACAGAGGCAATTCTCACACAATAGTCCTTCCTCCTATGTAGTTTTCATACTTGTCCATTATCAGAGGATTATTTTTCTATTTAAAAGGAATTATCCATTTATGTCACAAAATTTTGGCAAAATATAGAAAAGAAAGACCACTTTCAGGTTTCTTCTAAATTGCAGTGACTTTTAACATTTTGCAATATTTCCTTCTGGTTTTTCTTTCATGCATGTTGACGTTTTATTTAATTGATAAAATAAAATACAGACAATTTTTTATCACTTTCACCTACTTTTTTATGACAGGCACTTTCCCATGTTATTGTAGTATCTTCTTGAGTAGTTTAAAGGCTGTATATACTTTCAGCAAATGGGGCACTTTCATAACCGCTCACCTATTTGCATCTTTTAGATTGTTAGCAATATTCCAAGAGTACGGATAGTGTCCTCTGAATGGTTTTGGATTGAATGCTGTTCCTATGGTTTGGACAGGTACCCAGAGAGGAATTACTGACCGGGCCCATGGAAATTCTTGCATGGTATTCTTGCACGAGTCTTTATTGCCTTTGTGAACTGGGCTTAGCACGTGTCTGGGAAAGGATGGTGAACACAGCAGGCATGACACTTGTCATCCTGGAACCTGGGGTCAAGCTGGAGAACGAGCCAGTAACACAGGCAACATGTGGCCCATGACAGGGAAGTGCAGTGAAGGGGGATCATGCCAAAAGGATCATGAGCCAGTCTGGTGATGCTGAGTCTGAGTTTTGAAGCAAGAGTGAGCATCAAGATTGAAGAGGTGAGTTTGAGGGTCTGGGGTGGGCAGTTGGTTGGGATGTGGTGGAAAAGGGTATGGTGAGGAGCGTGAGGCTGCAGGCATGGGAGCTTGCAAGACCGCTTTTTCAGGAGTGGACTTTTACTTTATTCCTAAGGCTAAAGTAAAATGGGGGCACAGCAGGGCTTTAAACAGGACATGCAATAGATTTCTGTTTAGGAGAGAACTCAGCAGACTGGAGCTGGGGTAGGTGGGGGCCAGGGCATCTGGGGGGCTGTGAGATTCACAAGACATCATCATCTCTTGTTTAGCTACCCCTGCCGGTGGCCTTGAAGAGGAGAGAACCATGGGATTTGGGTTCTCGTTCTGCTGGTGCTCATGCCAGTGCAAGGTGAGCGCCCTTGCCCGGAGGGCAGCCAGACTTTGCTGCTGCAGAGTGTGGGGGGACCCTCCCTTTTCCCACATGTTCCCCTGCCTCCCAGTGCCTTGCTCCCTGGGGTCAGTTTCCCCTGTTCTTCTCTCCTTCTCCCAGCCTTATCTGAGGCATTACATAAACCCAAGAGCTCTTGACCGAAAGAACTGCATTGTCAAAAATCGTTCAAAGTCTGCCGTGTGCAGCAGATGGCCTGCTGCCATTCACAGGCTGTGTTTTGAAACTGCATCTGCTTCTGCACATCCTTGCCATCGCATAAACCATTAGTAAGAAATGTTTGCTTCAAAACTGGTGCAGTGGGTTGCGGCGTTGGGAGTTGCATCTTTCTATTAATTGGTTAATATCCCAAAAAAGTGTAGGCACATGGCTACAAGGGGTGCCTCTTGCAGTTACAGGAGAGCTTGGAAAGATGAGCCCCTGAGTGTGTCAGACCTAGAAGTGGCTGCTGGAGCATCCGTTGGGTTCGTCCTCTGCACCCGTGGTAACTGCCTGAGCAGTGGGAGTGTCTTTCTTTGTTATTGTCAAGTGGCTTTTGAATAATCCTTCTGGAACAACTGCTTCATCTGGGGTTTGGCCCAGTATTTTTATGATATGGATCAAGTGGACTTGGCCAGAAGACCTAGGGTTTCTTTTCTTTTGTAATTTTTTCCTACATCTTGGGTCCTCTCGGGTAAGTGCCTCCCTGACTTTCGGAAGCCATTTAGTCCATTCAGTCCCAATCAGTTCAGTTCAGTCAACAGTTGTAGAGCACACAGTGTATTCTCCACCCACAGCTAGGCATGAGGATACACAGATCAACACAATGACGTTTTGGCTCTTAATGGGCTTATAGTCCTAGGCAAGAAACTCAGGATGGCCGAGTTTGGCTGAGTGAGGATGGCTAATCTCACAGCTCAGTTGGGGAGTCAGGCAGATTTGCGATGAATCTGTACTCTACCATCCTTCCCTGACTAGCCTAGGGCAAATGGTTTTACCCCTTTTGACTTCTGTTTTCTCATGTTAAATGGGTACAAGAATGTCTAGTTGGCATTTTCACCAAGGATGTCAGTGAGGCTGTGCTCATGAAAACCGCTGGCCTGGCCCAGGATGGTTCTTGGTCCTAGAGGGAGGCAGCCTCTCTTGGGAGTCCCGGGCACGAGCTGCCAGGCATGGGGCCTGCAGGCTGAAGCTGGTGCAGCATCACCCCGATGCTGACCCCTTCCTCTCTCTCTCCTCTCTTTCTAGCCTGTGACCTCATGACCCAGGGGATTTTGGCCTTGGTCACGTCCACTGGCTGTGCATCTGCCAACGCCCTGCAGTCCCTCACGGATGCCATGCACATCCCACACCTTTTTGTCCAGCGCAACCCTGGGGGGTCGCCACGCACCGCCTGCCACCTGAACCCCAGCCCTGATGGTGAGGCCTACACACTGGCTTCGAGACCACCCGTCCGCCTCAACGACGTCATGCTCAGGCTGGTGACGGAGCTGCGCTGGCAGAAGTTTGTCATGTTCTACGACAGCGAGTATGGTGAGTTGTCAGGCAGGAGAGCCAGGGCTGCTCAGGGGCAGGGATGGCCAGATGCTGGGAGACCAGAGAGAGGGTGGGGCCCTGGACTGGTGGTGGGTGGTCTGTGCTGAGTGAGTCTCCAGGTGATAGGGTCAAACCTCAAGCTTCATGAGTCAGGAAGAGCTGTAAAAACAGCTCCCTAGATAGGCACTAAAGTTGCCTAGCAACAACACCTTATCATGACGGCTGAAGTTTGAATCATCTTAGAGGTTTCAATAAAATATTAATAAACTGCTGGCAGGGATCCAAAGGGCTGTGTGCTGGCACAGGTGGAGGCCGGCCAGCATGGTTCCTCCTGGAGGCTTCCTCTCCAAAGAGTGCCCTTCACACTGGACGATTGCCAGGCCTTCCTGGCTCCTTGCCTCCATCCATCCCAGTCGGCCTTCAGTTTCAGGGTTCCAGGCTGGGGCAAAGGTCGGGGGAGGAATGCCCTGAGTGTCATGGAGCCAGGCTGGGGTTGGTGGGTTGGGGACACTGGGTAGGGCTGGGCATGGCTTCTTTGAAGGCCTCTCATATGAAAAAAAATCATTTTCTTGTTAGGAAACCACAAAAATGGGTTTTGGAGAAATGGCTTCAGGTTTTCTTATGACTGCTCTGTAAAAACAGACTAGTCATAATCCTGAGATAGAATGGTTTCCATGTTTAGTGTTTAAACAATTTTTTTTTTGAAAATTATGAGATAACTTAGATTTACATGCAATTATAAGGAGCAACCCAGAGAGATCCAGTGTGCCCTTCACCCAGGTTCCCCCACGGTAACATCCTGCATAGCTGTAGTACAATATTGCAACCAGGATTTGATACAGCCCATAGGCCTTGTTCATATTTCAGTAGTGCATGTGATCTTGCAGGTATGGATTTATTGCTATGCGTTTTAAAAATCACATGTGTAGATTCCTGTGACCACCAGTCAGGATACAGAGTAGTTCCTTCACAAGGATCCCTATGCTACCTCTGTATAGCCACAGACACCCCCATAACATGTTAGAGGGTGCGGGAGACTGATGAGGGTTGGCAGCCCCACGGCCGGTGCCAGGATGGAATGGGTGGACCTTCGAAAGTCCCATTTTGTCTCTGGGTGATATAATTTCTTTGCCAAGAATGTAACTAAGAAAAGAAATCAGCATATGTTTGCATTTGCCTAAATACCCTTCTTCTCTAAGACTGGAAAGTTGTCCCCAGCTCTTGAGCAAATATACTGTTTGGAGTCTTCCAGGAAGAATTGAAAGAGCAAACAGTCACTGTGCTGAAATAAAAATGAGGTGGATGGGGACAAGGGTGGGACCCGAACTGGACTCAGTCCAAGACCTGGCCTCTCCCTTCCACCCTCCCACTCCTGCTCAGTCCCTGGCCCTTGGGGAGGAGTTGGAGGCTTTGTAAGAGCCCTAAGTTGCCTGCAGGGATCTTTCAGGGGCCAGGCCTTCCCCTGAGAGCCCTTGGGGCTGGTGGCTCAACCCCAAAGTCCAGCCTGCTCTGAGGCTGGGCCCTGTGGAGAGGCATGGACACTGCCAGATCCAGTGCTGTGATCCAGTGTGCCCAGGCCCTTCCCACCCCACTTTCTCTGGGCATCATTGCTCTGTTTCCAATCTGGCCTGCAGACACAGTTTTCCCCTAGAGCCTGGAAGGCGACCTTGATGGGAACCTCAGCTGCTGGGAGGGCAGGTGATCAGCTCTCTAGCCTGCCCACCCGTCTGTGCTCCTGTGATTCCTGCAGACTGAACAAGGCCTGGTAGCACTTGCCCAAGTCCTGTTTTCTTATTACACTCCTTACCCTCACTCTGCTCAAGATGCAGGTCCTCAAATAAAAATGTTCCTGAGCCCCACCTGTCCTACAGAGCTGGCAGCTTGGTTACATGCTCTCGCAGACATGCTCGTCCTGCCCTCAGCCTGCTCTCGGCTTGTCCTGACTCTCATGAGGGCTGGTCCTCCATGAGTGCTGGACTGCCTGGTGAGGCAGTGAAGTCTGGGAGAGTGGCTGTGTACTTCCCACCACAATGGCCCTGCTGCCTGCACGCTGCCTGGCACAGAGTAGCCCCTTGACACATTCATAGATGGGGACATGGAGTTTTCAAGCCATTTCAAACAAGACAAAGGAGGAATGGGGAGAAAGACAAGGGTATTGGATAGTCTGACCTCTGAATATGAGGTGGCAGGGAAGGGGTGTAGACTAGGAAACGGAGGTTTTATTCTGCAGACACATTTCCCCACCCCTCTTCTCTCCTCCACCCAGAATCTACAATGGGACCAAAAGCTGTGTTCCTCTTTTCTGACATGGACACCTTTGCTACCTATGGTGGGGTTGAAGTTAGTTTTCAACCAGACTGCTCCTTATCAGTAAGTCCATAAAGTTGCCAAGTGACCAGTAACTTTCATCTGGAGGACCACTCACTGTAGGTGGTTAATTGAGGCTGCTTGGGAGCTGTGCTGGGAAGGATTCTGAGTCTCTGTGTGGGCTCAGCAGCAGAAAACACCATGGTCGGCCTGTGAGGCTTCCATGGTGCAAGAGAGAGATTGGCAGAGACCTGTCATGTTTGCTGGTTCAGGCCTGGAGGGTGGAGGTGAGTGGAGAACCCCAGAGCTGGGGTTCTCAGTCAGAAGACAGCGTCAGAGCTGTGTGCCCATGGCGCTGTCCAGGGTGCTAGCCCTTCTGGCTCTCCGCTTGCTGGAGGCCAGAGAACTCTTTTATTGGATTCTGTGCAGGACCTCCTGCCTTTGCCTGCCCTGGTCATTGGCCTCCTGATGTGACAAGCAGTGAGGCTTGGTTTCTGCCTCTACACATTTTCTGTAAAATTTTAACTCAGTGCGCAGTGCTCGTCCTGGCTTTCCCCTCATGCCCAGCCCAGCTGCTGCCCATTTCCCACGTGCCTGAGCCAAGGCAACACAGCCTATCTGCTGTTTGATGCAGCACATTCAGCCCTCGGAGTGCGAGTGTGGCTGCTCCCTTGGCATGGCTGGCTGTGGCCTGTCCCAGTGTCACTTCTGGGTGGATACACATTGCCAATACAGCCAAGACAAACGGTGCCTCCGGAACACCTCAGGGCCCCTCCTCCCCCTGACTCACTGCAGCACTAGCTGCAGATGAGCCCAGTTAAAAAGCAAATTAAGTGTAAAGACTGTTCTATTCTTTCCAAAGTCAAACAGAAGTGGTTTGGGAATACAGCAACTTTTTTTCAATGTGATCTGCAAGTATCTTTATGTATTTTACTTCACTCTAGCCACCCAACATCCCTCTGAGGTCGGATTATCGCTACATTTTACAGATGAGGGAAATGAGGCTCAGAACGGTTCTTTTTGACTTTAGTACCCATGCGTTTAGCCAAGGCATCATCCTGTTTCTGTAATTTGGACCCTCTAGGCTCTAGCTTCCTGCTGCTGTCCCCAGCCAGTCAGAGTTGATGCCAAGAAAAAGGGAGGTAGTTTGGAAGGGACATGACATGCTTTAGGCTGGTGCACTCACTTCAGTGAGCATCACACATAGGCTTCCTCCTTTGTGGGGCAAGGCCTGATTCTTCCTCATTTGCTCATCAGCCTCCCTTTAAACCCAGGAATGTCCTGCCCCAGGTAGAGCCTGAGGACTGGGCATTTCAGTCAGGAGTTAGAGATCAGAGCAGGAAAAGCCATGGGCTCCAAGACAGAATTTGGCAGAAGGGTGAGAGAGGAGATGGTATGTATATGGTTTACAAGATGTACCATTTGGTAAAATTCCACTGAAAATACTTGTATGCTTGTTGTGACAGTGAAAGGAAAAATAAAAGAGAAGATGACATTTGAGAGAAAATTTGCAACATTAAAATACCAAAAGTTTGGATCAAAAAGAATGGAGAACTTTCTGAGTTGCCACTTCAAATGCTGGGATATTCATGTGTGTATGCATTGGCAGGGGCCGGGGTGGGGATGTGCTAGTAGCTGTATCCACAATTTCCCTCTAGTGAATAAATTTGGATGAAGGTTGTAATTATGATGAGCTCTTCGATATCATTGACTCATTCATTCAACAAATATTCACGGAATCCCTACCACATGCCAGGTATTTTGCTAGGCACTCATTTTCAAAGAAGACATAGATGGGTGGAGTAACTTGGCTAGTAATGCATGGGCTGGCATTGGAAGTCAGGGCCCAGGGCCCAGGGGCATCTCCAGGGCATGGCAGTCCCTTCCTGGCCTCTGGGCTAGCTTGCAGACCTGGGATGGGTTGGAAGCTGTGATTCCACAGAAACAAAACATCAGGGCTCTGTATGAGTAACTACTGTCTATTTGTACTAGTTTAAAAATTATTTTTTAATCGAAAGCTACACGTGGTTACAATGTATATGTTCAATTAAAAGACTAATAACCTGAAGACTCATGAACACACAATCAGTTTAAAAAATATCAAGGAGCCCTTGTGTGCTTTACCCTGACCATGTCTCCCCTACAGAGGGACTTAAACACTCTCCTGATTGTGTGCTAACAAGTCCCTCGCTTTCCTTGATATATTTTTTTTCTTTTTATGTGTCTGAAGTTTTGCCAAGTTGTATCTAAGCATGGAAATTTTAAATTTATGCCTCATATTTTTAAAACACTGTACATGTATTTCACTGTTTTAGAGGATCCCAAGCCAATGTCTTTTTTTTTGAGACGGAGTCTCACTCTGTCGCCCAGGCTGGAGTGCAGTGGCCGGATCTCAGCTCACTGCAAGCTCCGCCTCCCAGGTTTATGCCATTCTCCTGCCTCAGCCTCCTGAGTAGCTGGGACTACAGGCGCCCGCCACCTCGCCCGGCTAGGTTTTTGTATTTTTTTTTAGTAGAGACGGGGTTTCACCTTGTTAGCCAGGATGGTCTCGATCTCCTGACCTCGTGATCCGCCCGTCTCGGCCTCCCAAAGTGCTGGGATTACAGGCTCGAGCCACCGCACCCGGACGTCTTTTTTTTTTTTTTTTTTAACTTTTTTTTTAGGCTTAGTGGTACAAGTGCAAGTTTGTTACATAGGTAAACTCGTGTCGTGGGAGTTTGTTGTATGGATTATTTCATCACCAAGGTAGTAAGCCTAGTACCCATTAGTTGTTTTTCTTGATCCTCTCCCTCCTCCCACCCTCCAATCTCCATGCTCCCTCCACTCTCCACCCTCCCATAGGCCCCAGTGTGTGTTGTTCCCCTCTGTGTGTCCATGGGTTCTCATAATTTAGTTCCTGCTTAGAAGCGAGAACATGCCCTATGTGGCTTTCTGGTCCTTAGTTGGCTTGGGATAGTGGCCTGCAGCTCCATTCCTTGATAGTTTTATCATACAAGTATGGGGCCCATGGTTGGTTTGTGACTCATATATGTGGAATAACACTTCTGCATGCTTCTAGGATTGTTTTTTTATTTTCACTCATCATTAGGTTTTTGAGATTCATCCGTTTGATGCAGGTCGGTGTATTAATCATTTTTATTGCTGCACTGTATGCCCTGATTCATTTATCCACTTTATTGTCCATGGGCATTTGTGTTGTTTCCAGGATTTTGTTATTACCAACAATACTGGTAGGAACATTCTCATATTTGTCTTTTGGTTTTTGTGTGCAAGAGCTTTTCAGGGTCTATTCTGAGGAGCAGAATTGCTGGACTGTTGGGTCAGTGCGTATTTCACTTTATTAGGTTAGACCAAACTGTTTTCCAAAGCATTCCTAGCGATTCACACTACCACCTGCAATATGTGAGAGTTCCCCAAGTCCCCTAACCTCACCAACACTTGTCTTCTTGTTACTTTTAGGTTTCTAGTGCAAAATGTAATCTTATTTTGATTTTAATTTACATTTTCTTGATGATAGATGAGGTTGGGTATCTTTTTATATCTTTGTGGGCTATTTTCTCTTCTGTGAAACACCTGTTTACAGTTGATTTTTTTGCCCGTTTTTAAAATTGAGCCTTTTCTTTTTAAGCGTGGCAATATCTTCTTTAAGTTAATTGTTTGTCTTAGTGAACAGAAATTCTTTATTGTATTGTTGTCAAATGTAGTCATCTTTTTTCCTTTTTTTTTTTTTTTTTTATGGCCAGCTCTCTTGCTTGTCTTGTTTAAGAAGTCCTCTCCTACCCGCATGTCAGAAAGAAATTTTCCTGCTGAAACTTCCCTCTCTATGTGGAGAGCAGATATTGTCCACCTGGCTAGGTGTCCACAGCTAGGGTCTGGCCAGGCTGCGCCTGTCTCCCCTGCTCCTCTGTGAGCCTAGCAAGCCTACCTCTCTCAGCAGCTGTGGGTTGATATTCCTTCCACTCTGACACTGCTCCACTTTGCCGTGCCTTTGGGCCTGTCTTTTTCTTGGTGGTAACCGAAGAAAGCTCATGCAAATTCAGTGTAGCCTATGGCAAGGTGGTTAGGAAGAGCTTCCTGGAGGAGGTGACATTTAAGCAGGTGCTTAAATAGGAGTAGTTTTTATTTTTTGTTAGGCAATTAAAGGGCACTGGGGGCTGGAGGTGACATTTAAGCATGTGTTTAAATAGGAGTAGTTTTTATTTTTTGTTAGGCAAGCAAAGGGCACTGGGGTTGTAGGAAGAGTATTCCAAGCAGAGGGAAGAACTTGCTTCCCTCTTTCCTGAGGAAAGGCCTAGGAGCAATGGAGAGGAGGAAAGATCATATGGCTGGAATATGGGAATTGGCTAGGGATGAGACTGGAGAGACAGTCAGAGGAGACTTTAGATGCTCAGGATCCCCAGAAATCCCTGGGAGCCATACCTTGCTACCTTGGGTGGCACTCTTGGGTCCTGTTCTTTATACCCTGTCCAGAGATCTGAAGACAGACAAAGGCAAAGCCTTCATCTCTAGAAGGCTCTGGTCCTTTCACTGCCTTCTGTCTGAAGTCATTGTCTGCAGACAAAAGGGCAGAAACTGACACATTCTCAGGAATAATGATCTGTCTCAGGGCAAACCACAGCCCCAGAGTCTAAGCCAGATGTAGGGCCTGCATTTCCCAGATGACCCAGGCGTCATGCCAGCGGGTAACAGCTCCAGTCCCTCTAGCCCTTGCTTTGTCCTGGGTGCCCTGAAAGAGTGTGGAGCTGCCCTTGCTCACGTCATCCCAATAGCAACCCCACATGGTGGGTTCTGTATTCAGAGAAGTAAAGGGGTTTGCTCTAGGTCATATGGCTGGTGAGTGGGGGGCTGGCCAGCTCTGGTTCCCAGAGGGTCCACAGCTCTGTTCACAGCCTCTTGGCATATCTGTGAGGAGCAAACACTGTGGTAGAGTGTTTGCTTGATGTACTAAGATTTATTGTGGCATATTTGATGACATCAGAAATTAGCAACAATCTAAATGTCCATCTTGAGCAAATTGGTTAAATATATTATGATATGTACATTTAATGGAAAACTCTAGTTTATTATGTACTGAGTGGAAGTAGTTCCAAAACATGGCGCTGTTAGCTGACAATAGAGAAATGAGAATGGTGACGTAAGTGTTGCTTTGTGTACAAGTGAGCTTCTGTGTGTGTGTATCTGAGTGGACACACAGTCACTCCAAGGAAATGCTGTTTAAGGGAGGGAAACACAGTGGCTTGGACTGGGATGGGAGATGAATTTTTCACTGCATAACTTCTTGTACTTTTTGAGTGTTGCATCAAGTGTAAAAAATAAATGAGTAAGTAAAAAAATAAGCATGGATCAGCACCCCTCTCTGCCTCCTGCTTCCTATGCAAGGTGACTTCTCTGAGCTTCAGCTTCCTCATCTATAGGGTAATTTCTGAGCTGTAAGGGCAAAACACCCAGTAGAGTACCTGGCACATGGTAAGTGGTCTATATGATCACAGCAAACCATGCGTGGGGACCAGGAGTGGCAGGAACCAGAATTCTTCCCTCATGGCAGTGCGTAAGGGCACTAGGCAACTTTGGTAGAATCTTGGTGCAAGAGATTTGGCTGTTTGCTCCTCCAGTCAGGCTCAGGATAACCCTTGCATTTAATAGTTAGGGGCGTGGCATCCAGAGCAGTCTTCTTGTTGAATCCCAGCTCTGCTGCCTTAGCTGTGTGACATTGGGCAAGTCACTCAACCTCTCTGTGCAACAGTTTTCTCATTTGTAACATTGCGATACAGTACTCATTTCTGCCTGATGGGGTTAATGTGTGGATTAAATGAGTCAATAGATGTCAGGGGCTTAGCTCAGTACCTGGCAGGTGGTAACTGCTCAGTAACACTTACTACTCTGGAGCTGTGCCCAGCGGTGGTCCCATTGCTGTCCATTCTTCCTTGGCTGCCCAAGGCAGACCTGGTGAATCCCAGTCCTGGCTTGTTCAGCATCCCAGAATGCAGCTGTATTTTGGTTGTGTTCTTGGTGCTTGGGGAAACACAGAGAGCTTGGGGGTCAGCTCTCTCACCTGCAGGGTATACACCTTGCCCTATGGAGGAGCTGAGCTGCCAAGGCTTCCCCAAGGTCTCCTTGCACAGTCACAGGTGGCTCTGAAGAGCCATCGTGCCTTCTAAGCTGGACAGCTTAACTGGTTTTCATAGCAAATATCTGTTGGGATCTCACCCCCAGAGTCTTCCTGAAATAAAATTCCCTGAAAGAAAGGGAATTATTAGGGCAAATGTTACTTTATAATCAGTGCTCCTTGCTGACGTCTCCTTTGCGGCCCCTGGCAAAGCAGTCCAGATGACTGAACTGTCATGCCCGCTCTCATTAATAACACACATTGGATCATTATGGCATTAGTTTAAATTGAAGTAATACATACTTTTTTCAGACGAAATGAGTAAGTGGGTTTAATTGCTAGGAAACCTACGGAAGAAGTTTGACAATAACTTTACCTGGACGAGTGTTTTGGGTTTTGTTCTTCGATCTAATTACAAAGTAACTGTACTTTAGGGTGTGTTAATTGTAGTGTGCACTAGAAGATTACAGTTTATTAACTCTGAAGTTCCCTCACACCTCTGTCAGATTCCAGAGTGCGTCTGGAGAAGTGAGGAGATGCCTGATACAGGCGTGGATAGAGGACTGGAAAGTGAGGCTTTGCCGACTCCCACACATGCCCCAATGTGCCACTGGGTCCTGCTGGAGTTGAGGGAGCAAGAACTTGGCCAGATCTTCCCCTATTTCCTCTTCTCACCACACACTGTTGTGCCCTTGCAGGACCAGTGCAGGCTCCTGTTGATATCCCTCTTCTGCCAGACCCACACTCCCCAGACCTCCTTCACCCCACACATGAGAGGGAACAAGGGAGATGTGTTGTTAAATACTAGAATTTCAGGAAGGGTACCACTGAGATGTGGCTGCAGACTTCTGAAAGGATCACTGGTCCAGATGGGACCTCCCCTCCTCCCTCTCCCTGTCTGCTCCCCTCCAGCTCCGGCTCCTTGGTGCTCCGTGAGCGTGCCCGGCACAACTTGCTGCAGAGACTTTGGACTGGCTGTTTCCTCTGCCTGGGACACTCTTCCTGCATGTGCAAACGTCCGCAAGCTGCACCTTTGGGGCTTTGCTTCAATTCCGTCTATCCCTTGGGGCCTTCCCTTTCCAATGTATTTAAAAATGGAGCTCTATTTTCTCTTGGCACCCCTTTCTCCCTTTTTTCATTGAATTTATTCCCATTTACTCAGTTTTTGATGTCTGTCTTTCCCCAACTAGAATGTGAGTTCCATGCAGACAGGCAGTTTTGTTTGCTTAGATGAGTGATACTGGACCCACAGCGTTTAGAACAGCACCTAAAGCTTAGTAGGTGCTCATTAAATATTTGATGAGTGAATGAATGGATATTTGGGGGTGTTTCATTGCCCATTTATTGGCCTAGGAGCATTTGTTTCTTTCCTTGAGTTTACCACACAGCAGTAATATATGCTTCCTATGGAGTCCGAGGATGTGCAAAGGCAAAGCCCCTCCCTCCTCCACTTTCAGCAGAGCACTGGCTTGTTCAGCCTGCTGTGTTTCTGTCTATACCTTCCTCCTTGTCAAGTGTGTAGACTGCCTGTGTTTGCCAGGGGTAAGGACTAGATCGTAGTTTAGATGTGCCCAGCCCCTAGAAAAGTTCTTCCCATAGCTTCAAGAAAAGAATGACTGCAAAACACATATGAATCACAGTGAGATGGCAACGGTGCTGCTAAGGTCTGGTGGGTGAGCCTGGCTTGTGTTGGAAGACTTAGTTCTCTTCCTGGCTTTGTCTTTTTCTAACGTGCCTCTGGGCACACTGACAACTCTTTCTGATCCTTTGTTTTCCCACTTTGGTAGTGGGGATAATAAAAACGCCCACCATGGAAGGTTCCTGTGAGGCTGAAATGAAATGAAATGAAGTGATGGATTTGAGAGTGATTGCGCTCCCCAAGGTCCCAGACCATTTCTCGTTTTTCTTACTCCTCCGCAGTACCCAGGACAACACTGGGTACAAGGCCTGTGACTGAGCCAAGTGCTGAACAAACTGTGCTGGGATCCCTGAAGCCTAGAGCCCCAACTCTGTCCCGGGAGGCAGTGGGTTTTGAATTACAGCTGGGAGCAAGAGAGCTTCTGCAGATGGAGGAAACCTGTGACTAAAATGCCAGGGTGTGAATGGCATGGCATATTTGAGAGGGAGGAGGTACGGAGGGTCAGTAGCTTATGGGAAAGGATGAAGGGGTCCATGGAAGGGAAACTGCACTGGCAGTCCCAGAGGCCAGGTCGTCGTGTCTGTCGTAGGGTTTTTCTCTTCTGATGTGAGGCATGTGCTGTGACGTTGAGGCTTGTCCTCTGTGTGCACTTTCTCCTGTGTAGTAAGGATGCTCAAGAACAGAAGCCCGTCCTCTCTGGTTGCATTACTCTGGAATGTTAAAAGGATGAAATTGCCTGTATCTTGTGTGGCTAGTTCTGGACTGCAGGAAGCCTGGTGGTTTTGATCCAGATGGCAACTTCCTGCCCCATATTTCCTGCAGAAGGCTCTGCGAGTGGTGACAAGGCTACTTAGAACCAAAAGGTGGGGGTCATGCCCAGACACAGCCATGTGGGTAACATTATGTCTCCTCTCAGCTCTTCATGTACCCAGTTCCTTGCTGGAAGTTAGTCTCTTACCCACCTGATGGCGTGGTCGCCATGGGGGCTTGTTTGCTGCCAACCCCCAGCCAGCATAGGAGGCTGCACGTAAGTCTGGCACGCTGCCTCTGATTTTTGGTTTGATTGTTTCAGGTTGCATTATCTGCCTGTTTGCTTATTTGTTTATTTCCTGTGATATTCAGAGAGGATTTGCAGAGGCTTCTAATGTCTTCTTAGAGAGACACTGAGGTTAAGAAAGCAGCTGCATTAGAAAATCAAGTGGTGCCAAGGACGGCTGTGGTCATGCTCTTCTGGCAGCCACAGGTTACAGAGACCACAGTCCCTGGGTGGGAGGAAGCGGAGGGACCAGGCCCCCCTCAGCACTGCAAATAATCCTCCCTGAGGGACCTGATCTCTGCAGGAGACCCTGAAGGACAGAATGGATGGGAATTCCGGCTCAACCTTTACAGCAAATGCAGAAGTGGGTTTTGCTTGGCTGTTTCTCATTCAAGCACAGTCGCTGACTGCCTCTCATGGCTCAGCTGATCCCAAGCTGGAACTTACCATTCCTGGAAGAGAGTAGGAATAGGACTTGTCCCTGCCTAAGCTTCCTCTGGGCCGGACTTGTAGCGGGTCACAGTAAGGGTGTGTGTTCCGGCACTCCTTGCTGCCCATGGAGGTGTGTTCCGGCACTCCTTGCTGCCCATGGAGGTGTGTTCCGGCACTCCTTGCTGCCCATGGAGTGAGGCTTCATGTTTCCATTCAGTTTAGTTCCATTGGACAAATGTCCTCCGAAGGCCTTTGCAGTCCCAGGTGCTGAGTGGGGCTCAGGAGGAGAGCACGGCAGGCATGGTCCCTGCCCTGATAGGAACTGCTGTAAGTGGGACAAAGGGTGTGATGGGGGCTGTGCAGTGCTCGCCACAGAGCCGTAGCAGAATCTGGGGAGGCCTTCATGAGCATTGGTGGCTGAGTCCAGTCCTGATGGGGTGAGGAGGGCGGAGCAGAGACCAGCCCAACGTGAGGGGTTCCAGCAGGGCAGAGGGGCTGCCTTGTATTCTCAGGGGAGTGGGAAGATGTGGAAGGGGAGACCACTCTGCTTTGGGACTTTTGCTTTGAAATTATTTTTATCATATACATAAGTCATATGCAAAATGAATATGCTCTTGTTGAAAAAAAATTAAAACAACATAGTCATTTAAAACAAAAAGCAAGCACCCATTAGGCACGTGTTCTCCCTCTCCCACCTATCTGTCTTCCTCTCTTGAGGTGAGTAAAGGCCTTGCCTGGACATGCCACATGTGCATACAGACACAGTGCTTTGCAGACGCAGAAGGGGGAACATGTCCCGGGCATTGTTTGGTGACATGCTTTTACTTGATGGGCTTTGCAGCTTTTGCTCCATATTGCCCACTTTGTTCTACCCCATTCTTTTTGCCTGCTGCACAACATTCTGCAGGGTGGACCCCATGGGCTTTATTCCTCCATGTCTTGATTCAGGTGGCTTCTAGTTATTGGCTGTCACAGAGGGCTGCAGTGCGCAGCCATGGACACACATCCTCATGCATGTATCTAAGTACTTCTAGGGATTGGATTGCTAGAAAGCAGAGCAGCTGGGCTGCAGGGGATTCTGTTTTCAAATTAGGAAGCTAGAAGACAGTGATGAGATGCCAGTTACCAAAATAAGGCAGGGAGAGGAAAGTGTTCTGGAGGAGAACAGACCTTGTTCTGGCCCCTGTTGTTTCCATTCTTGGGTGCCATCTTGCTTAGAAATGTGATTGGACAGAAAGTCAGGGACAAAATCCAAAATCAGAGAACCAGATAAAATGCAGCAAGGACCCACTTAGGCCGGCAGCAACTCTTGTGAGAAGCGATTTGAGGGTTGAATTATCTGCAGCTTGGTGGGAGTGAGCGGTGGGAATGAGCAGTGGGAGTAAGCAGTGGAAAGGAGGGAGGGAGGTGGTGAGGACTGGGTAGTCCCTGTGGTGTGTCCTGCACCGAGGGACATGCCTCTCTGGTGGAATGGAGACAAGCTGGCAGGAATTCAGAAAGGAGGGATTCTGAGGTCGCTGACAGGCCTGGAGCTAGGGGAATGGGCTAATGTGAGCCGAGGGGTCCCAGGACTGGGACTAATGAGGAAATGCTGCAGAGAATAGAGTGCGGTATGTCAAGGAACTTTCCAACTATCAGAGCCGATCTGAACTGGAAGGGACTGCCTCTCTTCCCCAGGGACCCACTCTGGGTACTATGGCAGGAAGGGTTCTTAGCTCTGGTGTGCCCACAAGCCCCTGGCTGATTGGCCATCATGAGATAGGGGTTCTCCCCAGAGACCCTGGCACGGTTTCCCCAGGCCTAGAGGCTCACCAAAGGCCATATGGTTGAGCTTTGCTAATGGATCATAAAGAGAATAACGTGCCCTGCACTGCTTCTCCCAAAGGAAGCAAATCAAACATTCACTGTGTAGTTACTCTGTGCCAGGCACACAGCCACAGTTCCTGTCTTAGTCTTTATAGTAACTCAACAAGGTAGGCATCTGCAACCAGGTCACATAGGGAGCAGACTGGGGGGACCCCAGCTGTAGGTGGCGATTCAGATCTCAAGCTCTCACTCTCCTGATTGCAGCCCAACCACCCTGAGCTACAGGTGAGCGTGTTCCGGATACCATGCCCTGGGAATGAGGAGAGAGTGGAGGGTGTAGGTAGGGTGAGCTCCTGAAGCCCTGAGTTAGGAGATGCTGAGGCTGGATGGGGCTCAGGGAACTGGGAGGCATTTTTTCATTGCCTCACCTTCTCTTCTGTTCTCCTTGCTCCCCATCCTCACGGACTCTCCTGAGACACAAGAGCTAGCCTCTCACATGTGCCATTTGCAGAGGGACCTGCACACAGTGGAGCCTTAGGCCTGGGATTTGGGCTCTGGGAGGCTGCATCCTCACTGTGGGGCCTTTAAGGATTTTGTTGCTGGAGACCCTCATGGTTCTGTGGAATCACCACATATATAAGTGTGAACATCACCTGTTGGCCCTGGTCCTGTGTGCTGGATTCTACCTGTGCTCTGGTGGGAAGTTCCTACTTTACTTTTGTAGTTTTTTTTTTTTATTGTGGAAAAATATACATACAACACAAAATTTACCATGTTAGCCATTTTAATGCACAGTTCAGCGGCATTAAGTACATTCACCTTGCAGTCACTACCATTCATCTCCAGAAGGTTCTCATCTTTCCAAACCGAAATTCTACTCATTCAACAAACACCCCCATTCCCCCCTCCCTTCAGCCCTCCGTACCCACTGTTCTCCTTCCTGTCCCTGTGACTTTGACTGTTCTAGGGGCCTCATGTAAGTGGACTCGTACTGTATTTGTTCCTTGAGACTGACTTATTTCACTTGGCATAGTGCTCTCTACGTTCCTCCACACTGAGGCATGCGTCAGAACGTCCTTCCTTTTTCAGGCTGAGTAATATTCCATTGTGTGGATAGACTGCATTTTATTGATCTATTCATCCATCAATGGACGCTTAAGGGTCGCTTCTACCTTTGGTCCACTTGGCTTTCTGAGGGTGTTGGGAGAGGAATGTTGTCTCTTGGAGCCTCTGTGTGTGTGTGTGTGTGTGCAGGTGTGCGTGGGTGTGTGTTGCTGCAATAGGATTGTATGTGTTTGTGTGTGGTGGGCATTTTCATGCTACACTATTTGGAAGACATCCATTCATCCTTCATTCTGCCACCAAAGTCACCTTCCTTAACTCACTGCCATGCTTAGACCCCTGAATGGCTACCCATCTCCTTAAGGATCAAGTTCAGATCCCTTCTCACAGTACACGGGGCCTCCAAGGTCTGTCTCTCCCTGGCCTCTTCTCTCATCACTCCCTCAAGACCTCTGTGTCCCAGTGATGCAGGATGGATCAGCAGGGGTGCCATCAGGAACACATGGTCTACTCTAGGTCATTCAGAGGAGGGGATTTACCATGAGGAACTACTGACAGGTGTTGGCAGAGGTGAGGACAGGTGGAGTGGAAGCAGCCCAGACTAACAACTGGGCAGGGCTGAAGGGGCTCCCAGGACTCGAGGGATGAATGGGAGAGATGGTCCTGGAGCCATGACTGCCCAGTGGGTATTGAGACCTCATAGAGGGGCCACCCTGAGGGAACTGGGAGCATGTGGGAGACCCAGCCATGGCCAGAGACACTGGAGGCAGAGAGAGGATGAAATACGTGGCTTCCTCTTCCTCCTGTCCCTGAGTCTCCTGATCATGCTTCTCAGTGG
The DNA here is from genome assembly GCF_007565055.1 of Rhinopithecus roxellana. Classification (NCBI taxonomy): domain Eukaryota; kingdom Metazoa; phylum Chordata; class Mammalia; order Primates; family Cercopithecidae; genus Rhinopithecus; species Rhinopithecus roxellana. The sequence continues at coordinate 5,723,736 of NC_044559.1, forward strand.
TCAGTGGCAACCAGAAGGATAGGGAGTCTGGGAAGGGGAGTTTTTTTCTGGGGGAGGGGTGGGCACTCCAGAAGGCAGAACAGGGGAGGGTGGGGGATGGATGTGACTACAATCTGCACTCTCCACCACACCCAGGGACTCACCTTCCTGAATGTGTCCCAGTCACACCCCACCATCCCACATGGCTCCCCGACCCGGACCAGCCACCTCACTGCCTGAAAGCTATTCCTCCATCCTCAAGACTTATTTGACTGTCTCCTCGTTTGGGAAGCTTCCTCTGTTCTCCTTGTTCCCCTGCCAGGTGGACTGTCCCTTCTCTGGGTTCCACAGCTCTCTGTGCATCTCACCCCAGGTTACTGGGCCATAATTACTCACTTCTTTTCTCCCTCCCTCTGGACAGTAAGCTCCTCCAGGGTGAAAAGCCTGCTTTACCTGACTTTGAGTCTCTGGCATCAAATGCGTGTAACAGGCCTGAGCAGATGCTTATTGTGTGATTCAGCAACTAGGTTAGAGGTGACAGAAATAAAAAGCCCAGAGATCTGGAGCTGTCTCTCTCTCACACACGCATATATGCATGTGTGTTCACACAGGCATATGCATTTGAGCACACACAGATGCATGTGTGCATGCATGTACACACTCATGCATGCATGCATGACTATGCACACACGTGCACATAGACACGTGCATGTAAACACCCACACATCTGAAGTGCCTGTGGTCATTAAAGTCAGAGGCGCAGATGAATGTGATCTGAGGCTAGCTATGAATCTTGCTAACAGTCACCAAGAAAGATCAATAAATTTACCTCCTTTCTTCTAAGTTGGCACAAGGTTTCACTGGAGGGCCTCAGGCAGCTTAAGGTGAAATTCTTCCTGAGGTCTTCCTTCTAGCCTGGCCTGTGCAGGGAAGGGAGAGCCAGGTGAGCTCCAGGGGCCCTGCACACCTGCAGGATGGGGATGGGCATGTCAGGGGTGCCTTTGGTCCATCTTGGACCTATCCAGATCTTGGCTACTGCCACTGCAGTCAGAGGCCCTGGCTACAGAGCCAGGCTATAGCCATGGGGCACTGCCCAGCCCCTCCCTGACACCAGCATAGCCAGGCTTTGTGGGCCCCCACACCTGTTGTGGGGTCCGGGGGCAGCAAAGGGAGGAAGCATGTGGGGTGCCCTGGAGCCTGTGCACAGGGTCTCGTGCGAGCCACCGTGCCACCTCTTCCCAATTCCGTGTTTGGTGACAGCACTTCAATCAGTCCTGGTGGGAATATTTACTCCGCGGAGGCTAGTAAGTGCCGTACGTCAGAGCTTCTTATTCTGGAGGGCCGGTTAAGATCACACCATGTGTCCCACTCACAGAGTGTTTGTGACCTGCTTGGGGGTGGGTGACCAGATGGTGACACACAGGATATTCAAGGTAACAGTGTGTGTTGAAGGGAAAGCAGGAGCCTGGGGCTGAGTCACGGAAAGCGTGCTGTGGACTTCCACTGGACTTTGGAAGGCAGGGAGGGCTTAGGCAGAGGGAGACAGAGGTGCCCAGGAGGGGAACAGCCTGAGCTCAGAGAAGCACGAGGGTCAGAGAGTGGGGCGTTAGCAAGGAGGGTTAGGTGAGTTTTCAGGCAAAAGAGAAGGGCCTGGAGAGCCATGTTAGGAGTTGGCCTTTGTCCTTGCAGGGAAGGGGTTCTTAGTGGGTACAAGAGCCTCCTCCTACCTCTGGCCCTGGGGACATTTGGCAATGTCTGGGGACATTTGTGTTTCTCTGTCATAACAGGGGATGGGGAAGAGTACTAGTGGCCTCAGTGGGTAGAGGCCAGGGTTGCCAATAAACATCGCACAGCACCCGCTTAAGACAGCCCTTGACAGTAAAGATCTTTCTGGCCTCAAATGTCAATAGTAGGTAACAGGGCATAGGTAATAGGGAGCTATTGCAGGTTTGTGGTCAGGGATCTATAAAATTGTGTTTTCAGTGCAGTTTGTGGAATAGAGTGGAAATGCATGCATGTGGGGTGTGTGTGTGTGTGTGTGTGTGTGTGTGTGTGTAGAGGGTAGGGATGCTGGGGACAGGGAGACCATAGGCAGGGGAGTAATGAGTAGGCTGTGTCAGGATTTCTGGGATGGTGATGAGGGCTTACTGGGGGTGGTAGCAGTGAGATCACAGCAGAGAAGACACATGGGACTTTGTAACAGGAAGTGATGTGAGCTGGAAGCAGACTGGTTAAGCCAGGTGAAATGGGAAGGTTGACATCAGAAGTTCCCCAAAGGTCCCATCACTAGCCTAGGAGGCCAGGGGCTCCATCATCCTGAAGAATACGAGAGAGTTGAAAGGAATGATGGCAAACCAGAAAAGGACTCTGGTTTGAGTCCTGGATTCCAGGGTCACAGAATGTCTGAGCTGCAGACATGACCCCCCCCTTTTAGAGAAGGGGAATAGAGCTTTGAAAGTGCCAGCAGGTGCCTGTGGGTGTTGAGATGCAGGAAACCAGAGGGAAGTGCCTTTGGATGGTGGAAAATGGGTGTTTCAGAAATCTGCCTGCTTCTTCACTGGTGTGGGTCAGGAGAGCCCTGGGCCTGGCAGAGTGGGGCTTCAGCCACAGCTCTCCCTGTGTCAGACACTTGGTTCCCCCTGTGGCTCCTTGTGGTTAGAGTTCCAGAACTGGGCTCAACTTGTGCTCTGACACTTGTCTAGTTGGACCACTCTGACCTTCAGAGTCTTCATTTATCAAACAGAGATAACACTGGCACCAATCCCATAGCTTAAATAGTGGATTAAATGGGATTACTGATGTGCCTAGCACAGGGCCTGGCACATTTGGGGGTCTGTTATGGTTATTCTTTAATAGAGGAGGTTGGCAGTGGTGGGTGATGGACGATGAGAAGAGTAGATATGTGTCCTGTAGCCCCAGGACAGCCCTGCCAACCTGCTTGGGCCCCGAGGGAGAGGGAGGTGCTGTAAATGCTTGTCCTCATCCCTCCCAGCCCTCTGGCACCCTTCCTGTATGCCTTGGGCACAGAGGCTTCTCTATTCCTCAGGGAGTGGGTCTTGGCAAAGGAACCTGTTTCTAGGCTCAGACAGTGGGCTGGCAGGGGGATGAGGTAGCTTGGCAGAATGGAAGGTATGGGCAGGCCAGGCCTAGCAGGGGCTGCTCTCCTGGTGGGCTGCAGCTCCCATTTTCCCTCTGGCCTGGTTTGTTGGGGGATGAACTGGTCCCTGAAGGGAGAAGAGCCTGAGCCCTTATTGGCATGGGGATGGCATCAGCATAGCTGAACAGACATTCTAGCCATGCAGGGACTCAACCTTGTGCTAGGGGAAAAGTGGGGTTTAGATGTATGCAGCTTTTCTACTTATTATCTGGGCACCTTTGAATTAACTTATCTTTCCATCTGTGCAATGAAGAACTGGTACCCAACTTGCTGCAGTCCACATAGGAGCCATACACGCTCACACCTCTATTCATTTCACCATGTGTGTCACTCATCAGTACTAATTGAGGATCTGCACTATAAGGAGCTGCAGAGGATGGACAGGGCAGGGCAGGGCAAAGACCTGGAGTCCTCCTGGAGTCTTCACCCAGCCCTTCCATCACCCACCAATGGGCCTTTGGTGGGTCTCTTCCTTCAAGACTTATTTCCCTTCCTTCCACCAATTAGGACAGGGCTAGGGGTGGTCCCTGTGGCTCTGACATCTCTAGTTATGTGTCTTATGTAGCATCTGTGAAGTAAAAGCTCTTTAGGAGATGGGTGGTGGGAGCTTCTTGAATTATTCCTCCCATGTAGCTGCTTTATGGAAATGAGCCGATAATGGCCAATTCCATGTGCAAATCAGCTCTGGGCTCAGCTCAGCCTGAGCAGGCGTGATGCCTCCTGCACTATAAATACCTCCCCTGGAACTAGGGCAGCCCCAAGAGTAGCCCCAGTGCTTCTCAGCATGCACAGATGCCAAGAACATCACCTGTTCTTCCTGGGGCTCCCCACCCTCTGGCTGCTCCTTGGAATCTCACATTTCCTGGTCTAGTTCAGTGCTGGGTCCCTTAGGTATATTTGTTAATTCTCATAAAACCCTGGGAAGATAATGCAATTAGCAGCACTGGATGGTGATTTAGCACTAAGACTCTGGTGCTGACTGTCGGAGTTCAAATCCTGCCTCCAGCCTTTCTAGGTAGGATGAACTTGGGTGAGATACTCAATGTCTCCACGTCTCAGGTTGCCTATAGGCATCTACATTGGAGCCTTCTTGTAAGGCATAGAGAGCTGGCACCACAATAACACTCAGTGCCTGTCCCATAGAAAGTGCTTATCAGATGCTTGATATTATTATCAACCCCATTTTACCAATGAGGAAATGGAGACTCAGGGAGGTGAAGTAATTTTTCTGAGGTCGCAGAGACAGCAAATGGCAAAAGAGGTCTGACCCCCGCCCCGCCCCCAATGACCATGCTTTTCCTACCACAACCCACCTGGATCTCTGTCCTCTGGGGATGGTCAAATGATAAGGTAAAAGCTAAAAGGGATTTGGGGCTACCTTTCCTTGGCTCTTCTCTGGAATGTCCACCAAGTCATTGAGTGTCATAGAAAACCTGGTTTCCCCAGCTTAAAATTCTAAAGCTAGTCCAGAGGAACATTTGGTTCTGCCTGGGAGTTAGTCTCTGTACCTCAGTTTGCTTCTCTCTAAATGAATAGATCAGATCTGCTGGACTCTCTTGTGACTGCATTGATCTCTGTGTTTTGTGGCTATGGTGTGCTTCTTATGTGCTCTGGGGTTGTTACCCAAGGAAGTGATGAAATGGTTGCTTGTCATGGGGACAGGAAAGAAGGAGCATTTGAGTAATCACTGCATGCCAGCATTGGGTTTAGTGTTTAAAAAACTGGCCCCATTGAGTTTTCATAACACCCCGGTAAGTTAGGTACTTTTGGCACCATTTTCCAGATGGGAAAACTGAGGTTCAGGCAGGTTATTGAACTTGATTGAGGTCACCCATCAAGATAAACAAATACTGGTGGCTATGTGGCTTGAAGTCCCCTTGTCCCTTAGGAAAGCAGAAAGTCCTCAAATTACCTGAGCTTCCACCTAGGAAGCTAGGAAAAAAGAGCAAATCAAATCCAACATAAGTAAAAGAAAGAATAAATGAAGATTAGAGTGGAAAATGATGAAGTGGAAATCAGAAAAACAATAGAAAAAATAAATGAGACAAAAAGCTGGTTTTTCATGAAGGTAAAATTGATAAACCTCTGAACAGACTGACCAGGAAAATACAAGAGAGAAGACACAAATTACCAACTTCAGAAGTGAGAAAGGTGATATCACTATAGATGCGAGAGACATTAAACAATGATAAGGGAATATTTTGAAAAACGTCATTCCTTGAAAGACACAAATTACTAAAGCATAATCCAGAAGAAATAGAAAGCCTGAATGGTCACATACTGATTAAAGAAATTGAATTTCTAGTTTTAAAACCTCTGAGAAAGAAAACTCCAGACACAGATAGCTTTGCTGTTAATTCTGCCTAATATTTAAGAGAGAAATATTTCCAATTTATGCCAATTTATCCAGAAAACTGAAGAGAATACTTCCCAACTCATACTATTAGATCAGTGTTATCCTGGTACTAAAACTGACCAAAACGTGACAAGCAAATTAAACTGATGTCCTTCATAAGAACCTCAACAAAAGATTAGTAACAATATATAAACAGAATACTTCATTGTGAGCAAGCAGGGCCTAGTCCAGTAATACAAGGCTGATGTAACATTCAAAAATCAAGTGACGTAATCCCCCATTATTATAGACTTAAAAAGAAAACACATATGATTATGTTGCAGCATTTGATGAGATCCAACATCCAGTTATGTTAAAACTCTCAGCAAACTGGAGATAAATAACTTCTTTAACTTCATAAAGGGAATTTATAAACAATTCACGAGGAACATCATACTTAATAGTGAAAGACTATATGCTTGTCCCTTGAGATCAGGAGCAAGACAGGATGTTTACTCTCACTGTATCTATTCAATGCTGTAGCTGAGGTTTTAGCCAGAAAAGTAGGCAAGAAGAAGAAACAAAGACTCCCAGATTGGAAAGAAAATGTGAACACTTTAAATTTACTGATTATATGATCATCTTTGTGAAAAATTTAATGGGATCTACAGAAAAGTACTAGAATTAACAAGTGAGTTTAGCAACATTGCAGTCTAAAAAATATACAAAAATCCATTGTATCTACATACTAGCAATGAACAATTGAAATCAAAATAAAGAAGAATACTATTTACAATAGCATACAAAATGGGAACTATTTAGGGATCAATCTGACAAAAATCAACAAGATCTGCACACGGAAAACTACAAAACACTGCTGAGAAAAATCAAGATAAATGGAGAGACATACTGTGTTCGTGGATTGGAAGACTCATTACTGTTAAAAATATTAGTTCTCCCCAAATTAATCTATAGGTTCAATGCAATCCCAGTAGAAATCTCAGCATGCTTCTTCTTTTTGGTAAAAATTGCTAATTGTAAAATTTGTATGGAAATGTAAAGTACCTAGGATAGTCAAAACAACTTTGGAAAGGAAGAATAGACTTGAAGGACTAACACAACATGACTTCAATTTCAATTTCACTACATGACTATATGTTTTCAATGATCCATTGCTAGTTTATAGATACAATGGATTTTTGTATATTGATGTTTTTATACTGCAGGGTTGCTAAACTCACTTGTTAATGCTAGTAGGTTTTTTGTAGATTCCATTGAGTTTTGTACATAGATCATCATATGATCAGTAAACTAAAAGTTTTAGTTTTTCAGAGTTATAGCTTCAAAACATTTAAAAGCTACAGTAATCAATACAGTGTGTTTTTGTGTGAACACAGAGAGACAGATTACTGGAACAGGAGAGACAATCCAAAAATGGACCCCCACTTATATGGACAATTGATTTCAACAGGGTTGCAAAGGCAATTCAGTGAAGAAAGAATAAATAACCTTTTAAACAAATGGTGCTGGGACAACTAACTTTCTGTGTGCAAAAAAAGAAATATACTTCATTCATCTTGCCCATATGGAAAAATAAGTCAAAATGCTTCACAGACACAAGAATAAACCTTAAAAATGTAAAATTACTAGGAGAAAACACAGTGGAAAATCATCATGACCTTAGATTAGGCAAAGATTTCTTAGATGTAACACCAAAAGCACAATCCATAAAATAAAAAAATTGATAAGCCAGATTTCATTAAAATTAACTTGCACTCTTGAAAGATACTGTGAAGAGGACAAAAAGCCAAAATTGAGGAGAAATATTTATGAATCACATAACTGATAAAGAAATCATGTATAGAATATAAAAAAACTCTTAAAACTCAGTAATAATAAACAACACAGTGAGAATTGGGCAAAATGTTTGAATAGACACTTAACCAAAGAGGATACGTGGATGACAAGCACATGGAAAAATGCTTATTATTGATTAAGAAATTGCAAGTTAAAGCCACAGAACATGCTATGTCATAACAGTGATTAGAATTGCTAAAATTAAAGATGACTGACTATACCAAGCATCAGGAAGTTTATGGGGCAACTGGAATTCTCATTTACTGCTGGGGGGAATGTAAAATGCACTACCAGTTTGGCGAACTGTTTGGCGGTTTCTTAAAAAGCTAAACATATACCTATCATATCAGTCATTCTACTCCCAGGTATTTACCTGAGAGAAATGAAGGCACAAGTCCACCTGAAGATTTCAGTAGCAGTTTAATTCATAATAGCCTCAAACGGAAAACAACCAAAATGTCCATCGGCAAGTGAATGAATTAAAACATTTTGGGCTGGGCGTGGTGGCTCACGCCTGTAATCCCAGCATTTTGGGAGGCTGAGGCAGGTGGATCACTTGAAGTCAGGAGTTCGAGACCAGCCTGACCAACATGGTGAAACCCCGTCTCTACTAAAAAGACAAAATTAGCGGGGTGTGGTGGCGCATGCCTGTAATCCTAGCTACTTGGGAGGCTGAGGCAGAAGAATCACTTGAACCTCAAAGGTGGAGGTTGCAGTGAGTTGAGATCATGCCATTGCGCTTCGGCTCGGGCAACAAGAGTGAAACTCTGTCTCAATAAATAAATAAATAAATGAATAAATAAATAAATAATTGTGGCACATTTATACGATGAAATACTACTCAGCAATAAAATGGAATCAATTATTGGTACAAGCAACAACATGGATGAATTTCAAAATAATTAGGCTGAGTGAAAAAAGACAAAAAGAGTACATACTGTGGGATTACATTTATACAAAACTAGAACATAGAAACTAATCCACAGTGACAGACTGCAGATCAGTGGTTGCCTGGGGACTGGGGTGGGGGATAGGGAAAGAAAGACCACAAAGAAGCACAAGAAAATTCAGTATCCTGATTGTGTAATGCATATGTCAAAAATGCATTAAAAATTTACATTGTAATACGTGCAGTTTATTGTATGTTGCACATTCGTACCTCAATAAAGCTGTTGAACAAATTCCATTGCCTTTTCCTGATACCATGCTGCCTATCACAGGGGTTCTGTGTCCACGCCAAAGAAACCATCACACCTGAATTCATTCAAATAATCGCATATCCCTTATGGTCTGCAAAGACTTGTTAGTTTGAGAATCCATCTGTGTAATGTCTACCACATAAGCAAGCTGTGCTGGCTTGTTGGAATTCCTGTCACACACAGGACAGAAAGGGTAGACCAGTCAGGATTATATTATAGCAGGGCCCCCAAATGCAATGAGCAATTTCAACTACTAGTCCTTGAAATGTATGACAAAGGAAGCTAAGTGCATTGCGATCTAGAAGCTGACATCACAGTTTTTAATCTCCATGTTATAATTTTCTTCCTTTATCACCAGTCTGCATTAAGGTTTATTAGTACATCTCTGGCCTGCTCCGAAGCCATCAGGTGGGGACAGATTAGCGTGTCAGTTATGGAACAGTGGTAGGCAAAAGCCGATCAGATGAACTCAGACAGCACGGTAATTAGCATGCCCGAGACACCAGGCTGCCGCGCTGGGGCGGCCTTGGCCAGTCTCACTGTGGAGCAGTTTGTTCCTTTCCTCAAAGAAATTCATTAGTGGTGATCAATGGCATGCAGTGTGGAGGCTCCCCCACCGATGCCTGGAGTCTCCATGGCCCAGAGTCGCCCCCTGCTTGGGGCTGGGAGACAGAGGTATCCATGCCAGCTCTCTGGCTGCTCGGCAGGGCCGCTCAGCAGCCCCTCAGGGCTAGGCTACGGGGAAGCACCCGCAGACACTGGAATTCTGCATGTAGCCATGGTCTCACCCCACAGTCTCAACGGAAGGACGAGCACACAGCTCTAAGGCTGTCTGCACCCATGGAGACTGATGTGGAATTGATGCGGGGGTCGAGTGCAGAGTCTGAAGTCATTAAGCTCTTAAAGAAGCCAACTTCACTTTTGGATGTTTGCCCCATGCCAGCAAATTCTAAGTACTGAAACATTAAGTTGTAAATTCGTGTATTCGTCCAATGAGTATTTATTGTGTGACTTTTGCAGGCTAGGTTCTGGGGATTCATGGAGAATGCAGGGGCCAAGATTCCTGCCCTCATGGAGCTTATAGCCTGGCTTAGGAGACAGAGAATAAATAACTAAGATAGCCAACAAGATAAGTATCACTGACACTTAAGAAAACTTGTTATTATGTAATGTTCTGGATACAGCGTGACTTTCTTATTCAGAGGTTCTTCCCCTGGGCTCATAGACCCCATAAGCTCCTTGAAATAGTATGGAAAAGTATGTGTGTCTTTGTTTCTGTTTTTTTTTTTTCTCTAGGGAAAGTCCATACTTTTCACCATATGCCTAAAGTGTCTATACTCCAAGGAAGGGTGGACAAATGACTCTAGTTCACCCCTTAGGTGTCCATGGGCACAGGCATTCTTTCCTAACCCTCTCCTGGACCCACTGTGACTGTCTCCTCCTTGTTTCTCTAAATCACTCCCAGAGAAGTCTGTTCCCATGTCCTAGTGGGGCTGGGAGCTATTGCTCCTCTGGGTTCATGTCAGTGTCCACTGGAAGAGGCGACCTACCTGCATTCGATCAGCATTGCTCTGCAGCATTGAGAAGAAGCTCTCCATTTCCCAGGGGAGGGCCAGGTCCTGGGGGCCACAGCTTCAGGGGCAGCTGGATGGGAGACCATGTAGCCCTGCGCCACCAGCCTGATCTCCTGGATTTGTAAGGTGATGGCTGCAGTGGGAGGCTTTGGGTGGGTGCAGGTAACCAAGTTCACCTGTGGGATAAGAGTGAGGGGTTTGCAAGCAAATACCAGGGAACGTGCCCTGCTCCTGGCACCTGTACTGGGGATTGCTCTGCACACCTGCATGGTTGGGGGTGTGTGTGGCTTGTATAGCCTCATGGCTGTATCCTGCCCAAGCACTGTGTGTTCAGGTGAGGTTCAGCCTGGGCTTGTCTGTCCTCATGGCCAGCATCCAAGTGAGGACCCTTACTTGCTTGCCCTGGTCCTCAGTACCACCTCTGCTCCTCCAGGTTAGCCTTCCCTGAGCTCAGAGTTTGCCAGTTCCCTTACAGAGCCTTCGGCCTCTCTGGTCTGGCACTGAGCTCCCCAAGCCCTGTCTCAGGAGGGGGCTACAGGGATCTTGTTGCCATTTGTGTCACAATCTCTGAGGATGTTCACAGCCTGGTTCCCGGGCCTGGCCTCAGGTGGTGGAGCAGGCCCTCCCTTTGTCCAGCCCTGCTCCTCTGAGCTGCAGGCAGCGCCTTGTTCCTGCCTGCACGTCACATGGAGAGGGGGCCTTCTGTGGAGCAGCTGTTGGAGTACATGGGGAAGCCTAGGAAGTGGGTGCACTTGGGCTTTGTTCTTTAAAGCTCCTGGGTGCTCAGGTCTCTGCCCAGCCCAGCTTGGGACAGGGAGCACATGGGGCTGGCAACCTTGGTCCTTCAAAGCATCATTGCCCTTGACCCCAGGACCTGTCCTCTGCTCAGCAGACCACCAGTTTTAATTATGGTTAGGATGTGGTCAGTATGGGGCACTCTGAGGACAACCTCTGTGGTCCTAGAGTCACTTTTCTTACAGAAGATATAGGACCGTCACACCTGCCCAAGCATGGCCCTGGGCAGCCGCTCGATCACCCTGGGCCTCTATGCCATTTGTCAGTAAAATGAGGGGCTCCTGTCTGTGGCATGGAGGAGAGGAGTTGCTGAGCCAATCACTGCGGGCCACAGGCATGGTGCCCACCCCCGGTGTTCTCTGGGTGTCCTTCTGTTGCACCAGCCAGAACCTTCTGCTCACAGGCTAGCTGGCGTCCACCTCTCCTGCACCTCTCCACCACTCCACCACTGGGCTGGCCTCCCTTTGTCCAGCTGCTCCTGCTCTGCCCTGCCCACGGGCTCCCAGACTCTTGACTTGGCCTCTGCCATAGGTTGATGGAGCTCTGGTTTCTTTGTGGTGCCCCAGGCCTCTGCAAGGGATTCAGACCCTTCTGCATCTTTCTGGACTCATTCTTTGGCTCCCTCCTGCCCATGCGCCGCATGGGATTCAGACTGAGGTGTGTGTGTAACAAATGTGGGCCTCTTCTTCTCTCCGCTTTTCGGGGGAAGATGGGCTTCCTCATGACCCTCTGGAGGATGCCCTGGGGAGGATCATGTGGTGGCATTTCATTGTTAGACTTCGCTTGATTAAAGTGGCTGAAATCCTAGTGGACGTTTATTTAGACATAATGCACTGGTTTGGGCCAGGAGACTCATTGTGATTGATCGGCTGTGGCCCTGAGGTTCATACAGATGTTTCCATAGAGGGAAGGACGCTGTCCCATGGCCAGTTGGAGCAGTGACTGGGGACCTAGGGAGCAGAAGGGGACTTGAGGCCCCACAAACTCTGTCAGAGAAAATGAAACGCAGTTCTCTGTGGCTCTCCACTTGCAAATTATGTGACCTTGGACAAGTAAGTAGAACTGTCTGAGCCATAGTTTCCTCCCTTGAAAGCTGGGATGGAAGTGACTCCCTGCTGGGGTCGTGGTGAGGACCAGAGGAGGTCACCTCAGTGAAGCTGCCTGACACACCATCCCGGACAGCCTCAGAGAAGTTTAAGTAAATGTCCGGCTGATCCTAGGAGAGCAAGGAGAAAGATGGAGGGAGGGGAAGGGGGAGGAGGGTTGCAGTCCAGGGCTGGGGCATGGGTGGGGGCTGCTGCAAGATCAGCCTGGCCAGTCTGGGTTTGTGTGCTGGTGGCAGGAAGAGGAAGGTAGCCAGGCTCGCTTTGGGAATGTGTGTGCTGTGGGCCCCAGTGAAGGCCCTGGAACTTAGCCCTGGGCGCTCATACTCAAATGTGTGTACTGTCTTGGGGGGATTTCTGCCTTCTGGGTGAGAATTGGGTCTGGAGCCCGGAAACACCTTTGGTCTGATGACCCAAGCCCTGGGCATTCCATCCCATCCTTGGCTCAGACTAGGCTGGGACCTAGGATGACTCCAATCCCAGCTCTCCTATTGGCCCCAGGAGTGTACGGCTGGGGCAAGGCCTAAGGGTAAACCAGACCCTCCAGCTTCTGCATTGCCTGCCCAAGGTCAAGGCTCTTGGCTCAGAGTGACAGAGAAAATTCTCCCCATCAGGAACCACTCAAGGCTTCCCTGGACAGGGCACTGACTTTGAGGGTCTCTGGGCTAAATGGTCTCACTCCAAATCAAGCAGGGAGGCTGGGGAGAAACCGTGGGTTCGGGGAGGGGAGTGAAATCAGAGCCTCTCAAAGGCAGAAAGGGCCAGGAGGCCTGGAGGGGCTCCCAGGGTCTGATGCATGGAAATGAGGAGTGGCTTAATTTAAGGAACCCGGAGTTCTCTGTGTGTAGAACACCCGGGGATGCACGAGCCACCTGCTGGTCATCTGGAGGCGGCGCACGGGCTCTCTTGGACCTGTCCTCTGTGGCAGGGCCCTTCCTGGGCCTAACATCCTCATGAAATGGCCTATGATCTTGAACCTGGGCCTGAATGTCCTCACTAATGACCCAGCACTGTTTGCCAAAAATCAGGCCAGGTTGCCCCTGGAGAGCCTGTTAACTGAATGACTTGCTGTCACCCAGCCTTGCTTCTTCTCCCCCTGTACCCCCTCCACTGCTCCCGCTTTTGTGTGCAAATAGGCAGGCAGGGGAAGGTTTGGGGCCATGTCTAAAAGAAGGGCACGATGAATATAAAATGTAAGAAAAAAAATTCTCAATAATTTGGTGATCTGGAAAATCAGCCAGAGGTCATTTGGGAGACAAATGATTTTGTGACCTGGTTTCTGGTGAGTTGGCCATTAGAACTGCTCACTTGAAGATTTTGTCACTTGGGGAACTGAGTTTGGAGATTTGTTTTTTTGTGGAGTGGAACTGATTTCTTAAGTGAAATCTCAGCACAGAGGTTTATAGGAAGTCAGAGTCCTCCTTACTTGAAAACTCACATCTCACCCCTGGTGCCCCTCAAGGCTATGTCTCCGCAGTGTCCCCATGGAGGGGAGCATAGTATGTTCTTCACGGTGGTGGATTGGGATCTCTTTGTCTCATGCTCTCTCTGTCTCTTTTACACACATACTGGAACCTTTGTTTCTGTTTCTCTCTCATGCACACATACACACATACACTGAAGTCTCTGTCTCTCTCATGCACACACATATGCATACGCTAGTCTCTGTCTCTGTTTCTCTGTCATGCATGCACACACAGGCACACACACACACAGTCTCACTCCTGCACATATACACACACTGGAATCTCTCTCTGCCTCTGTCTCTTTCTCTCATATACACAAAATGGATCTCTGTCTCGTTCACACACACATGCATACACATGCTAAAGTCTTTCTCTGTGTCATGCATGTGCACATACACACTATCTCTGTCTCATGCACATACACACATACTGGAATCTCTCTCTTTTTCTCATGCATGCACACACACACTGAAGTCTCTGTCTCTCATGCACACACGCATGCACATGCTAAAGTCTGTCTCTCTCTCTGTAATGCATGCACCCACCCCCCTACACACAGTCTCTGTCTCTCATGCACACACGCATGCACATGCTAAAGTCTGTCTCTCTCTCTGTAATGCATGCACCCACCCCCCTACACACAGTCTCTGTCTCTCATGCACATAAACACACACTGGAATCTCTCTCTGTCTCTCTCTCTCTCTCTTTCTCCTGTCTGAAGCCGCCAGAGAAGTAAGTTGAATGTTGAGCAGGGTTTTCCCATGGGGTGGCTCAGAAGCAGCCGTAATTGGAGGGAGTAGGGAAAAGACAATGCACTGTAATTGGTCTAAATTACCCTTTTCGCTGAGTGTTAAAGGCAAATAACTTCTCAGGAGCAGACCTGGCTTTTTCCTCCCTAGGATTTTCTTGCTTGTTCCTGGAGGGTGTTTTCATCTCTCTTGGGGGAGTTGGGGATCCTGGGTGCTGTTGGGGTTTGCTGCTGTCAGGGGTGGGGGCGAAGGGCACCAGACAGTGATGTGGTGGAAACTGTACCGTGCATGCCTGGGGCTGTCTCACAGATGCTGAGTCTGAACTCACCGTTTCTCCTCCAGATCTGGTCTCCTTTTGTCTTGGCTGGTGACATCACTGCCACTGGATGATATTTCTTACTGTTGCCACGGCCACTGAGAAAGCTGACACCTTTTCACAGCTTTCAGTGATTGAACATTGACTCTTTTCAAGCATCCTTGCATCTACTCTTCCATCTGCACCATTACAGTCCCTCATCATTTCTTTCCTAGACTGGCACAATAGCAGTCTATCAAGGCTTTCTGCTATCAATGTCTTCTTTCTCTAATTCACCCCGTTGGTCACTAGAGGGGACTTGAGAATATGAGTCTGATTAGTCATATCCAAGCTTGAAAACCTTCGGTGGCTCTTCATTGCCTCAGGGTCAAATTCAAGCTTTGTAACTTGACATCCAGGACACTTTCCTACCTGGCCCCTTCCTTCTTTTGCATGATCATCTCCTCGTCTTCTCCCTCATTTGCCTTTGGTCTCCGGCAGTCCTGAACTGCTTTAGCTCTCAGAGCATGCACAGGATTCTCCTTGCTTATGCCTCCACTTTTTCAGGCCTCCGTGCCTTTGCACATGCTGATCTTCCTGCCTGGAAATGCCTTCCTTTCACCTCGTGCCACAATGAATTTAATTACGCCAAGTTCCCTGTTCTTTTAGGTAACATTAGATACACTCTCCTTGTGCTATTTCTGTTCTTTTTTTGATGACAACTATCATGCTCCAACACTGTGCTATTATTCATTTGTTTCCATATCCTACTCTCCTCCTCCTCCAGCCCCAGGACGTGGTGTTCAAAGGCAGGAAATATGCTTTGTTCACCTCTGTATCCCCAGCATCTAGCCCAGAACTCAGCCCAACAGCTGGTCTTCAAAAATTGTGATCCTGGCCAGGCGCGGTGGCTCATGCTTGTGATGCCAGCCCTTTGGGAGGCCAAGGCAGGTGGATCACAAGGTCAGGAGTTCAAGACCAGCCTGGCCAACATAGTGAAACCCCGTCTCTACTAAAAATACAAAAATTAGGCCGGGTGTGGTGGCTCATACCTGTAATCCCAGCACTTTGGGAGGCTGAGGCGGGCAGATCACCTGAAGTCGGGAATTCGAGACCAGGCGGTGCATGCCTGTAATCCCAGCTACTTGGGAGGTTGAGGCAGGAGAATCACTTGAACCCGGGAGGCAGAGGTTGCAGTGAGCAGAGATTGTACCATTGCACTCCAGTCTGGACAACAAGAGTGAAACTCCGTCTCAAAAAAAAAAAAAACTATATCTATATCTATATATACACACATATATATAGACTCATTCCCCCTAAATGAATTGTGAATTCATTCCACAAACATCTACCAAACACTGCCCTATGCCAGGCACAGCTCTGGGCACTGGGGGTGCATGGATGTGAGTGTCGACCACTGGGTTTACAGCAGTGGTGTCCTTGACAAGAGCCGTTGCAGTGGGGCAGTGGGCAGATGGGGTGGGTTCGAGAGATGGCAGGAAGAGAGGAAGTGGAGCCAGCTGCCTAGATCATATGGAATTCTCTTTGTTAAGGGGTGTGGAGGCATGGTGGCCATTGAAGGAGGGGTCATGGTATCAAGAGGGAGATATTTTAATAAAGACAGAGGGTAGCTTAGGACACCACTTTCTTGGAGTCTTTTTTTTTTTTTTCTTGCTTTATTGAGGGCAAGGAGGTAGAGAAAATGACCTTTTGGGAGTAAGTAAGTGAGAAAGGGGAGAGAGAAATACACAGAGAATAACCAGATCCACAAGTCGAGACACTGTATCTGTAGCTACTTCTGGTACCCATCCCTATAGCTATTGCTGCATCTATGTGTAAACACATATACCTCCTCCCCCCACACACATGTTCACACACACATCTTTACTGAACGTTCAATGATTTCTAAAGGTCCTGTGGAATGCTGGTGTGCTGCCTTGTGGGGAGAAAAGAAGACCGAGGAGGAAAGTTTAGACTAAAAGTGATTTCAGAGATGTATCAAACAACTGGCTATAGGTATAGACTTTGTCAGGATTCTGATTTGAAAAAAATTACAAGAAAATATTTATGTGGCCATGGGGAAATATGAATACTGGCTGGATACTAGAAGATAGTAAGGGTTTCTTTACTTCTTTTTTTTTTTTTTTTTGAGGCGGAGTCTTGCTCTGTCGCCCAGGCTGGCGTGTAGTGGCCGGATCTCAGCTCACTGCAAGCTCCGCCTCCCGAGTTCCCGCCATTCTCCTGCCTCAGCCTCCCAAGTAGCTGGGACTACAAGCGCCCGCCACCTCGCCCGGCTAGTTTTTTGTATTTTTTTTTTAGTAGAGACGGGGTTTCACCGTGTTCGCCAGGATGGTCTCGATCTCCTGACCTTGTGATCCGCCCGTCTCGGCCTCCCAAAGTGCTGGGATTACAGGCTTGAGCCACCGCACCCGGCCTGTTTACTTCTTGTAGTATGCTTATGGCATTGCATTAAAAAAATTTCTTGTCAGGCCAGGTGCAGTGGCTGACGTCTGTCATCCCAGCACTTTGGGAGGCTGAGGCAGGAGGATCACTTGAGCCAGGAGTTTGAGACAAGCCTGGACAACATAGCAAGACCCTGTCTCTACAAAAACCAATAAAAATTAGCCAAGCATGGTGGCACACACCTGTAGTTCCAGCTTCTTGGGAGGCTGAGGTGGGAGGATTGCTTGAGTCCAGGAAATCAAGGCTATAGTGAGATGTGATTAGGTCACTGCATTCCAGCCTGGGTGACGGATATTCTGTCTGTTCAAAACAAAACAAAACAAAATAAAATAAAACAATAACAGGGAAAAATCCTTGTTTTTTTGGAGATACAATTGAAATGTATACGTGTGAAAGACGTGATGCTGGAAATTTTCTTCAACGTAATTTGGAGTGGGTGAGGTGTAGGTGATAACAGTTGAAGCTAGGTAAGAGATACACAAGGCCCACTACCCTTTTTTCCAATGTTTAAAATTATTTTATAATAACAAGTAAAATAAAATCAAATAATAACAGTTTTTTCTTAGTTATACAGGAATCCTGTTTGCTTTTTATTTTAGGTTTTACGGCCTTAACTTTTCTGAAATATTAGGTGCTGTTATCACTTGCCGGCTAGAGAGAGGAGCAGATGGCAGGATGGATGGATAAGTAATGAGCAAATATTAATGAGAACAGGAAACTATCAATCGAGTTTCCTGGACAGATTGCTTTTATCCCTGGATACTTCTGCAAAATTACATGCATATAATATAGTCATATTATTTTTTGCTAGAAAATGATTCATACCATGGGATTAAGTAGGGCAGTACTTTGTGGTAGGAGGGAGGTTTATAGAGGCTTACGTGTGGGCTCTGGAGGCAGACTGCCTGACTCTGCACTCAGTAATCCTCTGACCTGGGGCAGTAACTCCCTGTCTGCAAAATGAAGATAAAGTAGGTGTATGCATGAATATACACCTGATGTATACTCACACAATGGAGTATTATTTGGACACAAAAAATAATGAAGTACTGATGAGTGCTACAGTGGCGATGAACCTTGAAAACATTATGCCAAGTGAAAGAAGCTAGCCACTAAAGACCACATATTGTATGATTCCATTTATATGCAATGTCGAGGATAGCTGAATCCATAGACATAGAAAGTGGCTGCCAAGGGCTAGGGTGGGATGGGGGTAGAGGCGTGTAGAGAGTAATTGCTGATGGTCATGAGGTTTCTTTTTGAGTTGATGGGAAAATTCTGAAATCAGATCGTAGTGGTGGTTGCAAGAGTCTGAATATAATAAGCCATTCAATTGTACACTTAAAACAGGTGAATTTTTTGGCATGTAAATTATATCTCAATAAAGCTGCTTGAAAAAAATACACCACCCACATCACAGAGTTAAGGATTAAATGAAAAACTGTGTGTAAAGTATTTCCTGGCATGCCATGTAGGGTTTCTAACTCCAGGTGCTTCGCCGAAATCATTAGGGAAGAGCGTGTTCCTCCGGCGTTTGCTTTCTGAAATGCTTGATATGAATCATGCTATGAAGACTCTGGAAGTGAGTGGTTTAGGTAGAATTACCATTTCAAGTTTCTAATGACCACATACTGGTCTAGAATTAAAAGCCTTCTTAATGGCCCTAAAGTAGATTATTCATATTGCTCCAAATTTTTGGTCTTTAAAACCTTCTCTCTTTGAAGCTTGGAAATCTTTTAGACAGTCTACAGTGTGGAATTTCCTTGCACAGCCCCCACCCTACGCACCTCTGCAGACCCTCCTCTTTTCCCATGGGACTTATGTGAACGCCTGAGCCCTGCTGACGTCTTCACCCTCTGGGTCCCCACCTCAGTTAATAGAGATGAAGCCAATTAGTAGCTAATCTAATGGACTAGTGATGTCCTAGTTTATCTCTCTTTCTTCAATACTTCCTTAATTGCCTAAAATGTTGTGAGAGAGGCACAGAGCTAGCTGACCCACAGAACTGATGGGGTTGGCCTTGGACTTGGGGATTTTCTTCCTTTCCAACTTTCAGGCTTAAAGACCAAATCCCTGGGCTGGAGGCAGAAACACTTCTGCTGCCCCAGGTCCCTTCCCCCGTGGTTCTCTTGAGCTTGAGAAGAATGTGAACCATCCCCCCTCTTTTTTTTTTTGAGACGGAGTCTCTCTCTGGTGAGAGTGCAGTGTGGCGCCATCTCGGCTCACTGCAAGCTCCGCCTCCCGAGATCAGGCCATTCTCCTGCCTCAGCCTCCTGAGTAGCTGGTACTACAGTCGCCCGCCACCGCGCCCGGCTAATTTTTTTTGTATTTTTAGTAGAGACGAGGTTTCACCGTGGTCTCGATCTCCTGATCTTGTGATCCGCCCGCCTCGGCCTCCCAAAGTGCTGGGATTACAGGCGTAAGCCACTGCCCCCAGCCGTGAACCATCCCTTTAATTTAAGCTCTTGCTGCCCTGGCAGGGCCAAAGCATGCTTTCTCATAGTGGCTGCACCTTGGGATCACTTGGTAAGTTTCAAAAAATACAGGTGCCTGAGTCCTGCCTCTAGACGCTCTGATGTAACTGGTATAGGGTAGAGAGTATTAAAACCTTCCAGGTGATTCTAGTATGCCTTGAGAAGTCTGAGAACCACTGCCTCAGAGGGAAGTCATGCTGAACAGGTGGTGGCGGTCTGAAGGCAGGGAAAAGCAGAAGTGCTTAATGAGTTGGGGGAGGAAGCGCGGGGCGGGGGGTAAACGTTTTTCTTGACTTGAGTGTAGAGGAGAACCTGTGAGTAAACATGCTGTTTTAAATGGGTTGGCCATTGGCTGAAAATACACAGGAAGCACGGGTCCAGCAATCCATTCAGCTTTTAGAACGTGACCCCAAATAGCTTTACTCCTGCTCTGACACATCCACAAGAAGGAATCTTCCTCCTTTGTCAGCCAAACATGTCAGCAGTTGTCTTCTGGCACTTGGAGTGTGTATATGTGTGTGTGTGTGTGTGTATGTGTGTGGGTGTGTTTGTGTGTGTAGGAGAGAGAGAGACAATAGAAAGGTTGTGCATAGCTGTGGCAGACTCTGCACATGCTTCTTTGTGGTTCACTCGTCCCTTGGAGAGCAAAGTGGGGACCCTCCTAAAGATGGGCAGGCCCAGCAGGGAGAAGAGCAGGTCCATTCATTAAAGAACAGGGCATTGCCCTCTCCTGGGGGAGCTCACATTTCTGACGGGACCTATGGAGGCAGGCACTGTCCTAGGGCCGTTATCTCCTGTAGGCCTCAAACGACACTCCTGTGAGAAGCTCCACTTTACCGGGGAGTCAGTTGAGGCTTGTGGTGCATCCAGGACATACATATGGTGGGTGATAGGGCCCTGATTAGAATCGCTGTCTACTGGACCATGCCATCTGCCTGCTGGCTCAGAGGTGGCTGCTGTGGAGTTGACACCCCTAGATGCTCTGGGAGAGCTGGTACAGAAACCCAGTCCTGTGGGCTGGGCCAGAGCCACGCAGGCTCTAGGTGTCACCTTGGGCACTGTTGTAGTCCTTTTTGGCTCTGTGATTTCCTCAAGCCCCAGGCTTGCCTGGAGACCTTTTTGGAAGAGGTGGCTTGGGATAATGCTTTTCATTAATGATGGGCGGAAAGGCCTGTCTTCTGAGAGTCCTTGGCAGTGCTGATTCAAAACCCAAGCGCCAGGTGCCCGAGTCTTGCACAGGCCCCTTTCCTGCCTCCCCTTTGCCTCTGCGAGCTCCAGCTGTGCTCTGAGCAGGACAAAGGAAGTGACTGTACCTTGAAGAAGAGGGATCCTCAGAAGCCCCAGTGGAGCCACATGGGCTGCCGCTGGGCTGTTTCAGCGGTAGATCTCCCTGGATGGGGTATCTTTGGGGAGTTCCTCCTGCAGGCCATGGCAGGGCTTTGCCTGTAGCACTGGGGCATCTTCTGGGGACTCTTGAGTTGAACTGGCTGGTGGGGTCTTCTGCCTGGGGATTGAAAGTGACCGTGTTTCAGAAATCCCAGGCTGGACTGCTGCTGGAAACTGCTAGAGGAATTTTGTGCTCTTCTGACTTGCTGGACTCAGCAGGCCTTATGGGTTGCCCTGTCTGCTTTCTCTGAGGTTTCAGGCTTTGGTTCCCACTCTCGTTTTCTCCTTGGCAGCATCCTTTCCACCACCCCTATGATGCACCTGGGCACATGTGGGTACCCCTGTGCAGGGGTGTGCTGGAAGCTGGCATCCTAACTCCATGCTTAGTAATGTCACTTGGTAGCTTGAAATCTACCATGGTGGAAATATTTACATCAAGGAAGTTGGCAAAAGCTACAAGTTAGGGGTTTATTTACTTCCAGAGAGCCAGTTAAACCTCTCCTAGTACACCACTGCCCCGGGGGCTACAGCGTGGCTTGATAAGCTCAATAGTACTTACCCCATTCTCTATCTGTTTGGCCTAGGGTCATTGCCAGAAGGCACTTAGCTATCTCAGGGCAGTGTTTCCAGAGGCCACTGTGGCCCTTTTGGTCTGCTGTGACCAAATCCCTAGCTTTGACACAAGGCCTTCTTGTTGCAGTCAGGCCTAGCTCTTGCCATGATCCTGGATTGGCCTGGACCAGTGCATTGAAGCATCTTTTACGTCAGACACACTGTCCTTCAGCCTTCCTGCACTGGCATTGTGCGCCCATGCAGGTGTGTGAGGGTGGGGGGCGAGGCCCGGCTCGAGCTGTGGGCCTGGGCCCCGTTTCTAGCTTCAGTTTCTTTCCCCACAGAACGAGCTGAACTCACAAGATCCAGGTCATACTCTGTGCCCAGGGAGTCTCCCTGAATAGTGCTGCCTCCTGTGCCCGTTGCCTGGGATGCACGCCTGCCTTGGGTCTTTGCCCTGCCCTGTCCCCCAGGGTAAGTGGGTGAGTTAGAAGAAGGTCTTTCCAGAGGCGGGTATTTTGTGAGTCTTTGAGTATGTGACTGGGTATTTCTGTGTGTCTGTGTGTGCAAAACCTGAGTGTGTTCTTTCCCTGCCAGCCTTACTCGCCACTCTGCCCTGGGCTTGCTGAGGCTCCCTCAGGGCCAGGGTGTGTGAGGAAGGGCACCTCCTCAGGGTGCAGTGGGCATTTGGTTTAGAATCCTTCCCACACCTGACAGAGGGGATTCTGCATCAGCAGGTGTTGTGTGGACAGCAGGCTATTGGGTTCTAGAGATTGTCATGGTGTCCCGGTTTCTAAGGGCTTCCCAGGGTTCAGATGCACCCTCGGTGAACACAGCCCACAACTTGGGCAGGGCCTCCCATCTCAGTGCAGCGCTCGAGGGCAGGCGAGGTTCATTTTTCCCAGCCTAGGGTCATGCCGCTTGCCTGCACTGTCTCCTCGGCTCTGCACACAGCCTGGTGAGATCGTGTGCCTATTTTTCAGTAGAAACTGAGGCTCAAAGTGGTTAAGTCCCTGTCTACAGTCACACAGCCCATAAATGTCAGGAGGAAGATTTGCCTTAGACTCAAAGGTCCACGCTCTGTCTCACTGTCATCACACTGCCTCAGGCAGGGAATGGAAGTCCACTCATGCAGGCTCACCTTAACCTGTGGTGCCTCTGGTGGAGTCCAGATGTTTTTGGGCTGTATTCATTTCAAACCACTGATGCCATGTCTGCCTCCACCGAGCAGCCTGCCTAACTGCTTCCCCTCTTCTTCGGTTTTCACCACACTCAGTGTGCTCAAGGCTGTGGGGGTCTATGGGGCTTCTTTTAGCTCCTTCTGTCCTGGAGAACCCACTGTGAGCCTGGCCTGGTGCCTCCCTCAGTCACAACTGCTTGCCTCTGGGCCTCCTCTGCTGGAACACAGCATCGTCTTCTCACAGATGTCTCCTGAGAGGCTCAGGCAGGAATCCTGGGTGGTGGCTGCCCAAGCTGAGCCTGGTGCTTCTGTGAGAAAGGCAGAATCTGTCCTGCTTTGTGTCTAACATCAGAGGCTCAGGACCAGGCTGAGGAGGGCTGACTCTGCAGTGATGGTGGGGCAGGAAGACAGCAAAACCTCAGTTTCCTCATCTGTAAAACAGCTACAGTGCTATGGACCCTGCCTGGCGGTGGGGAGGACCAGCTGAGATGGTGCACACCTGACACCTTGGCCAAAGTGTGAGGCTGCTGCTGGAAAGCCTGCCACTCCCTCAGCAACCACTGTCCTATAGGATGTTGGCTCCATTTGCTTGGTCCCGAGGTCCTTGGGAACAGCCAGGGGCAGGGTGTCTGTGGCCTGTGGGATCTCTCCTCTACTTCCTGGGGAGATGCATGGTTCTCTTCCAGAGTGGGCAAGCACACACTCTGGGGCCAATTCGGTGGTTCCTTCTAGAAGGCAGGCACTCTTTCTTGGTGGCGCCTGCACTCAGGCCTTCAGCCTTCCTCTGTGACCCCTTCTCCCTGCTGCTCATCCTCAGAAAGAAAGCAGCAGGGAGGATTTGGCCTTCTGACTGGCTGGACACCCTCCCAGGGCCTAGGCCCCTCTGCCCTGTCTTACTGGCAGCTCCTTGGCCTCCCCAATAGATCAATGCTCTCTTGACTGTGGAAAAACCTCTGGTATCCCTGATAAAATGGTGCAGGGTTTGCAGGGAAGATGACAGTGCTGCAGGGAGGGAGAGAACTTTCCCTTCTACCCTTGTTGGCTGGGTCTTTTCTGGGCTTGGTAGGGGGTGCTCCCCATTCAGCCTCTCTGCCAGTAGGCCTCAGATTCCTTGCTGCAGCAGAAAAGTAGCAATGCCTGTAAGCTCCTGAATGTAAAGGCAGGAAGATTTGGTGCTTGAGATTTGGAACTTTGGGTTTGGGGCCTGACTCAGGCTTAACCGTTTGGGAGGTAAGGAGGTACTGGGGGCAGAGCAGCAACCAAGCCTGGTACAAATAGTGTGGAAATAGAGATTGCCCAGCAAAAGCTTAGACATGGCTGTGAAGACTGAGGAGAACTGCATTCTGCTCACATAAAACCTCCTATTTTGAGAAAGCAGAGATGGAGTATTTGGTTCCACCTAAATTTTAAATGTCGGCCAGGCCAATTTATACTGTGGGGCCAGGAACTGGGCTGTCCTGACAGCAGGTCCTGCTTTGCCACTTCCCAGCTATGGGACTTGTGCCAAGTTACTCGTCCTCTCAGAACCTCATTGTGCTTATTTGCAAAATGGGACAGTAATATAGGCCTTGCGAGTTCTCCTGAGTACTGAGTGAGAAAATATCTGCAAAACACAGGTAAAGCTGCACCCCCCAGCTCAGTAAATGCTGCTAAGATAGTGACAGTGACATAAAGAACTGCTGAGAATGACATAATGCATGTGATGGAGGCCGATCCATGGGTCTCATTTACTCCATAGTTAGCCAAGGCGTAATGAATGTGAAATGTTTCCCTGTGTCTTCAGCATTTTGGTGTCTCCCTTTGCTCTCATGTCCAATCAACATGACCTGAGCCTCCTTTGATTGTGGTGGGAACCGTTGCTCTGCACAGGATTTCTGGGGGTGTGAATGAGGAGTGAGTCTTACCTACTGAATCCCAGGCCCTGCCGTATGTCGGTTCCCACTAGCCACTCGCAGCACCACCTTGCCCTAAACAGAAGCTGCCCTTGGTTTCCTCCCATGAGCACCTCCAGGGAGGTAGTCAGCAGGACAGTTTGTCACTTAAAATTTGAGAAAACAGGGAAGGATGGCTACCCACCTGGATCTCAACTCCAAGAATTCTAACCCTTAGCCCTAGCCCCAGTCTTTATAACCTTAAACCCAACCCAAAACTGGAAACAACTTACCACCCAATATTGGATCTCCGTCTTTGTAGATTAGGCCAGCCACAGGCAGCCTCTTTGGCCCTGGGCTTCAGCAGGGATGGGCTCTCAGTCCTGTCTCAGCACCTCCCCTCTTCTCCCAGCCCTCTGTCTCCAGGAGGCCAGCAAGCAATGCTGCAGTTCTGCCCTGCAGGGCCCATGTGCTCCCTTTTCCCTCTCTGCCTTGGTCTAGCCTGGGCCTAGTCCTTCACACAGAAAAAGGGCTATTCAGGCATTTTCCTCCAGAAACCTTGAGCACCGAGCAACACAGCAACTTGCAGATGCTTTGACACAACCATTTGTCTTGGCCTCGTCTCAGATCTAGTTCTTCATCAGGGCTTTCTGCCCACTCTGCTCCTCCTCCTACTACCAGGATGTAATTAATACAGGAGCATGGGAAATGTGCACCGAGAGCAGCCCTCCAGGTTCACAGATTTTGTTTTCCCTTCTATTGGTCGTAGCTGGGGTTGATTGAAACCCCCTGTGACTGCCTCGTGGCTGTTTGTTCTGCCAGACACAGTCTGCCTCTGGAGCACACAGCAGGGCAGAAGGTACTTCTGCCATTGTTGGAATCCCCAAATTTCCTCTCCCCCCGCCACTGCACATTCACCTCTGTACACTGTTCTTTGCTCCATTTCTCTGGCCTTTGGATGCCTGGTCTGCCTTCTGGTCCCATCACCCAAGGACATGCTTTATCATCACCCGTGCTGCCTCCTCCATGCCACTGATGTGCCCCCAGCTTCATCCACTACTCCTTGGGGCCCCAAAAAAGGGGCTAAGTAAGTGTATGGCTGACTACATTGGAGGGAATGGCTTGCATCGGTCCTGGAGGAAGCCAAGCCTCCAGGCTTTGTTCATGCTATTCCATCTGCCTGAATGCTGTTCCCTCTCCCACCTCTCTGCACCTATTGCAAACTCCTCCTCCATTCCTCTGCTTAAAGTCATTTTCTTGGGAAACTCTCCCTGATCCCCTGACAAAGTTAAGCTTTGTCCTTGTTTAATTATAATTTAACTATTTGATTGTGCTATTTTGGGCTTAATTATACTTCTGTTTCCTCCACTGTGCTGGGTGAGGGCAGGGACTGTCCCTCTAAGACTGTGCTCAGCAGGCTGCCTGGAACAGTGTCACTTAGTAGATATTTATCCTTTGTGCAAATGAATGAATGAATGAATGCTCCAGGCTGCAGGGTTCCGGGCTGGGCCTCAGCACTGAGCTCTTTTGTTCTCTGCTCCCTGGTGCTGCTGGGGGTAGGTCGCCCCAGCGCTGGCATCCTGCGAGTCTTGCTCACGTCCCCGATTCTGAACCTCTTTTTCCTCCTGGTTCCTGGGCTGCTGTTCCAGGTCGCTGGGCTGGAGCCTCCCCCAGATTTTGTCCTTTAAAACTCATTGATTTTTGTGCTGACTTTTACAGTACAAATGTCATCGTTAGATAAAATAATTGAAGCGGGTAATCTATTCGCTGAGCTCACACAGCCCCTCCCACTCTGCTCAGCCTGGTGCACTGGTGAAAGCACTGCCCGGGTTTGTTTTGACAACTGTTCCCCACCTGGGGTCCAAAGACGATGGCCAGCTGGAGTGAGCAGCACCCGGTGGTGCAGGGGCCTCAGGCCTGAGACCCTTCCCTGCCACGCCAGTAGCTTCCGAGATGGACAGGGTGATGCAAGCAGATGGGTGAGGCTGAGCAGGCGACCACAAACCAGCCGGGGGTGCTGGGCCACTCTTCCTCCTCTCTGTTCTTCATCCTCTCAGCCATTTGGTGGGGATAATCATACTTCCCTAGAAAGAAGATTAAGAGACCACAGATGGACTGCCCCCACCGTACCTCCTACTGAGTGGGGACTCAACAGACATTGTCTGACCCAGGCCTCCCACACTGAGTCCCTGCTCGTGACTCTGGGCCAGAGGGCCAACCAGAGACCAATTGTAGGGGCAAGGCTCAAAGTCTCAGCCTCTGACCCTTTGTCTGCCTGCCGGGTCGGTGGCTGACGCTATCAGTCCAAAGAATCATGCTCACGGTCTTCATCACTGGCTTAACAGCTTACGTGTTAACAGAGGATGTTTAAGAAATGCATCAAAAAGTGCTGCTCTGGGGCTTGTGCTCACAGGATAGCTATGCCCCGAAGCCCCTAGCTCTGCGTCTGCTGTGGGCCTCAAGGACAGGATGGGCCATGGAGTGACTCACCTAGGCCTGATGGAGACAGCTGGCAGTGCCATGGCCCAGGGCAGCCATGGGCTCAAATGCAAGTGCCAGGCCAGGCTGTGCTGCTCCTACTCCTGTTCCAAGTGGTTCCAGCCTGCCCTATGCCAGCCTGGGATGCATAAAGGGCACTGAGGGCACTGGCCCATTGGAGGTCCACAGAGTCACAGTCACTCCCACTCCCTGCTTCCACCTCTCCAGTGTCCTGGCCCTCAGTTTTGGAATCTCAGCCCCTGTGTTTCCTCAGGTTCTTGTACCCTAATGTGCTACTTACTTAGTACAGGCCTCTCCAACTCAACAAACCCCTGACACTGGCTTTCAGAAGGCTCCTTCAGGCCCATGTCCATGATGGTGGATCAGATATACGCCCCCTGCCAGGCTGCCCACCTGGAGAGAAATCTGCAACCCCAGGACTCTGTTTACAGTAGCCCTTCTCAGCCCTGGGCACAGGGCATGGCCCAGAAGGTTCTCTCTGGGTGTTGGGACAGATACCCAAAGGCCATTCCCAAAGAATAGTAAAGCCAAGAGGAATGATGATTTCTCCATGCAGTGGGTCATGGACAACCCCAACACCACCCTCACCTGCCCACTAGTGTGCACCCTGCTGACTCCAGGTCTAGACATACTTTATGCTTCTATACTTTTGAAAAGGTGGCCCCAAGACCCTTTTTATGCACAGGACACCCCTGTTTTTAGGGTTGGATTTGCAGAATTGGGAATGGAAATTGAGTTTGAGCTACTATGTGGCTTATCAATGGAAAGCTTCTGAAAACAAATAAGATTGGCTGCCCTTTGCTTTTAGGTGAGAGAACACACAGTTTGCAGTTAGCTGGCCCCAGTGGGCTTGGGAAAGGAGGAGCTGTTTGGCTGGGCTTTGGGTGGCTGGGATGGGGATGTATGGCTCTTCTTCCTGTTCCTTGCATGGGGTGAGGGTCCCTGGGCCTCAGCAGGGATGCAGTCATGATGGCCCCATGATTTTGCCCTTTTCCTGTCTTTATTCCTGGGACAGTTCCCTCCTTGTGATGGCTGCACCCTCTTCCCTTTTTCCTCCCTGGGCCTTGTTGCCTGGGACACCACCCACCCAAGGCCCCAAAGGGTGCGGGGGTCCATCTGGATAAATTACTAACCCCAGGACACATTCATACATATTCATTTGTTCAATATTTAATTTTAATTAGAAGTGAAATGGCATTGCAAAAACACCCTGCCACAAGCCTACCACTGGTCGGGTGTCTTGCTGTCCCTCCAGAGCAGGCCAGCTGCCAGGAGCCCTTCCTGGGTGACCACCAGCATTTTCCTTCAGTAAACAGTGACAATTGGAAGTTTGCACAAAATACAACACACTTGTTTTTCTGCCTTCTCTATTGATTTGGTTTTAGCAGGAAGAAGCTGGATGTAAGTTTTGTTTGATTTTTCTCTTGGTTTCTGAGTGGACTGAGATGTTGTTGTCAATTCCTCCACCTCCAGCCATCTCAGTAATCCAGTTCCATTGTGACCACCAACACCTGCTTGCAAGCCTGTGGCTTGCACAAGTCAGCCAGTAAGTCGTCTCCACCTGCTTGCTAAAAACCCTGCCCAGAACCAGGGTGATGTGGTGGAGATGTGCAGCATTTTTGGGAAGGCAGATTCTGACTGATGAGAGATAAGCCCTTCTAGAGACTCCCTCAAGCACTCATGGCCTGCAGAGACCCTCAGTTCCCCAGCCTCAGCTCCTAATGTTACTTTTTGGCTTAGGGCACTCACTGAGCCTCACTGTTCTCATCTGTGTAATGAGGTTAGGGCATTTCTCATGGGAGAAACAGGAATGCTCAGTGGGGGTAGCACACATCAGCCTGCCCCAGAGCCTGGCACTAGGTGAGAGCTTCATAAATGCTTTTCCCTCCCCGCAGTTGCCTGTTCTGGCTCAGCTTCTCAGACTGAGTCACTCCTCCAAGTGCCCTGTCTTCCCTCTTACACCACCCCCTACCCAGGCTTCACAAACCCCTAGCTACCTGAATGTACCTGAATGTGCCTGAATGTGCTAGGATGTCAGGCCCTGTATTTCCCTCCTGACACTCCTTGCTACCAGCTTATTTTCTCATGCTGTCTCTTATTCCTAAAAGCGTGGCTCACACCTTAGTTCTTTGGGTCACTGGGGTTGGGCGGCCAGGGTGTGGGAGTTTCACATCGTGTAGCCTGTCTGTTGTTGTTGGTGCTATCAGCTGAGAGGTGGGAGGCCTGGGACAATGCACAGCTTTCCT
Organism: Rhinopithecus roxellana; assembly: GCF_007565055.1. Classification (NCBI taxonomy): domain Eukaryota; kingdom Metazoa; phylum Chordata; class Mammalia; order Primates; family Cercopithecidae; genus Rhinopithecus; species Rhinopithecus roxellana. The sequence goes on from NC_044559.1 coordinate 5,752,916, forward strand.
GAGAGCCAGCAGGGTAAACACTTTTACACAAGAACACCCTCGTTCTCGTTATTGAGGGGAGCACCCAAACAGATGTTGAGAGATCAAGGCAGGATTTTGGCCTCTAAGAATAAAGATGCTTTGTTTCCAGCATGCTGAGTGTGTGCTTGGACAGTAGGCTACACCGTTCTAAGAGAACAGCTTTTGGACTGGAGTCTCCTAGACTCCATTCCCTGCTTTGCTGCTTATACCCTGTGTGACCCTGGGCAAGTCACTTCACCTCGTTGAGCCTTAGGCTACTGATCTGTAAAAATGGGGTTATTATTCCCCCCTGGAAGGACTCTTGCAAGGGCTAAATGAGGGAACACATGGTTCCTGGCACATCGTAGGCCCTCAGCTTATGCTGTGGCCTTCTTCCTATGGCACTAGGGGTTGCCGATGATGAGCTTCTTTCTGCTTGGCATGTCTGGGCAGGCACCTGGGTCTGAATATGGTGACCACCAGCAGGTTGCTGGTTTGTGACCAGTCAGCCTTCTGACCCTTTGTTGATCATGCCTCCTTCTTCCCCTCCACTCTGAATGCCAGAAGGTACACAGTGAACTTTCTTTTTGTTGGCATAATTGTGCAAGCTCTTGATGTCATTGGTTCTAAAGAGTTACTCCAGAGTGGCAATGCTAGCTAGTTGGTCTGCAGGAGGCATGGCAGCTGGGAAAGGAGGGGCGAAGTAGGTGATCTGGACTGAACTGGGAATTCCACGTAGTTGAAATGAAATTTGTGCTTTGGTGAGGTGCATGCAGCAGGGAGGGAGGACAGGCACACAGTGAGCATTTGCAGGATGCCTTAGGACTCAGCTGTGGCTTTGGCAAGACCGAGCATAGCATACACATTTATGGGTGGCTCCTTTGTGTAGAAATCAGACCCATCCTGGCTTAATCCCCCAGTTGAGGGCTTGGTGTTCTGGAGGTATGGCATGGACAGGTGTGCTTTGGTTCACTTGATGATGACAATGATAATGATGATGATGCTGGTATTGATGGTGGTGATGTTGATGGTTATGATGATGGTGGTAGTGGGGGTGGTGATGATGAAGGTGATGGTGAAGGTGATGGTGAAGGTGATGATAATGGTGATGATGGCAATGTTTATGATGATGGTGATGATGGTGGTGGTGGTGGTGATGGTGATGATGATGATGATGATGGTGGTGGTGATCGAGCTAATTCAGCTCTTACCACATGCTGGGTACATTTACCTGTTTTGAATGTAGATTTAATTCTCATAAGAATCCTATGAGGTTGGCTTTGTTATCATCTCCATTTTATAGATGAGGAACAAAGGCAGAGAGAGGTTAAAATTGTTCATTGCTGAATGGTTGGTAAGGGGTGGAGTCCAGTGTCCACCTGGCTCAGATCGGCTCATTGTTGTGCTTAAGTCCACCCTGGCTGACTTAGCCCAGTGCCGCCTACCTCTGTCCCAAGAATGATGAGCAGGCATGCTGAGCAAAGCTGTGTTCTGTGGCACAGACAACGCTCTGGCCCAGCGCTAACAGAAATATAGTCGTGCATTGCTTAATGATGGGGATACACCCTGAGAAGTGTGTCTTAGATGGGCTAATTGTTGTACTTACTGTGTACTTACACAGACCTAGAGGGTACAGCCACCTACACACCTAGACTATAAGGGACAGCCTATGGCTCATAGGCTACAAACCTGTACAGCATGTTATTGTACTGAATACTGGAGGCAGCTGTAACACAGTGGTAAGTATTTGTGTATCTAAACAAATATAGAAAAGGTAATGATGTTACTGTGGCTATGATCTCACCAGGCAATAGAAGTTTTTCAGCTCCATTATAACCTTTGGGATTACCATGTTCATTGTTGACTGAAATGTCATTTTGTGGTGCATGACTGTATAGTGTGAACCACATATGTAATTTAAAATTTAAAAAGTAAAAAGAAAAATGTGAAATTAATTTAGTATGTTTATTTTAGCCCATTATTGTCATTTCAACATATAATTAATATAAAAATAATTAATGGGAGGCCGAGGTGGGTGGATAACGAGGTCAGGAGATTGAGACCATCCTGGCTAACACGGTGAAACCCCGTCTCTACTAAAAATACAAAAAAATTAGCCGGGCATGGTGGCGGGTGCCTGTAGTCCCAGCTACTTGGGAGGCTGAGGCAGGAGAATGATGTGAACCCGGGAGGTGGAGCTTGCAGTGAGCTGAGGTCAGGCCACTGCACCCCAGCCTGGGCGACAGAGTGAGACTCTGTCTCAAAAAAAAAAAAAAAAAAAAAAAAAAGATAATTAATGAAATATTTTGCATTCTTTGTTTTATACCAAGGCTTTGAAATTCAACCTCAGCTTTACACTTAACAGCCGATCTCAGTTGATTCCACCTCATTTCAAATGCTCAGGAGCCCCCTGTGGCTGGTGGCTGCCACATTGGACAGTGTAGGATCACCCAGACTCTGCCTCAGGGTGTACAGTATGACTGGGGACATCTGCTCATATTTTGCTTCCCATTGGTCACACAAACCTCTCAGCCATGATTCGGTGTCTCCTGACTTGTCCCATGGCCTCCTGAATTGCCTCTTTGAATAATTTCCCATCTCTGTAGTACCTCTGTGACCTCACACAGGTGCTTCTTTTGGTCTGGGAGCCCTTTCAAGTGGGGTTAGAGCTGAGTGCTACAGAGCAGAGATAATTTGGAAAGGTCAGGAGTCAGGGTGCTGCTGAAAGCCAGGACAGGCAAGGGCACATCAGCTGCTTCCCAGTGGCTTAGTAGGTGAGTGAGTAATTTCTGATGATGGTCATCGTAGGTGCAGTTCACTGGGAACCTCCACAAATGCCTGACCTTTAATTCTCACAATAACCCTGTAATGCAGATACATTTCCCCTTTTAATTGTAATCAGTGTTTTCATTGGTAGGGAGACGAAGGTGCAGAGAGGTGAGAGGTACCTTAGTTGGTGGGTGGTGAAGCCAAGACTGGGGCCAGGGCTGACTGACTCCCAGGGCCAGGCCGTTCCCCTCTGTCAGGGTGCTCAGTCTCAGGCTGATGAATGAAAATTCTTCCACCGACCCAGGAGCCCTGGAGGCTTGTGAGCAGGCCTGTGTCAGGGAAGAAACACTGCGTTGGGTGGACAAATCTGGCATGAAATGACACAGCAGAAATCTTGAGAATTCATGCTGTTTATGAAAATCCCCTTGATCACTGTCTAGGCTGTGCTGGTCCCATGCTCTGGGGGCCCAACATCCTTTCACGGAGACCACAGCTCACCTGTGGGAGCAGCTGGAGCCAGAGCCCAGGCAGCCACGCTTATGGACAGTCCTGAGGAGGCTACTATCTTCTGTATTTTGGATAATGATGGAGGGGGTGCTGACAACACCTTCACTGACTGTTGGCTGTCAACTTTCATTTATAATTTGGGAGGATTCCAGGTTGTCTCTAGGGTAACCTCACTGTTACTACCTAGACTTTCCATCTGCTTTCTTCCATGGAGCCCACAGAGGTGGCCTAGGAACTCAGGTTACTGGGAAATACTCCCAATTCCAAGCTGTCCATGGGAGAAGTCCTGCTGGTGAGCACCTGGAGGAGAGATGTGTTTAGGGAGATAAAAGGTTGAGCATGGCGTACAAACCCTTCTTTACGTTTCTCCATTTGTCACTCCACTGGAAGTTCTCTGGGGTACTCGCCATCATTCATGGCACAGGCAGCACCGTTTCGAGCTCATCATCCTTGAGCCCTCCAGGCACCCAGTGGTCTTGGCCACCCTGCTTACTGGAAATGCCCCCTTTTCCTGCTTGGGGGGCATTTGCCTTCTGGGTCTCATGCCATGTCCTTAGCCCTCATTCTGTCTTGCTCTGTATCTCTTCCTGGGCCAACATTCACATTTGTGGCTTCAGTTGTTCCTCTGGTGAGGACACAGCAAGTTACATCTGTAGCCCTGATCATGTTTGGATTCAAGTTTTCAAGCATCTGATTAAGATGTGCTTCAACACCTCACAGTAAACAAACCCCCATCAGAACTCACAGCTTCCATCCTAAGCTTGTTCCTCCTTCTCTGTTTTATGGATTCACTATTGCCACCTTCATGCTTCCAGAGGTCCTGTTTGGAAGCCTCCAAGCCATCCTAGCCTCCCCTTTCTTCCCCTCTTTCCATCCAGACAGTCAGCTTGTTCACTCTTCCACTGAGCGCCTCTTCTCCTTTATCCTTATTCGCTCCTGATACCCCTCCCCTTGAAGTCTGCCTGTCATCCTCTCTTGCCTGGTCTGTTGCCACACCTCCCACTCCTGTCTACTGTTCCCTCCAGACCACTTCTGTTGGCCCAGCCCTGTTTATGTCCTTCCCCAACTTTAGGATCTCCCTCCTATCTGGGGGTACAGACCCATCATGCTGGCCTTTGAGACGTGAGATCACCTGGACATGACTTGTTCTAGATGTCTCTTCTGACATTCCCTTCCCCATCTGCTCCCACATAGCACCATTAATCACAAGTCATACATTTTCTTGCTTCTGGGCTTTTGCTCTTGTGGTTCTCTTTTGGCAATGGGTGACAGAAACTCACCTTGAGCTACCTTAGTTAAAGGGCCGGAGCCATCTGAGCCTCTGGCTTTGTCAAACCAGGGACTCAAATGTTGCCCTTTGGTTTCTTTACCTGTATATCGGTCAATTCCCTCACCCTGGCTTCCCCCACTGGACAAGAAACATGACAGCTCTCACCTCCTGAGCCTCCTACCAGCTTTTTCTAGAGGGCCATCCCTCTTCTTTTAGTTACAGTTTGAAAAAAAATCAGGGAAGGGCTCTGACAGGCTGTGCCTGAATCATGTGATCTCTTCTGGACTAATGAGCTATGGCCAGTGCCTGGGGGCAGGTTGCATGGATGGCAGCACTCACTAGAGCTACAAGATCAGATTGGAGCAGATAAGGAGGAATTCCCCCAAACAAGAGCAGGGAACTGTTTCCAGAAGAAGAGGGATGTGCTGCACACGCAACAAGTTGTGCATGCATGTGCTGCCCCTCACTTCTCCCCTTGCTCACACCTTCCCTAGAGGCCAGGCATTCTTTTGGGCTCTCCTAGCATTTGCATGTGGATGGAGTTCCGAATTTTGCAGCTTGTTGCAGCTGTCTCTACATCTGACTCCTTCTCCAGCCTGCTAGCTGGAGAGTGCTCAGCTAGGAAGGTCAGACTGGGGACTGGAACTTGCCTTGGATGTCTGGGGACTTTGTCCTCCCCATCAGCAGGCACGGCTACCCTCGATGCCTTGCACCCATCCTGTTGCTCAAAGGTTTCCCTGCCTTCCCATTCTCCTCAGGCCTGCATCCTGCCAGTGGATTTTCAGAGCTTCCTGGAGACAAGCACACAGCCCAGCCCTGACTAGAGATTCACAACTTTCCTCCCTCCTGCCCTCTCTATTCCCCTACACCCACTAGAGAGTCCTGAGGACTATTAACCTGTTCCCTCATTTAGGGCTGATGTATATATTCAGTGGAAAAGGCAGGGGAGTGGAGATGAGAATGGGGGACTTCCACCAGAGCTTCTGATACCTCTGATTGCCCCAGGAACCTGTGCTAACCCACAGATGATTGGATCTCCCCTTTATCCTGGTGACAGGGCTTGCGATGAACTGCTCATATTTTATTCCTCAGGAAGTTTTATTGCTATTCCAGAATGGTAGAATTCATTCTAAATGCTTTCTGGGGTGTTCATTTCCCTCTAAACTGGAAATCACTATAATTGCAATGAAAACTCTGACTCAGAATCTGAATCTGTCTTTTCAGTTGCTCTTGCAAAGATGGTTTAAAAAAAAAACAAAAAAAAGGGGGGGGGGGCGGAGCAAGATGGCCGAATAGGAGCAGCTCCAGTCTCTAACTCCCAGTGCGAGCGACACAGAAGACTGGTGATTTCTGCATTTTCAACTGAGGTACTGGGGTCATCTCACTAGGGAGTGCCGGACAATCGGTGCTGGTCAGTTGCTGCAGCCCGACCAGCGAGAGCTGAAGCAGGGCGAGGCATCGCCTCACCTGGGAAGCACAAGGAGGAAGGGAATCCCTTTTCCTAGCCAGGGGAACTGAGACACACAACACCTGGAAAATCGGGTAACTCCCACCCCAATACTGCACTTTAAGCAAACGGGCACACCAGGAGAATATATCCCACACCTGGCCGGGAGGGTCCCACGCCCATGGAGCCTCCCTCATTGCTAACACAGCAGTCTGCGATCTAACCGCAAGGCAGAAGCGAGGCTAGGGGAGGGGCACCGGCAATTGCTGAGGATTAAGTAGGTAAACAAAGCCACTGGGAAGCTCGAACTGGGTGGAGCTCACAGCAGCTCAAGGAAACCCGCCTGTCTCTGTAGACTCCACCTCTGGGGACAGGGCACAGTTAACAACAACAACAACAAAAGCAGCAGAAACCTTTGCAGATGCAAACGACTCTGTCTGACAGCTTTGAAGAGAGCAGTGGATCTCCCCACACGGAGGTTGAGATCTGAGAAGGGACAGACTGCCTGCTCAAGTGGGTCCCTGACCCCTGAGTAGCCTAACTGGGAGACATCCCCCACTAGGGGCAATCTGACACCCCACACCTCACAGGGTGGAGTACACCCCTGAGAGGAAGCTTCCAAAGTAAGAATCAGACAGGTACACTCGCTGTTCAGCAATATTCTATCTTCTGCAACCTCTGCTGCTGATACCCAGGCAAACAGGGTCTGGAGTGGACCTCAAGCAACCTCCAACAGACCTATAGCCGAGGGTCCTGACTGTCAGAAGGAAAACTATCAAACAGGAAGGACACCTATACCAAAACCCCATCAGTACGTCACCATCATCAAAGACCAGAGACAGATAAAACCACAAAGATGGGGAAGAAGCAGGGCAGAAAAGTTGGAAATTCAAAAAATAAGAGCGCATCTCCCCCTGCAAAGGAGCGCAGCCCATCGCCAGCAACGGATCAAAGCTGGTCGGAGAATGACTTTGACGAGATGAGAGAAGAAGTCTTCAGTCCATCAAACTTCTCAGAGCTAAAGGAGGAATTACGTACCCAGCGCAAAGAAACTAAAAATCTTGAAAAAAGCGTGGAAGAATTGACAGCTAGACTAATTAATGCAGAGAAGGTCATAAACGAAATGACAGAGATGAAAACCATGACACGAGAAATACGTGACAAATGCACAAGCTTCAGTAACCGACTCGATCAACTGGAAGAAAGAGTATCAGCGATTAAGGATCAAATGAATGAAATGAAGCGAGAAGAGAAACCAAAAGAAAAAAGAAGAAAAAGAAATGAACAAAGCCTGCAAGAAGTATGGGATTATGTAAAAAGACCAAATCTACGTCTGATTGGGGTGCCTGAAAGTGAGGGGGAAAACGGAACCAAGTTGGAAAACACTCTTCAGGATATCATCCAGGAGAACTTCCCCAACCTAGTAGGGCAGGCCAACATTCAAATTCAGGAAATATAGAGAAAGCCACAAAGATACTCCTCGAGAAGAGCAACTCTAAGACACATAATTGCCAGATTCACCAAAGTTGAAATGAAGGAAAGAATCTTAAGGGCAGCCAGAGAGAAAGGTCGGGTTACCCACAAAGGGAACCCCATCAGACTAACAGGAGATCTCTTGGCAGAAACTCTACAAGCCAGAAGAGAGTGGGGGCCAATATTCAACATTCTTAAAGAAAAGAATTTTCAACCCAGAATTTCATATCCAGCCAAACTAAGTTTCATAAGTGAAGGAGAAATAAAATCCTTTACAGATAAGCAAATGCTTAGAGATTTTGTCACCACCAGGCCTGCCTTACAAGAGACCCTGAAGGAAGCCCTAAACATGGAAAGGAACAACCGGTACCAGCCATTGCAAAAACATGCCAAAATGTAAAGACCATCGAGGCTAGGAAGAAACTGCATCAACTAACGAGCAAAATAACCAGTTAATATCATAATGGCAGGATCAAGTTCACACATAACAATATTAACCTTAAATGTCAATGGACTAAATGCTCCAATTAAAAGACACAGACTGGCAAACTGGATAAAGAGTCAAGACCCATCAGTCTGCTGTATTCAGGAGACCCATCTCACATGCAGAGACATACATAGGCTCAAAATAAAGGGATGGAGGAAAATCTACCAAGCAAATGGAGAACAAAAAAAAGCAGGGGTTGCAATCCTAGTCTCTGATAAAACAGACTTTAAACCATCAAAGATCAAAGAGACAAAGAAGGCCATTACATAATTGTAAAAGGATCAATTCAACAGGAAGAGCTAACTATCCTAAATATACATGCACCCAATACAGGAGAACCCAGATTCATAAAGCAAGTCCTTAGAGACTTACAAAGAGACTTAGACTCCCATACAATAATCATGGGAGACTTCAACACTCCACTGTCAACATTAGACAGATCAACGAGACAGAAAGGATATCCAGGAATTGAACTCACCTCTGCACCAAGTGGACCTAATAGACATCTATAGAACTCTCCACCCTAAATCAACAGAATATACATTCTTCTCAGCACCACATCTCACTTATTCCAAAATTGACCACATAATTGGAAGTAAAGCACTCCTCAGCAAATGTAAAAGAACAGAAATTATAACAAATTGTCTCTCAGACCACAGTGCAATCAAACTAGAACTCAGGACTAAGAAACTCAATCAAAACCACTCAACTACATGGAAACTGAGCAACCTGCTCCTGAATGACTACTGGATGCATAACGAAATGAAGGCAGAAATAAAGATGTTCTTTGAAACCAATGAGAACAAAGATACAACATACTAGAATCTCTGGGACACATTTAAAGCAGTGTGTAGAGGGAAATTTATAGCACTAAATGCCCACAAGAGAAAGCTGGAAAGATCTAAAATTGACACTCTAACATCACAATTAAAAGAACTAGAGAAGCAAGAGCAAACACATTCAAAAGCTAGCAGAAGGCAAGAAATAACTAAGATCAGAGCAGAACTGAAGGAGATAGAGACACAAAAGACCCTCCAAAAAATCAATGAATCCAGGAGTTGGTTTTTTGAAAAGATCAACAAAATTGACAGACTGCTAGCAAGACTAACAAAGAAGAAAAGAGAGAGGAATCAAATAGATGCAATAAAAAATGATAAAGCGGATATCACCACTGACCCCACAGAAATACAAACTACCATCAGAGAATACTATAAACACCTCTACGCAAATCAACTAGAAAATCTAGAAGAAATAGATAATTTCCTGGACACTTATACTCTTCCAAGACTAAACCAGGAAGAAGTTGAATCCCTGAATAGACCAATAGCAGGCTCTGAAATTGAGGCAATAATTAATAGCCTACCAACCAAAAAAAGTCCAGGACCAGATGGACTCACAGCTGAATTCTACCAGAGGTACAAGGAGGAGCTGGTACCATTCCTTCTGAAACTATTCCAATCAATAGAAAAAGAGGGAATCCTCCCTAACTCATTTTATGAGGCCAATATCATCCTGATACCAAAGCCTGGCAGAGACACAACAAAAAAATAGAATTTTTGACCAATATCCCTGATGAACGTCGATGCAAAAATCCTCAATAAAATACTGGCAAACCGGATTCAGCAGCACATCAAAAAGCTTATCCACCATGATCAAGTGGGCTTCATCCCTGGGATGCAAGGCTGGTTCAACATTCGCAAATCAATAAATGTAATCCAGCATATAAACAGAACCAAAGACAAGAACCACATGATTATCTCAATAGATGCAGAAAAGGCTTTTGACAAAATTCAACAGCCCTTCATGCTAAAAACGCTCAATAAATTCGGTATTGATGGAACGTACCTCAAAATAATAAGAGCTATTTATGACAAACCCACAGCTAATATCATACTGAATGGGCAAAAACTGGAAAAATTCCCTTTGAAACCTGGCACAAGACAGGGATGCCCTCTCTCACCACTCCTATTCAACATAGTCTTGGAAGTTCTGGCTAGGGCAATCAGGCAAGAGAAAGAAATCAAGGGTATTCAGTTAGGAAAAGAAGAAGTCAAATTGTCCCTGTTTGCAGATGACATGATTGTATATTTAGAAAACCCCATCGTCTCAGCCCAAAATCTCCTTAAGCTGATAAGCCACTTCAGCAAAGTCTCAGGATACAAAATTAATGTGCAAAAATCACAAGCATTCTTATACACCAGTAACAGACAAACAGAGAGCCAAATCATGAATGAACTTCCATTCACAATTGCTTCAAAGAGAATCAAATACCTAGGAATCCAACTTACAAGGGATGTAAAGGACCTCTTCAAGGAGAACTACAAACCACTGCTCAGTGAAATCAAAGAGGACACAAACAAATGGAAGAACATACCATGCTCATGGATAGGAAGAATCAATATCATGAAAATGGCCATACTGCCCAAGGTTATTTATAGATTCAATGCCATCCCCATCAAGCTACCAATGAGTTTCTTCACAGAATTGGAAAAAACTGCTTTAAAGTTCATATGGAACCAAAAAAGAGCCCGCATTGCCAAGACAATCCTAAGTCAAAAGGACAAAGCTGGAGGTGTCACGCTACCTGACTTCAAACTATACTACAAGGCTACAGTAACCAAAACAGCATGGTACTGGTACCAAAACAGAGCTATAGACCAATGGAACAGAACAGAGTCCTCAGAAATAATACCACACATCTACAGCCATCTGATCTTTGACAAACCTGAGAGAAACAAGAAATGGGGAAAGGATTCCCTATTTAATAAATGGTGCTGGGAAAATTGGCTAGCCATAAGTAGAAAGCTGAAACTGGATCCTTTCCTTACTCCTTATACGAAGATTAATTCAAGATGGATTAGAGACTTAAATGTTAGACCTAATGCCATAAAAACCCTAGAAGAAAACCTAGGTAATACCATTCAGGACATAGGCATGGGCAAGGACTTCATGTCTAAAACACCAAAAGCAACGGCAGCAAAAGCCAAAATTGACAAATGGGATCTAATTAAACTAAAGAGCTTCTGCACAGCAAAAGAAACTACCATCAGAGTGAACAGGCCACCTACAGAATGGGAGAAAATTTTTGCAATCTACTCATCCGACAAAGGGCTAATATCCAGAATCTACAAAGAACTCAAACAAATATACAAGAAAAATCAAACAACCCCATCAAAAAGTGGGCAAAGGATATGAACAGACATTTCTCAAAAGAAGACATTCATGCAGCCAACAGACACATGAAAAAATGCTCATCATCACTCGCCATCAGAGAAATGCAAATCAAAACCACAATGAGATACCATCTCACACCAGTTAGAATGGCAATCATTAAAAAGTCAGGAAACAACAGGTGTTAGAGAGGATGTGGAGAAATAGGAACACTTTTACACTGTTGGTGGGATTGTAAACTAGTTCAACCATTATGGAAAACAGTATGGCAATTCCTCAAGGATCTAGAACTAGATGTACCATATGACCCAGCCATCCCACTACTGGGTATATACCCAAAGGATTATAAATCATGCTGCTATAAAGACACATGCACACGTATGTTTATTGCGGCACTATTCACAATAGCGAAGACTTGGAATCAACCCAAATGTCCATCTGTGACAGACTGGATTAAGAAAATGTGGCACATATACCCCATGGAATACTATGCAGCCATAAAAAAGGATGAGTTTGCGTCCTTTGTAGGGACATGGATGCAGCTGGAAACCATCATTCTTAGCAAACTATCACAAGAACAGAAAACCAAACACTGCATGTTCTCACTCATAGGTGGGAACTGAACAATGAGATCACTTGGACTCGGGAAGGGGAACATCACACACCGGGGCCTATCATGGGGAGTGGGGAGGGGGGAGGGATTGCATTGGGAGTTATACCTGATATATATGATGAATTGATGGGTCCTGACGAGTTGATGGGTGCAGCACACCAACATGGCACAAGTATACATATGTAACAAACCTGTACGTTATGCACATGTACCCTAGAACTTAAAGTATAATAAAAACAAAACAAAAAAAAGGCAGCTATGGGTTAGGAAAGAGTCCATGTAGTGTCCCGGGCAGAGACTGTGTGGTTGACACCTTGAAGAATAGCAGGCCAACTGTCGAATGGGCCTGGTTGAGCCGGACAAAGTGGGCACCCAGCTATTGGCTGCAGGCAGGGGCTGCACAGACCCAGGGCCACCAGAGGGCCTTCCCCAGACTTCAGCAAACCATACAGCCCATGATGCTGGCCTGGGCAGAGGGCATCTGGCAGCGAGTGGATTTATTTTTGATTATTGTTTTTTCTGGAAGGTGAAGGGGGCTAACAATAATGAGGGGCTTCTTTATAGGAGGCATGTTCCTAAATATCAGAGAGACTCAAGGTAGGGGCTTTGGAGTCAGATTGACTTGGATTTGAACTGTGGCATTGGCACTCACCTCTCCAAACCTCAGTTATCTGTAAAGTGGGGATAATAATAGACCTGCCCTCCTGGGTTTGCTGGGATGAGTAAATGAGATGGGAGTGCATGGGGCTTGGCACAGTGCTGGGTGCACTGCTGGAGTGTCCCCCGGTTTTGCTCCTGGACAGGTGGCAGTGAGGAGAGGTGTGCGCTCTTGCCCATCCCACGATGACAGGTCTTTCAATTCCTCCTCTTCAGTTTGCATAGGCCAGCTCAGGTGTGGGCTTCTGCATCAACCCAGTGGGCTCCTGTTGGACTTGAGCTTCCATTCCTGGACAAGGAATTGCATTTCTGTAATTAATTTGAACATTTTTTCCATGTGACTTTTCTGAGCTGCTATTGCATGCCAGGCTCCATGCTTGGATCTGGGGATATGCAGTGCTGAGAAAGATGCCCAGGATCTGGGGCCACTCTCTAAAGACACCTGCTGCTGCTGGGAGGGACCCCCTTGGATATGGAGGTTGGTCAAGAAGTCAGGAGCCCTCCTGGAGACCACGGTGTGGACTGGGGTCCTTGGGGCTCTACATTCTGTTGTATCACTCTCCTGGAGGCAGCAGAGCTGGACAGAATCAGACCTCCTGGTTCAGCCCTTATTACTAGAGTGCCTGAAGCTCTCTAGGCCCCAGTTTTTTCCTCTGTAAAGCAGGAATGAAAATCCTGCCCTTGTAGGCTTGCTGTGAGGAGGAAATGAAGGGGAGAGTGTGGGACAGTGCAAAGAAGGTGCTTCATAAGCCATAAATGGGGGCGCACTTCCCTCCTCCCCTGGCCCAGCATTCCTGGCAGGAAGGACATCTGCCCTCGGGAGGAGGAGAGGGGACAGTGTTGGTCCCAGCAGCCGTTTCCCATGACTGCAGCCCCACCCCACTGGCATTGATCATACTATTAGTCCAGTTGTCTGCACCTTCCTCAGAGCCCAAGAGCAGCCCTGGCATTTCCAGGGCCTTCCGGCGGCCTGTGATGGATGGCCCCACGGTCCCGTCTTTGCTTGTGCCAGGCCTGGGCGGGTGCGGTATGTGATGGATCAGACCGAGGATGGTATTTTGGAAGGAAAATTCAAATTATATTTCAGGATAATACCCTGCCTCCCTGGCCCCCACCCTACATCCCATTTGTAATCTGGCCAAAGAGGTTCTGGCAGGAGGTAACGAGTTTGTGATGGATGGGCAGACAGCCCCATTAGGCCTGCAGATCCTGCCTCTTAATTAATATAGATGTGGCTTTAATTTGGGGGCTTAGCAGGCATGTTTTCGTGGCGGGGCTCTGTGGGGTTGCAGAGGCCCTGGGCTACCTGTGTTGCTCCTAGCATGGCCGGGCTGCCTGGGCTGGGGTATCCAGCTGTGTCACCGCTCCGTTCTTGCAGAGCTCCCCGCCTCTACTGACCACCAGCCCCATCTTGAGCAGCATGATGTCCCTGGACATGGAACTGGGAAGCAATGACACCCATTATTTCTGGTGTTTCAGATAGGATAGACATTAATAGCCTCAAGAGCACAGATAATAGTAAAATGCAGCAAAATCATTAGGGAATGATGAGCTTTGTGTACTTATCAATTTTGTTTGTTAATATAATTTGTTTAATGATAGGTTTATATAATTTAATCCATACTGGCTGTGTTTAATAACTGGCTTGCAAATTCCTGAAAATGTAACAATAGGCTCTGGCAAAGTGGTAGGATGGGCTCCAGCCCACTAAGTGTGTGTGAGTACAGGTGAGTGTGAACACTGGTGAGTCGGAATACCTGAGCGTGTGTGTGAGTGAATGTGTCAGTCAGGGAGGCCTTCCTTTGCACCCAGACTCAGGCCTGGGGCAGAATCCCAGATGCCACCTGACCTGGCACCCACTGGGCTCAGTCACTGGAGGCTCTGTGGCACCCTGGAGCTCAGACAGAGTGAGGTCCCTCTGCAGAAGTGGCGTCGGGAGGCCCACAATGAGGGGTGGTGGCATCTGTGGGCCCCTTACTGTGGCTTCACTTCCAGCTCTGGTTGCTACTGTCTCTTCAAAGACAGGTTCCCGAGGAAACAAATTAAACCCGAGTAAATATCAGAGGGAAATTATGTAAATTAAATACATAATTTAAAGAACACTTGTCATGAGGTCAGTGGAAAGCTGTGAAGACAGAAGCCTCCCTGTCAGGGCTGGCAAGGCACAGATGGGTGAGGGGCGGCAGCCACACTGGAGAGCATGGGCTGCTGTTCCGAGTGGCCTGCCCCTCACATGGGCTCCGTCCCAGGTGCTTCATATCTGTCCTTCCATGTGCCCCTTACGGTGGTCCTACCCCTAGACAGCCTCACTCTGCCCAATTTAGAGGCATTGGCTAAAGCTCAGGGAACTTAAGAGCCATGCCCAGGCCAGAGATGGCCACCCGTGAGTCCACCTCCCCTGTGGCAGGCCCCAAAACCCAGGCTCTTTCTTCCACGGGGGGCCACAGCCCTGCCTTGAAGTGGCCTCCCTGAGAGCTAGGCAGCAACTGCTCAGGCTGTGGGGACTCTTGGGCGCAGAGTGGGGCTTCAGGGCTCACTCCAGGGCAGTGGCTCTGTTGCTGTCATCCTTTCTCTGCCTCAGAGACAGGAGGCAGTGGGCAGGAGTGGTGGGCTTGGCATGGCTGGGCCCTAGGCCCTGGTCTCAGGGTTTTCTGGCACGCTTGCTGTCCAGAAATGCCACTGTGGCTATCCTATTGGGGGCACACAAGGCCCCACACCCCTCATACCAAAATAGAACCACGCACAGGTCTCCACCTGGGCTGTTGGGTTCCATGAGGCCTTTGATCCTGACATCCTCTCGGTCTGGAATACTCCCTCTCTTGTCCATGCAGAAAATGCCTCTTCATCCTGTAAGTTCCAACTCCTGACTTTCTGAAGGCTTTCTTGAGACCTTCCGTCTGTCTGGGGAAACAAATCCCTTCTCGTGCACTCCCTGGTGTTCCTAGTACATCCTCAAACACTGTTTTCTTGTCCGTTTCCTGTTGGACTCACTGACAGGAGGACAGGATCTGATCCTTCTCTCTAGTATCCACAATAGGGCATGGCCTGGTTGGGCACCAGACATAGGCTTGGGGCAAGCCTGAGTGGGTGAGATAGTGTGGGGCAGTCCCATCACCCTGTCACTGAGAGGGTGGGAGTTGTGGGCAGTGACCAGGGCAGGCCCACACACATTCCCCACCAGAGCAGATCTCGAGACATTGCTGGTCCCAGGGATCAGGAGGGCCCATTGGGTGGGTGGGTGACAGCCCCTGGGTGGCCCTCGGACAGGTCTGCAGAGGTGGAACCCAGCCCAGGTTGCTTCCAAGTTAACTCAGTTGGGGCTGCTCTTTCTAGTAGAATGGGCTTTACTCAGAGTGATAATTTACAGAACTAATGAAGATGCTACATTTCACTGTATAATGTCACTTATTAATACTGATTGCAAATTAACAGCTGGTAATGGCATGCATCACGGTTTCCTCTTGCCATTCTTAAATGCCAGACTCCAGCGTTTGACCAGCCTGCTGCACTGTCTCTCTGGAGTTCTGTATGCCTGTGGTGGCCACTAGGTAGGTCTGGGTGGGGATGGGGGTTTCCATGTGTTGGTGCACAGAGAGCAGAGCCCCTTATGGTAGACAGATCTGGGGTTGAATCCCAGCTCTGTTCTGAGCCAGTGACTTATCTGTGAAATGGGCATACTCTGGTAATTCCCTATGGGTGCTCAGGCTCAGGTGAAATGTGTGTGCCGGGCACCTACCTCAGCATCGCAAACCAGACCATTGCAAACATGATGGGGTTTACAAACCTGCCTCCTTCTCATCCCTTCCCAGGTGCCTTCAGCTTGTTGGTGAATAAGGCTAAAGACCTCTGGCTCTGGAGTCAGAGGCCCTGGATTTGAGCCCCTTCCTAGGCTGGATAAACTCAGGCAAGACATGAGGGTGTCATGGGGATTAAATGAGACAGTATATGCAAATTACTTCACATAGTGCCTGGCAAGAAGACAGACCTTGATAAGATGTGCTGTGTCCTAGTAAACTTGGGCTGCCATAACAAATACCTCATGCTGGGGGGCTTAAACAACACACATTTAATTCTCACAGTCTGGAGGCTGAGAAGTCCAAGATCAAGGTGCTGGATCTGACGTCTGGTGAGGGCACTCTTCCTACTTTGCAGTTGGCCATCTTCTCTCAGTGTGTACACCTGGTAGAGAGAAAAAGATCTCGAGTCTCTTATTTTCTTATAAGGCCACTAATTCCAACCAGGAGGTCTCTACCCTTATGACCCTAGTTACCTCCCAAAGCCCCCTCTTCTAATACCATCACATTGAGGGTTAGGATTTTAACACATGAATTTTGGGGGAGCACAAACATTCATTCTGTAACATGCTGTTACGATTATGCCATCATTGGTTTGGCCATACCATGGAGAGACGTCATCGGGCTGTGGCATTAACAAAATCCAAAGGCATCAGCTTTGGAGTCCCTGGAAATTCACATGTGGCTGTTTGGACAAACACTTGGAAATTACTTCTCTAGATTTGCTTCTCTACTTAAATGAAAGAGGGATCCAGAAAAATACCCAGAGCTCCTTTAAAGCAATGATGTGGGTCGTTCCTCTGTGTTCTGAAGGAGGAGCTCAACTTCTCTGGCCTTCAGTTTTTTCATCTTTCATGATATGGTTAGCCTTCCTAACAAGCCACAGAGAGGGAGAAAAGAAACGAAGCATTGAAGAATCCAGCAGCTCAGGGAGAGGGCACCAAGCACCCAAGGACTGGAGGCGAGCCTCCTGCTGGGCGCCTTCGGCTGGGGTCTTGCTCCTGCCCTGAGGGGCCTGTTGATGCAGGAAAGAAGCTTGTGGGGAAATGCCATGCTGATTCCTTGTCCTGAAAAAATGGCGTCAAAACAGCAGGACTCTGAAAACCATCCCTGTAAATCATAGAGGAAGAACTGCTAAAATCATTACCAAATACCTCAGAAGTGAAAGGTGACAGGAAAATCAAACTTTATTTGTGAAAATTCTAAAAATCATTAGCATATTATGGATTCCTTAAAAATATGATCTCACTCAGTTGATGGAAGGGAATTGTAAATCAAAGGGACTATTTATTGCAGTGGGAACAAGGGACCTGCCAGATTAAAAGAAAATATTGAAGGAGCCAGAGATTTGAAACATGAAAGACAGTAGCAGATAAACACTATGGAATTTTATCCAAATACTGGAACCCAGCTTGGAACACAAGTTGGTGAAGAATTATTTTATAAAGTCATTTTCATCATAACATGTGTAAAATGCAAATCTTGATAATTATGCAAATTAGTTACTTGGCATAATTTACTTAATTCAAAGCACTTAATGTAGCGTGGTATGTTTTTTCCAAAGTGCCAGAGTAGACGTTTATTTTAAATTGTTTTTAATCTCGATCTTCCAGCCTGATTATTTAAAATGTTTTTCCCTGTGTTTGTTTTTTAAATGGAAAGGAGTAGAACTTTGTGGGAAATTGGAACGTGGTTGGATCAGCCGAAGCCTTCCATTGTCAGTGCCCCAGGCAGGGGGTGTGGCTACGGCTCATTCAAGGTCCCTGTGTCTGAAACAGCACACATGTGAACACACAGTGTGAACGTGCCCATATGGGGTCATCCAGACCACCCACTCCCTTTCCTGAATCTGCCCTTATGTGGCTCTGTGGCTGGTTCTGAAACCTGTCTGAGCAGAAGGCTCCTAGGTACTATCAGCCCTTATTAGAGGCAGAAACTTGTTTCCTTTCTCAAAGAGTTTTCAATGACAGACCTTCCCCTTCAAGCCACTTTACAACTTTGGAATTTCCATGATCACAGAAGGGAGAGATGACCTTTTTAGTTTTCTATTGTGTCACCCAATTGTCAGGATGGCACCTCCCTTCTTGATGAGACTCTAGAACAAGAGAGATGATTTGTTCATTTGGGAGCCCTTTTGGGGGCGTTCCCTGCAGTGATGAGAAGGTTGGAAGGGAGCTGACAGCCGCTGAACATCTGTTTTGCACTGTGCCAGCTGTGATGTATGCCCCTCATTGAAGGATCTGAGGCCTCCTAGGAGGAAGGTGGGGCTGGCTCTGCTTTGCAGGTGAGAAAATGGGCTCAGAGAGGTGGTTGCCCAGGATCACCCAGATAGTGAACCCAGGCTTGTGCTTATTCTGTGCACCCCTGGGGGAGCAGGGCAATGGGACTGCTGCTTTGTGCCTTTCCTAAGCTGTGAATCTCAGACCACCATGGAAGACAGTGGTTTTTTTTTTTTTTGACAAGTAAAAGTTATGTTTTTATGATACACAACATGTTTTGATATATGCATACATTGTGGAATGGCTAAATCAAGGTAATCAACATATGCATTATCTCACAGTCTTTTTTTTTTGTGGTGAGAACACTTAAAATTGACTCTTTTATGAATTTTCGAATATGCAATATATTGTTATTAACTGTAGTCAACATTTATACAGTAGATCACTTGAACTTATTCCTCTTGCCTAATTGAAATTTCACCTCCTTTGACCAACATCTCCCCAATCCCTTAACTCCCCAGCTTCTGGTAACTACCTTTCTATTCTCCATTTCAAGTTAAACCTTTTCACATTCCACTTGTGAGTGAGATCATGCAGTATTTGTCTTTCTGGGTTTGATTTATTTCACTTAGCATAATCTGCTCCAGGGTCACGCACATTGTTGCAAATGACAGGATTTCCTTCTTTTCAAAGGCTGAAGAGCATTCCATTGTGCATGTACACCACGTTTTCTTCATCCATCCATCGGCTGGCGAACACCTAGGCTGATTCCCTGTCTTGGCTATTGCAGAGTGCTGCAAGGAGCACGGGAGTTTTAATACAGGTTTTATTATGATTTAAGTATGGCAAGGCCAATACATTAGGAGATGACTACCATTGAAAAGATCGTTTGTTATACTTGCAGATTCCCAGAGACGAGGGCCTGCCTTGCCAGCGGGTGCCACAGGGAAGCAGAAGGGAGGAGGGGGGAAACTATGGGCAAGAGTCGGCTGTGCTTTCCATGGGGAGGAACAGGCAAGGCAGAGTAGGTGGGCTTAGGGTTGGCTGATGGGAATAAGCCCAGTGGGCTCTGGGGCATAGGGTTGTCCCTGGTTGTCTGGTACCTGGCCCTGGGGTGATTGGGACAAGTGTATAGTGTCCCTGAGTGTGAGATCCCAATATAAAATGTGCTTGGGGTTCTGGGCTCTGGATTAGTTGGTTTGCAGATAAAAGGCAAGCTCTGGAGCAAGTTGCTTACTAACCCAGGGAGAGACAGGCCCTCCAGGGTAAGCAAGGCCCCAGATGTCAAAGCATCAAAAGGTAAAAGATGTAAGGAAGGGGTCCAGTTTTAGTCTTCTGCATATGGCTAGCCAGTTATCCCAGCCCCACTTAGTGATAGGGAGTCCTTTCCCCATTGCTTGTTTTTGTCAACTTTGTTGAAGATCAGATGGTTGTATGTGTGCAGCTTTATTTCTGGGTCTTCTTTTCTGTTCCATTGGTTTATGTGTCTATTTTTGTACCAGCACCCCTATGCTGTTTTGGTTACTGTAGCCTTATAGTATATTTTGAAGTCGAGTACGTGATGCCTCCAGCTTCGTTCTTTTTGCTTAGGATTGTCTTGGCTGTTCAGGATTTTTTGGTTCCATATGATACACTCTGAAACTAAAATAAAAGTTAAATAAATAAGTTCATATCTTTGGGAAAATGATATGGTTAATACAGAGGGTGGAGGTTTTTGGGGTGAGGGATGGGATGTCAATCTGGAGGACCTCAGGGCCGGGCCTACCATGAGTGTTGTCTGGGCAGCTGGGATTGTGATGGGGACAGGGGAGGCCTCCCTCCCATCCAGGACTCTCCCAGATGAGACCTTGGGCAAGAAGACTTAGAGCAGTAGCCCTGTGCTGCTGAAGCTGGCGGGACACCATCATTCTACTCACCTGAATGCAGCCCTTGCCTAGGCTCTGGGGGACCTTGTCACCCCACGACGGGGGAGGCCTGCTTCCAGTTTTACCAACAGCTGCTGGATGTGCCATACCTTTGCTGAATTGCCCCTGGGCCTGCTTGGTACCCCTCTGACTTCCACAGAGAGTCATCTACATGGATCGATTGCAGGGAATTCGTTTATTTATGAAATACTCTGCAAATGGAACACATTCTGGCAATAGGAGGTGCTCAAGAAGTGGCAGATGGGAGCCACTCCTTTCTTCAGGGTCAGCGTCAGTCTTACCCTCAGGACCCAGAGCTCCTCCAGGACAGGGCTGTGAAGTTTTAACATTCTGCTCTTCTGGAACCAAGCATAGGGCCTGGCCCAGGACAGTGCTCAGGAAATATGTAAGGAAGGAAGGAAGAGGGCGGGAACGGAGGAAGAGGAAATGCATAGCTGAGAAGCCAAGCTGTGAGGTATGTGGAGGTGAGGCTCCAGATGGATTCCAGCGGGCAGAGGGCAAGGGTATCCCCTGTGATTGGAGCCACAGCGGGTAGTTCTTTGGGTTCTCTTGGAAACGGCAGACCCTGCCACCATCACACCTGCTCTGCTTGCAACAACTATGGTGACGTTAGGAGCTGGTGGTGGGAGGGGAATGTGCAATGAAAGAGGAGAGGAGGCTGGGCAGGGCTCTTAGAAATGAACTTGAATTATGGGTAAACTACATCTGGGAAGAAATTCAAAGCATATCTTTGGGGGCTCAGATAGGAAAGAAGTAAAAAAAAAAAGAAAGTCTGTGGAATCAAAGTTGTGTCTCAGCCTTTGGAAAATTTGCCAATAATCCAAAAACACTTCTAACTGTGAACTTCTCCTGGGTGTGAGGTGGCAGCATTCATACATATATATGTACATTACAGATGGTAAAATATTCTCTATAAGTACTCTCAGTGCCTGGGCCTTTCTCAGAAATTGAAAATAGTAGGGGAAGCAATTTGAAATGTCTTCTTTCACTTCAATTACTTTTCAGAAAGAAAGTATTGAAAATACCCAGTATTAAATATACTATCTGATATTTTTCAGAGGGAGTGGAGGGATAGTCACAGTTATAACCTTAGATTTTTGAAAAAATGATTTTCCTGACTTCAGTTCCTTACTAAGTAGGGCTTTGCCTCCGCCTGATACGTGGTCATCGTGTGGCTGCTGAAGTCACTCCGGGCTTCAGGCAGGTTCCCGCTGCGGTTCAACTTGATTCCGTAAACTTTTACTGTTTCTGACTCTGTACTAGGCACCAAGCCTTGGGGTTTGATAAAGAACACGAATGAGAAAGGCCTAGCTCCTGTTACCCATATATTATGATTTAATGTTATTAATATTATTTAATATTATTAAATTTGAAGGAGGCATGAATTTCAACTTGAGGACTTGAGATGGCCTCAGAGGGGAAGTTTGAATTGGGTCTTGATGGAGGAGTAGGGCTCTGTAAATTTCAAATTGGGAGCATCCCAGTGGAGGGTGTGTGTGTGTGTATGGAGGATGTCCAGGAGTGGGCAAAGAGCTTCTTTTTTTTGGAGCCCAAGGTATATGGTTTGAGGAGGTCATGGTGGAGGCAGGTGATGAATGTTAAAACAAATAGAAAATGCTGTTAGGCATGGTGAAACCCTCACTAAAAATACAAAAATTAGGCGGGTGTGATGGCAGGCGTCTGTAATCCCAGTTACTCTGGAGGCTGAGGCAGGAGAATTGCTTGAACCTGGGAGGTGGAGGTGGCAGTGGGCTAAGATCGCGCCACTGCATTCCAGCCTGGGCAACAAGAGAGAGACTCCATCTCAAAAATATGGTATTAGGACCACAGTCTCTTAGGTACTCAAAATGTCTGGAGTCTATTTTGTGCACAATAATGAAGTCTCTAGAAGACTTTTTGTTTGTAACTTGATTGACTGATAATTTTGAGGATATTAATTTCTTGGCAACTCTTACATAAATTGTGTTATTTGTTGAAGGTTTAGAGGAGGGCTTTATTGTGAGCGGATATAATCTCAAGAGAGAAAATTCTTGTGGAATGTGTTAGAGGGCAGATGCTAGGATCAGGGGACCCTGCAGGACACTGTTGCATGAATCCTAGGGAGGACGTGATAGTGCTGAACCTGAGAAGGGAGAGTGGAACTTGGAAAATGTTTAGGAGGAGAAGTTAAAAGGCTTCCGCCAGTCCAGGATGTGGGCCTCATTAGTACATGTGTGGTGATGCTCTTCTCAGACACGTGAGAACAGATATTGCAGGTAGTACCAGGGGGAAGTCCAGGACTAGTGGGAGTGTGACTGGGAGTGTGTGAGGGAGGAGAAGGGGAAGCGAGTGGGAGCAGAGGGGCATATCATTGAGCTTGCAAGTCCGGGGGAGAGGGCATTAGGCAGGGCTGCAGGCTGGATGCTGGAGAACCGTGGAAGACAAAGACCGAGGAGGGCCCCTGTTTGTTGATGACTTTGGCAGGAGCTTTAGAGCAGAGTCATGGAGCCTGATGCAGGGGGAGAGGGCGAGTGGCCGGGATGTGCTGGGCAAGCAGGGCCAGGTGTCAGAAAGCTGGTGTGGAGGCAGGGAGGGACCTGTGTCCTCTCCTCCCCATGGGTTGTCCCTGGTGCCCACTGACCCTCAGCTTCCTTTCCTGGCAGTTCCACAGTCCAGCCTTGTCATGGGGCGAGCAAGGATCTTCTTCATTTGATGTCAAAGATGCTTCATTCTGGAATTTTCTATGTACTGTTTCCCTCTCCTGGAATGTTCTTCCCAAGGGTTTTCCAGAGCTGCTTCTCCTCACCGAGGCAGGGTCTTCCCTATCCCACCCTGAAGTCCCCTCCAGGCCAGTATTTATTTCTTTGGCTCTTCTCATTGTTGGAAACTATCTTGTTGTCTTTCCTGCTGTTGATTTGTTCTGGTTTGTTCTCGGCCTCTGAAATGTTAAGTTCTGTGATACAAGAACCCCAGGGGCTTATTCAGTTTTGTTTTCCCCATACCCAGGGGAGAGACAGATACAGAGTGCTCAGTGAGTACTGGCAGAAGAAGGAACGGGTGGGTGCTGGCAGGACTCTGGCAGGCTTGGGTATTGGGAAGGCCTGGTGACGGGGCCCCTGAGAGCCCACAGAGGGTGCAGCGAGGCTGGCAGGCAGAGAGGCAATGCCAAGGCCTAACCCGGGCACCGTCACCTTGCATTCCTCGCAGGAGTGGACTGGGCCATGCTCCCCAAGCTTCCTCCTTTCTCTAAGGCACAGGACTCCTCTCTAGGGAGCTCCTCCCTATCCCTGCAGTGTCCAGTGGCCTTTTCCAGAGTCCATGCCTCTCCTGGCTGCCTGGAGACCCAGTGGCCATTCCCTTTCTCGTGCCCATTCTGGATCAGGTTAATGTGAGGCCTGACAAGACCTCAGTCAGCAACCTTCCCCAGGGGCGGGTGGAAGTGCGTGTGGTTGGTGGAAGCTGCATTGGTGATGGTGGGTAGGGCTGGCCAGTGTGTATAGTGAGCTTGCTGGGGAGGCCCTGGGACAAAGTCCAGAGCCCTGTGGGAGCCAAGGGATTCCAGGGGAGGGGCGCTCACTCTGTGGCCCAGTGGGGGAAACCCCAGATCTGTTCATTGTCTACAGTCTTGGGGAATTCTCTGTGAGCAGCAGCAGCAGCCAGGTATTTTTGGGGGTGGGGGATGGGGTAGGGTGGAATTACAAATTCGGTTTCTTGAAGGGAGAAAAGGACTTTGTGGGAGAAGTGGGCTTCCGTGGCCCCATTCCTGGAGAGTAGCAGGAGGGCTGCAGCATGGGCTTGGGCTCCCCACTGTTACTCTGCCTCCAGCCCCACCCCAAGTGCAGCTGGACAGAAGCTTCAGGGGAAGGAGGCTGAGAGTTGACCTTGTCAGCCAACTGGGAGCAGGTGGTGGTAGCCAGGGGCTGTGGTCCCTCAGGAACACGAACACTGGCTTCAGCTGGCATCACTGATTTCAGGCGTGAGGAGCCACCGCTGGCAGGGAGCTTAAACTCTCTCTGATGGATTGTAAACCCTCAGCCCCATTAGGGGCTGCTGGAACAGAAGCCAGAAATGCAGCAGTGGGAGGTAAAGAGGAGCTCTGAGGGCTTGTGTCCTCCCATATTGCATGTTCTCATGTACTCAGGATGCCAAGACAGTTGCTACCTGCCCATGGCATCTCCTATTCCCTGAAGAAATGAAATAGTCCTATGGGTTGAGATGGTTTTAGGTAGAGGGAGCTCAGAAAAGGGACTGAAGGAGACTTTAACCCCAGCCTGAGAGGACTGGCCATGCTGGCATGAGGCATAAGGTCCCTGGAGCCACATGGGTGTCCCTACCAGACTCATGGACTTATGCAAGCCCTCATGGTACACAGATGTGGAGAAAGGTATGCTCTGTAGACATGGCCAGTCTCTGCCATTTTAAAGACTTGCAGTGGCCTTAGAAGATGCTGGAAGGAGCAGAAGCTTATAAATGACAGGTCTCAGGATCCCACCTTCATGCCCATCATGCAGCTGTGCTTGGATCTGGGTCACAACCCAGAGGACCATGAGGGCCATGAGGACCACTGGTGTTCTAAGGAAGGGACAGGGCTGCAGAAGCTCCCTGTGGACATGTGGCCTCATCCTGGGGCTGACTAGCACTCAGCCCTGTGTGGACAGTTCCACAGGTAAGCTGTGGCAGGGCAATTTTTAAAGGCAAAGGTGTTGCTCTTTCACTTAACGTTTTCATAAGCTATACCAGATACAGTGCATCCGATGACCTTGATCTATCAGTTTGTTATTGCTGGGAAACAAACGATCCCAAAACTTAGTGGCTTAGAACAGCAGTCATTTATTATTTTTTATGAGTCTATAGGTCAACTGGGCAGTTCTGCTCTGGGCTTGCTCGTGCATCTGAGTTCGGCTGCTTGCAGCTGGGGATGGCTGCCTGGGTGCCTGCCTCACTCTTCTCTGTGTGTCTCCAGCAGCTGGCCTGGGGATATTCTCATGGTGGTGGCATGGTCCAAGAGTGGAAATGGAAATGCACAAATGCTTTTTTCAAACCTCTGTGTGCATCAAGTTTACTACTGTCCCATAATCAAAGCGGGTCACTTGGCCGAGGCCGGAGCTGGAGCTGGAGGAGTCCTCACAGTGAGAGAACAAAAAGCCTGGGATTAGGAGCCTTTGCCAGGGGCCTTAAGGCAGCCAGTCTCCCATATTTAGGAATATCGTTTACACCACACTGGTTAAAGGTGGTTTCTCCAGGCAGTACCAGGCAATAGGACTTTCTGTGATGATCAATCTCATATGATCTATATCTGTGCTGTCCAACATGGTAGCCACCAGCCAGATGTGGCTGTTGAGTACTTGAAATGTGGCTAGTGCACCTGAGGAGCTGAGCATGAGCATGTAATTGTGTTTCTCTTCAATTAATTGAAGTTTTAATGGCCATATATGGCTAAAAGTTGTGTTATGTACAGCCCAGATCCAGGGGGAAACCCTCATTGGCACCCATGGAAGGCTGTTATGTGCCCAGCACAGCTGCCCACTGCTGGTTTTGGTGTGGGTGGCCGCTGGGTGCTGAAATGTCCTCCAGCTTATGATGAACAGATTTGCATTGTGCTGTGCTCCAGAGAGGGCAGGACTGGGGCTGACACCAGCGCTTGTGTTTCTGGTTGGAGCTCTTGAGCCATCTCTGCACGCTTGCCCTGCTACTCCCTCTAATTGGTTAAGAAAAGGTCTTTATCTTCTTCACCTTTTCTTTCAAGAAGCTTGGGAGCTACAGATCTGCACAGCCCTGAACAGGCTAATGGAGACTGAATTGCCTCTCTGGGAACCCAAAGGGTGTTGACAGCCTGGGGCTTGTGTGTTGGGGGCCTGGAGCACCGGTGCAGGTGTAAGGCACCGTATTGTCCTCAGTTGGCTACCTTTCCTCACTTTGGGGGAGGCCTGTGCTGGCCACTTCATCCCGGCCCTGGGGCTGGCTCTCCTTCCTGTCTGACACAGTGGGAAGAGCAACACCGAGACCCCTGTGCTTTGTGAAGCCAGTGGGTTAGGTCACATGGCTGTGCTCCAGGGACCAGGCTGCTGATGGACAAGGGGCCAGCTGAGGACATGGTTGGATGGTCACACATTTGCCATCTCTAGAGGGCCCCAGGGTTCTCATTTGTATGCTACTGTGCCCTCCCCATGCACCACCAGGAGGTGGGCTCCCTGTACTCCCAGGTGCAGGCTCCTGAGACACAAGCAGGTGGCCTGCACAGGAAGTGTGGTTCCTCAGAGTCCCAGGAAAATGGTAGTTGGCGATTTTCATCCCCATTTGACAGAGAGACCTTCAGGCTCAAAGGGGATGGTGATTTGCCTGAGAGCTTCAGGGACTGCACTGAGTCCTAGGTGTCAGGGTTCCTGGCAGGTGCTGAGGCCCTAGTCCAGGGCTTTCCCCCTGCAGTGGGAAGGGGGTCCCTGTGCACAGCTCCCAGCACCCTCATTACGATGGCCATAGTGCTCTGCTCTCCTCCTTCGTGCTGCTTGATTCCCCATGATGGCTCCTGTCACACAGTCCAGCTGGGACTACACTTAGTGGTGAGCCTGTCCTCTTGGCACAACAGGGAGCCCGGGACTTCTGCAGCAGCTTGCATGGCACTTGGCATGAGTGTAGACCAGGAAGTTTGCAAAATGAGTACAGAGAGAGTTTTGGAGAGGGACTGGTCAGGAGCAAAACCTGGTTGAACTAACACTGTTTATTTGGATTTCTATCTTGGTGACTGCATGGGCCAGGCCGTGCCTGTGGGCATCCCAGGGCATGGGGACAGTGAAGCTTGTGGATCTGGGCAGACCTAGAGTGTCCTTTGGAGGGTGCGACTCAGGCATGGGTCTTGCTTATGGGAGGTGAAATGCAAGGATGGGCCAGATGCAAGAAACATCCCAGGCTGTGAAAAAATGGTCTGTGGATTGAGACTCTGGGCTGCACATGACCCACCTTTGGCAAGCAAAGGCATTCACTGGCTCATGAAACTGGAAATTCGGGAGAAACAGGCTTCAGCCTCACATGGACCCAGGGGCTGAAATGACATCATCAGGACCATGTCTTACTCTCAGACCTGCCTGCCTCTGTTCCTGGGCATGTCTATTTTTGGGAAAGCCAAATGGCTTCTACAAGGCTGCTGCTAAAAGATGATTTTGGCACTGGTTGAAAAAACTTTAGCACCCTCAGGCCTCACAAGGATAGATTTGTAGCAGTGTGCAGTGCAACTATGTTGGCTTCCAGGTTCCTTCTTGTTGAATCTTCCATCCCTGGGTGGTTTGTGCCTACAGGCCTCTCTCCCAGTGATCACCAGCGTGCCAGGATGGGCTCTCTCTGTACCTCCTTGAACCCCCCGCTCATCCCTGATCCAGTCAGGATGTGGGCTTCTCTCTGGACTTGGAGTGAGAGTCACTCCAGCTGGAAACAGGCAGGAGGAATGTTTCATCCAGGAAAATCAGGTCCCTGAAGCCAGATGGGGTCCCACACCTCAGGGCTGGGGTGCCGTGGTGCAGGCTGTACATTTGCGGGATTGGTGCAGGGACTGAGGGCTTGAACTGCCCATCTGCTGAGGCCAGGCCCACTCCAGTCAGTGGCCTCAACTCACCATGGTTGGTCAAGGAACCTCATGTGGGGAGCAGAGGGAGTTGGAGCGGACTGGGGATGTCAGGCCCAGGGACCTCCAGCAAATGTGGCCTGAAGGCCAGAATTGCTGTGATTGGGCCCATCTAGGGAGAGAAAGAGAGCTTGTCATGAATCAAGGGCACGTTCTGGCCATAGGACCTGTTGGATGGCATCCAACCTGTTGGGGAGACAGTCAGCCAAGGCTGGACACTGGTGAGCGTGACTGAGTCTATGCCGGTATCCTCCAACCTCTGTTTAGGGGAATCCCTGAGGCAGACTTGGACCCTTGTTTTTCGCGGTGGCCTGCAGGGGTGGAACGTGTTGGAGTTAGACACCCTCCCTGGTGCATTCCCACTTAAAGGTGATTTTTCTCCTCCTCCTCTTCTCCCACTGCTCAGATATCCGTGGGCTTCAAAGCTTTCTGGACCAGGCCTCGCGGCTGGGCCTTGACGTCTCTTTACAAAAGGTGGACAAGAACATTAGCCACGTATTCACCAGCCTCTTCACCACAATGAAGACAGAGGAGCTGAATCGCTACCGGGACACGCTTCGCCGCGCCATCCTGCTGCTCAGCCCGCAGGGAGCCCACTCCTTCATCAACGAGGTAGGTCGTGGGGGCCTGAGGCCTCAGGG
Organism: Rhinopithecus roxellana; assembly: GCF_007565055.1. Lineage (NCBI taxonomy): Eukaryota > Metazoa > Chordata > Mammalia > Primates > Cercopithecidae > Rhinopithecus > Rhinopithecus roxellana. The sequence continues at coordinate 5,781,483 of NC_044559.1, forward strand.
GCCTGGTGCCCAGGGCTCTGCAGAAGATGGCTCAGGTGGGCTGTAGGGCACAGTCGTCTTATGCACGGCCTAAACGGACATGGAGACACTTGGGTGCTAGGCCCACAGCACACAGCCTGTGAGGGGGGATTCTCTGAGCACTACTTGGTTCCTGATTGTTCCCGAACAGGTGACTCAAGGCCTGCCCAGCCTCTGAGAAGCTGTGGGGAGGCTGATGGGAAGCCTGTTTGCAAGTCACTGCCAGAGATTTCTGAGGCAAGACTCAGGCCTTTTTTTTTTTTTTTTTTTTTTTCCTTTTTAATTTTCCTCTCTTTGTTGACAGGTGTAAGCCTCTAGGGATAAAATAAATTTCCAGCTTTCTGCAGAGGTGGGTAGGTCTGCCTTGGGATTTCTTAGCACCTGGAAGAGGTGTCTTTGCCTATCGTTGAAGGATACATTGGACGTTCTTATTTTTTTGGCACTTGGGCTAATAATCAGTGTGTATTTCTTTTATAAACATCTCTGTTCGAGATTGGAGCCTTCTAATGAAGACAGGGCCCATCAGTTTAAGAATCCATTAGTTAGTAAAGAATCCGTTCATTTGTAAAGAATCCATTAATTTGAGAACAAACTAGAAATAACCTATGAGTTGGCTGATTGGCGCCGGCCCAGGTAGTCTAATGGCAGAGAGGTGATGGGCTGGAGTTGGCAGGTCTCCCTCTGGCCTGGGTTGGTTTTGGGGGTAAGCTGGGGATGTGGTGTGCCTGGGAGCAGAGGCGGATTGAACAGGTCACAGGGTGGCCAAGAGCTCCCTGCAGATTCTCCAGACAACCCCAGTCACCTTGCTGGTCCTCTCTGATTGAAAGTAAACTGAAGTGAAGCATGGCATTATGCTAATTCCATTTGATGTTCTTTGCTTGCTTATTCTGCTTTTCCCTCTAATTAATTATTACTCAGAATGCTACCTCATGCATCAGGAGCCAGCCCAAAGCCCACTGCTGGGGAACTTAAAGTTTGGAATGCTTAATATGGTACAATTGGCCGGCAGCCCTGATGCTCTCTGCTAAGCAGGCCCCGAATCACGCCGGTGGTCCGTCAGGCTGTGATGTCCTGTCGGCTCCCGGCATTTTCACCAGAACATGTTGCCCTGTATGAAGTGATTCAGTCCAGTAATGGGCAGCCTGGGATTAGCAGCACTAACATGTCCATTCTTTCTCAGAATATACCCAGCTGTGCGTTTGCAAAAGTCTGCTCAGGGGATGGCTCTTCTGGCAGTATTTCCTCAGCTGGAGTCTGTACTGGTGATGGTGTCAGCTAATCTCATTGCCGTTCCCCTCGCTTCTTGCTTCTCGTCAATTCCTTGCCCCTTCCCCTTGCTTCCTTTCCTCCTTGCTCTGCTGTGAAGCTTGGGGGTGGAAAGACTATTGGTTTTGGAGCTGAATGGATTTGGGGGCAAGTCCCAGCTCCCTGAATTATTATTTGTGTGACCTTGGGCCATTTGCATCACCATCTTAGCCTCTGTTTCTTCATCTGTTAAAAGGGATGAAGGAGACAGCTATGATAAAGCATTTAGCGTATAGCTTTTTAAGAAGCATCTGTTTTCTTTTCACTGCACATATTCATGCATTTTCCTTCTAGAGGATTTTAGCCCTTTCCTGTTTCTAGCCCTGTGAGGATTTAACACATAACTAAGACTGGCCTAAGGGTGTTATTTCCAAGTGGTTAATTATGCAAGCGCCTGCAGTGGTGGATTCCTGGGCTTGCTTTGTCCTGCTCGCATTGCTGGGTGTGATGGGACTGGGGATGCCTCTGGGGTGGCCACTCTTTTTTTTGTCAGGCCATTATTTTATTTTTAAATTTCAACTTTTATTTTAGATACAGGGGGTACATGTGCAGATTTGTTACATGGGAATCTTGTGTGATGCTGAGGTTTGGAGTACGGATCCTGTCACCCAGGTGGTGAGAATAGTATCCAGTAGGTCGTTTCTAAACCCCCCACCCTCTAGTATGCTACAGTTTCTTTTGCTCCACTCTTAACTTCAGTCAAATCCTTGGGAGTGTTGGCAGGAGATTGGGGGGAAGGATGGCATTCGGACTTTGGGCCAACAGCTCCCACCATAGTCTTCAGTCTCCACTGATGATAAGAGTCTTGATCCCTGTTCCCATGTGCCTGCTATTGGGAGGGAAGAAGCTGAGGTTTCTCGAGTGCCCGCGATGGCTCTGGCCCTTTGTGCGTTCTCTAATCCTCACACTTTGCAGACGGAGGAAACGGAAAAGCTAAACATGTTAAATGACTTGCTTAAGGTCACACAAGTAGCCACTTAGGCATTGAACAGGATTCAAGTCCAGATTTTACTCCCTCCAGAGCCCCTCTCTTCCATCTGTGATGATTCCAGGAACACAGCGTATAGCACTGCATTTGCTGGAGTGGGGAAATAGGGCATGCTGGCCTCATGGGGAAAGATATGGTTCCAGTGTCTCTGGCCAGGGTTTGGTAGAGGTTCTCAGGGTACTTACACGCAAAGCATTTTAACGTATCTCCTAAGTGTGGTGAGGAAGAAATGTGGATTCTGAAGTAAACATGAGCTGTCTGACTGGCTAGCCCAGCAGGTCCCTTAGGAACACCTGGGAGTGCTGTCCCTGCATGAAGCCTTCCTCACCACCTGGAGGCATTGCATGGGCTTCTTGAGCAGACGACCCAACCTCCTCTTTGCTGTGACAAGGACAAATGATGCTCACAAGGATGACACACTGCCAGAACATGTCCTGAATTCTATGAAGCCCAAAGCACAGTTAAGGAAGAGTAAATGTCCCCTCAGCGCCCCCCCACATCGACTGCATGTCAATGTTATGCCGCATCTGGGATGGTACGGATGAGCTACAGTTGGCGTGGGCTCTGTGGCTCTCCTAGTTGTAAGTTCTCCTCTTCCCTACTCAAGAAGCCTAGCCACATGGGAGAGGGAGGGAGTGAGGAAGACAGAGCTGCTGGAATCTTTTACATTTTGCAAAATGGCATTCATTCACTGCAGATGGCTGTTGGCCTGGGGGCACATGGCACCACCAGCCTCTCTGTGATTCCACTTCATGAGGGGCTGTGCTGGCGGGGCCTACAGGTTCTGTGAGCCTGGCTTTGGCAGTGAGTGGGTGAGTGGAGGAATTGTGGCAGGCCAAGGTGCTGGGGCCTGCCTGGGGACACTGTGGGCTTGTGTGTCAGGCCCCACCTAGAGACCCCTCACATCCCTCGCTCAGTCTTTATTCCACATTCATCCTCTCAAGCCTCCTCATCACCATCTTAGTAGCCACCACAACACTGCATCATCTTAAAGACGTGTGGAGAGGCTCCCCTCGGGGAGGATGGGCCTGAGGGTGATAGAACTCAGGTCTCTGGGTCCCAGGCCTGGGGCCACCATGGGGCTGCTCTGGGGGCTGCCGAGGGTATAGGCTGTGGAAGGTCCCTTCCTCCAGGGGTTCCTGTTCTGTCCTGGGCTTGACCTTGGGACCCTCCATGTGAGTGTGGGTGGCTCTTTCCAGTCATACCCTAATTGGGGAGTGGATTGGACTCATTGGATCCTCAGCTGGACCTTGGTTCTCTGGGCCACAGGTTGCTTAGTGGGACTTCAGTGCACAGTGACAACTACCTGTGATGTTCTCCTCATGCAAGCCTGTCAGCTTCCTCACCAGCTGGAGATCACGGCCCATGGAATGGCTGAAGTGACCAAGGCAGCAGCTGCTGAGAGGGGTCTTGCTCTGGGAATCTTGCCGGTGGCTGCTGGAGCTTTCTGTCTTCTCCTCATGGCTCTTCCTGTCACTTCTCTAGCATTTACTGAGCCCCAGCCTGTGCCAAGTTCTGTGTGGGCATGTAGGCTGTTGTCCCTGCTCTCACAGGGCTCCCAGCTTGGTGGGGAGGACTGAGGTGTGAACAGACCCCTTTACCTGTAATGGCAGAGGTGTGGCCAGGTCTTGTAAGAGCACGGAAGACAGAGAGATGTCCTGTGGCCAGGGACAGATGGGGTCATCAGAGGGTCAACAGAAGCTTCCTGGACTAGGTGATTCTGGGTCTGGGTCTGTAGGAATGAACTTGCACTAACTCTGTGGACAAGGAAGGGCTGGAGAGAGGGGTCAGGAGATGCCTAGTGTATTCAGGAACTTGTATGTCATGCAGTTGCAGTCATGGGTGTGCAGGGGAGGGAGTGGCTGGAGTTGAGGCTGGGATGTCAGCAGGGAGGGCTACCTAGCCTGGGGCAGGAAATCCAGACTTCAGGACTGGTGTGTTCCAGGGGTTCTTTCCAGGGTGTTAGAAGTTAACACCCTACAGTTTACATGTCTTATTGTTCTTGTTCTTAGTCTAGGTCAGGCTTGATGGGGAGAACTCCAGTCCACAGTCATTTGGCCCTGGGCTTCATCTCAGCTTCATGGAGGGATTCTGTTCATCTATTCATCTGTCATCCATCTCTCTCCATTCATCCATTCATCTGTCCATCTCCTCATCCATCCATCCAATCATCTACTTACCCAGCAAGTACCAATTGGGAGTCTCTTATGGATGAGGAACCCTATCAAATGCTGGGGGGCATGGAATTCAGGGGCAGTGCCTCCTCCTCTCCAAGATTGGTTATGATATGGAAAGTCATTGCCACATACCATGCCACTGCTGGGCATTCCAGTGGCTGGCAGAGCAGCTGTGCCCCAGGGCTGTGATCACTGAGGCCTCTCTCAGTGTCCGTGGGCATTTTGAGGACTCCAGGGCTTTGTCCTTTCACCTCTTATTTATTGGTTCTATGCCACTGTCTCTACTGTACATAGGCCTCCCTCTTTCCTTTTGTTTCCTCTGTGTTTCCTCTTCTCCCTTCTAGTCTTTTGTTTCACTGGAAAGAGTGGAAAAATTAAATGATTTTAGACCATTTGTGATCTTTATGGAGAATAGTTGCTGCTCCTTCCTTCTACTTCCCAAGGAGACGGGGCAGCCTGCCCAACCCTGATGCCCAGGCACTGTCCATTTCTGTATGTCCTGCAGATGTTGGACAATCTGTCCCTCTAACTAGAACATGCTGCCTGTAGACCAGGGACTGTGTGATGTTCACCATTTTATTTCCTGAGAGCAGTATGGGACCTTGTCTACAGTAGTGTTGAGGGAATAAATAAATGGGCATTTTATGTTTCTTACTTCCAATAGAAATGGGGTAAGCTGTTTTTGTCTGTGTGTATACTTTGGTTGCCTGTTTGGCTGGTCAACAACTCCTAGGCCAGCACATCAGCAAGGGCTTTGGTCTGAAAACTTTGGCTAGTGGGAAGGCTTACCTTTGACTAAGAGTGTTGCCTTAGGCCTAGGTGGGTCAGCAAATGAGGCCAGGGCTGCTCCTGCAGGTGAGACATTCCTGGGCCCAGCTGTGGCACATGGCAGTGGAGCATGGGGTGCAGAGAGATGAGCATGTGTGGGGGCGGTGGGGGTGGTAAGCAGCAGTGGAGGAAGGTGTGGGAGACCAGGCATTTGTGCACACACACACACGCACACATGGACACAGCCTGATGCAATGATACAACCAGCAGCCACATACACTGGTACAACCAGACCTTCAGACTGGCACAGCCCAATAGGAACTGACACATGCACATTACCCGTGCAGATCCACACATCAACATGCACACACATCCACCAGGAGGAGAGCATTGCTGGTGGCAGAGCAGTCTGGGAGAGGTATTCTGTCTTTGGAAAAGAAATGGCAGCTACCCAGTGTCAGTTGCAGCAGATGGCATTGACCTCTGCGGTTAGATACCAGTGATCTCTTTCTGTAGAGAGAAAAAGAGGAGAAAGAACAGCAGAGAGAGAATAGTTGGTTGGTCGGACGGCTTTCCATTGCTCTGGTGCAAAATGTTACTTTTCATCCAGGCTGGATGGAGTTAGGTGAAGGAAAAAGTTGGAAGGGGCCACTCCCAACACCTCTCCCAGATTGGCTTCCCAGGCATGGTGTGTGCCTGGAGGTCAATTTAATCCTTCATAGAAACCCAGCCTGGGTTTAGTCCTGTCTTCAAATCAATTGCTTCTCAGAGTTTGCTGCAGTGACTGAAGCTCCCGCAATTTGAATATAAAGACTGTGCTTTTTAATACATTTACAGCAAAGGTAAATTAAGTAATCTCAATGTTCTGTTGTCCCACATGATATATGCAAATATTTCTCACTGTAACACGGTAAATCTTTAGCAGACGACTTTATCACTCAGAGCTAGGCTAATTCTGTGCCATTTAAGTATCATTTACCAGAATATTTTAAATTACTAATTAATTGTAGGAGATTAATTTTTGAATATGGCCCTGCATTTGCATTTAATTATATCCCACTGTTTACGGATTCTAAAGCCTTAAGCACTTTAGTAAAAGTGCTTCCAGTCTGAGAAATTTCTGTTTTCTCTTAGAAATTCTTAGAAATAAGATCACAAGAAAGAAATGTTTCTAGATTTTGTTCTGATAGCTTGGAACTCAGCGGCTGCAAGAGGGAGCCAGAAGGTGGGGCCTGGCTGAGTTCAGGAAGAGAAGAGAGAGCTGTCCTGTTAGGGTCTGTGTTTAAGGATCTACATGGCTCTGTCCCTTTCCTCCTCTGTCCCCACCCTCCTGCTCATCTTTCCAGAGTCTCTGAGTGCTGGGGAAGCTGCTGTGAGCTCTGTCCAGGTACCAACCAGCACTGGTCTTGCAGGCCTCTGGCATCCCAGCCCCCTGTCCCCTCTCTATGACAGCACCATCACATCCCTCAGAGCCTGCTGCCTCCTGAACACACCTCTGTTGCCACCTCATCCCAGAGCTAGCCCTGCACCCAGTGCTTGTGCTGTGACCATCTATTGCATCTCCCTCCTTGTGTGACCTGGGAATGCTAAGGGCAGGAACTGGGGCCTGTTAATCTTTTTTTATCACCTTTTCAGGGGCCATGTGTTATGGTTGGTAAACAGATGGAGGGTGGGACCCCAGGAGCACCGACTTCTGCCCCCACACAAACATTGTCTGGAACTTCGATTGCCCACTGGGCAAATGAAACACATTCTTTACACTCCAGCCAAGCAAAGGCGCCTGAGTAAAACATTGTAAGAATTTAATGTTTGATTTTTGATATTTCAAAGGAGCGTCTAAACAATCATCAGGGAAAAAGGCCTAAGTGCTGCTGGACTTTCTGGTGTTTATTTTCTGGTTGGGTGTTGTTTCTATTTTGAGTTCCATCTCAAATCATGCCATCCCATTCTTGGTGCTCAGGGGTGCTGAAAGCCTTACAGAGATTGTCTGGGAGGCCTGTCTGGGGTCAAAGAAGGCTGTGAACCTGAAGCATGGGCCTGAAGACACCTGGTGGCCTTTCCTTCCTTTGTGGGTCATTAAATAGCAGAGCACAGTGTCAGCTCCTCCCTGCAGAGTCTCTGTGGCTTATTAGCAGGTAGCCTCTTGAGGCAGCAGACATGAGAAATAGGCATTTACAAAGGGAAACAGCCTGCAGCAGCCAAAATGGCTCAATTACCCTTTCTGCTCGGATCCCCAAGGGTTTTCAGCCTGGGGGGGCCTCGCCCCTGAGCCTGAGGTGAGTCAGCCTGTTTGTTGACTGAAGAGCTGATTGGGGAGCTCAGCAGCGAAGCTGTAAGAAGACATGGTGGGAGGCGGGGGGAGGAGGTGGGTCATGAGAGGCAGAAATGAGAGAGATTATCTAAATTGGTATGAATTTATCTCAGAGAAGCTATCTGTGCCATGTAGTCCACATCTGGTGCCATCCTCTGCACATGGCATCCCCAAACAGAGCCCTCTCCTGGTGCTGGTGAGATGAGAGACTTCCCTGACCCCACTCGCAGGACGTGGGATAGGGATGTGGCTCCTTTGTTCTGCTGCGTGCTCCTTACGGGAGAGGGGCCTGCAGAAGGGTAGGTACAGGAGCTGGGGTGAGGACTTTTGGACTCTGGCCCCGTGGTAGCATCTAGGGGTGGGTGCCTGTGACTCCCAAAGCCCCAGTGGGTGTGTTACAGTGCTCTTTTAGCTCTGCCATCTGCAGATGGCTTAAGTGTTAACCAGCTCAGTGCCCTCTTGGTACTCAGGTCCTTGTCTGGCATCCAGGAAGAATCGGGCCACATGGACAAGTTGAAGGATGGTAAATGCAGGGGATTTTATTGTCAGATGGAAGTGGCTCTCAGCAGGGTGGATGGGGAGCTGGAAAGGGGTTGGAGTGGGAAGATGATATTCCCCTGGAGTTCCACCATCCTGCAGCTGATCTTCTCTCTGACTGTCTCCAACCAAACTCCTCTTGATGTTCAGATGCTCCTTTTCTTCTCTCCTTCTCTGCTGTATCACTCTTCTGTTCCTCTGCCCTTCTGCTTATGGAGCCTGGGGTTTGGGGTTGTATGGGTACAGGATAGGGGGGCATGGCAGGCCAAAAGGCAACATTTGTGTGTGAAAACAGGAATGACTGTTCCCATTTCGGGCTGTGAGTTTCCAGGCTTGTGGGTGGGGCCTTTGCTGGGGAACTTCCCTCTTCTACCCAGTATTTCCCGGCCTCCTGTCTGTGTCACTGGTAGGAACCTGGCCTTGGTTACCTGCCATCTGTGCTTGAGCTGCCGGTTCCCTTGGAGAGAAGAAGGGCTCTGCATTACCTAGCTGGTGCAGTGTAACAAACCATCCTAAAACTCAGTGTCATGTGACAGTAAGCATGTGTTATTACTCGTGAACTTCCTGGTCAGCAGACCTGGGTTAGACTCACTGGATCTCAGCTGGGTTGGCTCATGCATCTGGGCTGGCTGGTGAGGATGGCACTGGCCAGCTGTAAGCTGGGGTGATGAGCCTTGCCCCTTGACAGGCACACTAGCCCAGGCTTATTCATGTGGCAGCAGCGGAGTTCCAGGAAAGCAAGTATGAGTGCTCAGGGCTGCTTGAAGCCTGAGCTCAGACCTGGTGTGTTGTGACTTCTGCTGCAATCTCTTGGCCAGAGCAAGCCATGAAGTCAGCCCAACAGGCAGGGGAAAGAGATTCCTTCTCTGGATGGAAGACTGCTCTTGAAGGGGGAAGTGCAAAGTCACATTGCCAAGACAGTGGCTGCATTAAGGGATGGAGAGTTGGGACCATTTTTTTGTCCATCTAGCATGGTCCTAGTGTGCAGATGAGCTTCCTGGGTGGAAGCAGATGGCAGCAGGTCTGCGGGTGACCTGGGATCATGTACCTCTTGACTCTCACTTTGCTTCAACATTGCTCAACTTTGGGGTGAACATGGCAAAGAGGGGGATGCGGGGCAGAGGGAGGGATAAAGGCAGCCTATATTTATCAAGTTCACCATATTTAGACCTTGAAACTCATGAAATCTTCTCAACAATGCTGAAGAGAAGGGCTCGAATGGAGCTTTGAGCCTGCAGGGATTTTGTGGTTTGCTCATGGTCTGGAAGATGAAAAATGACAGAGCTGGGCTATGAATGCTGAATACCCTGACTCAAAACCCAGCCTTTTTCTACCACTGTGTGCTGTTGGGAGAGGAGGCTTGTTGCCATTGACAGATCAAGGGTGAGCCCACTTTTCTCCTGGAGTATAGCACAGAGCAGACTAGGTGAACATTGCCACGGAGTAGCAGGTAGCATGGGGAGGGGGACTGGACACTTCTGAATGCTCGTATGGAGATGGGGACAACCCCCAGTCCTCTCTCTGCCAGCACATCTGCAGAGAGCCCGAGGGGATGGATGGGCTCCCTCTGCCTCTCCATGGACAACTAGAAGAGCAGTTTCCACAACCTCCCAGGCACCTGAGAGTCTGGGGACATTTTATATAGGCTTTCTGTCTACAGGGCAGGGAAGGGCAGAGTTCAGGCAGACCCAGCCCGTTTCCTGCCCCACTTTCTCACCATGTGGCTTTCTGAGCTCTGGTTCCTCATCTGCTCAATGGAGTTAATACTTGATTCACAATGTTCTTCTAAGTACAGGTTATTTTGGGGTATAGGTTTTCCTTTTTCCTTTCTCACAGTGCTTGATGTGGGTATGGGTACCCAGAACATGCCCAGTGACTGATGTGTGAGTGGGGAGATTGACGAGTCTCAGAAAATGTAAAGATATGGGTATGAAGGGCATTGAGAAAAGTGAAAAGATCTTCTGTGACCCTGGGCAAGGTCAACATTCTGAAATTTAGGATGTGATAGTGCTTGACATCAGGGATTGGGCTGGTAACCTGCTGCTAGGTCGGTGGACCTAGGAGAGAAGTGGCAAGGTCGGTGGGCTGTTACCAGGCATTTGTACCCTTCACCTCCAAGTTGCCTGCTGTGCAGGGCATGGTGTGGCCTCTCCGTCTCCCCATTGCATTACTTATATCTGCACTATCACCAAAGTATGCTGTGAGCGATGTCGGGGAAAGCAATGTACAGGGTTGTGGTCCACAGTTGGAGTCACAGAGCCTGGGGGAAGGGAGCTGCTGTAGGAGACAAGTGTGAAGGTGCGGGAGAAAAGAACTGGAGGGAGGTAGATCATTGCAGGAAGAGCACACATGAATTCCCCCAACCCCATCCAAGAAGCCCTGGGTACATGGGCACAGGGAGGGAAGGTGGACTTGAACAGGGAGATGCAGGACTTGAACCACTTCAATTTAAATAAGAAAAGGCAGGGCAGACCACCTGAGTGTCCCCCTTCTCCCATACCCATTCCACCCACTCTCCTCTTCACAGAGGAAACCTGAGGCTTTCAGATGCTCAGCTGGGGCCATGATGATGCCTTTTTTTTTTTTTTTTTTTTTCCCCCAGGGCTGGGGCTGCTGGTGGCACAGAGGAAGGGGCATTGTCCTTGGAGCAAATGGACACAGAATCAGAGCCCAACTCTGCTATCAGTGCCATCTTTTTGAGGCTGTTTACTGGTCATAAGCTGGAGTATTAACACCTTCCCAGAGGGTTGCCATGGGAATTAAATGAGGGAACACGCTTGAGAGGGCCTGGTGCAGGGGTGGTGCTCTGCAAATTGTAATTTCATTATTGTGCCTGTGGATGGTGTTTGGCTGAGATTGTAGAACCAATCTGGGACTGTTGGGGTCAAGCATGGAGGTGCCGGTGGCTCAGAGATGGGGAGCTGTGGCCAGCCTGGCAGAAGGATAGCTCCCACTCACTCTGTGTCAGGAAGCATAGCTCCCAGAGCCAAGTGAGGAAAGCCAGATGTGGGGTGCACCTTGGGTGGTAAGAGGAGGGGCTAGGAAAAAGTGACAAAGTGCTCACAATCTCCAGCCAGCCCAGCTGGGTTTGAGAACTGGCTTGCAGTCCAGCACTCAGCTGGAGAGGATGTTAGAGTCCAAGGGAGAGGGGGAGAAGAGGAGGGCTAAGTGCTGCCTGGGCTCCAGATGCTGGCTGGGCACTTTCGGATCTTGTTCAGGAGCAGGGTGGGAATTCACAGGGCACCTCCCATCTGGGCTGTTATTGGAGCACATGAGCAGGAGCAGCTACTAGTGACTTTTCAGGAGTGCTGGTTACTGGGCTGATAGAAAGAGGGACAGCCGCTGATGCTTTCTGCCTGCAGAGTTACTCTTCAGATGAGAAGGCATCTCTCAGCAGCCTGTCAGTGGCCAGTCCACCACTAAGACATAATGGGCTCCATCCCCGGACCTCTTACACTGGGTGCTTTGGGGGAGAAAGACATGGTCTCTGCCCATGAAGCACTGCCAGACTACACTAGAGAGAGAAAACAGTGAATACTCAGTTGGAGACTGCCCTGCACCTAGCGAAGCAGGGTGGGAAGGGGCTGCATAGCTGCCACTCTCTCGCCCTGTGATGATCAAGTGGAACCATCCCATCCAGGCCACCACGTGAACCACTCTTGGATAATTCTGTAACTTGGAGCTTTTGAGGACAATCAAAGGGTCAGAGAAGAATGGCTAAAGCCACCCTTTGACATGATAGCAGGCCATAAATCCAAATGCCTATGGCATCCAGGCAGGGATATTAAGGCAGACAGCAGGTAGGCTATAAGAACTGAGAGTATTGCAGCTCCAGGCACCTGGGGAACATCCTTCTCCGAAGAGGACTGTTAGGCTCTGCCAAGATTCCCCTGAGAAGGCCTGGTGTGGTCACTATTTCTTGTGTCTCAAGAGGAGCCAGAAATTTGGACTTCCTGTGAAATCTCTTAGTTTTTAAATGTTTGTAGCTAATTACAAAAATGCTGAACTCTCTGTTGGCCAACTCTGCCTGTGGCAGGGCTGATAAGGCTTGTAGACTGCCAAGTGGCAATGTCTGATTTATTGCATATATACTGTCAACTTAAGCTCATTAACTATGAGAATAGTGTGAAACAAGCCCTGTTCTCCTTTCCGAGTCCTTTCTTGCTGAGGATCGGCAGTCATTCTTAGCACAGTGGTCCTAGGAGTTCCTATTTCTTTCCTTTTCTTTTTTTTTTTTTTTTTTTTTTTGAGATGGAGTCTCGCTCTGTCACCCAGGCTGGAGTGCAGTAGCGTGATCTTGGCTCACTGCAACCTCCGCCCCTCCAGGTTTAAGCAATTCTCTGCCTCAGCCTCTGGAGTAGCTGGGATTACAGGTGCGTGCCAGCACACCCAGCTAATTTTTTGTATTTTTAGTACAGATGGGGTTTCACTATCTTGGCCAGGCTGCTCTTGAACGGCCGACTTTGTGATCCACCCACCTCGGCCTCTCAAAGTGCTGGGATTACAGGCATGAGCCACCGTGCCCGGCTGAGTTCCTGTTTCTTTCCTTGGCTCCTCAAGGTACCACCCCTGTTTTCTGTGATTCCAGCACCCTTCTTACTTTTGTTAGTGGGTGCTGACCTGCCTTAGGGGTCTCCTTTGTGCAGTTGACCCTTGAACAATGCAGAGATTAGGGGAACCAACCCCCTATGCAGTCAAAAATCTGTGTATAACTTTTGACTCCCCCAAAACTTAACTCCTAAGCTTACTATTGGCCAGAAGCCTTACCGATAACATAAACATTTGATCAACACATATTTTGTATGTTATAGGTATTGTATACTATATTCTTATGGTAAAGTAGAGAAAATGGAATTAAGAAAATCATAGGAAGAGAAAATATATTTACTACTTATTAAGTGGAAGCGGCTCATCATAGAGTTCTTCGTCCTCATTATCTTCATGGTGAGTAGGCTGAGGAAGAGGAGGAAGGGTTGGTCTTGCTGTCTCATGGGTGGCAGAGGCGGGAGAGGTGGAGGAGGGATAAGCGGAGGAGGGAGAGGCAGTCACATTCGGTGAAACATCGATTGAAAAAAATCCACAGGTAAGTGGAGCCTCACAGTTCAAATCTGTGTTGTTCAAGAATCATCTGTAGTTGCCAGAAGCCCTTGTTCTTTTTATCCACCATTGCTCAAATTCTACCCTAAATGTGAACTGAGCTCTTTAACCATTACTGGCACTTTTGGTCTTTCCTGTGTGAAGGTCGGCTCTTTAGATGGGTGGTGATCATTGGCATTGGTTTGCTCTGCCTAGCAGTACTCCACAAGGCTGCTTCTGCTTGTTAACTATCTTGGGACTGGCAACTTTCAGTTCGTGGGTGTAATAGCTTTTTCCTTTCTGCATTTGGGACACACTGACTCTGCTGGTTCCCTCTCTGTACTGGGGTGGGGAGGGTTTCGGCCTGCCTGACCATTAGCGTGAGAAGTAGCTTCCTACTTAGGGCCTGAGTGGCAAAGTCTTGCCCATTGACAGTCACGTGGAAACCATGGTGCTTTTATGTTCTACTGTCAGATTTTCTTCCTCCAGTCCCTGCTGTGGGTGCAGCATGTCCAGGGAGCCTATCCAGGGAGCCTGTCCAGGCCAGTGCTGAGGCATTACTGCATTGGACTGTGGCCTTAGTTTTCATGTTTTTCTAAAACCATGTCTCACTTGCAGGGAGGGACCAACCTCACCTTACCATTGCTCCCTGAAGTGCATTGAATGGGCCATGCAGAGTAGATGCTCAGCAAGTCACTGACTGCATCAGCCAGGCCAGTAGGGAACTGCCCAATTCCTCATATCACACCTAGGAGCTCTCCAGAGCCTGGGACTAAGGTTCGCACAAGCTCTTGCCCTGGCTATGTCCTGTTCCCTGTATGACTATAGGGCACTGCCTTGCCTTTCTAGGTCTCATTTGCCTGTCTTGAAATGGATTCGATATTAATTGGGCAGCAAATATGGACCAGGCTCTGTTCTAGACCCTGAGAATATAAAGGGACTGAGACAAACAAGGTCCTTGTCTTCAAGAGCTGACATCTTAGTGGAGGTGGTGGTCAGACACTAAACAAATAAATGAGTAAACCAAAAGTCATGCAGGTAGTGATAACCCCCATGAAGAAAAATACAGTAAGGTAAGAAGAGAGTGGTTTCGTGGGGGCACCACTGTAGAGCCATGGTCAGGGACAATGATGCCAAGAAGGAGGCATTTATTGAGTGACCGGAAGGGTGTGATAGAGCCCCCCAAACAAGATCTGCTGCACAGGGATTGTGGCAGCTGGAGTGGCATGTGGTCCTGAGGCTGGAATGAGCTCAGCACATTGGAGCATCAGTGAGGAGGAGGATGTACCTGGTGCCAGGTGAGCCAGGGGGAGAGTGGTGGCAGGTGACATTAGGAGATGTCCAAGATCAAAGCACTGGGGGCTCTCAGGCCTTTGTCAGATTTTGGGTTTGGTTTCAATTGAACAGGAAGTCACTGGAGGTTTGTGAGCAGGTGAGCAGCATGATCTGGAAAGGGACCAGGGTTAAGGTGTTGTCTCTGCCACTTTCTGATTCCATGGGAAGCAGCTCAGGGACACAGAAATCCTAAGGAAATGGTAATCTATAGTTGTCAGCCAACAGGGAGCCTGGGAGCTGAGAATGGCTACCCTGGGGAGGTGCTCCCTCTATCTTCCTACTTGCCTGGGCCACAAGGCCTGGATGGTCAGCCCCCTGCCTGGCAGCCTCATTCTGGGCTCCCTTCACTCAGGCCACCTGCATGGGCCCTTGGTGTGGGAAGCCAGGCTGGCTCCTGCTTTGTGCCTCATGGAGCGAATTCACAGGGGTGAGCTCAGCCTCTTGGCAGCCACCATAGCGGCTTCCTGTGAGGAGCAAGCAATCAGCCTAAAGAGCTTTGCACATTATTAATGTGTGTGCAAATGGGCCTGCCTTGCTGCTCCAAGGACTCTCCTTGTGAAAGGGCTGAGAGAGGACGTGCCCTTTCCAGTGCATCTTTCCTTTTTCCTTCAGCAGGGAATTTGGGGAAGCAGCAAAAGCAACAGCAATAACAAACCCCAACCACACAAACCTGTTCATCACCTAATGAGAATCAGGCAGGGCTGCTACCAAGCCCAGTGCAGGGCCTCCCCTCCCCAGGACTGCGATTTGTTTGCCCTTGTGCCAATAGGTAAACAAAGCAGGGATGCCCGTGTGTGGACACGTGTGGGTGTGGGTGTGGGTGCAGAGTTTGCATTTGTTCCACCTTTGTCTGCCTGTTTCCACACTGGCCTTTGAAACTGTGTGATGCCCCTACCTCCACCATAAAGGACTCACTGACATTGTGGAGGATAGTGATGTGGGGCATCCCACATCCCATCCCATTCTTTGTTGCTCCCAGCTGCTTCCCCTCCACTCTCAGCATCACTGGTAGGTTCCAGGCTATGGCCCTCTGTCCTCTGTTCCCTAGGTTTGGAGTGTAGCTTTGCCCTTAGGATAAGGTGGTTTTCAGCAGGTCCCCCTTCCCCTCCTGTGACCCAGTAGACTGCAATCCTCATCCCCACCATTCATTCCAGATCCCCTAGGGCACTGGCAGTGTTGGGGCAGAGAAGTAGTCAGGCCTGGCATTGCACGGGACCAAAATCATGACATGACTTGATTCAAAAATCAAGCAGTTGCCTGGTTCATCCTCAAAGCTGGGTACCTTTCAGAGCCTTTGCAGTGATGCTTGGGTCCCTTGGTTCTGCTGCCATGGCTCTGAAGTCCTATGTCCCTGGACTCTGGACTTGATCACTGCCCAGGCCGCACGGCAGGGCACTAAGAGCTGCGGAAAGTGGGGCCCAACAGTTCCAACTGGGCTCTCCCCTTGTCTGCACCCCTCCCTCATGTGTGCTCACACCCCAGGGGTGGCCCTGAGGGTCAGTCTCATCAGAGGCAGCAGCTGTGGTACAGACATACTGGACCACAGAGGCCAATTAAAAGGTGAGGAAAAAATAAATTTATCTGTGAAATGGGGAACACTATTTGCACATTTATTTCAGTGACCAATTAAAAAATCATGACTGTTTCTTTCTATGAGGGGCAGTGTCCTTTCAAATCTGGCTAGTTTTAGCTTCCAAAGGAAGATAGGTAAAGGGAAGTTGTATAAGCTATCCAGGCACCCAGTGGAGCTCCAGTGCCAGGGAGAGGCTGAGCAGGAATTCCAGCTCCAGGGCTGCTCATTCCTCTTCCAGTTGTTGGATATTTCTTCCTATGCAGAAGGGGCCATGCCCAGGATGGCCATCAGCCCCTGGAAATGCAAAGCAAGCACATCCTGGCTCATTAATTGCTCTAAGTGAATGTGCAGGGAATGATCCTGCTTCTCTGACAGGGTCAGACAGAGGGACCTTGTCCCTGGCTCAGCATGTGGTACCTGTCCTCAGGGTAGGGATGGGGGAACAGTTGGGGACAGCAGAAAGAGCAGGGTTTTGGGGGTTACTCAGCTTTGCTTACTCTCTGAACCTGTGTTCACTGGTAAAGTGAAGAAGCTAGTCCCTGCTCACCTCCAGGGCTGTGGTAAAGTTTATAGGAGGTAATGTGTGAGGAAGTGCCTGGCTTGGAGTAGGTTAGTAAATTACTGCATTTGTCTCCCTTCTATGGCACAGGGTGCTCTTAGGTCTGTCACTCTGTCCAGAGCCAGGCTGTTGTCACTGCTCCCATTTTTCAGATGCAGTGACTGAGGGCCTGCAGGGTTGTATTTGGAGCCCTGGGGTATCCAGTGGAATGTTTCTAAAGCAATCAAGGTAAGGAGCAGGTTTGAGGGGAGAGATGTCAGAGCAGGTAAGAGCATGTCTAGCTTTTGGAGTTGTCTGTTTGGTGTTAGAATCCAAGCACTGCCCTTTATGGCTGCTGGCTGTGGGCAAGTTATAAAACTTCTCCAAACCTTTGTTTTGTTATCTCTGAAGTAGGGATAGTGGCAGGACTACATCATAAGATGTGATGAGAGTTTAACAAGACAGTCATTTGAAGTGTTTAGGATAGTTCCTGGTACATAGTAAGTACTCAGTAAATGTCCCTGGTATTACTGTGGTCATGGTGATAATGACGATTTTGATGGTGATGATGCTGTTGATGGTGATAATGATAGTGAGATGATGGTAATGGTGGTGATGTTGATGGTGATAACGATGGTGAGATGATGGTGGTGATGATGATGGTGATAATGATGGTGAGATGACGGTGATGGTGGTGATGATGGTGATAATGATGGTGAGATGATGGTAATGGTGATGATGGTGGTGATGGTGATGATGGTGATAATGATCATAAGATGATGGTGATGGTGGTGATGATAATGGTGATGGTGGTGGTGATGATGGTCATGATGGTGATGGTGGTGATGATGATGATTGTGGTGATGATTATGATGATAGTGATGATGATGGTGATGGTGATAATGATGGTGAGATAATGGTGATAGTGATGATGGTGATGATGGTGGTAGTGATGATGATGGTGATGGTGATGATGGTGATGGTGGTGGTGGTGATAATGGTGATAATGATGGTGTTGATGATGATGATGTTGATGATGGCGATGGAGATAAATGATGGTGAGATGGTAGCATTGGTGGTGGTGGTGGTGGTAGTGGGTGATGATGGTGATGGTGGTGATGATAATTATGATTATGGTGCTGTTGATGATTGATGATGACAATGACAACAATGGTGATGACAATGACATTGATGGTGATGATAGGATTGATAATTATTATGGTGATTGAAGATAGTGATTATGAAGACAATAATGATGATAGTGATGATGATGATGATGATGATGACGGCGCAGCTTGTGCTTTCCATCAGAACCACTCTGCCTTTGGCATCACTTTGGCTTTCTCAGAAACACAAGTAACCAGGAGGTCTCAGCTCAATCATAGAATGCCCGAAGTATATTTTTACTTTATTTGTGGGCTGGTGGGTCAGAGTGAGGTAGGGGTGAGAATTCCTTTCTGTGTGAGGTTGACAGGAGTCAGGGGATGCCAGATTCTGTGGTTGTGGGGCCTGAATGAATGTTTCAGGAAGACGTTTGAGCCAGAAGCACCAGCACATTGGAGAAGGGACAGAATAGCTTTCTCTGTCTGACAGTGGGACCAAGGCTGTGTGGGAAGCTCAAGTTTGCTGCTGGAAGAAGGATCTGAGAGAGGTGTTTGTTTATTGCAGTGGCTCTGATGTTGGACCTTTGCTCTGGTTATCTGTTGCTGTGTAATAAACCACCTCAAAGTTCAGTGGCTTAAAACAACAATCGTTTTATTATTATTCATATTTTCTTTGGGTTAAAACTTTGGTAAGCTGGGTGGTTTGGGCTCAGAATCTGTGATGTGGTTCAATCAGGACTTGGAAGAGTGAGGGGCTGGAGAAGCTGGAGACTGGCTGGGCAATCTTCCTCTTCATTTGGTCTCTCTGAATATATTAGTTGGGGCTTTGTCAAAGCATGGTGACTTAATGCTGTTAGGATTTCTTATATTCTATGCTGAAGCTCAGGGACTCAGTATGCAGGGCTCCAGCAAGCCAGGAGGAAGCTTGGGCCTGTTCATTCCAGACTTCTGGCAGGATCCATGGTTGGGAAGAGGACTTAACATGGAAGCACTGTGTCCTGTATGTGGCTTTTGCATTATGAACATTCATGATCCTGCCATTTGAGAGTAGCCTGAAGGTGACGGACCAGAGGTGAAGTTTTTGTTAAGGTGCAGAATGAAATTACAACTTTAGGGACAGAGCCAAAGCAGGGCTTGAGAGGTGGCTGGAGGAGAAGATGTGGTAGACAGGTGGAGGCCCAGGAGGAGCCTTCCTAGTTCACAGCAGCTCATCTTCCCCTCCCTGACTTACAATGTTGTCTGCACCTTGTCGTAACTCCTGAGTCTCCCTTGCTCCTTGTGGTTGCTCTTATTTCATGTTTTGGAGGGAAATGGAGGCCATAAGGGGATGTGCAACTTGAGGATCTCCCAAGAGACTTGAACAGATTCCTCCAGAAACTCAAAGGGCCAGGCATGGTGGTCTGCACTAGGGCATGTGAGAGACAGGTTGTGGCAGGGCCAGGTATGTCAGGAGCCCAGCCTCAAGCCAGGGAGGAGGCATTCTACTTGGAGGACGGAGGCAGCCGGCAAACCAGATGTTCCACTTGGCATCACTCCCCCCATGACAAAGGCACTTCTCATCAAAAACTGGAATTTCTAATTCTTGCAATCATAGTCGGAAAATAGTTACATAGAAGGTGATATTTAATATTTATGTCCAAACTGGCAATACCTTGACATTAATTATCCTGTTATAATTAAATCTAGTATTCCATTACATTGCCATATAGTGGATGTGGTTATATAGGACTCTAGTGAGGATAATGGAGTTCTGAAGAGCAGAATTTGTAATTTAAAACCCAGGAACAAAAGCCCTGGATTGTTGGCCATGATTTTTCATGCCACCCTTTTTTCCCAAAGTCATTTACTCATCATTAAATAAACATTTGTTGAAGGTTGACAATGAAGAGACATAGGTGAGAGCACTTGTCTGTCCTTAGGGAAAGTAAGCAATCAACGACAATACAGAATAGATGTAAGTACAGGGATTGCCAGGGCATCCTCCGAAGCCAATACATTTGTCCTGGGGCAAAATAAGGCTTTCTGTAGGAAGCACTGTCTGAGCTGAGTCTTAAAGGACAGGCAAGGGCCAACCAGGGAAAACAGTGGGGCAGCAAGGGTGGGAGCATAGATGGTCAGAGCATGGGCACTAGAGGAAGTTTCTGGAGGAAAGAGCAATTGGTGTTTTAATATAGCAACATCAAAAGAGGCATGTGGAGGAACAGGAGGCCAGGCTGGGAAGGATCCTGTATGCCATGCTAGAGGCTATAATCAGTCCTTAAAACAGTGGGAGCCGGCCAGGCACAGTGGCTTACGCCTGTAATCCCAGCACTTTGGGAGGCCGAGGCAGGTGGATCATGAGCTCAGGAGATCGAGACCGTCCTGGCTAACACAGTGAACCCTGTCTCTTCTAAAATATACAAAAATAAATAAATAAATAAAATAAAATAAAATAAAATAAAATAATAATTAGCCGAGTGTGGTGGTGGGTGCCTGTAGTCCCAACTACGTGGGAGGCTGAGACAGGAGAATGGAGCAAACCTGCACTGCACTCCAGCCTGGGCGACAGAGTGAGACTCCGTCTCAAAAAAAAACAAAAAAACAAAAAAAAAAAACAGTGGGAGCCATTGCAGCATAGATGTGCCTCCTCACATCTGTGTTCCTGAAAGCTCTGAGTGGCCTCAGGAAACAGGATGCCCTGGATGGGATGCCTGTGGCAAGGAGGAAGGGCAGTGCTAATATTTGGGTGAGCGTCAACATAACATCGAGCTAAGGAAGTGATAATTGGGGAGGAGGAAATACTTTAGAGGAGTATTTCAGAAGTGTATTCTATATAATTTAGGGTGAAATTCCAATTTTTTGAATAAACTTTACATTTTAGGATCATTACAAAGATACTATAGAGAGTTCTCATATACCCCACACCGAGTTTTCCCCATTTTTAGCTTCTTACATCAGTATAGAACATTTGTCATAATTAGGGACCCAATACTGATGCATTATTAACTGAAAAGTTTGATGTTTGATTTTTCATTCCTGAGTTACTTTACTTAGAATAATAGTCTGCAATTCCATCCAGGTTGCTGTGAATGCCACTATTTCATTCCATTTTATGACTGAATAGTATTCCATGGTGGTGTGTATATGTATATCACATTTTCTTAATTCACTTGTTCTTTGATGGGCATTTGGGGTGGTTCCATATTTTTGAAATTGCAAATTATGCTGCTATAAACATATATGTACAAGTATCTTTTTTATTAACTTTTTTGTATAATGACTTCTTTTCCTTTGGGTAGATAGTTAGTAGTGGGATTGCTGGATCAAACGGTAGATCTACTTGTAGTTCTTTAAGGTATCTCCACACTGTTTTCCGTAGAGGTGGTACTAGTTTACATTCTCACCAACAGTGTAAAGTGTCCCCTTTTCACTACCTTCAAGTCAACATCTATTTTTTTTGCTTTTTTGATTATGGTCATTCTTGCAGGAGTGATGTGGTATCACATTGTGCTTTTGATTTGTATTTCCCTGATAATTAATGATATTGAGCATTTTTCCACTCAGCTGGGATATTCTAATTCACTTTTTGAAGGTCAAATTGGTTGTGATCTGTGAGGTTAATGGTGGTGGTGATGATAATGATGGTAATGATGGTGGTGGTGATAATGATAGTAGTGATGATGGCAGTGGTGGTGATGATGGTAGTGGTGATGGTGATAGTGATGGTAATGGTGGTGGTGATACTGATGATGATGGTGGTGATGGTGTTGTTATTGTTGGTGATGGGAATGGTGGTGGTGGTAGGATGGTGTTGGTATTGGTGGTGGTGGTAATAGTGATGGTGTTGGTGCTGGTGCTGGTGTTGGTCATGATGGTGATGGTGATTGTGGTAATGGTGGTGGTGGTGGTAGTGGTGGTAGTGGTGGTAATAGTGATGGTGTTGGTGATGGTGCTGGTGTTGGTCATGATGGTGATGATGATTGTAGTAATGGTGGTGGTGGTAGTGGTGGTGATGATGGTGGTGATGTGATTACAGTGATGGTGGTGGTGATGGTGTTGGTGTTAGTGTTGGTGGTGGTGATAGTGGTAGTAGTGATGGTGATAGTGATGGTAATGGTAGTGGTGGTGATGATGATGGTAGTGATGGTGTTATTGGTGGTGCTGGTAATGGTATTGGTGATGTGGTGTTGGTGGTGATGGTGGTAGTATTGCTGATTGTGATAATGGTGGTGCTGGTGATGGTGGTGATGATGGTGTTGTTATTGGTGGTGGTGGGAATGGTAGTGGTGATGGTGGTGGTGGTGATGGTGGTAGTATTGGTGATTGTGGTGATGATGGTGGTGATGGTGATGAAGGTTGTGATGATGATAGTGATTGCGGTGATGGTGGTGGTACACAGGCTAGTAGGAGAGGACTCAAAATTTCCCTGAGAATCATTCTTTGGGCCACCTATGCCCCTCTGGACCTGCCTCCAAGGGACAATTTATTTGGTGGTGGATTGAAGACTTGTGCTACATTCTGAGCAGGCAGGTGAATAAGGCTTGGGTTCTCTCTTGGTGAGCCTTAGACCCTGGCCACATAGTCTGTCCTCAGGCTGCTGGTGCTCCTCTCCCCGTGAGTGGTGGTGGGGGGTGGCATTTGATTTAACTTAATTAAATCAAAGTCAACCCCGTAAGCATTTTTTGCATGTTGCCTTTTGCTTGTGTGTCAGATCTAGGGCTCACCTCTGGAAATAGATGAGTCAGAGGTTTTGTTAGCCCTGGAGAAGCCTACCACTTATGAATGACCATCTTTCTCCCACAAACAGTCTCTGGCCCTTTGGCCTCTCTCTTTTAAGTTGAAGTTGGCCACCTGATTCTTCCAGCTGGTTGGGAAGGGCAGCTTTTCACCCTGGGCTTCTCCCTGAGTGCTCATTTGGGGAGCTGGGGGAGAGAGAGCAGCCTTGTTGCCCTTTGAGTATCTGCCTGACACACTCTACGGGTAGAGGCATTGCAGATGTGCCTTGGCCTTAACACTCCAAGCTCAATCTTTTCCAGATACCTATTTTTCATGTTATTTTATTGTTTGTATGAAATAAAATTTTGTAAGCACTTACTGACTACAGCCAAGAAAGTGACAATTGCACTTGGTTGTTATTTCTGCTGTTTATTATTGATCTATTAGAAGATATCCAGTCATGCATCACTTAACGATGGGGATATATCCTCAGAAATGCATCGTTAGGTGATTTCATCATTGTGCGAACCCCATAGAGTGTACTTACACAAATCTAGACAGTACAGCCTAAAGCACACCAAGGCTTTATGGTACAGCCTATCGCTCCAACGCTACAAACCTGCGTAGCATGTGACTGTGCCAAATGTAGTGGTAACACGGTGGTATTTGTATGTCTAAACACACTTTAACAGAAAAGGTACAGTAAAAATTCAGCAATATAATCTTCTGGGACCACTGTCTTATATACAGTCTATGGTTAACTGAAATGTTGTTAAGCAGAGCCTGATTGTACACGTGTTTTGGCCTCCCAGGTAATAGCCTGGCAGGCTCCTTCTGCCAGGAGCAGCTGGGATGGGGCTGGCCCAGTGTGCTGGGGTCACTGGCTCTGTCAGTCCTTTTTGGCAAGTAGATCACCTCATGGGTTAGCAGAATGGCTAAGCAAATGGGTCAGGCCCCAGACTTGAGTTGGAATTCTGTCTAGTCACCACTTACTAACTGTAGAACCTTAGGTGAATGCCTCAGTTTTCTCACCTGCAAAATGGGGATAATGAGATTACCTACCTTGTAGGTGGCAGATTAAAGAAGTTAGGACATGTAGAGCACTTAAACACATGCCTAGCACATTTACCTAGGGGTGTTAGCCGCTATCATGTTTAACATAGGCAGGAGAGACTTGGGACTTTGGGAACTAAACAATGGGTTCCTAGTTTTCATTCATTTGTTCATTCATTCATTCATTCATTCATTCATTCATTCATCTATTGTTTCATTCATTTGTAATCCAAATATAAGTAATGGTGCCTCATATAGCAGTGGTGCCCCAATGTCTAGGTAGAGTCACATTAGAAAAAGAAAGTAGTGGCATGCAAAGCAATCCTTTACTGATACTCTAAGCGCCTGAGTCCACGGCATTCATGTTGATTTCCTCCATCTCGGTGGGATTGTAACCCCCTGAGGGAGGGTGGGGCCTCGTTCCCCAGCAGGGGCTCTCTGCACAGGGTGGGGTTGGGGTGTCAGATGGAGCACAGGTATCCACTTGAATGTCAAAGAGGATCTTTGTTATAACTCACAGCCTTGCTTCTTAGAATACTCCTGTTTTTCTCTCTTCCCCTTGTCTCTCACAAGCCGCCATCTCCTTGAACTCTCCAGATGTATTACCTTTCATAGCCCCCGGGAGCTCTTGCTTCTCCTCCCTGCTCCTCTTTCTGTTCCTCTTTTCCCCCCACAAAAGTCCAGAAAGCCTGAGGAAACGGGGAAGATACACGGGCCAATATTGGATCTTAGGAGCAGGCAGGGAGAGAGGTGGATTCTCACCTGCCGTAACTACCTCCCTGCTGAGTGCCTGCCGTGGGAGTTACCTGTACTGGTTGATGGAAATGCAGATTTATGATGGAGTCACGCCCTGGAGGAGACCGTGGCATCACAGCTCTGTGCCTGTTGACGCTGGGAGGAGGGAGCCTGCCAATGGGCTGGTTCTACCAGCTTCCCTGCGAATAGCTCTATGTCAGATGACAGAGTGCAGAACTGAGTGGGGTTCCAGTTAGGGCTTGACCTAGGAGGTTTAAGGGGCTTCCTTTTCTCAGAAGACAGGGGAGAGGGAAAGACAGGAGGAGTTGAGAATGTTTCCAACTGGCAGGTCTGCAGTCTGAGGGGAGCTGCCTGACCTTCGGGGGTCAAGCTGTCAAGAATACAGGCTGTGGCATCAGTCAGATCTGAGCGCAACTCCCAGCATCTCCCAGACCCACTGTAGGACTTGGGCAAATAATGTGACTGTCCTGAGCCCTGAGTTTCTTATCTGTGGGATGGAAGTCATGTTCTCCTTCACAGGGCTGTGGGAGCATTGGCAGAGGAACAGTTAGAGGGCAGCTTGTAGTGTTCCCTGACTGCCACCTCTGTACTGCCTTTCCTGTCCACTCCCCAGGCTTGTGTCCCTGGAGGAAAGTATAGACTACAAGCTTAGTTCCTCCAGGAAGGTGCCTGCCTCCACATGGGGGCCCCATGGATTTAGCCTGGCCTGGAGCCTCCAGCTTACCCCTGAACAGGAGCCAAGAACCTATACTGTACTCCGTGTCTGGTGAATACCTGTGCTCCATCTGACACCCCAACCCCACCCTGTGCAGAGAGCCCGTGCTGGGGAACGAGGCCCCACCCTACCTCAGGGGGTTATGATCCCACTGAGATGGAGGAAGCCAATGGAATGCCGTGGAATCAAGCGCTTAGAAGGATGCTCATCTCTCCACTACACAGGCTCCAGCAGTGGCCTTTGCTGACAAACCTCTGCACATGGGGAACTCACTATCGATTAAGGAAACCTATTTTGTTGTTGGGTAGCTTGACAGTGGGAAAATTACCTTATGTTAGGCAAAAGCTGTCCTGTGGCTTCTACCCATTAGTTCTGGATTGGTGTTCTTGGTCTACACAGCAATTTTACTTTCTTTTCCCATCATCCCCTTGGTTATCTGAAGATAGGTGCATGCACTTTGTGGACTTCTTGGTAAGTCCAGCTCCACCAGCTCACCCACCGGCCTGAGTCCATCAGTAGTTACTGAGCATCTCCTGTGTGTCAGATGCCCTGAAGCTCTACAGGGTGCGGGGGTCTGATGGGTAAACCAGGCGAGGCCGCCACACCTATGGAACTTACATTTTATGTGAGAGAGGGAGAGGCAAAAAAGCAAGATAATATCATGTGAAGAGTTTTGTAAGGAATTAGAACAGAACCATGTGATGAGACATGACTGGGGCTGCTTTTGGCTATGTGACCACTCTGACTTTTCAGCTGACATCTGATTGCTGGAGTCAGGCCTGAGAAGGCCTTTGCTTTTGTAAGGGAGACCTTTACCATTGCAAGAGTCCCAAGATGGAATTAAAACTGGCCTGTTAGAGGAACAGAGAGAGAATGCCTGTGTGGCTGGAGCTTAATGAAAGGAGGGGAGGCAGCAGCATGGTGGGGTCAGAGAGGTGGGTGAGAGAATGCCACCTGGGGTTATGTGGTCTAGACGAGGAGTTAGGGTTCTATTTTAAGTATGATGGGAAGTCATTGGAGGGTTTGTATAGGGCAATGACATGACCCATTTCCTCTTTAGTGAACCCTCTGGCTGAACTGTGAAGAGCCTTTAAGAAGGCAAGCATGAAAGCAGAACAAATGTCATTGCGTGCATCACATGAGTAAGATCCTTAAAGCCTCACTTTAACAAGTATTGGACAAATCAGAGGCTAAAGGTCTAGTCTGTGGCAGAGGCTGGGGTCATCAAGGGCTTCTGAGTCTTGGTACTCTAAATACTCAACTTCTAGGGGTGTCTTCTACTCATAAACTTTGTGTGCCTCTTTTCCCCCCTAATTTTGGGTAATCCTGGCCAATGCAAAATATGCATCCCTCAGCCAAAGCCCCCAGGCTGTGAGCATGGCCAGGCTCACGGGGAGAAGAATGCTGCATGACACCACCTCATCAGCAGTCCCTGGAGGTGCCTTGGTTCTCATGATATATCGTTAGAGAACATATCGGTGGAAATTGCTCTTTCATCTTCATCAGTATCACTTTTATGTTGTGGAGAAGGCCCGTCCTCATTAGGAGCCAAGGAGGAGGTGAGATTTGCAGGAGGAGCCCCCTGGCAGACACCACAATCACAACCCCCACCCCCACCCCTGCTCGGCCGCAGTTGTCATTAATCTATATTTCACTCTTGCTTTCATCCTTCACTTGCTGTTTGTCATTTTTGGAGAAGGATCCTCTCTGTTAGCACATTTGGAACCTATTTCATTGCTGAGGAGAAGGGAACAATACAGGTTTTCATCTCAGACTAATTATGCCTCCAGTACACTGATGCTAAATAAAACCAAGGGGAAGGTAATTGGAAATTCTTGACATGACATTCACAGCTTTGAGAAAAACAGATGTTCACTTGAGGAGCTGGGAAGAGAATCCATATCCCTGTGACTGGCCAATGAGATCAGTTCCAGGAGGTTTTGAGACAGAGCTGGGCCACCCCTCATCCTGCAGATGTGGCGTGAGGAATCTTTGCTGAGCCTGCCTGTTGCTTGCTAGTCTGGCTTGACCTGGGGTCCTAGGTCCCAGCACTGTCCCCTGTCTCTAGTCCTGGGGACTAGGTGCTCTGTCTTCACCTGGGATGACTTGGACAACTCCTGTGTTGAGTCGTCTAAGATACTTTGTGGCAACTCAGGTCTTGAACCTGAAAGTGCCTACCTGCAGCCTTGCCTCAGCCACTCAGCAGTGTGGGACTGTGGGCCTGGACTGTAGCCTCATGGTGGCCCATGTCTTTATTGTCGGGTGGAGAGTACACCTCATTAGATTCCTGGAGGACTTGGATAAGACAATGTCTGTAACATGTCCAGACCATGGAATGTCATTAGAGGTTCTATTTCTTTGCAAATGATGGCACTTGCCAGCGGGTTAAGGCTGTGCCTAATCCTCAGTGCCTCTTCCCATCAATTTGAGTTCTTTGACTTCCTTCAATGGCATGACTGATTGGACCAGCCAAACATTGGTATCTGTCAGCCTGGGAAGCTGTGAACACCAGATCCTCATCCTCTTTCATATGAACAGTTTCACCAGGTGCAAATAATAATGAAGGCAGTTGAGTGTAGCTTGGGTTAACTCTTTTATCCCTCCAAGTCCCTTCTTTTCCACCTGTTAAGTGAGTGACAGTTCCTGCCTGGTTTAATTTATAGGACACATATATCAGGGAACAGGTGTCCTTCCCTGAGATACATGCAGGTATCCTTCAGGCTAGAAAATACTCTGGATCCCAAATAACTTCAGTGATTGGGACAAAATTATATTGTGCTGCAGCTATTCCTGATGCATTCTTTCTCTGTCCAGGTCAGGAGGAGGTCTTTTAGGTCAGCGGCTGGGCGTGATTGATTGGATGGTTGCTGCAAGTTATTCACACAGACCTGCATCCACATGCTTGCTATGTTCTTGTGGTGGGTGGATTTTAGTAGGGAACTAATAGCCCTGTGACTTGCTGTGGCCAAGGGCATGTAGGCAGAGATGACAACCTGCCAGTTCTGAGCCTGGGTTAAAAAAAGAGATATTGGACATTTCCACCTGTCCTCTTGAGTTTCTATCACCTTCACGTTCTTGAAAACCTACTGGTTCAAAGCAGATGAGAAACATAAGGGGCAGACAAGAGCCACTGAGCTGAGCTACAGACTTGCAGTGAGGAGCAGATCTGCCCAACCAACCCACAAATCTGTGTGAATAGATGATGCTTGTTTTAGCTACTGAATTTTGAGTTGTTTGTTATGCAGCATTATTTTGGCAAGTGCTAACTGATACACTGGGCTTTATTTGTGTCTCTATTCTCCACATCCAGCAAATTTGTGCATGGCATAGAGGAGGCTCTTAGAACTGTTTACTGAATAAGCACATGAATGAATGAATGAAGAATTGTATTTGCTTGTTAAATCTTACTGTGTTAATTCTTTCTTTACATTGACACACATGAACACTCTGAACTTGAGGGTCCTCTGGGGTGCCTACCTCATCTGGTTGACTCTTTCCAAGTTTTGCTGGGATGAAAGCTGTGGGCTAAACTCTTTCTCAGTGTCACAGCTGGGAAAGAGAGGAGGAAGAGTGGCGCCTGAGAGCAGATAGGGATTGCTAAGCCTGGTCCTGGGATGGCCGTCCCAGTGACGGCCTAAGGAGGGCAGTAGTGAGCCCCCATCCTCTGGGTGATAGAGGCTGGACGTCCCCCTGATGCCCAGCTTTCACCCCATTACCTCTCTGCAATGGTACCCTCCTTCTCAATAGGTGGCTGCTGTAGGGAGGTATTCGAAGAGGCCTGTGGCAGGTGTTCTGCCCCAAACCGTCTTCCCCTCTTCCTGGGCCAGCCAGCACAGACAGACCTAGGGCCAGCACAGACAGACCCAGGAGCCCTTTTCATTTCTCTCTAAAAAGCAGGGCCACGTGGCAGAGCAGGGAGAGAAGTGGACCTGGGATGGGTGACCCAGGGGGTGAAAAAAGAATGGTAGGCTGGGTGTGGTGGCTCATGCCTGTAATCCCAGCACTTTGGGAGGCTGAGGCAGGTGGATCACCTGAGGTCAGGAGTTTGAGATCAATATGGTGAAACCCCGTCTCTACTAAAAATATAAAAAATTAGCCAGGCATGGTGGCACGCACCTGTAATCCCAGCTACTCAGGAAGCTGAGACAGGAGAATTGCTTGAACCCGAGAGGCAGAGGTTGCAGTGAGCCAAGATCACTTCACTGCACTCCAATCTGGGTGACAGAGCGAGACTCCATCTCAAAAAAAAAAAAAAAAAAAAAAAAAAAAAATGGCAGAGTTACAGATTTATTGAATGCTAACTTTGTGCTAGGCCCTTGACATGCGTTTTTTTCTTTACCTATGAGGAGTGCTGTAGCTGAGGACACTGAAGCCTAGTGAGGCTGGGTAACTTGCTGGAGTTGGACCACAGAAGCAGGATTTGGACCCCAGCCATCTTCCTCTAGAGTTCCAGCTCTCGAAAGCCCATGGTCTCACCCTGGCCTGCATGTTAGAATCACCCAGAGAGCTTTCAGATAGGGTCAAGGCCCACATCCCATCTAGACCAACTAAGTGAGATCCCTAGGGAAGAGGCCAGTCAATGAGATGCTTAAACATCTCCCCAGGTGACCTGATGACATAGAGAGGCCTTCTGCAACCCGACTGTCATGCTATGTCCAATGGCAGGCCTGGCTCATAGTTGGGGTATGCCTGCAGTGCAGGTCTGGCAACAGGGCACAAAACATTGTGTGTGGTTGTCCTGTGGAGTTGTGACATGAGAGGGAGCTAGCATGGGCTTGGGGAGAGCCCTGTTTGGCCACTGGGATGTTGAGGGAGGCCGTTGTTCCTCAGCCTGATGACAGTGATTCCTGGAGCCCATTAACAAGGCCCCTTGTGTTGGGGGCCCAAGAGCTGTGCTGAGTTTTGTAAGCCTTGCTCACCCTGGGCAGGTGGCAGGAGCCTATCCTCTGAACACTCAGTGTCTCATTTTCTTTGCACATCAGATTTGCTCTTTCCTTCCGTTGTTCACTGTGTCTTATTAGCAGCTAGGCTGAGGCCCTCACTGGAGTAAGGGAATGGTTGTTTTGACTTACAGAGGAGGGAAACTACCTTGAAGCAAGATAAACAGGAGGGGAGATACATGTTGTGAAATATACTCAATCTATAATCACAGCTGGAAGAACGTTTGCTTAAAAAAGGGTCAGGAGAACAGAAGAAAAGGTCGATGAAGGGAAGGTGGAAAGAATGTTTGGGTTTCTTTAATGTGGGAGATGTGCAGGCTGGGCTGCAGCGAGAACTCGGTGAAGGCAGCGCATGCTAGGGATGTCGTAGGTTGGGGAGGGACTCGGAGAGGGAAGCCGGCCAGGGTGGGCACTGATGAAAGCCAACCTCGGTGGGGGCTGCTCTAAGACAACTCAGGAAAACTGAGTGATCAAAACGCAACTGCCAGACTCACAGGCATTGGTGGGCCCTTAGGTGCCTGGGCGTTTTTCAAAACGTGCTGGTGAAATTCTGAAAGTGATCAGATACCTCTCTTGTTAGACATAGGACCTGCAAATCAAAGGAAGTGGGAAATCAGAAAGACTAGAAGGGAGCAAATAAGGAAATGCAAACAACCCCAAGGAGAAGAGCAGAGCAGAGTCTGGTGCTGGGGATGGGGTGTGAGGGCTGGCGCTGCTCCATCCCAGGGATTCTGCTCTTTTGGGGAGATGGAGCTCCTTCTGGAATATTGTGTGTACATGTCTGTGTGCACGTGTGTGGGTGTGCACGTGTATGTGCATGCATGTGTGAACACCTTCTCTCATGGAAGTTTCCAGTCCCAGAGGAGAAAAATAGGACAATTTGGTGGACAAAGCTCCATTCCAAGCAGGCAGAATAATAACTGCTAATACCTGTTGAGGCTTACCACTTTTCTGAGCAGTTTTTGTGTTTATCTTGTTGAATTCCCTAAATTCCATAAGGTAGGGTTTTGTTAAAATCCCTATTTTATCTGGGGAAGCTGAGATGCAAAGAGGTTATATTGAAATGGGAAAAGTTCTCTTGTCCTCCTCGCTGGGCATGCAATGGAGGCGAGGCTCGTTTCTTCAGTGCCCCGCTGCTCAAACCTCTAGGGGAGCATACAGACGGGCAGACTGTGGGACTCTGACCCCACGGTGGTGTCTAGGCATGAATGTTTACAGCTCCTAAAGCCCCAGTGGGCATGTGTTACAGGGTGCTCTCTTAGTTTGCTGTCTATAGGTGACTTGTGTTAATCAGCTCAATTAGACCCTCTACCTCATTGCAAGGACAGAGGGCTTTCTGTATCCCGGGTTCTTGCCTTGGTATACAGGAAGAATTGGATCACACGTGGGCTTGGAGAATGAGTGCAAGGTTTTATTGAGTGGAAGTAGCTCTCAGCAGATGGGGGAGCAACAAGGGAGACGATTTTCCCCTGGAGTCGGGCTGTTTGGCGGCTTCGGTTCTCCTGAGTACCCTGGCCAAATTCTGCATTATTCTGCGGGTCAGTGGCTGGCTGGCCTGCTGGTGCCTGCTGAAGTGCTCCTCTCGACGTCCAGCCACCTGTGTGTTCCCCCGCTGATGTGCTCCTCTCAACATCCAGCTGCCTGTGTGTTTGCCTGTTAGGATCTCAGCGTTTTTATGGGCACAGGATGAGGGCATGGCAGGCCAGGGGAGGTCTTGGGAAATGCAACATTTGGGCAGGAAAACAAGAATACCTGTCTTCACTTAGGTTCGTGGGCACAGGCTGGGGAGTGGAGCCCTAGCCAGGGACCATGCCCTTCCTTTCCTACATTCTGTATCATTTAAAGGGCCCATGCCCTTCCCTTCCCACACTTCCCTTCCCCCCTCCTGTATCAATATAACTAGGCCAAGGTTTGGGCCACCCTGTGGGGCTTGCCACTGACACTTGTGAGGCTTGTGCATTGTACCTGCCAAAGGACACCCTTCAGATCATGGTCCTCATGGCTGTGCATTGTTACCAGGGCACACCTCCAGCAGTCAAAGGTCTCCAGCAGAATAGCTATTTGGGCCAGGGCAGGGCCACAGGGCTCAAGATTCCTTCCCAGAGCAGCAATCGGGCAGTGAGAAGGCGGCACCTGGATAGGATGTAGGCGTACCATGGTGCCACCTAAGGCAAAGCGCTAATACTCAGTGAGCTGTCACTAGGCCTAATGTCTGGGTTGCAGGCTGGGCTTTCCTGCTGTGCCTGCACTGGGAAAGTTTCCTTTTCCTAGACTTGTCATGCAGGATTTGTGTCACTTGGTGTTTTCCGTAGGCAGGTCTGGCCCTCACTCTTCACAGGGGACTGGATTCTGTCACCGCAAAGACCCATCTAGGCTTCTGACCTAGAAGTCCTCTCTCTTAAAACTTCACCTCTCTTCTTACCTCCTCCTTGTTGTCGGTTCATTTTTCTCTTCACCCCTGGGCTCCTTCACCTCCCCAGCTCCATTCTCTATCCCATCTTAGCTGCCACCTCCAATGGCCTCATCCTGGAGCCTGCCCAGTCCCGGAACTCTCCACTGCCAACCACCATGCAGTCCTGCCCTTCGTTCCCTTGCTTCCCTAGACACGCCCTTGCACCTCACCAAGACCCCTCTTCTCATTGCGCATTCCTGATAATCTCTGATGATCAGGAATCAGAGAAGTGAATGACTTGGCCCAAGTGTGCAGCCCAGGAAGAGAACTTTGATTTGAACTCAAGGCTCCCTCCTCCCATCCCCACACCTAAAGCTGGCCCCTCTCTCTATCCCCACTCCTGAAGCTGGCCCCTTCTTCCATTCCCACACCTGAAGCCGGCCCCTCCCTTTATCCCCACACCTGAAGCCGGCCCCTCCCTCTATCCCCACACCTGAAGCAGGCCCCTTCCACTATCCCCACACCTGAAGCAGGCTCCTCCCCCAACCCACACAACTGAAGGCAGGTCTCCTCCCATCCCAAACACCTATTTTGCTTATTTTAAAAACATATGACAGTGTCAGGAAGAATTCCATAACCTTACTGCCTAGCCTAGTCATTGTTTTTGTTTTTTGTATTCTTCTCTGAACACATGCACACTGATTTTATATAGAGATACTCATAATCTAGATGAGATTTTGTGTTTTGCTTTTTTGACCTAACATCCTGGCATAAACATTTCCCGTGTGGTTGCAAAGCCTTTCTAATCATCATTTTTAATGATTGCATTGAGATGAAGAATTGATGTTGTATGCCCTATCTAATGTTTCCTATCATTGGACATTGTGACTGTTTCCAATCTTCAATTTTTTTGACCGTGTTCAGTGTAAACCTTCATGTGCAGTGTTTGATTTTTCTCATTTGGATTATTGCTGACAGGAAATTTCCTAGAGCAGGAGCAAAAGGTCAGGGAAGGACAGACACTTGGGGAGCTCCCAGACCCTGGAGCTCACAGTCCCCAAGACTGTGATCTTGGCTGAGGTGCTGAGCAGTGGATATCGTCATCCTCCTTTGCAACTAGGAACACTGGCTTTTCCAGAATCTTCTCTCACAAGGCTTCCTCTCCCTAAAGCGGCCCCCATCCTCTTGTCCCCCTTGCATACCATACTAACTCTACCATCATTTTCATCTCCCCATCGTGGCTCCGCAGGGCAGCATTCCTGAGTGACCCGTGGTGCCCAGGCCAGTTAGACACATGCACAGTGCCTGTGCTTTTCCCTCAGGGTGCAGACTTCACTCTGCAATGATCTGTCTGTCACAGGCTTATATGACTGGCATCAGTCTCTCTCCTAGATTCTAATCTTTGCTGGAGAAGGGGGATGGCCATCTTTCTCTCCACAGTGCCAATTACAGTGCCTGGCACACAGAAGAGGCTTCAGTGCTTGCTGAATGGGGAACGAAGGCTCTGTGTGCCCCGGACACTGCTGGGGAGGGGCAGCTGGCCCCTAGGGCTCTGCTATCATTGAAGAGCGTGTTCCCCACCCAATCTAGAGGTGTGCCTCAGAAGGCTAGGACTCAAGTGTGGGAATTGTGTGAGAGCCACAGGAGGCAAGAACAGCCAGTGCTGTGTGTTCTGAGGAGATAGCATGGTGCAGAATCAAACAGGGCGTCTGTAACAGAGAGGCCATACTTCTGACCAACTCTGTGCTCCACAACTGTGAGACCTTGGCCAGAGCGCTACACCCTCTGGGCCTCAGTTTCCTGGTCTCTGTGATGGGCACACTCCAGACCTTAATGGATGGGCATAACCTTGCCTGCCCTCACTGTCTTCCCGGGCAAATTGAAGCTATCCCAGTGCCTAGTTCATGCAGCTTTTCCCTCAGGTATTTGGGGTAACAGTTCTTGAGAAAGCATGGCTCGTTAAATTGAAAAGTGCTTCTCCAACTTCCTGGGAAAGAGGATGGCACTAACCCGGTCCAGATCTTCAGAGCCACTGTAAATCACTTCCTTAAAATTCCCAAACTTGAATGTAATTATATGAATATATAATGAAGTCAGAAGTGGGTAGGATTGATTTGTCAGGTGAATTAATCTCCACAGCAAGTGGAGGCACGCGGGGGCACGAGGCCTGTCACAGCCTTGTCACCTGCTGCAGGCTTCACTGGCTTCCCGCTCTCAATGCTGTACCTTTTGCCCCCCTGTCCTCTGTTGCACACCCCAAGCACTTGCTGTGTGTGGCCATCGGCCATGCGTGAAGGTCCAGTGCACTGTCTCAGGCCCTGCAGGGTCCTGGGAATAAGATACCAGGTTGAATTCAGTTGGACCTGACCATGGTGCATGTTAGGGTGTGGGTGTGTGTCCAATACTGAAGGGACAGAGGCAGAGCCCTGTGGTCCTGAGGGCCTGGGGGGTGGGGCAGCTGGGCCAGGCCTATGGAACAAGGCAGGAATGACTCTGGCCATTCAGTATGCCAAGGATTGCCCCGATGTATGGCATGGAAATGTTCTCTGGCCTCAGAGGAGCTGGTGCTCCCTTTGTGTCGTGCTGCCTGTCTGTGGCCAGCTAGGGCTGGGCCTTGTGAAGCTCTGAGCATGGTGGGCATGCACCTGTCTGGGCCATCCTTGCAGCAGTGATCTTTACCCTGGGAGGGAAACCTATGCCCTGGCTAAGCAAGTGGATGAGTTGTGCCCCTCGGACGTTGGAGGAAACAGGTGTGGGATGCCTGTGCTGGGCCTTCTCATGGGGGTCTGGCCACGAGACCTCTGCACCTGCTGAGGCCTGGCCTCAGAGTTGGAGGGAACTTCACAGAGCAAGTGTGGTTGGGTCTGGGGTCCCGACTGCACCCTGGACTCTGAGCTGGGTTGGCCAGCAGCTTTGCAAGAGGAACTAGCCCCTTCTGCCTGCCAGGTTTGGGTTTGAACCCTGGTCCGTATGTCTCCAAGCCTGTTCTTGTTAAAGAACAGGGTGGGCAGAGAGTGGAGTGGTGCCTACCCCATGGGATAAAGCACCCACCTCTCTGCCAGACTGGAACAAGTGTGCACATATGTGCCCTTACATGCCTGTGTAGCTGAATAGAGTCTGAAGGCCACATTAGAGAGCCATGCTTATGAGGGAAGCACGGCAGGAGGAGCTGTCCTCCTGAGGCCAGGAGGAAGAGTTGTGATGCATGAGATTGGGTGGGAACACCATGAGGGCTATTCCCAGCGTCTGTCACTGGATGACTGATTGCCCCATGTGCAGGGTTCAGCCCAACAGTACTTAGTAATGATTCTCTCTCTCTCTCCAGTGACATGGTTGGGCCAGGGGAGGTAGGCAGTGTCTCAGGGTGGCCTTGCCCTCTGTCCTTGCTACCCTTGAGGTACAAGGCACACACCTTTCCTAAGGGCTCCCCACTGTGGCAAACGTTTAAGAGCCATGGCTGGAGCAGAATGTGAGATGCTATGGAATGAAGGAGAGCCTGTTCCTGTCCCCCAAGAAGGCATTGCATGAAGCAGCATCGGAAGTCCTCTTCCTCCAGGGCCTGTCTGCAGTTTCACTGCTTGTCCACATGGGCTCCAGGTCCCATGGCTGACGCTTGCTCCGGGGAGCCTAGGCCTGTGGACTAGGGGTGCAGTTGAGCCTCCTTACATGGCATAATGTGAATCTAGCCCTGGGCACTAAGCTGAGGCTGAGCAGGTGGCAGGAGACTGAGGGCCTCATCACAGGCTCACAGGGAATGACTGAGGGCCTCAGAATTCCCCATCTGGGCCCTGTAGGGAATTGATGGCCAGCTCTGGTCTCTGGCCCCAGGAGGTCAGCCTCAGGTGGCAGAGTGGCAGCTGACTCTGGTGCTGTCCTCTGTCCTGGCTCCACCTCTGTGATGCACACAGGGGCTTATTGGGCTGACCAGTGAGGGGTGCGGCCTGAGCTGCCAGCCTCTTCTGCTTGCCTGTGCTGACTTTGTCCTCTTGCTTTCCTGCTGTATTAGTCCATTTTCATACTGCTATGAAGAAATACCTGAGACTGGGTAATTTATAAAGAAAAAGAGGTTTAATGGATTCACAGTTCCACATGGCTAGGGAGGCCTCACAATCATGGCAGAAGGCGAAGGAGGAGCAAAGGCATGTCTTACATGGCAGCAGGCAACAGAACATGTGCAGGGGAACTGTCCTTTTGTAAAACTGTCAGTTCTCATGAAACTTACTCACTATCATGAGAACAACACGGGAAAAACCTGCCCTCATGATTCAATTACCTCCCACTGGGTGCCTCCCACGACATGTGCAGAATATGGGCACTACAATTCAAGATGAGATGTGGGTGGGGACACAGCAA
Organism: Rhinopithecus roxellana; assembly: GCF_007565055.1. Classification (NCBI taxonomy): domain Eukaryota; kingdom Metazoa; phylum Chordata; class Mammalia; order Primates; family Cercopithecidae; genus Rhinopithecus; species Rhinopithecus roxellana. Next base: position 5,818,116 of record NC_044559.1, read on the forward strand.
AACCATATTACCTGCCCTTCCATAGGCCTCGCAGTCTGGTCATGAACAGAAAAAGAGGTTTAACGGATTCACAGTTCCATATGGCTGGGGAGGCCTGGCTCCCATCCCCTGGGCCTCTTGCCACTGCTCCCAAGTAGGGCCTTTCCAGGACTGGGCACATTTATGTTGTGGAGATCAGGCCTGGATTCCTCCTTAGGGAAGATTGTTTGTTCTGTGTTTAACATAAAGCAAATGGTGTGGCAGTGCCAGGCAGGGCTTGGGAACACCAGCCCCGGTTTTCCCTCTCAGTGAGTGGACATGGGGTAATACCTTGCCCACGTTAAACCATCTCTGTGAAATGGGCCCATGACCCTTTCTTCAGTTGCCCAGGCCCAACATCTTGGTACTGTCTTTGCTGCTTCTTCCTCACACCCCTCATAATTAGTCCATTAGCAGTTCTGACACCCTTACCCTCCATGTGTCTGGATTCTGATTACTCCTCACTATGTTCCTGGTCTAAGCCATCACTGGCATCAGCCTCCTGACCTGCCTTCCTGCTTCTCACCTTGCTCCATGCAGCTTGTCATTCTGAGGCAGCCGGAGTGACTCTGTTAAAATTCCAGCTGATCAAGTCATTACCCTGCTCAGAGTCTTCCTGTCTCACTGGGGTAATAGCCGGAGTCCCTGTGTGGACAAAGTGGGGCGAACACTCTTCCTGGTCTATGAGGGATGGTCTCCACTTATGACTTTTGTTCCGGAAGAAATATTCGTTCTCAAAATCATCCTGGTTTGCTCTTTGTGAATGCTTAGTGGCTTTGTTGTAATAACCCCAAACTGGAAACCATCCCAATGTCCTTCAGCTGGTGAATGGATAACAAACTGTGGTACATCCATACAATGGAATATTATTCAGCATTAAGAAGGAGCTTGAGACCAGCCTGAGCCCCATAATAAGACTCTGTCTCTACGAAAATATGTGTATATATATAAAATAAAATTAGCCAAACCAGACATAGTGCATGCCATGTAGTCCCAGCTACTCAGAAGGCTGAGGTGGGAGGATCTCTTGAGCCAAGGAGATTGAGCCTGCAGTGAGCTATGATTGCACCACACTGCACTCTAGCCTGGGTAACAGAGCAGAGACTCTGTCTCTTAAAAAAAAAAAAAAAAAGAATAATAAAAAACAAACCAGGAACAAACTACTGATACACACAGCAACATGAGATGATTCTCAAAAGCACATGCTGAGTGAAAGAGGCTGCACTCAGGAGGCCTCATACTCCATAATTTCAATTATGTGATGTTCCTGAATAGGCAAAACTATAGGGGCAGAAAACTTACCAGTGTTTTCCAGGCCTAGGGATAGGAGGATTCACTACAAAGAGCCATAAGGAATTTCTGTGGGCAATGAAGCTGTTCTATATCTTGATTATGATATTGGTTACATTACTGTCTAAGTTTATAAAACTCATAAAATTATACATTAAAAATAATGCATTTTGCTATGTAAATTATACTTTGATTTAAAAAGCAAGTCCTGGTTAGGGTGATAAATTATATGGTCACTCAACCTCTAACATCTTACCCGATTCATCCTCTCTTTGATGTCATCTCCTGCTGTTCCTCTCCTGGATCTCTCATTCCAGCCACCCAGGCCACTTGCTGTCCCGTGAATATGCCAGGTGGGCCCCTGCATATGGTTCTCTATACTTGTTTTCTTCTCTGCTTGGAAAAATCAACTTACAGATAGTCATGAACCCCTTCTCTCTCACTTCCTTAAAATCTTTACCCAAAAGTCCCCCTGTCAGTCACCAGTGACCACTTAATGCTGCATAACAAACAGCCTCAAGTCTCACTGGTATCCAGCAGCTCATGCACCCTACAGATTGGTGGAGGTGCCACATCCAGGCTGGGCTTGGTGGGCTCTGCTTCTAGCTGTGGGTCTGCTTGCCAGCATCTCAGCAAGGCCAAGATTGAAAGAGCAGCAGCTACCCAAGGGACACTCTCTTTTGGCCATGGCACAAGCACAAAAGACACGTCCTGCATGTGCACATTTCAAGCTTTTGCTTGTGCTGTGCCAGTTAACATCCCATTGGTGACAGCAAGTCGAGCTGTGCAGTATACTCCACCCACAGGGAGAGGAGTGAATATCACCAATAACCCAAACAGTCCCCATCACCTTCCCAGTGAGGGCTTCTCTGACCAACCTGCGAAAACTTGAGCCCCTGCTTGCCATTTTCTCTCCCTCCTCTCTGCTTTGGCCTGTGTTTTCCTAACACTCCTGACTGTATAACTTATTATACATTTCATTGATTAATCTTGTTTAGTTTCTGTCTTCCAGTCACTGGAGTGTAAGTTTCACCAGAGCACAAGGACATTTATCTGTTTTTTTTTTCTTCACTCCTATATCTCCAGCACCTAAGAAAAATGCTCAGTAAGTATTTGACTAAATGATTGAATAGAGTTATGCTAATAATTTATTGAGATGATATATGAGACATGTTTAAAATACAGTCCTGCACACGAGAAGTGCTCGGTAATTGGAGGCTCTTGTACTCTACAGCCTGCATGCTGTTGGGAGAGTCAAGGCTCAGTTATGTGTATGATTACAACACTTTGCACAATAAGCCTTTGAAGCCAGATCTGCTTTAAGTTTGGCTTCAGAGATAAGGCGTTGAGGCTTGGAGAGGCTGTTCCTTGCCCAGAGTCACTTGGTGAGTCAGGGTCTCTTTCCCTGAAGCTCATGCACTTCTCCCCATGCTATGCTGCCCCCACACCTTCCTGCATGCTAGTTACCAGGCTCTGGCCTCCTTCCCTGCACCAGCATCCCTGAGGAGTCAAAATAACTGATGATATTAGAGCTCTAGCCCATGAGGGTGCTGAAGTTGGCCACAGATACCCCTCCCAGTTCTCTGGAAGCCAGTTGCTATGCAGGGCCTCTGGAACACTGATGGCTGTCCTGTGCCACCCCCAGCCACCAGTGGCCCCTGTGCATGGAGACCCCAGAAAAGCTGCTCCCTGCAGACCCTGAAGCAGTTGGACCCTGAGGATGGACAGACGGCTGGGCCTGTGGTCAGAGGAGATCACAGACACACATGCTCAGGAAAAGCATAGGCCCCTCCTGCCAGGAGTGAGTCACAGAGGGAGGGCTTGATGGATGGGATGTGGGGAAATTTATGAGAGTCATTCCGTTTGCTCTGTGACCCCTTATGGATAACACTGGGTTGGAGGAGTCAGACTGTGCTCCAATGTGAAACTTCAGAAAGATGAATTTGACCTCGAGTGGCAGATTCTGCCCTGGTGAAGGGACAAGGGGCCTGGGTTGTGGCTTCTCAGTGCCTTGTACACGCGTCTGTGAGGGCCCTGACATGATGATTGGTTCATAGTGTGTGTTTGTTTGTTTTCTCTGCCAGACTCTGAACTCCTGGTCTCTGTATTTCCAATGCCCATCAGGATGCTTGGCCACAACAGCATCTGCATGTGTTTGTGAAATGAAGGATTTATAGAGCAGTCACCATGGGCCAGGCACTGTGCTTAGCACCCCACAGCTATGATTCATTTGACTCTTACCTGCCCCAGGAGGGAATTGCTGTTATCCCTGGGGATGGCAGAGTTGGGTTATAGATGTGGACTCAAAACCACTGTGCTACCTTGTCCCCTGAAATTGAAAGAAATTCTGGTACCAACTCTGGTGGTTAGTGGTTACATGACCCTGGAAAAGCCAGTGTAATCACTTTGAACCTTTGCTTTCTGCTCTGTAAAATGGGGATTACGAATCCTATTAGTCCTACAAAGAAGAGGGTTGTGAAAATCAAACCAGAGTGTGCTTGTGTTGAGTGCTCTTTAGGTTTGAAATTTTATTACTAATATTATTTCAAGTGGGCACCAATGGCAGTCAATAAATAGGGGAGTTGTAGCAGAAGCGTGACAAAAGAGAGGGCTTAGAGAAGCTTAAGTATGACACCGATCATTTCCAGTAGGTAAATGTGCAAAGAACATGATCAAACAAATCACAAGAGGAAATGCAGCTTGTTAGCAAACATATGGAAAACCACTAAAACTTCAGTTGTAATCAAAGCAATGTAAATTAAAACAGGATGCCATTTTTCACCATTCAGTTAAAGAACATGCAGTGCTGGGGGACTTTGGCAAAATGAACACTTGCCTATAACCTGGTGGAGATGTTCTGGAAGATAAATCAGTAATGAGTATCTGGAACTATAAAAATGTTTGTACCTTTTGACCTGGTAATTCAATTTCTAGGAATCTCTCCTGAGGGATTATTCTAATTGTCCAGGAAGCTTTCTGCATGAAGTTGTTCAAAACAGCTGAATAAAAAATGGGTGATAATCTAAGGAGCCAATGTTAGGGGTGTGGTTAAGGCAATGATGGTATCCAGGTGATAGAGGATCCTGCAGGGACCCACGAGTGCTTGCCAAATCACATCAGATGACTGTGTAGGCTCTAAGGGAAAAGCAAGACACAGGAATGCACATATTTTATTACAACTATGTAAGATTCTGTAGGAATCTTTGCTTAGAGCCAAATCTGGAAAGAGGTAAAACAAAAAATGTTAACAATGGTTGTGTGAGGGTGGGATGAATATGGGTGATTTAAGATCATCCTTTTAATAGTAAGCATGTACTCCTTTCATATCAGAACCATAATATGGTGACTACATTGACTTGAGGATGTAAAAGGAGGCCTGGATGCCACTGGAATAGAGGCGCCATGGTTGGGAAAACTGAGTCAAGAAACTGCTTATCTCGTGTGGTATTTTTATGTAAAATCCACTTTGTGGAAAACAAAGGGATGATTTCTGAAGATAAGCCATGCTGGAAAATAACCACTCGATTGTATTTTTCTTCATATCTGGATTTTTTTTTTTTTTGTTTCAGATTTGGTTATTTATTATTGTCCCTTTTTCTCAAGAAGTGATTGGAATGTTTTTCTTCTGCTGAAAAACAAGAGAAAGTTATATTAACTTCAACCATGATAGATTCACATGCAGTTGAAAGTGGACTTGGTTTTGTCTCACCCTCTTCAGAGATAACCACTGTTAAGAGTTCAATATGTATCTGTCCACCTTTTCCCACATATATGGTGTTATATAATTATTATTTATTCTTTTTTTAAAACAAAGTTTGGGTTATAGTATGCATTTTCTTTTTTTCATTTAGCTATGTATCTTGGGCATTTTTCTATTTGAGTTTGTACTAAAGTTCTCCAGATAAAGAGGACCAACAGGATATAGATAGATGGATGATAGATAGCTACATAGGTAGATAGATAGATGTATAGACAGATGGATAGATAGGTGGTAGATAGATAGACGATAGATAGATGATAGATAGATGAGAGGGGATAAAAGTGTTCCTTTTACCAGTGTCCCCAGCACTGCATGTTCTTTAACTGAGTGGTAAAAAATGGCATCCTGTTTTAATTTGCATTGCTTTGATTACAACTGAAGTTTTAGTGGTTTTCCATATGTTTGTTAATCCCCTAATAAATCCTCTCTTATCTTTCTGTCATCTATCATATATCTATTGTCTGGGATTGGCTCACATGATTATGGAGGGTGAGAAGTCCCATGACAGGCTATCTTTAAGCCGGAGACATTGGGATGCTGGTAGTGTGGCTCAGTGCAAGTCTGAAGGTCTTACGACCAGAGAAGTGGATGGTGTCACTCACACTTTAAGGCCGAAGGCCTGAGGACCCAGGGGACCACTGGGGTAAGTACTGGAGTCCAAAGGCTGGGAAGCCTGGAGTTGTTGCCCAAGGACAGTCCCTCTGAAACTAAGACCTCTAGGCCAGCAGAGCCTGAAGTTGTGGTAACAGGAAGCAAAAATTTTGCTAGTGGGTCACTGGGGGTAATGGTAAGTGGTGCCACTCCCACTTCCACCCCTTGATTCCTGGACTTGTGAATACTGGCTATGGAAGAAACAGCACCACATATTGGGTGCTGATTTAGAGCATATACAGCCTTCTGGAGAATGTTGTCCCAGCCCTGCAAGGTACTGGCAGCTAGCTGGTGTTGTAACTAAGTATTTAGGAGGCTATCCCATTATTCTATCAAACTGGCTACTCCAAGATGAAGGGTAACATGGTAAGACCAGTGAATTCCATAAGCATGAGCCCACTGCCACACTTCTTTGGCTGTGAAATGATTTCCCTGGGTAGTAGCAGTGCTGTGTGGAATACTGTGACAGAGGATAAGGCAGTCTATGAGTCCACGGATTGTAGCTTTTGCAGAAGCACTGTGTGCAGGCATAGCAAATCTGTATCTGGACTAAGTGGCTATTCCAGCAAGAATAAAATGCTGCCACTTCTCTGGAAATGGTTCAATATAATTAACTGGTTGAGCAAGATTGTGCCTTTAATGGAGACGAAACTATGGAAACATTTGTGGGGCTGGCACAGTCTGTGGTTGTGGGCAACTCCTTCAGCCATTATTTCGTTTTTTTCCATAAGTTATTGGGGTACAGATGGTATTTGGTTACACGAATAAGTTCTTTAGTGGTGATTTGTGAGAGTTTGGGTGCACCCATCACCCATGTATACACTGCACCATATTTGTAGTCTTTTATCCCTTGTCCCCTCTCACTCTTCCCCCCAAGTCCCCAAAGTCCACTGGATCATTCTTATGCCTTTGTGTCTTCATAGCTTAGCTCCCACATATCAGTGAGAACATATGATGTTCGGTTTTCCATTCCTGAGCTACATCACTTAGAATAATAGTCTCCAATCTCATCCAGGTCACTGCAAATGTTGTTAATTCATTCCTTTTTATGGCTGCATATATATACTACAGTTTCTTTATCCACTCATTCATCGATTGGCATTTGGGTTGGCTCCATGATTTTGCAGTTGTGAATTGTGCTGCCATAAACATGTGTGTGCAAGTATCTTTTTTGAGTAATGACTTCTTTTCTTCTGTGTGGATACCCAATAGTTCGATTGCTGGATCAAATGGTAGTTCTACTTTTAGTTCTTTAAGGAGTCTACACACTGTTTTCCATAGAGGCTGTACTAGTTTACATTCCCACTGGCAGTGTGGAATGTTCTCTGTTCACCACATCCACGCCAGCATCTACTGTTTTTTGATTTTTTTTTTTTATTTTATTATTATGGCCATTCTTGCAGGAGTGTGGTGGTACCGCCTTGTGGTTTTGATTTGCACTTCCCTGATCATTAGTGATGTTGAGCATTTTTTTATATGTTTGTTGGCCATTTGTATATCTTCCTTTGAGAATTGTTTATTCATGTCTTTAGCCCAGTTTTTGATGGGATTGTTCATTTTTTTCTTACTGATTTGTTTGAGTTTGTTGCAGATTCTGGATATTATTCCTTTGTCAGATGTATAGATTGTGAAGATTTTCTCCCACTCTGTGGGTTGTCTGTTTACACTGCTGACTGTTCCTTTTTCCATGCAAAAGCTCTTTAGTTCAATTAGTTCCCAGATATTTATCTTTGTTTTTATTGCATTTGCTTTTTTGTTCTTGGTCATGAAATCCTTGCCTAAGGCAATGTCTAGAAGAGTTTTTCCATTGTTATCTTCTAGAACTTTTATAGTTTCAGGTCTTAGATTTAAGTCTTTAATCCATCTTGAGTTGATTTTTGTATGAGGTGAGAGATGAGGATTCAGTTTCACTCTCCTCCTGTGGCTGGCTAGCCAATTATCTCAGCACCAATTGTTGAAAATGAATTAGGGAGGGTTTCTTTCCCCACTTTATGTTTTTGTTTGCTTTGTTGAAGATCAGTTGGCTGTAAGTATTTGGGTTTATTTCTGGTTTCTTTATTCTGTTCGATTGGTTTATGTGCCTATTTTTATATCAGTACCATGCTGTTTTGGTGGTTATGGCCTTATAGTATAGTTTGAAATCAGGTAATGTGATGCCTCCAGATTTGTTCCTTTTGCTTAGTCTTGCTTTGGCTATGTGGGCTGTTTTTTGGTTTCATATGAATTTTAGAATTTTTTCTTTTTTTCCCCAAATCTGTGAAGAACGATGGTGGTATTCTGATGAGGATTGCGTTGAATTTGTAGATTGCTTTTGGGAGTATGGTCATTTTCACAATATTGATTCTACCCATCCATGAGCATGGGATGTGTTTCCATTTGTTTGTGTCATCTGTGATTTCTTTCAGCAGTGTTTTGTAGCTTTCCTTGTAGAGGTCTTTTGACTCCTTTGTTAGGTATATTCCTCAGTATTTTATTTATTTTTTGCCACTGTTGTAAAAGGGGTTGAGTTCTTGATTTGATTCTCTGCTTGGTCGCTGTTGGTGTATAGAAGAACTATTGATTTGTGCACATTAATCTTGTATCTGGAAACTTAGCTCAATTCTTTTATCAGTTCTAGGAGCTTTCTGGAGGCGTCCTTAGGGTTTTCAAGGTAAACGATCATATCGTCAGCAAATAGTGACAGTTTGACTTCCTCTTGACTGATTTGGATGTCCTTCATTTCTTTCTCTTGTCTGATTACTCTCGCTAAGACTTCCAGTACTATGTTGAAAAGAACTGGTGAGAGTGGGCATCCTTGTCTTGTTCCAGTTCTCAGAGGGAACTGATTTCCCCATTCAGTATTATGTTGGCTGTGGGTTTGTCATAGATAGCTTTTATTATATTAAGGTATGTCCCTTGTATGCTGATTTTGCTGAGAGTTTTAATCATACAGTGTTGCTGAATTTTTGTCAAATGCTTTTTCTGCATCTGTTAAGATGATTGTGTGATTTTTATATTTTATTCTGTTGCTGTTGTGCATCACATTTATTGACTTGCATATGTTAAACCATCCCTGCATCCCTGTTATGAAACCCACTTGATCATGGTGGGTTATCTTTTTGCTATGTTGTTGGATTCGGTTAGCTAGTATTTTGTTAAGGATTTTAGCATCTATGTTCATCTATGTTCACCAAGGATATTAGTCTGTAGTTTTCTTTTTTGGTTATGTCCTTTCCTGGTTTTGGTATTAGAGTGATGCTGGCTTCAAAGAATGGATTAGGGAGGGTTTCTTCTTTGTCTTTCTTATAGAATAGTGTCAAAAGGATTGGTACCAATTATTCTTTGAATGTCTGGTAGAATTCTGCTGTGAATCCCTCTGGTCCTGGACTTTTTTTTGTTAATTTTTAAATTACCATTTCAATCTCGCTGCTTGTTATTGGTCTGTTCAGGGTATCTAATTCTTCCTGGTTTAAGCTAAGAGGGTTGTATTTTTCCAGGAATTTATCCATCTCTTCTAGGTTTTCTAGTTTATGTGCATAAAGGTGTTCGTAGTAGCCTTGAATGATCTTTTGTATTTCAGTGGTGTCTGTTGTAGTATCTCCTGTTTCGTTTCTTAGTGAGGTTATTTGAATTTTCTCTCTTATTGGTTAATCTTGCTAATGGTCTATCAATTTTATTTATCTTTTCAAAGAACCAGCTTTTTGTTTCATTTGTCTTTTGTATTTTTTTTTTTTTTCAATTTCATTTAGTCCTGCTCTCATCTTGGTTATTTTCTTTCTGGGTTTGGTTTGTTCTTGTTTCTCTAGTTCCTTGAGGTGTGACCTTAGATTGTCTGTTTGTGCTCTGTCAGACTTTTTGATGTAGGCGTTAAGGGCTATGAACTTTCCTCTTAGCACCGCCTTTGCTGTATCCCAGAGATTTTGATAGGTTGTGTCATCATTGTCATTCAGTTTGAAGAATTTTTTAATTTCCATGTTGATTTCGTTTTCGACCCAATGCTCATTCAAGAGCAGGCTATTGAATTTCTATGGATTTGCATGGTTTTGAAGGTTCCTTTTGGAGTTTATCTCCAGTTTTATTCCACTGTGGTCTGAGAGAGTGCTTGATATAATTTCAATTGTCTTAAATTTATTGAGGCTCATTTTATGGCCTATCATATTGTCTATCTTGGAAAATGTTCCATGAGCTGTTGAATGTGTATTCTGTAGTTGCTGGATCAAATGTTCTGTATATATCTGTTAAGTCCATTTGTTCCAAGGTATAGTTTAAATCCATTGTTTCTTTGTTGACTTTCTGTCTTGATGACCTGTCTAGTGCTGTCAGTGGATTATTGAATTCCCCCACTATTACTGTGTTGCTGTCTATCTCATTTCTTAGGTCTATTAGTAATTGTTTTATAAATTTGGAGCTCCAGTGTTAGCTGCATATATGTTAGGATTATGATATTTTCCCACTGGACAAGGCCTTTTACCGTTATACACTGTCCCTCCTTGTCTCTTTTAGTTGCTGTTGCTTTAAAACTTGTTTTGTTTGATGTAAGAATAGCTATTCCTGTTCGCTTTTGGTGTTCATGTGCATTAAATGCCTTTTTCCACCCTTTAAGTTTATGTGAGTCTTAATGCGCATAAAGGTTTGGTCGTTTAACATAATCCCAGACTTCTTGGAGGCGTTGTTCATATTTTCTTATTCTTTTATCTTTGTCTTTGTTGGATTGGGTTAATTCAAAGACCTTGTCTTCGAGCTCTGAATTTGTTTCTTCTACTTTTTCAATTGTATTGCTGAAACTTCCCAGGGCATTTTGCATTTCTAAAAGTGTGTCCACAGTTTCCTGAAGTTTTTGTTTTTTCTTTAAGCTATCTATTTCCTTGAATATTTCTCCCTTCATTTCTTGTATCATTTTTTTGTATTCCCTTGCATTGGGCTTCACCTTTCTCTGGTCCCTCCTTGATTAGCTCAATAACTAACCTCCTGAATTCTTTTTCAGGTAAATCCGGAATTTCTTTTTGGTTTCGATCCATTGATGGTGAGCTAGTGTGATGTTTTTGGGGGTGTTGAAGAGCCTTGTTTTGTCATTTACCAGGGTTAGTTTTCTGGTTCCTTCTCATTTGGGTAGTCTCTGTCAGAGGGAAGGTCTAGGGCTGAAGGCTGTTGTTCAGATTCTTTTGTCCCTTAGGGTATTACCTTGATGTAGTACTCTCCCCCTTCTCCTGTGGATGTGGCTTCCTGTGAGCTGAATTGCAGTGATTGTTGTCTCTCTTCTGAGTCTAGCCACCCAGCAAGTCTACCCGGCTCTAGGCTGGTACTGGGGGTTGTCTGCACAGAGTCCTGTGATGTGAACCATCTATGGGTCTCTCAGTCATGGATACCAGCACCTGTTCTGGTGGAGGTGGCAGAGGGTGCAATGGACTCTGTTGAGGGTCCTTAGCTTTGGTGGTTTAATGCTCTATTTTTGTGCTGGTTGGCTTCCTGCCAGGAGGTGGTGCTTTCCAGAAAGCATCAGCTGTAGCACTGTGGAGAGGTACCGGCACTGGGCGGGGCTCTAGCACTCCCAACATTATATGCCTTTTGTCTTCTGCTACCAGGGTAGGTAGGGAAGGACCATCAGGTTGGGGCAGGGCTAGGTGTGTCTGAGCACAGACTCTCCTTGGGCCAGTCTTGCTGTGGATGCTGTGGTGGATGGGGGTGAGATTCCCAGGTCACTGGAGTTGTGTACCTAGGAGGATTATGGCTGCCTCTGATGAGTCATGCAGGTTGTCAGGGAAGTGGGGGAAAGCCGGCAGTCACAGGCATCACCCAATTCCCATGCAAACTGAAGGGCCGGTCTCACTCTCATGGTGACCCCTACAACAGCCCTGAGTCTGTTTCCAGGCAGAGCACGAAATGGGCTTGAAAATTTGTCCGAAGCTATCTGCCTCCCATCTGGGAGAGAAAAGGGCTTGGTTCTTACCCAGCCTGTGAAGTCTGCACACCAGATTCGTGCCCTTCCCTGAGTTCTGGCCAGGAGTCTTCTCACCCCTTTCAAATTGTTACAAAGTTCAGCTACAGAATTCCTTCTCCCTGTGGAGTTTTACCCCCTGCTTCTCTGGCCGCCCTCCCGATGGATCCCTGTGGTGCCAAGCAGGAAAGGGCTAACTGGGGACCCAGTGAGCTCCCAGGGCCTTTCTCCTGCTTCCTCTACCACTGTATTTCACTCGGCCCTCTAACTTGACTCAGCTCCAGGTAAAGGTGGAAACTTCTCTCACAAACAGACCTTCAGCTTCTCCGGTGGGGGTGTGTGTTTGGGAGAGGAGGGTCTCCCTTTCCCACTTCTGGAGTTGGGCCATTCACAGTATTTGGGGTGTCTCCCGGGTCCTGCAGAAGCAGTTTGCTTCCTGCAGAGTGTCTGTGGATCTTCTCGGGATTGCTGGTTTGTTCTTGCAGTCAATCTGGAGCTAAAATTCACAGTGCAAGCCTCTGTATTGCTCTGTCCAGAGTTGCAATCTTGACCTGCCTCCTGTCCGCCATGTTTCCCTGTAGCCATTATTTCTTCAAGTACTTTTTCAGCCCCATCTTCTTTCTCCTTTCCTTTTAGGACTCCAATGACACAAATGTTAGATTTTTTTTTTTTCTTTTTTTCATAGTCTCACAGGTTCCTGAGGCTATGTTCATTTTCTAAAAATTTCAGTCAATTCTGTCTCTGTTGTTTAGGCTGAGTAATGTATATTATTATGTCTTTTTATTTTTTATTTTTTGAAACGTAATCTCACTCTGTCACCCAGGTTGGAGTGCAGTGGTATGATCTCAGCTCACTGCAACCTTAGCCTCTCAGGTTCAAGCAATTCTTCCGAGTAGCTGGGACTACAGGTGTGCACCCCCTTGCCAGCTATTGTTATTATTATTATTTTTTGCATTTTTAGTAGAGATGGGATTTCTCCATGTTGCCCAGGGTGGTCTTGATCTCCTGGCCTCAAGTGATTCCCCCGCCTCGACCTCCCAAAGTGCTGGGATTATGGGCGTGAGCCGCCAAGCCTGGCCATATCTTTTAGGTCACTGATTCTTTCCTCTGTCTCCTCTTTCAACTGAGCTTTATTTCTGGTTATTGTATATTTTAGTTTTAAAATTTCCAGGCCGGGCACAGTGGCTCATGCCTGTAATCCCAGCACTTTGGCAAGTGGATCACCTGAGGTTAGGAGTTTGAGATCAGCCTGGCCAAGATGGCAAAACCCCATCTCTACTAAAAATACAAAAATTAGCTAGGCTTGGTGGCATGTGCCTGCAGTCCCAGCTACTTGGGAGGCTGAGGCAGGAGAATCATTTGAACCTGGGAGGTGGTTTTTTTTTTTTGTTTGTTTATTCCTTCTTTATCTATTGTATTTCCTTGCTGAGATTTTCTTTTTTCATTTGGTTCAAATACATTTGCAATTGCTCATGGAAGCATTTTTATGCTAGCTGTTTAAAAATTTTTGTGAGATTGTTCTTTATGATTTCATCATCTCAGCACAGGAATCTATTGATTGATTCAGTTTGAGTTCTTCCTGGATCTTTGTGTGAATAGTGACCTTTGTTTGAAACCTGGAAATTCTGGGGAATTACGTTAGGCTCATGGGTCTTCGTTACACCTTCTGTTTTAGCTGGTTTCTTCTGATACTGCTCTGGCGAGGGGGTTGCTGTCTCATTGTCAAATGAGGGTGGAAGTCCAGATTCTCCTCTTGGTTTCTGTTGAAACCTGAGGTGGGGGTTCCTTGTTACTACTGGGAAGATGTGGAAGTTCTAGCTCCCTAGTGAGGCCACCACTGACCCCTCCCTGGCTGGGAGAAGTAGGGATGCATCGTTACTGCTCTCTAGATGGCCTCCACTGACACCACCTTGGTGAGGGGGTTGGGCGTGGTTTATTTGTGAACTCTTTATGGTAGTGGTGAAAGTTCTGACTCTACACTAAACCCTTTTGGACATGACCCAGCTGGGCAAATGGGGACTTCATTTCAGCCTGGTGACGATGGGGAGTCTAGAGTCTGCATTCGGGCTTTGCTGGTGTGGGTGAGGTGAAACCACACTTACTTTCTGAAATGTTTGGCTGGAGTATGGTGGCAATTATCTGAAAGTTTTCTGTCTTGGTAGCCTACCCCTTTCCTGGACCTTTGGCTAGAGAGAGCAGGACTTCTGTTGACAGCATTTTTTTTTTTTTTTTTTTTTTTTTGCCTGCGTCTATTGGTCTTTCTGGGTTGCTGAGTTTTCTGCTGCAAGTCTGCAAAATGATGAGGCCAAAAGAAAACCCCAGACCTCAACATCATGTTGTTCTTCAGGTCCTGAGGTCCTGAGCTGTTCTGCCTTCTTCTCTCCGTTGAATAATCCTAAGACTCTTATGTTTGTTTTCTGTACAATGTTTGGGCTTTTTAGTTGTACTTAGTGGGGAGAATAAGGAAAAAGTCTGTCTACTATATTTCCCTGGGAGCAGAAGTCCTCACTCTGGCCTGCCCTCAACCATGAACCCTCAATGTTTTGAGCTGAAGTTCCTCCCAGCAATCTCTAATTTGCCCTGGAGAAGCGGAGTCACTGTTTCAGAGCTGGGATCCCCATGCTCTCTGGGACGTGACAGCTGTTCTTTAAGCAGAGAGATACAAAATTAGTCAAAGTACAGTTGCTCATTTTTCAAACATGTTTAATGACAGAATACATTTGCATGCTAAACAAGTATATCTGGATTCTAAGACAGTATTTAAAGAATCTCAAGTGGGGGATATTTATTTAGTTCTGAATTAACGGATGTGACCTCTCTCTCTATCACTCTCTTTCTCTCTCTTTTCCTTCTTATTTGCCTTTTTTCCCATTGTTGTCTTTTAATTAAACAATTCCTTCATAGGATGTTCCTTCATTGAGAATTATTAAAGATGTAAACCTTCCTTTATCAAACAGTGGACTGTGCAATTATTGTATAGACTTTACATTTGGCTCTGGGGAAATTTGAGAATTGCGGTAGAGAAGGTGCTTCATTAACTGGTTGAGCAAGATTGTGCCTTTAATGGATACAAAGCCACGGAAGCGTTTGTGGGGCTGGAACAGTCCGCGGTTGTTGGCCAGGACAGAGGCGGCCAGTGTTGGGGGCTCTGCAGACAGTTCCTGCTTCTGCACTGCCTGTAGGACGTGCTCTGCATAAGCAGATAGAGGACACAGGGGGTGGGGAGGAACTAGCGCTGTAGGGGCCTGACCCAGAGCTGGTGGCTGCACCACCATCCTGAGCAGAGCCATGAAAACTTAGGCTGCCTTTGCATGGTTGGGGTCTCAGTGGTCACGGGCTGGGAGGGAGGTGGGCCAGCAGCCATGTGGTAGGGAATGGGAGCTTCTCCCTTGTGCCATCTGTGCTGGGCTGCACATCTCTGTGATACTGTGAGACTGTGTGGACAGGGACCCAAGGGTGATCTGCGCTTTCCTTCTGTTAATGAATAAATTAGTTGGTTGTGCTTATTGGACACATAGGAGTGGCCAGTGAAGGAAAACAGAAAGAGCTGGCCTGGTCTCTGTCTTGTCAGTTTTCACTCTGGAGGGGAAGCAGAAAACACACACACACACACACACACACACACACTTGGATCTGCTTGTAGAGACATAGGTATAAATAGTCTCAGCAACAACCCATCACAACAGGTGTGTACACACACATACACAGACACCCCAGATTCACACACACAGACTCCATTATGCAGACACAACACACACACACACACACTCAGACCCACGTGTACATTCATGCCGTATACTGACATACTAACATATTACACACACACACATAGATGCTCAGACACAAGAGCTCCCCCGACAGACCCCCCCCCACACATACACCATCTTCTAACATAGAGGCGGGCATAGAGGCAGGATGGAGAAGACCCAGATGGGAAGTGTGTGTAAGTGTATATAGCCATTACAAAGGAATCAGAAGCTTGTATTGGTTCCATGCCCCATGACTTCTATGTAAGCAAATTCATTTTTTAACCCTAAACTATTGGTAATTTTGTCTCTAGAGACTTTCCTTTCACATACACAGGCAAGAAAGCACAAGAACTTAAAGCAATGACAGTGCATGTATGTACAGCTCTTGAATTTGCAATTAGTTGAGCCGACTTTTACTGATGCTCAGCTGGAGGGCCTGTGGAACGTCCTGGGCATAAAGCTGTGAAAAAGATGAGCTCCTTTTGTTCCATGAGCTCCTGGACCTGCAAAGTGGAGTCATGTTCAGGAGTCTGGGGGCACTGACACACACATGCACAAACACCAACACACACTGTGCACACACATACATATCTGTGCAAATATGCACACACACCCACACTTGTACACAAGTACACGCCTGCACATGCCCATGCACACACATAGACACTTGTGCACGCTCTTGCGCATATACATGCACACACATGCACACATATGCTTGCACACACATACACACTTGCACACACAGGCACACTCAATTGTTTCATTTGCTTCTTATAACCCCCTGTGGGCTTTGCAGAACCCTTAGACAGGTGTGGCTTTGAGTCTCAGCCCTGCCCCTGACTGTCTGTGTGACGGTGGCACTGTGTGACAGTGGAGACTGAGAGCCTGGGTTCTGCTCTTGGGGCTCAGTGAGTATCAGGACTCTTCCTAATTCCCCAGCCTGTTCCTGGTTTGATGCCATGGGCTGTGGGATCAGCAGGGAGCTTCGGGTCGATGTCCCCTGCCTGCAAGTCCTAAAGACCCCTGGGATTCCCAGGGACATGGAGACCATTGGATGGAGGTGACAGCTCTCAGCTGCCACCTGCCTTCCTGGTGACTAGTAAATAAAGGAGACGTTCCCAGTGACTGTCCATTTCATTCTATGAGAAGACTCAACTTTATTTACTTTGTTCCTAGGGAGCAGGCAGGAGGTTACCTTTGAAGGTATTCATCTTCCCCACCCAGGTCCCTGGAGCACCAGGGCTCTTGGAGAGTACTATTGGGAGAGTACACAGGTCTCATCCAGTCCAAAAAGCCATGCTCTCTCAACTTTTTCTGCTTTCATGCCTGGTTTCCACATTTTCTCACACTTGCCTGCATCTGCCAGTTCCACCCTAATTTCTTGTCCTTGGGTGCCTGCGCCATCCTTCTGAGGCTGGCACTGGAGGTCCACAGAATGGCAGTGGCAGAGCAGAGCTGCTATGGGCAGGCAGTTGCTGGCTGAGCCCCGAAAGCCCAGGGAAACAAGCCGAGGACCCAAGGTTCCAGGCTGCCTCTCTGGCTATCCCTGGAGGGGTTTTTCCTGCTCACTCCAAAGGTAGGTGTCTCTGCCCTGCCACATCTGGGGCGTGTCGAAGTAGTGAGAGAGAGGCTTATCACAGGGGTTTCTTCCTGAAATGCTCTTCCCTGGATACTCCTCTTTCTTTATTTGTTTAAATACACATTGCATGAGTATTGGTAAAATACATCACATAAAGTTTACCATGTTAACCATTTTTAGGGCATTAGGTACATTTTCAGTGTTGTGCAACCATCACCACCATCCATTTCCAGAACTTTTTTATTAGCCTAAACTGCAACTTTTTACCCATGAAACAATAACTCCCCATTCCTCCCTCCCCTCAGTCCCTGGCAACCACCATTCTACTTTCTGTCTCTGTGAATTTGACTGCTCTAGATAACTCATATAAGTGGGATCATACAGTATTCTGTCGTGAGCGGCTTACTGCACTTAGCATAATGTTCTTAAGAGTCATTCATGTTGTAGCATATGTCAGAATTTCCTTCCTTTTTAAGGCTGAGTCATATTCATTGCATGGATAGACACCATTTTGTTTATCCATTCATTAATTCGTCAATGGACACTTGAGTTGTTTTAGCTATTGTGAATAATGCTGCTGTGAAAATAGGTGTGCAAGTAGCTCTTTGAGACCCTGCTTTCACTTCTTTTGGGTATATGTTCAGTGTTGAATTGCTAGATCATAGGGTATTTCTATTTTTAACTTTTTGAGGAATTGCCATACTGTTTTCTATAGCAGAATTTCTATTGATAGCAATTTTACATTTCTATCAATAGCACACAAGGGTTCCAATTTCTTCACTTCCTCAACAATACGTATTTTCTTTCTTTTTCTCCCTTCCTCCCTTCCTCTCTCCCCCCATTTCTTCCTCCTCTCCTTCCTTCCTTTCTTTCTTTTGATAGTAGCCATCCTAATGGTTCTAAGGCCTTCTCATTTTTTAAGACACAGGTCAGTCATCACCTGTTCCAGGAAGTCTTCCCTGGTGCTCACCGTCTGGCTGGGCGCCTGTCCTTTGTGCTCCTTCAGTGCCCTAGGCTTCCCTCGATTGCATTTGTGTGTGTACCTACTACCCCGTCGCTGCTCTGTGAGTCCAGAGGGACACACTGGATATTCAGTGCATGTCCATCCTGCCATGCCAGGGCCTGATCAGGGGAGGCACACAGGACATCTTTGTGGAGTGGATGCACAACAACCAGACCGAGGCTGATGTCCAGCAGGGACTCCAGACGCAGTGAAAGAAGCCTGGCCCCTTCCCTTGGGACACCTGGAGAACTTTTTGTGAGTGTGGGCACAACCCTAGAAAGCAGCCTTCTGTTGCTGCAAAGTCTCATGGCTGAAAACACACAAGTACAACTTACGAGCTGAACTGGAGTTTGATGTGCACTGGAATGGGGTATTCAGGTGGAAAGCTGCCTGTAAGGTGCATGCTGAGTGGAGGTCATTGGCCATGTTGACCAAGGTGACCTGATTTCTGAAGGTAATGCTGGCAGATTTATCATTCTTCTTCCTAGGGATGAAGATAACAACAAAGCTTATATTCCCTGTGATTTAATGACAGACCCTTCATTTCTCAGAACGGCCCAGAGACTTGGATCTGAAGGTAGGATGGACTTTTACTATCACTTGAAAAAGGAATGTAAGTTGTAGCTGTTCCCCATCACCCCGTGCAATGTCTGCTTCTGAAACAAGATTTAAGGATCAGACTTCTTGACAACAGTTGTCTCATGACAGCGAGGAGGGAAATTCACTGGCTGTGGTTGAGACCAACTGTGTGTCACATTGTGCAAACCCACCGTGCACTTCACTGCTGTTCTACAGCGGCACAGGAGATAGCGTGAGTGGTACCATGCCGTGCTTAGAAGATGGAAAGGATGGCACGGAGCTCCTAGGTGGCCACACACTCAGGAACAAGTTCTCCCCACCAGTCCTCAACCCCTATGACAGCCCTGGTGCCCTTCTCAGAAAGGGCATCTTCCAATAAGTGATGCTTTAGAAACAACTGCATGAGAATATAATGTTCAAGGGGAGAAGAAAATGCTGCTTTGAATTCCAAGTTCAGATGGGAGCCAGACCACGTGACATTTCAGTCCACTTGCACTCACCTGTTCACTCAGTCATGTCACAGACTTTACTGAGCCCTCACTATGTGTCTGGCTTTGTGCCAGGTATAGTGACAAAGATGTGACATCTTTCATCCTCCAGAAACTCTTGGTCTAGTGGAGTGAAAAGGCAGACAATTCCTCAGGAATAGAAACAGAGATCCAGAGCTGAGATCATCAGCTGCTTCCCCCCGCTCTGTCCTTGCCTGCTGGGAAGACACTGCAAAGGAGGAAACATTTGAACCACATTTCAGAGAATGGAAGTGAAGAAAGGGGGCAGGATGGTGCAGGCAGAGCCGACAGTCTATACACAGGTGCAGAGTCATGGTTTGGGCAGCACTGAGTGGTGGGGCAGAGGGAGGGGTAGGGTGGGGACATGAGGTTGGAGAGTCAGCTTTGGCCTAGGAGGCTAAAAGGTTCTTGTGGGTTGTGTGAAGGAGTCTGTGCTTTATCCTGTGGGAAACGGGGCACCTCCAGAACTTGGGAAGAGGGGTCGTGGCCCTATTGGATGAGTTTTCTTTGAGGCTCCCTCTGGCAGTAACGTGGGGATAGGCTGGAGTCTAGGGGATAAGTTAGAAGCTATTGCAATGGCCCAGGCAAGAGATGATGAGGACAGGGTGCAGGAGAATTTCCAGGGAGGCTTGCTTGCCTAGAGCAATCCCAATTTTGCTTAAACTCAACTCCCTCCCTGCTCTGCACCTGCAGCTGCCCCTGGGCAATGGAATGCTGTTGGCAGAAAATACATAGCCAGGCTGCAACTGGCCTCTAGGAACTCCCACCTGCCCTCAAATGGGTCCTTCATGCTGCAGGATTATTCTACCGCGTTGCCCAGGGCCATTTATATCACGTGTTCCCTCCCCTCAAACCTCTGAAACTGCTTCTTCTGCAGTTACGTCTTGCTATTATTTTTCCTTTTTTGAAAAAATTAAGGGGCTTTACTTTTTTGAACAGTTTCATGTTTGCAGAAAAATTGAGCAAAAATTACGGTGAGATCCATGTAACTGCCTCACTTTCCCCCAATTTCCTCTATTATTGATATCTTGAATTAATGTGGTATAATTGTTACAACCAATAAGGCAATATCTGTACATTCTTATTATCAAAGTTCATAGTTCACATTAGGATTCACTCTTTGGTGCTATAAATGTTATGGGTTTGGACAAATGTGTAATGACAGAAATTCACCGTTATTAGTAGTATGCAGAATAATATTACTGCCCTGAAAATGCTCTGTGCTCTGCCTATTCATGGGCAACCACTGATCCTTTTACTGTCTCTATAGTTTTGCCTTTTCTAGAATGTCATATGGTTGGAATCATATAGTATGTCGCCTTTTCAGACTGGCTTCTTTCACTTAGCAATATGCATTTAAGTTTCCTCCATGCCTTTTCATGGCTTGATAGCTCATTTCTTTTTAGGGCTGAAGAATATTCCATTGTCTGGATGTGCCACAGCTATTCATTCACTTACTGAAGGACATTTTAGTTGCTTTCACATTTTGGCAATTGTGGACAAAGCTGCTATAAACACAATGACTTTGCTTTTTAATTTACTGAGAAAACAGGAAGGATGAGGGCAGAGTTGATCTATGCATTCACTGCCATGTCTATCAGCTTCCATCGTCTGTGGCCATGAGCCTCCTCTTCTGTCTGATGTTGAGCGGGAACACCGTGTGCTCCTTCTAAACGCAAGCCCTTGGATACTAGAAATAATTCCCTGTCACCTACTTAAGGGTGGAATTCTTGCACTGTCAGTTTCTCCTTTTCAAATGGATCACATCAGCCAGCTCTCAGGCACGCTGTAATACCCACTATCTCTGCACGGCCCTCTTTGCATCTGTTTTCATCCCCAGCCCCATTTATCTGCTCCTCTTTGAACAAAACTCTTCAAAATAGTTACCTTGTCTTGAACTCCTGGGCTAGCCTGGGTGACAGAATGAGACCATCACAAAATAATAACAATAACAATAATAATAATAATAATAATAATAAATAATAATAAAATGAGATAGTTACCTTCACTTGCTGTTTCCACTACAGCTCTTCCCATTCTCTCAGGAGCTCCTCTGCAGCAGATGCTGGCAGTGACCACGGCCCATCCTTGGCCCCTCTCCTGTCAATGGGCTCTGCAGCATCTGCCTCTCCGTGTCCCGGGCTTTTTCTGTAACCTTAAGGGCCATGCTTTGCTTGCACTCAGAGCAGGCTGGAAGTGAGGGAATTAGTCTACCTGGGAGCATTCTTCAATCAAAGACAGGCTGGAGTTGGTGTATAGATACCCTGTCCCCTGTCCCTCGGTGGTAAAATCTAGAGGTCCAAATTCCGCATTGTTTCCCTGATGGAGGAAGCTCCAGTCGTCTGTGTGGAGATTTCCTAGTAACACCCATTGTGGGCCGCTTTTCCTTCCCACTTGCTTACTCTCCATCAGTTTTCCCTGCGCATCACAAATGAACTTCTTGCACCTGATTCCTTTTGTCAGCGTTTACTCCCTGGGACCCCCATTCAGACACTCCACTCTCCAATCAGGAGGATGCCTGACGTCCTACAGATGTTGCTCCTGGGGGCCAAATCTAGTGGTGAAAAACCCTGGGCTTCATCTTACTCCATTTCTTTCTTCTTTCTTTCCTTTTTCATTTTCCCCCTTTCCCCTTTCCTTTCCTTTCTCGCTTTCTCTCTCTCTCTCTCTCTTTTTTTCCACATAGTCTTGCTCTGTTGCCCAGGCTGGAGTGCAGTGGCACGATCTTGGCTCACTGCAACCTCTGCTTCCTGGGTTCAAGCAATTCTCCTGCCTCAGCCTCCTGAGTAGCTGGAATTACAGGAGTGTGCCACCACGCCCGGCTAATTTTTATATTTTTAGTAGAGACGGGGTTTCACCATGTTGGCCAGGCTGTTCTCGAACTCCTGACCTCAGGTGGTCCACCTGCCTCAACCTCCCAAAGTGCTGGGATTATAGGCATGAGCCACTGCGCTGGGCCCTTACTCCATTTCTTAACAGCCTTTGGCCATGGTGGTCATTCCCTTGCACTTGTCCTGTGGGACATGGTTCCTTTTTTGGTTTCCTCCTCTTTATGGATTGGTCCTTTCAGATTTCCCAGCTAGCTGCTTCTCAGCTTCCTGCCCCTTGCACCCACTGCCAGGGAGATTAACCAGAGTATTGTATACAGAAAGGAAATAACATCCACTTAAAGAAGAGTGGGAGTTCATTTACTCTATAACTGTTAGGTCAAAGGGGGAAGTGACCCCGTTTAAGTGTCTGACATGCTCTGGGCACTTTGCACCCGTTAACTCATTTGATCTTGAAAATAGCTGCATGATGGAGGTGCTTTTTATCACCATAAACAGTGGAGGACACAGAGGCCCAGAGAGGTTGAATGACTTGGTCAAGGGCACCCAGGGTTGGTGCTGGGATTTGGAACTGGGTCTCTGTCACATTCCATTTCTTTTAAGGAGCTGCTGACTGAGACAGCTGTGTTCAAAGTGGACCCTGGTTTCTTTCCCAGCTTCTTTCTGCCTCACTTCCTGGTCTGATGGATGTCTTATTCCCTCCAACCCAGTGCCCAAGGCCCTTGATTTGGCTAAGCCCTAGAGCTCTGGAGCCCTGGAGAGAAACGCATGATTAAATCATCAATAGTGCAGAGCCCCAGTGACTTGCAGGCAGCCTTTTCCCCTACCAGCCTAGAACGTTCAGCCTTTATCAGGGAGAACCAGTATGACTTCAGAAATTCCTTTTCGGAACTGTGTTCAAAGGGTAATCAGCCCCCATCCAGGCCATTTGCTAAAACAGGTCTGAGTAATTCAGCAGTCCGCTCCAGGAGGCTGCTGTGACTCAGCTGGTGCTGTTGAGCTGCTAATGGGCTTCCTGGAAGTGTTGGGCCCCATGTCCCTGCACTCACCTCTCTGAAACCTGTGCTGCTTCAGTTCAAGGTACTGGGTACAACAGGGAGTCTCTTTATGCTGTGTATGGGGGATGAGCAGCTGCTGGGCTGTTACCCAGTTTCTGAGTGCTGTGCTGATGGGGGTAGCTCCGTCCCAGAGGAGATCTCCCTTGTGCCTATTGAGCCCCCTTAAGTGTGGACCTGAGTTTACACAGCTCCTGACACAGAGCCGGGTCCAGGGAGGCTACCTGTCAGGTTTGCACAAGAGAGGAAACCCTTGCTGGCTCTCCTCAGGGCCACCCATGCTGGGCGCTGGGGGAAGGCAAACACAGTCCCAGAGGTTTAGCTGCAAGGCCAGGGGGCTGGGGACCCTAGGTTCCATGGAGAAGGCTGGGGCTGGACACCTTCCTGCTTCTCCCAAGCCCTCATGCCTGGCTCCCATTACCCAGCCAGTCCTAGGCCCCCAGGGGATCCTTGAACAGTGGAAGGGTCCGGTGTTGAAGGCAGGGCTGTGTGTTCCCATTATCAATCTTATGTCTTATTCCTTGCTCAGAGAAGACAAGACATTAAGCAAGGCTTTCGAGAACATGAAGTCTTTTGAGAAAGAAGGTATGAGTCCCAGGTTTACATGACAGAGAGATGAGAGTGTGAGAGGAGGAAGGACAGGGGGATGGCTTGTGGAGAAGCTGCTGCAGGTCATGGAGCACCCGTTCCACCCACCGTCTGTGCCCAGGGCAGCCAGCTGCTGACCGTCCACAAGAGGACATTTCTAATTTAACAGATTTTACACTTTGCAATGAAGAAGCAGCTGTGCATTTTAGCAGGAAACTGGAAGGAGGCAAAAAGCCCAGGCAGAAATGGATCGATTGTGTTGTCCATTAAAATCGTTCCAGGGCTTTGCTAAGCATATCCCTGGAGTTGTCGCTGTCTCCTGGCCTCTGGGAAAGATAAGCTGTATGATCACAGCCCTCTTCTGGCTGTGGAGATGAAAATCAATCCCTATGCATTTCCTTGGAGATGGCCCATGGATGGGCAGGGTCAGGCCTGCCAAGGGAGGCATGAGTGCCGGCCCTGGCACTGCCACTTCCCTCTAAGCCCAGGTCCTAGAGAACCCTTGAGTCTCAAAGCGACCAGGCTGGCCATGCGTCAGGATGTTGGCTCCAGAAAGCCCCTTGGGCAGCCTCAGAGGATCCTTCCCAGTGAGCTTTGGAGTCAAAGCTTCTTAGGCTTGCTTTGTAGGCCAGGCCATGAGAGCCATTTTCCTGTCACTTTCCCTTGAGTCACTTAATGTCCACGCCCTGGTTCATGCAGACTGTGTGTGGGGCTGAGGTTGAGGTTTTTTTCCATCCGTGATTTGTCTGCTTTCAATCTATGTATTCCTTAGCTTCCCATCCTAATATTCAGCTCCTAATATAGGTTCTCACAGGGCTGCAAAGAGCTCTCAGTCTACAGATGGGGACAGTGGTCAAGTTAGAGTGGGGACAGATTCCTTTTTCTTTCAACGCACATGAATCACTGGTCATAGCCACACAGTATGTGTTCGAATGGATGTCTGTGCAGGATGTCTGTACAGATGGAGACGTAGCAAATAGCATGATTCTGTCTGCAGGGAGCAGGGAATGCTTTGGAAGAGGAGCCCTAGTGCCATAGGTTTAGGTGGGACTGAGCTCAAAGGGGGAAGGGCACTCCAGGCTGGAATAATGGAGTGTGCAAAGGTGTGGCTGCTGCAGACTGCAGGGGGTGTTCAGGCAGTGGGCGTGTTTTGGAATTCTTGAATCAGAAGGTTTGATGGAAGACTTGGTGGTGACCAGATCAGGAGGGGCTTTGGAGACTGTCCTGAGGAGTTGAGGCTTATTCCGTAGGTGATTTGGAGCAAGAAAGATGGTATCAATGCAAAGCCATGGAACAGGGAATACAAAGATCTGGCCTGTGGGTCAGTTTTAGAGAAGGAATTGGAGGGGTTAGGAGGGCAGCAAGGAGGTTGGTGCAGGGCCCAGGTGAGTGAATAGGCGAGGGCCAGTGGTTTTGCTGTGGTTTGAAGGTCTATGTTTCCCCAAAATTAACATGGCAACCTAATCCTCATGTCACAGCGTGACCTAATCCTCAATGTGATGCTATTAGGAAATGGAGTCATTGAGACCTATTAGGTCATGAGGATAGAGTCTACATGAATGGGATTATTGCCCTTATGAACGAGATCCCAAAGAGATCCCTTGCTCTTTCTACTGTGTGAGGATGCAGCTAGAAGGTATCATCCTAGAACCAGGAAGTGAATCTTCACCAGACACTAAATTTGCTAGCACCTTGATCTAGGACTTCTCAGCCTCCAGAACTGTGAGAAATAAATTTCTGTTGTTTATAAGCCGCTCAGTCTATGGTATTTGGTTATGACAGCCAATGAATGAAGACAGAGATCTTTTCCACTGCCATGTTAGCTACTATTCTGATTTAGCCTGAGATCTGGGGGAACCTTCATTCCTCTCTAGCGGGTCCCCTAACTTTTATTCCCAGGTGTGACAGTTAATTTTATGCCAATTTGGCTGGGCTCTGGTACCCATATATGTGGCCAAACATATTCTAGATGTTTCTGTGAGTGCATTTTTGATGAGATTAGCAATTAAATAGATGGCCTCTGAGTAAAGCAGATTGCTCTCCATGATGTGGGTGGGCCTCACCTAATCAGTTGAAAGCGTGAATGGCCCAAAACACTGACCTCCACCAAGCACAAGAGACTTTTGCCAGTAGACTGCCTTTGAACTTGAACTGCAACATGAGGTCGTCTAGGGGTCTCTGGTCTGACAACTCCCCTCACAGCTTGTGGACTTGCCAGCTTCCATCATCAGATGAGCCAATTCCTTAAAATAAGCCTCTTTCTCTCTCAGTGCACACATTTCTTATTGGTTCTGTTTCTCTGGAGAAGCCTGACTAATACACCAGGTTTGGCCAGACTGTTGCTGAGAGCAGCAGCTGCCGAGCTTCAGGTACCCCAGACCAACTGGCCTGCATTCTAGTGATTCATGACCGACTTTCACATTTTTATCATATCTTCATATCACCTGTTCCTTACTTACTGTTTCTTTCTTTAAACTTACTGTTTTCATTACTTAAATGGTGTCTCATCCTCAATCATAATTTTCTTGAAATCATGGCTTGGATATACTAGCAGGGAATATTTGCCCAGTTATAAATAATTAAAATAGATAGATCACTGTGAAAAATGTTTGCCCATGTGCTACCCGTGTCGAATCTGATAGAACTTGTGGCAACTGATAACTTCTTGAGAAGAATAAATGGACCTTTCCCAGAAAATAGGAGCCATTTGGTTTAGATTTCACAAGTCTTTTCCTCCTTGCTTCCCTCTCTCCTTTAGAACTTTCCTAAGCACCTACTAGGTGCCATGCATAGGGCAGGAGCTGGGGACACCAACATGAGTCTTGGCCCCACCTTGCTTGGCTCTGTGGGGGGAGTCAAGACACCAGCCCTTCCTGTGCTGGGAAGGCCCAGTGGTAGGCATATTTCTAGCTGCCCCGTGGTGCCCTTCACATCCCATTTCCTCTGAAGTTTCCTTACATTCCTGGCCAACCTCACTATGTGTGGTGTTTTCTGTTTGCCTATGAGCAGAGGGTCCTCTGCGTGTTCTCTGAGGAAGTGCCATGTACCTTGTGCCTGCCTCCCCTTGGGCATCTCTTCCAAAACAAGCCCTCCATCCTGTTGATTTGTGGTGGCCACGGGCAGTGTCTGGGCATGGGAAGCACCTGGAGGAACCTCGCTATGCCTTTGGGATAGTTTGTTAGGGCAGTTGTAACAAAGTACCACAAATGGGGTGGCTTATTCAACAGACATGTATCATCTTACAGTTGCAGAGGTTGGACGTTCAAGATCAAGGTGTTGGCAGGATTGGTTCCCTCTGAGGGCTGTGAGGGGGAATTTTGTTACTGCCTCTGTACTAGCCGCCAAGGGTTTGCTCAACCTTAGGCCTTCCTTGGCTTGTGGCAGCATCATCCTGATCGCTGGCTGCTTCTTCCCATGACGTTCTCCCTGTGTCTGTCTCCCAATTTCCCCTTCTTATAAGGATGCCAGCCATGTTGGATTAGGGCTTAATGACCTCATTTTAATTTGATTATCTCTATAAAATCCCTATTTCCAGATAAGGCCAACTTCACAGGTACTGGCGGTTAGGACTCTGGCATATGAATTTTGGAAGGGGACACATTTCAACTCATACTGAGTCAAACTGGCAGGGTGGGACAGTGGCAAGTGAGGAGCCTTCTGCAGGAACTGTGGTGGGTGAGCTGAGCTGGACTCTCCTCCCAGGCCTCTCACCATGGGGTGTCATGCTTAGTGAAGCTTGCTGGTTCCTTTTGTGCATTTGGTCATTCATTCAGCTGCACAGTGATAGTCAGTGGCTCCTCATTCCCACACTGATTTGCTCATTCACACACTATGCACTTCATTTGTTCATTTATTCAACAACTACAATAATATTCAGTGACTTCCTCCTTCCCTCTATCAGTCGTACATCGACATGCATCCCATTATTCATTCCTTTGAACACTTCTCAAGGGCAGATGGAGCCCTGTCCTGCACCATCTCTGTGTAAAAGCTGAAGTCAAATTTTAATAATCCATTCCTTTCCGTCGGAGTACTCTTCAGGGCTCAGAAAGTGGGAGCACTGCTGAGTACTATCCAAGGAAAAGGAATCAGTATGTCAAAGGGTTATTTGCACACCTATGTTTACTGTGGCACTGTTCACAATAGCAAAGATGTGGAATCAACCTAAGTGTCCATCAATGGCCGAATGGATAACGAAAATGTGGTATACTCAGTGGACTATTAGTCAGCCATAAAAAGAATGAAATTATGTCATTTGCAAATTATGTCAATTTCATTGTAAATGACAATGAAATTATGTCATTGCATAAATCAGGTCATTATCTTAAGTGAAATAAGACTGTCACAAAAAGGCAAATATCACATGTTCTCATTTCTATGTGGGAATGGAAACATTTGAACACGTGGAGGCAGTGAGTAGAATGATAGTTCTCAGAGACCGGGATGGGCGAGTGGGAGGGAGGGGAGAGGATGAAGAGAAGTGGATTAAAGTGTACAAACATTTAGTAAGATAGAAGTAATAAATTCAATGTTTGATATCAGAGCAGGGTGACTATACTTAAAAACGTATTGTGCTTGGGTGATGGACACATGGCTTGATCGCTACACATAACATACACGTAACCAAATTTCTCATGCACCCCATACATTTGCGCAAATAAGAAAATAATAAAAAAGAAAGTGGGGAGGGATTTTTTTTTTGTCTACTATTTTTTTTTGAATAGACAGACTATTGAACTATCTCCACTTCTTCAAAGTGGTGTGATTTTCCAGGACTGGAGGACAATGGTGGTTTGGTGAGGAATGGATGTACAGGTTGGCTGTACACTTGATTTCTTGGCTACTTCTACTCAGAATAATGGGAATTTCCCCCACCCTCCCCCAAACTGGTCAGAGGGAGAGCTCTGTCCTGGGTGCCTTTGTTTGAAACCAGAGTGCCTGTCTGCTGTGGTCCTGACTGTCCACATCTCTGAGCAAGAGGAGAGAGAGCCCAGGCGTTCAGTCCTGTCAGCCAGGCAGGGCATGTCGGTCTCTTCCTTCTGACCCTCTGTTGTGTCTAGGTCCTTAATCTTGCTCTGAGGATTCCAGCCAAGTGATGATGTTTCTTTTTTTTTTTTTTGATGGAGTCTCGCTCTTTTGCCCAGGCTGGAGTGCAGTGGTGCGATCTCGGCTCACTGCAACCTCCGCCTCCCGGGTTCAAGCAATTCTCCTGCCTCAGCCTCCTGAGTAGCTGGGATTATAGGTGCCCACCACCATGCCAAGCTAATTTTTGTATTTTTAGTAGAGATGGGGTTTCACCATGTTGGTCAGGCTGGTCTGGAACCCCTGACCTCGTGATCCACCCACCTTGGCCTCCCAAAGTGCTGGGATTACAGGCGAGAGCCGCTGTGCCCGGCATGATGATGTTTCATCACTGATCATGGTGCCTGGGGCAGCTTCACACTGGCATCAAGTGGTGCCCACCTTGTGATCCAGAGCTCAATGGAGCTTGAGAGTGCCCTTAGTTGTCGCTGGAAGACAGGTGTGCATGCCAGCTTCCTGCCAGGGGGGCCGGGCCCAGCCTCCCTCTCCCCCTGGATCATCCCAGCAGGAGGCAAGAAAACATCATCACCAGCAAACTCTGTTTCCAGGCTGCATAACCACACCCCCAGGGAACCCACCAGACAAAGTTATACTGTTGGGGTGCACAATGGAAAGCAAAACTGTCCCAGGAAGAAGGCAGTGGCTTCTGTGCGATGGCTACTCTCCCAGCACACAGATGAAGTCTGGCTTCACCCTACCCCAGTGTGTGACAGGGAATAAACACCAGTCCCCCTGCTGCACAGAGCTGGAGTGTAACTAAAAGGAGGTTGTGCTGAATAAATTGGTCCCTCCCTCAGGGGTGCTCTGTTGGAGAGAAAGGCTGTGTGATGAGCATGCATTCGTCTGTTTAGATGTTTATGGAGTCTCTATTTGGCTAATCATTTTAATCAGAATTTATTTCACTTACTGCAATATTTGGGGGTGTTAATGCCTCCTCCTAAATCCCTTCAACAAACAAAGATTTTTTAAATTACTAACAACTTATGAACTGGAAATATGAGTGGAGGTTGTAGCTCTTTATTTATTCTTTATTCTCAATACTCACAAAGCCACACATCTGGATGAGAATTTCTGGAAAAATTCCACCAGCTATCTTCATGTTTCCAAATATTGTGGCTTTGGCATTGGGTAGATGACATAATAGAATTAAAAAGCATTTCATCTCACCTCCTTGCTGCGTAGGCACTAGCACATGCTGTACAGGCACCTGTGCCTTTCCTGGGCTGCAGCAGTGTGCGTGCAGTGAGGACAAGTAAACCACTTGTTTTTGTACACTAGCAAAGACCCTATACTCTCTCCTTGGTGTAGAGTTAGGTCTGAGACCGTGGAAAGGGGTGGGATAGATGGACGAAAACCCATGAAGAAAAGCTGACATTAAAAAGGAGAGATGTTCACTGTGCTGATCAGACCGAGCTACCTTGGACTTCTGCGGGTAATTATTTTCTCCTTACTAAGAATTCATCTTACTTTACTTCTATATTGCTATCTTTAATTACCTCTGCTACTGAAAACATATCTATATTTCCTGAGATGTGTTTATATTTCTTTACCCAATAAAATAAAAAAAAGAAAGAGTAGTTATGGACTCCTCTGGGTAAGATGAGGAAATAACTTGTATTGTCTAAGAAAAAAACATCGACTGGCCTGAAAAATGGCTGGGCATTGCCTTTCCCATGAGTCTTCTTTTAGCTCCCTACCTGTTTCAAATTGCAGAAGCTTCTCCTGGCACCTCGCCCTTGGTTAGTGATAAATCTTAGTTTACCGTTTTCATCCTCGTGTGAGCTGTGATAGATTTTTTTTGGAGGGAAGTTGGTTGAGGTATGGACTGTTGCCAGACACTACCTTAAACTTGAACGTCTGAAATATAAAACTTATCTTGTTCCTCTGCATAAAACATTTCCACACTTCCTGATGACCCCAGAATAATGTCCTGCTCCTTTAGCTCCCAGGAGGCCCTTAGAGACTGGCTACCTTTCCTTCATCACTCCCAGTTCCTCCCATCTTCCTCTTACCTGACAGTAACAGCAAATGACTCACAGTTTCTTCCTTGCCATGAGCCCCTTCTCCCCTCTCTTGGCATCTGCTCATGCAGGTGTCTCTGTCTCCCATTCTCTTTCACTTCACTATTTCTTTCACCCTTCAACATTTACTCAGGTTCTGCCTCCTCCTCCAGGATGCTGTTCCTGACCACCTCTCCCACTGGCTGGGGCAGCTCCTCTCATGGCAGTCTGGGTTTCCCTCTCCTTTACCAGCTCCCAACGTACATGCGCCACAATATAGATCATTTATGCATCTCCAAGTAGACCATGAGCTCTTCAAGGCTGCACATGCCCCACGTCCCCACCACCTCCCTCAGCGCGCCTATAGCACAGAACCTAGCAGGTAATGGGTGCTGTGAAAATATTTGTTATCTGTAAAAAGAAAGATGTCAATGTTGACTTACTCTAAGAGGAAGGCATATGAGTTTAATGGAGCAAGGGCAAACTAGAAAAAGGCAATGGCTTGGATTTGCAGAAAAGTGTTGCTTTCAGAGGCTGTAATCTGAGTTATTATTTGCTGAGCATCTCACACTATATCACATTGCACCTGTGAGAGTATTGTGGACCCAGTTTTGTGGCTGATGGACCAGAGACCCAGAGGTTAAGGAACTTGCTGAGCTTCCGTAGCATGGCAGGCAAAGCCAGGACACAAGTCATTGTCCTACCAGCCTATTGCATTTGAGATCTGTGCAGTTATGCCAGGTGGGGTGGACATTCTGAGTGGCACCAGGACTGCTGTATCTTCCCAGGACAGTGAGCTCTCTCAGCACAGGCTGGATATGGGTTGTCTGTACCTCTGTGTGTCTATCGTGAAGCAGGAGGATTCCCCAGTTGAGTCTGTTCCTAAGCAGTTATTCTTGTTGGAATTTTAAAATTGGCCGAAGCAATGAAAAGCATTCACACAAGTTACCTCAGTACTGGAAGCAGATAAGCTGAGGGTTGCACACCCAGAGGCCACCTTTTTTTAAATTCACTGGCAGTGTGTCAGCTTGGGGTCAGGGTGAGGTGCAGGAATTGACCCCTGGGATACAGGTCAGAGATGGATGCCTTTTCAGTGGCTTGCAGGGAGGGAGATGTGCATGCAGTGGTTCTCTTCCCAGATGCTTCCCTCTTTATTGGTTCCTCTCCATTACCCCAAAAGCTCCTCCAGGGTAAGAACAAGATGGGATTAATCCTGTTACTCTCTGTATCAGCTGGGCCTACTTCAGTGCCTGGAATAGTCAATGAATGTTTGTTGAAAGACTACTTAACACACAGATGAGTGGGTGGATGTAGGCATGTGTGCAGGGATGGATGAGGGGCCAGGAAGCAGTGTCTGGGTCATATCACAGAGATGCTTTCTTGTGGGCTGCCCTGAAGGTTCTGAGAAGGCTGATGGGTAGTTCCCAGTGTCCACTGTGGAGAGAAAGGAGCTTGGGCACCCTGCAGAATTCCCTTCACCAGCTCCTGTTCCAGACACTAATGACAGGCAGGATGGATGTCAGGAAAAGGCATCTGGTGCACGTGCCCATCCCAGCCTGGTCAGGGCAGCATTTAAGACAATTATCTTAATTTATGCCAGGAAGAAATAGCTTCCCTATGGAGGGTTTGATTCTGGAAAGACACCCTGTGGTAGAGGTGGGGCTGGGTAAGGAGTATGGACCACACGGTCTGACCCTGCTCCCATCAGGGGTGCATGCTTTGATTTCCACAACTGGCACAGACACTCCCAGTGCCCCAGTGCCCTCTTCCAAGCCTGGATGCCTGTTACTCCTCTGGTTAGCCCAGCCCAGGGGAATTTAATTCCAGAAACCCTTCCAAGCTCTGAGGAGGAATAACAGGCCAATGGGGAGGTAAGCATGAGATGCAGGTAACATAAATTATCGGCTTTCCATTCCACAACACTTCTGAGAGATGGTCTCGGACTCCAAAGAGCTGGCACAACCACAGCACCATCCTACCCAGGCTCACAGATTTCCTTCTGCAAGCTCATTGTCCTCTACAGGCACCATATCAGGACCCACAATGACCCAGGAGTTTCCTCTTCGGCATCCCTGTCTTCCCACAGTCAAGAGTGAGTGGCCCCTCTCCCCTCACCCATGCACCACTCACTTGGGGCTTTTTGAGTCTTCTGCACCAGGAATGATTTTTATCTACACGTCACACCCCAGCTGAGGCATAGAGGAGTGTTCTGGCTAATAGGAAATGAAGATGCTGGCTGGACTAGCTTGCCTTGTAACTTCCTGGACGTCTCTTCCACTGAAAACAAGATTCATCATGGTCTTACTGATGAAGCTTCTTGGCCTCTCAGAATGTTGGAGAGGGAGGCACTCCTGTATTTATTTATTTATTTATTTATTTATTTATTTATTTATTTATTTATTTAGAGACAGAGTCTCGCTCTGTCACCCAGGCTAGAGTGCAGTGGTGCGATCTCAGCTCACTGCCAGCTCTGCCTCCCAGGTTTACGCCATTCTCCCACCTCAGCCTCCTGTGTAGCTGGGACCACAGGCACCCACCACCATGCCGGGCCAATTTTTTGTATTTTTAGTAGAGACGGGGTTTCACCATGTTAGCCAGGATGGTCTCTATCTCCTGACCTCATGATCTGCCCACCTCGGCCTCCCAAAGTGCTGGGATTACAGGTGTGAGCCACCACATCAGGCTGGGTAGCACTCTTGACTGCAGTCCTCCCAGGGTGAGGCTCTGTGGTCTGGAGCAGCTCCATCCCCTCGTCCCCAGCCTCTGAAAGCTGGGGCCTACTTATAATTCTGCTCACATCACCTCTGAACCCCCTTGGCAACTGTCATGTCATCGTGTCTGCAGTGGCAGGTTTTCTGCAAACCTGGCCCAGGTGAGTAGAGGCCCCTCCTGCCAGCAGCTCTCATTAGGGAGCCTGAAGTACATAAACACCTCCATGCCCTGGCCTTCCCTGGCCCATCCTCGGTCCTCCCCAACCTGACCTTCCCCAGCAGTCTGCATACGCTCCCCCTTCCCACAGCTTCTCCCGGAAATTGTTGGGTCTAATCAAACCAGAGACTAGGGGCTTGTGGAGCAGCTTGGAGTTTCTGACTGTGGCAGGACTTGCTGGACATTGGGCAGGGGGTGAGTGGAGGCAGAATGGCAAGTCTGTGAGAAAGGAGCCTGTCTTTCCTCCCAACTCCTGATCACACATGCTGCCTGCCAGCAGAGAGGGCACTTGGACAGTAATTAATAGTTACATAGGGGTGGCACATTTCACTGTTGGTTTTGTTTTGATTGGAGTGAGGCTATCTGCCTTCTTAGGATGCCCAGGTCCTTGGGTGACACCATCTGAGCAAGTTGCCTCCCTAGACGCTCATCACGGAGCACATTTTAATTCAGCAGGAGCGTGTGTGACAGTATCTGAGGCACCGTCGCTGGCAGTAGGCTTCTTTACCTTTATTGAAGCTGTTAGCTCCTTTAGGCAGGAGCCCCATGTGGGAAAATTTGCCTCAGTCTATTGACCAATGAAATATAAATTATAAATTAAAATGTAGGGTATGTTTTATAATTGAGAATCAGAGAGGTGGCAAGTGGTTAGTTTCTTGCCAAGCAATATGTGAAGGTCCCACTTGGGGATGGTGAGGAACACACAGAATGGTGATTTGAACTCCTCAGTGAGGGGAGGTTTTCTCTCTCCCTGCTGGTCTTTCAGCTTTCAGCCTGGTGTATCTTTTCAGATCTTTTTAGAGCTCCGTTCTCTCTTCTCCTGACTTCACATAGCCCATCGTAAACATGAGGAAGTAACGTGGTGCCATGCAAATACATTTGCATGGGTTTCAGCATCAACCACACCTGGGTTACATCTTGCCTTTGCCACTGAGGAGCCATGTGACCTTGGCCAAATCGCTGTCCCATTCTGAGCCTCAGTTTCCTTATCTGTAAACGGTGACATTTTCCCATACTCCACAAGTTTGCTGAGGAACGTTAGTGAAATAGTGAATGGAAAGTGTCTAACACAGAGCCGGGCACAAAACAGTGTTCCAAAAATCGTAGTTCTAATCCCCTCTCCTTTTCTCCCTGCTTAAGTCTGACTCCTTGGAAGCAGAGCCAGGCATTGCACAAGTGATTTATCCAGGGAGAGCTCTCTGGTGAAATCCTTAAGGATGTGGAGGTAGCAGGATGGGGCAGGGGAGGAAGCTTGGCACAGCGGGGTCTCAGCTGAGGTCAGGCCTTGGCCTGATATTAAGGGGAGCTCTGGCATAGGAATGGCACCACAGAGTCATCGTGGCTTGAGGCTAAAGGGCTGGAATTTGGTGCACCATAGTGCTCACTCACTGACTGTGGGCCACCCCAGTTGGAGGGCATAGCATTCCAGGCCTTTCTGTGTGAGGCAGAGGCCTTTGCAGTTCTCAGGGGCCTGTGCCCCAGCTGCTGGGGATGGGCACACCCAGCAGGGGAGGGGATCTGGGTGGAGAACCACAGCATCTGTCACCTTCCCCTTGCCTATTTTAAAACTTTTTATCCCAAGAGTTTTAAAAAATCAGCTGTAAGTATAAGCATGCTCAAGAAAGTTTCAACTACATTCCCAAATGCCTATGCCTTCCAGTTTGTAGATTCTCTGGCTTTTTGGGGTGAGGTCTGTGAAACGCTCTTTACTCACGCAGTCCCTTGGTGCGCAATATCCTGGACTAGCCACAGGGCAAGCCTGACCTGCCTCGTAACTCAAAAATGGTGGAGATGCAGGCTGCTGCTGTCTCAGGATCAGTTCCAAATTGAGAAGCTCCCCAGGTTTAATTGGCCAACCCTCCAGTGTGCATGCAGAGCGCGGAGGCTCTGTGCTGCTGGAGCCGCCTCTAATCAGCATTTGCTAAGGTTTATTAACACCTTATCAGTGCTTGGGATGGCTCAGTGTACACTCCCTTGTCAGTGGCATTATCTCACTCTAGGAAATCTGAAAACATTAGATGGCAAAGCCATCTTGCATGCCTCATTAGTTGTTCAAAGCGTGCATGGTTTGAGGACCATTGGGGGTATTCCATCAGCTCCATGCGCTATTAAGGAAAGGGTGATTGATAGGTGGGTCCTATCTGGAGGCTTTATAGCTCCAAGGGCTTCATAACAGGTGTGACAGTGGCCCAGGGAAAGCCCAAGGCCCTGCCAGCACCTATGGGATGCTCGTGCCGGGGCGGCCCCTACCGAGGGTTCTGGGCTGTGGCTCTTGGTGTTTGCCATCTAAGCCCATTGCCACTCTGCAGTGACATCTAGGCACATTTCCTTAAAGGGGAGGAGGTGGCCTGATGACAGGAAAGAGCACACAGAACCTCCCAACTTAGGCAATAGCTTGAATTTGCAGAAGAGTGTTGCTTTCAGAGGCTGTTACCCGAGTTACCATTTGCTGAGCATATCACACTATATCACATCACACCTGCAAGAGTATTGTGAACCCAGTTTTGCAGATGATGGACCAGAGACTCAGAGGTTAAGGAACTTGCTGAGCTTCCATAGCATGGTGGGCAGAACCAGGATGCAAGCTTGGGTTTGACCTCCCTCAGCTCTGCCACTTACAAGCTGTGTGAACTTGGGTACTTGTGTGCATTCTTCAGTCTCCTCATCTGGAAAATGAGTGTCCTCTCTTAGGGCTAAAAATTGTAATACCCCTGGCACACAGCCCACTGGAAAGTTCTAGACACATATTAGCTGCTCAATTGTCAGTAACAGTTTTTAGTATCACTCCTGGATTTCACCTCCCGGCTTGGGTTTGAGCTCATGGGAGGTGTGCAGTCCCCCTTGGCGGGTCCTTGGGTCAGAGCCACCGTGGAGCAACATCCCTGAATTCTTCTCTCTGGGAAGGGGCTGCCGGGCTGGGGGATGTGATAAATAACTTTTCTTCCGAATTGAGTCTTATATTTCAGTCAACTCAGCCTCCTGCTATGTGTGGGCAATTGCACCATCTTAATACCGCTCTTCCCCCTCTTTAATCTGTCTTTTCAGAATGCTCTGTCAATTAGAAAATGCTTGTCAGCTAAGTGACTACTCAGGAAAACAGCCTACATGACTTCTTCAGCACTTGAAGAATTTAAAATAATGTCGGGGGATTAACTCGCAGGGAAAGGCATTGTTAGGAAGGAGGGCTGCTATTCAGAACTGCCTCCTAGTCTGTACGGTTTCATTAATAACACCTTTCATTCTGTAGCCCCTCACATCTAGAAGGATCCTGAGTGATTAACAGATGCTTTGAATAGGAATTACTTCATCTTCTGCTGAAATATCACTTCTCCTTGGAGCTGCAAGCATTTGATTCTCACCATCCTTGTCATGCCAGACATAGGAGGGCTGAGGCTGCCTCGTGGTCACTCTTGCTCCTCCAAATTAGGGGGGTACAAATCATCACCAAGTGAATCAGTTTAATTCTGCAGAAGGTCCTGAGCCCTGACTAAGGGCCTGGCTTTGTGCTAAGTGATAGGGAGGCAGGAATCAGAAATAGCTCCTGCCCCAAAAGATCCCACTGGCTAGGAAATAGATAGGTAAAGAACACCTGGCCACAGGGCAGGGGAGTGCACGCAACAGAAATTTAATGCATGTGGCTGGGAGCTGGCCCAGGACTCAGTTGTGCTGGGACCAAGGTGGAAGGATGGGGGTATGAGGTAGAAAAGGCTGGCAGAGGGCACAGATTGGCCTTGGTGCTTGGGCCAGAGTCCATAGGGCTACAGCAGAAGTTCTCAGAGGGTCAGGTATTGTAATCCCCTGGAAGGCTTGCTACAGCACAGACTTCTGGGCCCTAGCCCTGGAGTTTCTCACTCAGTAGGTCTAGGACAGACCTGGGAATTTGCATTTCTAGCACATTTCCAGGCAATGCTGACGCTGCTGGTCCAGGAGCATACTTGGAGAACCACTGTGCCAGAGGATTTAATGGAAGGGTTGTAATCTCAGATAGATGTCTATGGAGGCCAGTGAGGGAGGCCGGGTGGTGGCCCTAGTGGGGTGCTCAGCCAACTGGGAAGCATGCACCCTATGCAAAGAGAACAGCTGCTCCTGAGCCACAGCCTGTGGCTGCTACATGGTAATGTGGGATGAGCATTACTAGATTTTCTGCTCAGTCTGGAAAGAATGGGAATCTCAATTTTTAATATAAAATGTTATTTTTATGATGCCACATGGGTCTGAGGAAATGCATTTGCAGGCTTCATGTGGCCAGCGAGTTTTCAGTTTGTCTTCTTTCTTTTAAAGAACGAATAGGAATTTTCCAGGCAGCTGGGGAGGGAAAGGACTTTTATGCAAAGGAATCCACAGGTGCAAATGCCTGGAATAAGATGCTCTGAGTGAGGAAGTGTGAGGCTTTCTGATTGGCTGGAGCATCGTGGTTGCTGGGTAATGGGGAGGGGAAAGGGGGAATTGTCAGAGAGGTGAGAGGCAGCAGCTGAAGGGCACATGGAGCTTGGAGAAGGTTTAGATTTTATCTCTGACTCCAGTGTGGCCAGCTTTGCCTACCAACCTTGGTTCCTCTGTGTCCTGGGATAGAGGAAGCATTTGATATCCATTGTAGCTGGCCCAGCACACTGAGGCAAGCACTGTGCCCTCTGGGAGCCATGAAGAGTTCTGATGCCTCGCACCAGACCTGGATAGGATGCTGGTAACTTGCATCCCATCCAGGCCAGCTTCTGTGAGGAGGCAGTGCCTCCCTTTGGGGAGGGACCTCTTGTCCCTGTCTCCCCAGAAGAGAAAACAGGAAGCCTTTTTTCATCACAGATATTGTGCTCAGCATCTTACCCTGAGAGGGTCTTCGGGTCAGACAGACCCAGGCTGGGTCTCACATGCACTGTGGGCAAGTTGCTAGAACTTTCTCTAACTCTGTTCCTCAGCTATAAAATGGGAAAAATGTTTGTGAACATTGATAAAATTATTTTTAACATAAGTAGGCCAATAGATTGTTTTTCTAAACTATGTGCTTTTTAGGATATTATACATTATCACAGCAGAGAAAACATAAATATATAAACAGCCATAAAGGAAAAAAACCCAACAATTTAAAATTACGCAAGTTCCTAGTACCTTGACATAAACATCATTAATATCTTTGTAGCTCTTCTTCTAGACCAGGGGTTGACATGCTCTTTTTTAAAGGGCCAGATAGTAAATAGTGTTGGTTTGTAGCATATATGGTCTCTGCTGCAACTCTTCATCTCTATCCTTAGGCCTGACAGTAGCTACAGATAATTCATGAACAAATGCCTGTGGATGTGCTTTAATAAAACTTTATTTATAAAAACAGGCCCCTGAGTTGAGTTTGATGATCCTCTTTCTAGACTTTCTACAAAGTTCCATGTATCCTGTATTTTATAAATACGTAAGTATTCCTACTTTTTCTTCTTTGGCCTGACTTTTCACGTCACAGTATATCATGGAAGTCTTCCATATCAATATATATTCACTTACATTTTTATTTCTAAAAGCTGCAAAGTATGTCTTACAATAGCAGATTGGTTAAGCACATTATGGTTCTATTCATAATTTATTTAAGCATCTGGTACTGTTGGATGTTTTTCCAATTCATTTTTATTGAAACATGATGCTGAGGATAAGATGTATCTTACACTGTTGCACACTTGCCCAGTTTTGAAATAACCTTTTTGGAGTCTGGGCACTGTAGTTATTGGAGAAGTGCAGGCTGCTCTCTCTGGGCCCTCTCAGGTTCCCATTCTGGCATTTCCTATCAGTTCATGTTCTCCATTGTCCAGTTCCCCATGAGCTCCTTTATGCTTCTCAGTGGCTGGCGTGTGTTTCTCTAGCACCTGTGGGTTTGCCACTATTACTTTGTCAATTTTATATACATTGTGTATACTCACCATTTCCACCTGAGCACGAGCATATGGACTTCAGGTTTTATTTCCTTCATGCTTTTGACACGTGTGTTCCAGGGCGGTTGCCTCAAGTTGTCCTGCCTCTGACAAGAGGGGGTGGCACTGTTGCCCTCAATAGGGAAGACACATGGGTGCCAGGCTGGGTGGAGTTGGAGGCTCCATCCTGTCTCTCTTCCTGGGCTGGGGCTTGTGACAGCCTCCCGAACATACCCCTGTACTCATCCTAGGGGGGTCCCTCCCAAGTTCTGGGCAGGACCCATCACCCCGAAGACCTTGGAGATGCTCAGGCAAGGGGAGAGGGGTCCTGTTGATCTGTCCCTAGTGAGCAATAGTGAGGGAAAGTTCGGGCCCCAATGGGAGGCTGCTGTTAGCCCTGGGCATGTGGTCAACCACAGCCACAGCCACAGCCACAGGACCCAGCCTGTGCCAGACAGGTGCTGGGCATGGGGTTCACACATGTGGAAGCCATGGTCTCCCCTTTCAAGGAGCTACATTCTAGAAGGGGAGGTGACAGCACATGATTGGTGGGATATGAGCGAAGCTGGTGACTGGGATAGTGG
Source organism: Rhinopithecus roxellana (assembly GCF_007565055.1). Taxonomy (NCBI): domain Eukaryota; kingdom Metazoa; phylum Chordata; class Mammalia; order Primates; family Cercopithecidae; genus Rhinopithecus; species Rhinopithecus roxellana. Next base: position 5,858,121 of record NC_044559.1, read on the forward strand.
CGATGGCTCTGGGAGCTCATATTCATGGCAGGGACTCCACCAGGTACTTTGTATTCATACACAGACTCCCCATGACAGTGCTGCAAGGCAGGCATTTGTCTAGGGCAGGCTTCTTCCGAGCAAACCTTGAAATGAGGGTTCCAGTACCAGTATTTCCTAAGAAGGTGCTCACAGAGGAGCCTGGAAGGGAGGGGAAAGCAGGACAGAGAATGGCCGGAAGCAGGGGTGGAAGCGAAGCTGAGTGGGACCTCCAGAGAAGACCCCTAGGTGTCAGACTGAGCTCCAGGTTCTCTGGGGTGAGGGTGAGTCACAGCCTGGAATGTCCCTGAGGCAAAGGGAGAGCTGGGTCATCACACCCTCACCCTCATCTTAAGTGTGTGTGTGTGTATGTGTATGAGATGCTCAGACCCTTCCAGGCCTCTCTGCCTGTGGCCAACATAGCTCCAGGAGCCAGAAGGCCATTCTCTGAATAAGAGCCCCAGGTAGGTGCCAGGGGTAAGATGCAAAGCACACCAAAGCTTCACCCTCATTTAACCAGAATGTTGCGATTCCCATTGCACAGATGGAGAAGCAAAGGCACAGAACGGATGATGGGCTCATCTGCAGACTGTGGGAAAGCCAGAATTGTGGCTCAGCCTGTTGGATGCTTTCTCTGATACCCATGGGGGTGTCCAAGGGAGAGAATACATCACGGGCTCTTAGTTTCTATTTCTGGTTGGGCCAGTAAAGCCGCTTCCTCATCTCTTTTCTGCTTATCACTAGAGAAAGAAATTAAAAACCCCGGCTTCAGGCTGCTAAAAGCCTAAAACAAAACCAAGCAGAACAACAACAACAACAAAATAAGGCAGGTTGGACAGGCTTGTGACCTACAGAAGTGAGCATCTGGCCTTTGGGGAATGGGAGCACTCCAGGTGGATTCCTGCAGGAGGAGTCTTGTGTGAAGCCTGAGTGTGCAGGGATGGCCCTTGGAGCACTGGCAGGAGGGACAGAAATGGGCTGGGTCTGAGAGAGGTAGGTGGGTCCTGCATGATGGGGCCCTCCAGAGGGGTCTGGGGGAGCAGCAGCCATCTGGAATCACAGTGCCAGGCTTTGCTTCCCCTTGCTGAGTAGAGAGGGGCCTTGACTGCATCTCACTGGTTCTTCTTTGAGGAATATGAACCTGTCGGTGGTGAACAGGACAGATTGGAGAGGGCGAGCTGGATGGCAGGGCTGCCATTTTGAAGGTGATGCTGCTGGGAGGTGGCTGCTTTCACAATGGAAGGGGAATCCTGCACAGAGAGGATCCTGTCTGGATCCCTGCCTGGGAAGGGGCCAGGGAAGAGGGAAGAGTCAGAGGCCAGGCCAAGGCTTGAGGGATTCTTTGCAGTGTCCTGCAGAGGGGGAACTATAGTGGAAGCTGGGAGTTGTTATTTGGTTCTCTTGAGCTGCCTTTGGCAATTCAAGTGGTGGATCTGCTCGGAGCTGCTGGAAGGTAATTGGATTGGAGGGTCCTGAGCTCTGCAGGGAAAGAGGCCAGTGCTGCAGATATGAGTGGAAAACAAAGCCCATGGAGTACCCCCAGGAGGTAGGGATGGGAGAAGGATAGTGGAGGCACCAGGAAGGGCCAGTGCCATGGGGGCCAAGGTGAGAGAGGCCACCAGAAGGATGGTGCAGGTAACTGGGGAGGCATAGGAAGTGCCGCGGGGTGGAGGCTGCTCTGCCTTCTCTTTGGAAAGGGATGCATTGTAGAGTCAACTGATCTGCTAGTGCCTGCCAGCTCTGTTGGGAGGTGGCTACCCAGAGGCCTTGACATCTGTCAAGGAGGGAGCTGCCCGTGTACAGGAAACAAGTTTGAGTGCCAGTCCATGGAGAGTACAAGGCATCTAAGGAGCTTGCTGGCCATGGTGGAGTAGATGTGGCCTGGAGGCTGGAGTCCTGAGCCTGGACTGGGAGCCGTGTCTTCTGGAGGGACTGAGTGAGACACAGCCTGAGGTTCTGTTCCCCACAAACTCAGGAGCACTGTTCATGTGTTGAAACCAGTGGCAGGTCACCCAGGCCAGCGCCCTGCTGTGGTGGGGCATCTGACTCCCAGGGACACCTGACATGGTTAAGTGACCCGGCCTTCAGGGTGGGGCAGATGGGGCTATAATCCTGGCTGTGACTTTTGTGCCTGTGCCCCTGAGCTGCTCAGCCTCCAAGGCCTCCCTGGATGTGATCCTTCACCAATATACTGGGGATATGCTCCCTCCAAAGTCTGGGTGCCCACATTAGGTGCTCTGGCTGGTGGGTTCAGATCTATCTTGTGGGTAGAATCGGGCAAGCTTCCCAGTTCGCTCCTGTAGCTAGTTCCCATAAATGCTGGAATACAGAGCATCTCCTAATAGAAAGTGCTTTATGCATTTTCCCAGTGGGGAAATCCTATATTTAGGGGAGGGGGTCAACTTGTAGTTGAATATAAAAACTCCTAGGGAAACAGATGAAAGAGTTTATGTCTATTTGTAGCATTTGATTTATTAATTTAGTTACACATACATATTTAAATTCCCATGCCATGTAAAATAGTATTTAATTTAGAAATCTGCCTTTTTTCCCTTTCTGGCAGTTATGGAGCAATTTTATTCAAAGCCTTCCCAGGCCCCATCATTGCCAGAGCCACTGTGTGCAGCATTGAACACAATTTTCCAGGGCACAGAATCTCCACTTCCATCATGGTTGTTTGAGACCCGACACTTGTGGCTTTGTGTAAAATGCTGTCACTGGAGAATTTATCACAAGCTACCTATGCTCATTTGCATGATATTAGCAGAGTGTTTTTTTTTTTTTTCGTTTTTTCTTTAGGTATATATCTAGGATCTTCATAGTGTAACTACTTCTGATTTCGCGTTTTAAAGTGATTTGTAAAAGACTTGTTTAGACCAACATCCCCAGCTTGTAATTCTAAGATCAGACCCAGGAATAATTATTAAATAGGGGTTAAATATCTTTGCCTTCTCTTTTAACGATTCCATCAAGCAAATTCTTATGAGCATCCAAAACTAGCATTGATTGAGGTCATTTCAGGCTAATATCTTTTCCCCAAATGGTACTTTGTTGGTTAAAATAAAGTAAATGAGAGAACTGCCCTTTAACAGGAGAGTTTGTCAGGAATTTGAATATAAGTTCCCTTACTCTCCTTATTGAAGGATGATTTTGGAAAAAAATTACCTTTGCCGTTTGCTTGGTCACAGAGAGTAGCAGTGGCTCCACAGGTAATTGTTACATTGAATGAATGCACAAATCTAAGGATTTCATAAATGCCTGTGTATGGCAGAATGCCTGGCACGTAGTAGGTGCTCATCAAAGACAGTTCTTTTCTCCACCTGAGCTCCACTGTATCTTTACCATCTTTGCATTTAAGGAGCGACCTGCAGGTTACTTTTGCCTACCCTCTTTCACTCATAATGTTATCAGGCTCCCGATAAGCAAGACCCCTTGACATCCACTCCCACAAGACTCAGGACCCTTGTGGACCAGCTACACCTACTCCCTTTGCCTGCTTCGTCTCAGACCACATGGGTCCTCATCCTCCATGGGTCTGCTTTGTCATGACCTATCCAAGGGCTTTGCATGTGCTGCTTCCTCTGCTGGAATGCTTTCCCCCGACCTCCTGCTCCTCACTAGCTCATATCCACCTCTGGTGACTTCTCTGGTCCCTAGATGAGATCAGTCATCCCCGCTCAAACTCCATCTGCTGCCCAGTGTTATGTCCTCATAGGGCCCAGTACCTGTCCTTCCTAGTGTTTATCCAGCTGCAGTTTAGCAGGCATTTGGGTGATCATTTGATTGATGCATGTGTCCTCCTCTAAATTATAAGCTCCTCAAGGGCAGGGACCTGGTGTCCCTTCACAGCTGTGATCCCCATGCTGAGCATGTGCCAGACACACTGCAGGTGTTCAAGAAAATATTTGCTGCATGTTTGGCTGAGTTCATGGTACCTGCAGATTAAGAAGTTTAATGGAAGATGAAGGGTGGCATCTTAACATCCTGACCTGCTTCTTGGGTCTTGAATCCCCTCCCACAGGTCTCTGGCAGATGTCAGTTTCTGTCATTTTGCACAAATCTGATGGGCTCAGGAAATGAAGGTACATGGATGCCCAGAACTTCGAGCTGTGGGTCGTTATCTCTATACAATTCGCCACTTCTTTCTCTGAAGAGAATGAGTTCAACTTTTAGTTAATCCGCCAGTTTTGGTATTTCTGGGACTCAGAAATGTGGGCTGAAAGTTATATTAAAAGATCACTGTACTGGAGAAGCTGAAATTGTGGGCTAATGGGGAACCAGTTGCAATGAACATGGAGAGGTTGAACTTGATAGCTCTCATGTCAGCATGCCTGGAATCTGGGCCAGGAACCATCCAAACCAACTAGAAGGTCACACAGAAATGAGCTGAGTTCTACCTTGCTTCTACCTGACCTGTTGTGCACACAGGTGTTCCATCCAGCCTCTCGCTTTCTCTGTTCCTTTCCCTAGGAGGGCTGGGGGAGGAAGGGTGTCCCAGGGGTCTCATTTATGCACTCCAGCTCCCTCCCTTCCTCTCTCCCTTCCTTCGTCCCTTTCTTCCCCACTTCCCTATCAGATTTTCCTGGTTTTACTTCCCCAAAGCTGATTTCTACTCATATTTTGATCCCAAGATCTACTTCTGGGGACACCCAACCTATGACACAATGGATCCTCCATTTCCCAAGGCAAAACTCCTAGTTAGTATTCCACAAACATTTCTGGAGTGCACACCTCATGCCTGACATAGAGTTAGATAGTCAACATGCACACGTAAGCCAAAGCAGGCATGGCTCCTACTCTCCTGGGATTTACTGACTTGTGGAAAAGACAGACATTAACTAAACAGTTCCATGGCCAGGAGAATAAAGTTAAGACACTTAGTGTGTGGGGAAAGAAAGAGATGTGGTTCTGAGAGGGAGTAACTCTGAGGAAGTGGCCCCAAACTGGAGGGTCAGGGAAGACTTCCCTGAGGCAGTGGCCCTTGAGGTGAGACCTGAGAGTGGGGAAACTGAACCAAGGCCCTGTGCTGAGGGATGTTAGTCAAGGAATTGAAGGAAATTGGGATATTGGGAACCCAGCAAGGGGGCCCTTGCTGGGTGTGCATAAATGAGACCCACCTGAGGGCCAATGTTGTAGGCAAAGGTTGAGACTGCAGGGCGTCATAGGCTGCATCAAAGGTTATCAGCTTTATTTAAGAACAGAGAAGAGCCATGGCTTGGTTGAAGCAGTGTGACGTACTAAGCAGGATGGGAGTATAGGCCCTGTTTGGCCATTGCAGAAGAAGGTCATCCCAGACGCTGGGGGACCTGGCACATCTGGGAGGTGGTTGTGTGGTACCACAGAAGGCAGAGTTCTCATCCACCTCATTCCTGACCTGAATCCTAGGTGACTCCTGTGAAATCTCCAGAGAAGTGACTGCAGGAGGGATCTCCTTGAAGGCCCAAATGTCCTGTTCTCTGAAAAGGTTTCTTTAGTGCTCCTTCTACTCTGTCTCTCTCTCCAAGCCAGGATTAGTTGCCCTCTCTGTGGGCTCACAACCCTGTAGAAACCTCTGTAGAATCCTCTCCACTCCCTGGAGGGTCCTCGAGGGCCAGGACCACATCTTGTTAGTTGGAGTGCAGCCTGAGCCCCAGAGACAGCAGCCCTTTATGGATGTGCTGAAGGAACTTCATCTTCTCTAAGAGTTCCACCACAGCCAAAAGCCAGGTGGGGGCAGCACTCCAGCTCTGCGGGAAGCACAAGGCATCTTCTGATGCTTTGTGGCATCTCAAATGAGGCTCTGTCTTTGCACAGCAGGTGGGCCCCAAGCCCTAGGGGCTCCTGATTGCTATGTGGTTTGTAAGCCCTTGGAAGGGCCTGCCAGGCTGCCATATGTATGGGCAACAGCCAAATAGCCTCCTTAAGCTACAGTCTCTGCTACAAGATCCACCACATGGCTTTGGAGAGGCTGTGCATGTGACCTGGGGGCTCTGTCTTCTGCATACAGGGAGCTGCTGCCTCAATGATGCTGGTGGGTGGAAGCAACTTCATTTTCTTGGCTGTAAAGGAGATACCCAGGTCCTACCATCTGTCTGTGCTATGTTAACTGTGTGACTCGGCAGTCTGATTTGTGGGGAAGGGTTTGGGAATGGGGACAGGTGGGAGTAGGAATTCATGAGGAGATCCTAAGAGTTCTGGCTTCTGGATCTCAAGATTGGCATCCTTGGGATACGGGTTGCAAACGAGATGAGAATTCCTGAAGGACAACTCTTCCTTGTTTTTATTACACCTGGAAAAGCAGATCAGCCTGGTTTGGACAAATGAGTGCTTCATTGGGAGACCTTTGTTGCAGCATTTCCTTTGCCTTTCTATACAGTCTGACCTTGGCCAATTCATTTGAATCATCTGGTCTTCAGCATCATCATCTATAGAACTAGGAAGTTGGAGTTAATGCCCTCAAAGTCTGTTTTCAGCCTTGGAATTCCATGTGCTTAGAACATTTAGGATTCTAGGACACCTCAAGGCAGGAGGCAGCCCCAAGGGTGTGGCTGAGAAATTTGAAGTGGAGTAAAGTCCACCTGCTCTGGTCACTGCCCTGAGGCTGGGCAGGAAGCTGTGAACTCCTTATTAAGCTTTGGAATCTAACTTTGTCACCTACCAGCTGTGAGACCTTGTCTGCTCAGGCTGCCATAACAGAATACTATAGCCTGGCTTAAACAACAGAAATTTGTTTTTCTCACATTGCTGGAGGCTGGGAAGTTCGATATCAGGGTACTAGCACTGTTGGTTTCTGGCAAGGGCTCTTTTTCTGGCTTGCAGACAGCTGCCTCTTTTCTGTGTCCTCACATGACAGAGAGAGAGAGAGAGAGAGAGAGAGAGAGAGAGAGAGAGAGAGAGAGAGAGAGAGAGAGAGAGAGAGAGAGAGAGAGAGAGAATGAGAGCAGAAGCTCTCTGGTCTGGCATCTCTTCTTCTTCCTTCTTCTTTCTTCTTTCTTTTTCTTCTTTCTTCTTCTTTCTTCTTCTTCCTCCTCCTCCTCCTCCTCCTCCTTCTTTCTTCTTTCTTCTTTCTTCTTCTTTTTTTTTTGTTGTTGTGGTTGATATGCAGTCTCACTCTGTCACCCAGGCTGGAGTGCAGTGGCACAATCTCGGCTCACTGCAGCCTTTGCCTCCTGGGTTCAAACAATTCTCCTGTCTCAGCCTCCCGAGTAGCTGAGATTATAGGTGTGCACCATCATGTCTGGCTACTTTTTGTATTTTTAGTAGAGACAGGATTTCGCCATATTGGCCAGGCTGGTCTCAAACTCCTGACGTCAAGTGGTCCGCCTGCCTCGGCCTCCCAAAGTGCTAGGGTTACAGGGGTCTCTTCTTAAAAGAGCAGTAATCCCATCATGAAGGCGCCACGCTCATGACCTGATCTAATGACACATCTCCAAATACTATCACATTGGGTGGTTAAGGATTCAATATATGAATTCTGGGTGTTGGGACACAAACATTCAATCCATAACAAAAAAGTTTCTTTCTCAACTTGAGTTTAGCAGCAATAATGGTACTCACTTGTATCCAGTTATTTATTGCCATAATAATGCAGTGTAACTCTCCCCAAACTTACAGTTTAAGACAACAACCATGTTTTATTTCTCATGATACTACAGGTCAGCTGGGTGGGTTTGCTTTCCTGGGTCAGGCTTGGCTGATCTTGGGTGAGGTGACTGATGTCTGTGGTCAGCTCAAGTTTTGGCTGGTTAAGGGTGACCTTGGCTCATGTGGCTTTTCTCCACGTGATCTTCCATCCCCAGCAGGCTAGCCCAGGCTCATTCTCATGGAAATGGCAGGATTCCCAGAGAGTGAGTAGAAACGGGCAAGAGCTCTTGAGTTCTAGGCTCAGAATTGGCACGTCACTTTGCCTCGTTCTATTGGCCAAAGAAAGTCACAACATCTGCCCAAAGTCAAGGGGTGAAATGTAGACCCTACCCACTAATGGGAGAAGCTGCAAAGTCACATGGCCAAGAGCAGGGATGTAGAGAGGACTGGGAAGTGGGCCCATTTTTACAGTGAGTCTTCTACACTACCTCATATCCTTGCTGTGAGCCTTAAATAAGATTGTGTTCTTACAGTGCTTGATAGTGAAAACACATTGATAGCTGCTATTATGTTATTATTACACTTAAGAGTTTGCAGAGCTAGACACAGGGTCAGCCACTTTATGCAGCCAGGGTCAAAATGAGAAGTCCCTCTGGCCTGAGCCTTTGCAGGGCACACTGGTCTCTCTTTCACACTCACAGGGAGGAAAATTGTGGATAAGTGAGGGGCCCTCACCCAGAAGGGGGTCGGCAGGACTCTGCTCTTGATCTTCTTTTAGAGTTGGGGGAAGATCAGCCTAAATCTGAATCTCCAGCAACAAGTCATCTTTGACGCGAGAAGAGGGTCAGCATATTCTCAAAGACCAACTGCATCAGCTGGAGGGGGCTTGACTCTCTTCCAGGTATTTCTCTCATCTCTGATGCCCACTCTGGTTTCACCTTGCCTGCTGGGTACTACCCACTCCAACCCCCAGCCCCGACTGGAGTAGACAGAAAAGCCTGCTCTCTGCCTTCCTGTGAGTCCTGTGGTATCGCACTTTGGGCCTTCAGAATTTGCTCTTTCACCTGCCTGGGATGATAACACTTCTGGCTTACTATCTGAGTTCTGAGAAGGCATTTTCAGGGGTCATGAGAGTTAAGTGGCTTTTTGGAGCCTGGACTAGGCATAAGGACAGAACTTCATGGCATAGTATTTGTGTTTTTTTCCATCTACATACTCCTTTATTAAGGTTCAATTTTAGGCAGAAGGCCTATTTACAAAACATGAGAAAGTGGAATTATGACTGTGTGTGTAAGAGAGCTTGCGTATGTGTGTAAACGTGTGTTAGTGTGTGCAGGTGTGCACGTGTGTGTGAGCATGTGTGTGTGTACATGTATAAGCATGTGTGTACCTGTGCCTATGTAAGTGTGTGTGTAGGGATGGGGGCCAGCATGTGGAGCACAGCCTCAAATCCTCCATCTTTCCCCTTTCCCCATCTCTCTTGCCCTCAGCAGCCCCTGAGGAAAGCCTCTGAGGAAAGCTTTTGAGTTTTACCATAGCACAGTTTAAAAATATTGCAGTAAAGGCCAGGCGTGGTGGCTCACGCCTGTAATCCCAGCACTTTGGGAGGCTGAGGTAGGTGGATCACCTGAGGTCAGGAGTTCGAGACCAGCCTGGCCAACATGACGAAACCCCATCTCTACTAAAAATACAAAAAAAATTAGCCAGACACGGTGGCTCATGCCTATAGTCCCAGCTACTCAAGGAGGCTGAGGCAGGAGAATTGCTTGAACAGGGGAGACAGAGGTTGCAGTGAACCAAGATTGCACCACTGCACTCTAGTTTGGGTGACAGAGAGAGACTCCATCTCAACAACAACAAAAAAATGGAGCAAAGAATCGAGATAAGTAGAAGTCCACGAGAGTAGCTATCTCAGATATCAATCAACAAAGCTCAACTTTTTCTTTTTTTCTTTTTAAATAACTTTTATTGTTTTTTATTACACAAGGAATATATATCAATTGTAGAAAAATTAGAAAATATTATTGTGCAAAAAGAATAAAAGTCATCCATTACCCCACTCCCTGGGATAGCTGCAATGAATATGTTAGTGTATACCTTTGCAGCAGAGGGTAAACATCTTTTGGTATCATTAAATATGCTGCAGCATAAATTTGGTGCCTGCTTGGGATTCCATTGTATGGGAGGCCATGACTTACTAAATTAATCACCCGTCTCTGAGCATTTGTATGTAAAGTACAGCCTTGTATCTGTCTTTGAGCACAGTCTTAGTGATTTTCTTTAAAAAGATTTCTAGATCTACAATTGCTGGGGACAAAGGGCACTCACTGCCTATTGAAATGTTTTGAATTATGAAATCTGCATATATGCGCACATACATATTAGTTTTATATAATGTATATGAATGGTTCAAACATGTTGTGATGTATTTTTGTGTGCCTTATTCCTTCACAATTCCATTATCTGCTTCTGGCACTTTGCTTTAGTTCCACAGAGTTTGGCTCCCTTTCCCATTCTTCTTCTCTATCTTTGTTCTTTATCTCTGTAGTACTAGAGTTTCTTTTATTTTCATGTTCTCTGTTATCTGTTCTGTTAACATTTAGTTATCTCATTTTTTAAAACATATGTATCTATCTGTCTATTCATTTAAAAAGGCAGCAGCATCTGGTATTCCCAGGCAGTCTCCCATTAAAGTACTAACCAGGCCTAACTTTGCTTAGCTTCCAAGATTAGAGGGGACCAGACATGTTCAGGGTGGTAGGGCCACAGACAACATCTGTCTTTGAAGAAATAACTTTAATATATTTATTTAATTTTTGAATAGGCTCAAAAATTAGTAGTGTAAAAAGGTATTGGGTAAAAATTCTCCCAAGCTTCACTCTATTTCACCCCTCCCCACTCCCTCAGATAAACGTATTATTAATTTTTTAGTGGGGGATTTTCTAGATTTTTAAAATAATTATAAGCAGATAAGAGTATAAATTCACATTCCTTCACTTCTGTATGCAAATACAGGCATGCTATGTATACTTTTTCTTCACATTGGTTTTTTTATTCCATGTTTTTCTTTTTTTTTTTTATTATACGTTAAGCTCTAGGGTACATGTACACAACGTGCGGCTTTGTTACATATGTATACATGTGCCATGTTGGTGTGCTGCACCCATCAACTCGTCAGCACCCATCAACTCGTCATTTATATCAGGTATATTTCCATATTAGAAAGGCTTGCCTGTTTTTCTCAACTGCACAGTAGTTTATTGCATAGATGTGCCATAACCTACTTAACCAGCTTCCTAATAACATTTAGATTCCACACATTCTTTTGCTATGAAAAATTGTGCTGCATAGAATAATCTTGCAATTAGGACAGTTTGCATTTTTGCAAGTATATCTATAAAGATAAATACATAAAAATGGAATTGCAGAGTAAAAGGATTTTTGCATTGGTAATTTTGGTAGATACTGCAAAAATCTCTTCTAGAAGGGTTGTGCCAATTTATATTCCCACCAGCAATGTATAAGCGTGCCTGTTTTTCCATAGTTTTGTCAACAGAATGCGTTATCAAACTTTTGGATTTTTGCCAATCTGATGGATAAAAATAGTATGAAAGCAAGCTTTAATTTGCATTTCTCTTTTGAACAAGATTAAGCATCTTATCACATGCTCAGGAGTTATTTGTATTTCATTTTCTGTGAGACGTGTACATGTACTTTGCCTATTTTTCTACTGATTTTTGGGAAATCTTTATAGTAGGGATTTTATACCTTGATTTTTTGGCATGTGTTGAAAATATTGAACCAGTTCATTGATTTTTATTTGCCTTTTCCCTTCATGAAACAGTTTTTGATTTATATATGGGAAAATCATTGGTTCCTTTTTCTTTTATGACTTCTGAATTTTAGTTCATAGGAAAACATTTGCTAGTACAAAGTTATAAAATATTTCCCTCATTTTTCTTATAAGTATTTTTGTGGTTCCATTTTAAACGTTTAAATCTAAGGCCCTGTTAAAGGTTTTTTTTTTTTTTTTTTTTTTTTGCTTTTGTTGTATAGTTAATCTAAATCCCATTTATTGAAAACTCATCATTTCTTCATTGATTTTCGTTGTTATTTTATAGTATATTAAAATCATGTGTATATGTGAGTCTATTTCTAGAAATGGTATTCTATTTCATTGATGTTTCTGATGGTCTTTCACATGTCTGTACCACACTGTTTTAATTATTGTAGCTTTGTTTTATATGTGTATATATATATATATATATATATATATATACACACACACACTTTTTTTTTTTTGAGATGGAGTTTTGCTCTTGTTGCCCAGGCTGGAGTGCAATGGAGTGATCTTGACTCACTGCAACCTCTGACCCCCGGGTTCAAGCGATTCTCCTGCCTCTACGTATATTTTATTACTTGGTATGATTAGGTCTCTATGAACCTCCAGCTATTCTTGTTTTTTTTTTAACTTTTTTTTCCTGGTTCTTATGATTGTTAGTTTTTGGTTTAGAGTTTTAGAATCAGCTCATCTAGTGCCCAAAACGCAGCCTATTGACATTCCATTGCAACTGCTTTACATTTATAAGTTATTATAGTTTAGGGAAAATCAATCTTTATGATATTGGATTCTACCCAAGAACTTGGTATATCTTTCCATGTTTTTCATTCCTTTCTTTGCACTCTTTTGCCACTATTTAAGAGACTGACTTCATATAGATTTATGCAGTTGAAGTCAGCCTATTCCTAGGTATTTTATCTTGCTATCTGGGTTTGTAAAGTTTTCCCCCTTCTGCTAAATCTTCAAATTCATCATTGTTTGAATATATGAGAATTACTGACCTTTTAGTATTGATTTTGTACTGCACTCTGTTTACATTTTCTGTTTTTTCCTTACCAGAAGTGGATCAGCATTTCTTCATGTGTTTTTCAGAGTTCTTATGCAAGTTCAGCCATGGGTACACATTTAAAAACGTATCCACACATTATTAAATAAATAAATGCTTAAAATGTGTAGAACTATTTATTAATTGAATACTAAACACTACGTATATACACACACATACTTCTTACAAATACTTTTGAGCATTGTAAATTCCAAATAGGTTTTGCCAATAGAGAAATCGTGTGCCTCCTTTTAAAATGCTTAAGTGGCTAAATATTAGAAACACAGACATTTCTTGTAAAGTGTCACTGATGCCCTGTCTCCTTGGTCATCCCTCTTAAGTGTATTGACTTGATTTTCCAGTGATCCCTGTGAGCCATCTGTGGAATCACACCTTGCTGAGTCTGGCAGGAACACACCTGGGTTTTTGTGTGTGCATGGATCCCATGGATCCCACCATTTCTCCTTTGCCTGCCACACATTTTGACAAAGGTGGATGAGCAGGCAATCAGATTGAGCTCTCTGATGGGTGTTTAACATGTACACACATGTGTCCCTGTGAACGGAGGAGAGTCTCACCTTTGAAAACCAGCTATGAAAGGGGCAACATAGATATTCTATTAAAGAAACACTGACAATGGCTTGCTGGGCTTAAACGATGACAAAAAGAAGAAGAAGAGGTGAGTTGCAGGCAGAGCCCAAATATATCTCCAAGAGGAGGTTATGTATTTCTCAAAGACTTGGACAAGTAAGAGTCATGGATGAATCTGGCCCCAGAGGTAGTCAAAGCCAAGCAATGCAGCCATACCCACCGACAGGCCTGGTCCCCAGGAAAATGCATGTCATCTAGAATCACCTTGATTCTGGCAGGCTCCCCATTGCTGGATAATGGTTGGATTTTCTCAGTGCCAGTGAGAAGCAGCCTTTGCCTTATCCAGGGATTAAGCACATCTCTTCCTGGTGTGGCATGGCCGGACTTGCTTTCTGGTTCAGTTCCCCAATCTCACAGTCAGGACAGGCTTTTCCTGGGCCATATAGTAGCCCCATCTCCACCAGTTCTTCTCATTCAGGAAATAATGTCTTTAAGAAGGAAATTTTATGGGTCAAAAATATCTAGACTGCTGGAAAGTTGGGTCAAGTCTAACAAGATAAAATTTGATATGGATCAATAAAATGTGTAAGAGATCTCGCTGCACCATCCCACTCATCTAATCAAAGTATGTTGGTGGAAGTAGAGGGGGATGAGGCTGTGGCTGCCACTTAAGAGGCTGCTGGGGGCCCGGTCAATTGCTCAGACACTCAGCATCATGTGATGGTGACAGGCTGGGGCCTGTTGTCAATACATGAGTTCACTTCTCAGTTCTGCCGTTTACTGTCTAATGACTTCAGTACCAAGTTACTTAACTTCCCTGAGCCTCCTCTCCTGTGAAACAGGGATAGTGGTAGCTCCAGGCTCATGGAATGACAGAGAGCAAGACAACATAGGTAGGAACTTGGCACAAGGCTCGATGTACAGAAGGGCTCTTTCTGTTTTCAGTTCTTGCACTCATTCTGGGAGACAGGTGAATTACCATTTCCATTTTGCAGAGAAGGGACTGAGCTTCAGAAAGGGGAAGGAACCAAAGAGCCAAGGTCTGTAGGGCCCTTGAGCTTGCGAACCTCCTGGCATGTCCTCTAGTGTCCCATAATGTTATTATTATTACATGTTGACACTATAAACAAGGTGAGTCTTCAGTAGGGTGTGTCCTGAATAAAAAGTGAATGTGGCTTTAAGCCATGTGGATCTAGCATTTCAGCTTCCACCCCTTCCCATGGTATTTCCAAACACAAGCACTCACCCAGAACCCTGGCTCCAGAGGGGAGAGGCCTTTAGCATCAGCTGGCAGTGTTGCCATGAGCCTCGTGTGTTGGGGCTTCAGCCCAGGCCCCTAGCCCGGATCTCCTTTTCCTTGAAATGGTTTTATTCCTCAATCTTGTGTCATGCCTCTGCTCCTGGGCCTGGAAGAGCCATCTGGCCTTCCCTGACAAGTGCCTGTAACTTAGAATATTAAATTGCAGGAATTGGAGTTTTGGTGCCTTTTCTCTTAGAGGACTCTGTAAGGTTTTGAAGGCTCCAAAGGAAATGATTACATAAATAGACTCACAATCCCAAGGCAGTGGCTGCCTCTCTGCCCTACTTTTACCTAAGATGGGCACTCAAGTGATCCTCTAGAGGTCAAAGAAGTCAATGTCTTCTATTCTCTGTTAAAAAAAAAAAGTATGGTACTCTGTTTCATATGCCTATGAACTTGAAATGAAATGAGTGCAAATTACAGCCCCTGCCTGATGATCTCTGATCCTGGAACCTCAGAATACTTTGGCTTCTTCACTGGACATCTGGAGTTTGCTTCCCAAAGTGAGGAAAATGAACACATGTTCATTTGTGTGCAAGGATGGTGAACTTGAAGTCAGGGCCAGGAGAGCAAAAAGCAGAAGCCGACAAAGGGAATGCAGTCACCGCATTGCCACGTCGGGTGTTTCCAATGAGGACAAAACAACCATTATTTTCCTCCTGGGAAGTTCCAGTCAGCCAGAGAACAAAAATCCAAATGCCTTCATCAGCAGAGTTTACGCCTAAGTTCTTGCTAGCCTCTGAGAACAGAAGCTCAATATTACAGCGAGTTCTCTAGTTTGTGGTTTGTGGCTGTTTCTATCTAATTAGACATGTAATTTCATTTCCCAGTCTTGATTAAAAGTCATTTTTTCCCTAGAAACCACATCTCTGAGTGCTTCTGCTGCACCGTGGAGGGCATTGAGGTGGCTCCTCCGAGATTACCCCAAAAATCATCTCCAGCATCATTGCTGGGTTCCAATTAACCCAGAGCTTCTTTGATCTCCTCAGTCCTTAATGTTTACTTCACAACGATTTGAAGGCAAGGAGAGGGCAGGGTTAGGAACTCTGTTTAGGCTGGGTAATGTAGCGGTGCTCCCCCCAAAAGTCCTAATTAACCATGAAATTATACACACCACCCTATTAGCAACAAGTCCCTTAACATCCCCATTCACTGGGAATAATTGCATCATTTCTCAGGGCTGCCTCTATGTCCCAGGAAAAAGCCAACTCTATTAATCACCTAAAGCAGAATAAGTGATTTTCAGCTTATGTTTTAATAATGTGTGCCCAGCTCCAGTCTGTGTAAGCAGGGGTTGGCTCTGCTCCACACTCGTGGATTACAGTTCTGCCTGTTGCCAGACTACCTTCTCCCACCAGGGCCCAGGTAGCTCAGGAGGCTGAGTCATTTAGATGAGTATGTTTCCTGCTGGGGAGCTGTCTT
Organism: Rhinopithecus roxellana; assembly: GCF_007565055.1. NCBI lineage: Eukaryota > Metazoa > Chordata > Mammalia > Primates > Cercopithecidae > Rhinopithecus > Rhinopithecus roxellana. Next base: position 5,873,901 of record NC_044559.1, read on the forward strand.
TGATGATGAACTCAAGTTTGGTATTTTCAGTCATTGAAGGTGAGACTTCAGTGAGCTTAACGAAGATTAATTAGTTTTGAGAATGAGCAGCTAATTAGTTTCAAGGCAATCATTTGTTCTGATGCTCAGAGAACATGGTACTGAGTCATGGAGAAGTCCTGCAACCTCTGGTGTGGCCACTGCCTGACTTGAGAGGGCGGGGGGAGCACATGTGGCCTTTCTGCTGCCCTGCAGACCTAGGTAGTATCCCCACCTGACTGCTTGCTAACTGTTTGATCTCTCTGGGTCTCTGTGTCTTTTTTTTTTTTAATGGGCTTAACAATTTGCAGCATTATTGTTGGGATTCAAAGCACTTACAGATGTAAAGAGACTGCATTTAAGTGATTAAAAGTGAGTTTTATAGAGATAATTGTCCAGAGATGAGCAACTGGCATTTCCTTCTTTGATAGTTTCACTTGTCAAGATAACAATCCCTTCTTCCTCTGGTGGGATGGGGAGATGAATCCAGATGTCAAGGTGAATCTAGGGTTAACTGTTATATACAATCTTTATTAGACCAAGGTGGGGTGGGGGGAATAAACTTTGGGAGGAGAATGAAGAGAGAAATTTGTAATTGTTTGCCTGATGTGATCATGCTGACTATTAACCTGGAACTCAGCCACAGGCCACTGAGATCTAGGTGAAATTGATATAGGACAGGCAAGCCCCAAGTGGGGCTTAGGCCATGAGGGTTCCTGGATTCGCCCAGGGAAGAATTCAAGGGCAAACTGGTGGTAGGGTAGAAGAAAAAAGCTTTATGGAAGCAGCAGTGTTGCAGCTCTGGTGTTGGTGCAGATCCGTGACTGCTCCTGCAAAGCAGGGTGCTCCACAGGCAGTGTGCTGAGATAAGCAGCTCAGAGCAGTTCGGGAGTCATATTCACACTTACTTTTAATTACTTGTAGATTCAGGGGCGGTTTATGCAGAAATTTCTAGGGTCAGGGTGGTAACTTCTAGGTCTTCAGGTCATTGCCATGGAAAGAGGCAGTAACTCCTGGGTGTTGCCATGGCAATGGTAAACTGACATGGCACAATGGTGGGTGTGTCTTATGAAAAGCCGCTTCTGCCCCATCCCTGTTTTAGCTAGTCCTTAGTTTGGTCTGGTGTCTGAGCCCTGACTCCAGAGTTGAGTCCCACCTCCTACTTCAGAATCACCTGAAAATCCCCTCCTCAAGTCCATGGCCAGTAGAAGTCCAAAGCTCACTCAGAGATCTCCCCAAGGGTTTGTAAACCACTGGCATCCTTTCTCTCTAAACTGTGGTTTCAGCAAGTGCAGCCTCTGTCTTGCACCACACCTTTCCCAATGTGAACCTTAGTCCTCCTCTGTTTCCAACCATAACAACAGCCCTCACACCAATGACCAGTCATTATGACAATCGGTTATGAGATTGATAGACATTCCTTAAGATTTGCTGGATGGAGTATCCAGAGACGGTCAACCACCACTCATTGCCTCACCTTCTTACCACCATCTTGCTCTCTCTCTCTACCCCCCCACTCTCTCTCCATCTGTTTTGCTTATCTTCATCCTCCCAGAGGATCTCAGGAGCCCCATATGCTTCTCTTGTATTATGTAGGCCATATTCCCCTCCTCTGAAGCTTTGGAGCCAGGCTACCCCGAGGACTGATGTGACTCATCTGTTGTTGCCGTAAGTGTCTCTTCCTAAGGAAAATCCCAGTCTCACTTGTTGAAATAATTTCCCCTACCATATTGCTCTGTTGATTGACACATTGTATGTCCATTTTGCTCTGCAGTACTGCTCCAGCATGTGTAGATGTGGTCACTCAGTGCTTCTAGACCTTGGTCCAAAAAGCCACTGCCGTGGTTGCAAGTGAAGATTTCCAAAGCAGAGTCAGGGTTTGAATTCCAACTCTGCCATTAATAGTCACATAACCCTGGGCAAATGACTTAACTTCCCCATGCCTCAGTTTCCTCATGTGAAACTGGAAGCAATAACAGAATCTACCACAATGTGTTATTGTGTGGATTGAATGAGTTAATACAAATCAAGAGTACTGGCTCTTGACAACACTTGCTACATACTCTTTGCATTTAAACAATTTCCACTAAATTGCAGGCTGCACCGGAGCAAGGATTTGTGGGTCCTTGCATCCCAGTGTCAAGAGGAGGGCCTGGTAAATAGTAGTTGCCAATAAACATCTGAGGAATGAATATGTAATGAGTTTGTGTGATTCTGCCTGGCACTGACTCAGGGCCCTGCGATGCTCTTGCACTCCACCAAGGCTCCTTGCTACAGCATCCAGTTCGGCAGTCTACACAGAATGTACTTTTGGCCTGTGTGAGATAACTTGCAAAATGAGCTGCCAAGTTCTACCCAAGAACAAAGGGTCTTGCTTCTCCTTTAGCAGACAAATGTGTGATTTCTGCAAGGTCCCCCAAAGCCTGGAAATCACTCGTGTTGCTCTTCCCCTGCCACATACCATGGTTGCACATCTCTAAGAGTTGGGGAATCCATGGGGAACCCTGTAACAGCACCTCTGTGATATGATGAGTAGATTTTCCTCTTTTGAGTAAGGTTTTTAGGGGAAGTGAGGTCTCAGGACCCTGGGAAAACCAGGTGGGCTATAAGTCACCCTTGGTGGATATGCAGATGAGAGGGTAGCTTTTATGAATGTCTGCTTCTTTACTAAGCAAGTCCGGTATCTTCTGTTGATCAGCAATGTCCCAGTTCTAGCACTGAAGAAAGACCAGCAAAAAGACCAGCAATTAAAATATAACCAAGGTAAAGTCATTCACTAGCATGTCAAAAACCATTAAGCCAATGCTGGTTTATAAGTTTATGCACTATGATTAGCAAGCAAGTAGGGAAATGAAGCAGGTCTTTACCTAGAATTTTAAAAATAAATAATACAGTGGAATGCTATTAGCCACTTCACCCCTTCATTCAGCAAACATTTATATGGCACTTATGTGCTTGCCACTTGCTAGACTCTGGGGATGGAGTTTAACACAGTGTAGTTTACTTCCTGACCTTGAAAACCCTGCTATCTTGAGCAGTGTTTCTGTGTGGGGGCTTGGTAAAATATCTGACATTTCTTTAGTGGACTATTGAAAACAGATGTAGAGCTGGTATTATATAATAATACGTAACTCACTGTCTTACTATTGAGCACATGTAGGTAATGTTTATTAAGTCTTTCAATGATCATGTTAAAAGAACTTCATTTTCATTTTCTATTGGCACGCGTTAATCATCACTGAAATTTGAAATCTCACAGGCTTATATTGCTTGGGGATAATTCACCTTGTAAGTAATGATCCAGTTATTTAAAGATCTAGAAAATGCAAGTTTTTGTAGATTTGTGAGATTCGGTGTAAGGGCTGACATTTGGGAAACAGAAATGGAGGATGTGAGAAGAAATTGTATGTGTAAAAGTGTTCAAAAATCCTGTAGTTGGATTATTTATGATGCATTGTGCAGTTCCAGAGGGGGTTTTATTGAATTGAGTTGAGCTGTGAATTTGCCAGAGATCAGATTGAAGCTCTGGCTGGATGCAGAGCCAAGGTAGGTCACCTATAGCCTGCAGCCTGCCCACCTGTGCCCTTTCCTGCTCCTCCGGGCCCCAGCCTGCCAGTAATGAGGGCAAGGATCACCAGGCTGCCACCAAGAGGCCCACAGGATAGCTGCAGGCTCAGGCCTGCAGGATGTACTCCCAGGGGAGGACTGGCCTGGGCTCCCTGGCTTCCTCCAGGTGTGACTCCACGCCCCTGGCTGTCAGGAAGGTCTGCCTTATGTCGATCTAATTCCATTGAGGTAAAGAGGGAGCTCTTTTCCAGTGTCTGGTCCTCAGATTCTTGATAGCCTTCTTCTGAGGGGTCTGGCGAGATGGAGGAACAAAGGGTGGTAGAGAAGAGACAGTCTGGGAGAAAGTCCCTGGCTGGGTGTCTGTGATGAAGGACTTGCGGCTCGGGAGAATGTTCCCCAGTTGGGGATTTTAGGTATATCTTTGTGTGGACGAAGGTATGTAACTCCACTCTCTGCTGTCTGATAGAATAAACACTTTCTTTTTTTGGGAACACAGTCTTTGTCACCCAGGCTGGATTGCAGTGGAGTGATTGATCTCAGCTCACTGCTGCCTCGACCTCACTGGCTCAAGGTATCCTTCCACCTCAGCCTCCTGAGTAGCTGGGAATACAGGAACACACCACCATGCCCAGCTAATTTTTTACTTTTTTTTTTGTAGAGATGGGGTCTTACTATGTTGCCCTGGCTGATCTCGAACTCCTGGGCTCAGGTGATGCTATTGCCTCAGCCTCCCAAAGCACTGGGATTACAGTGTGAGCCACCATGCCCAGGCTAGAATAGACATCTTGGTGGATTCTCAGAAAGTTTTTTCTCTGTGTTGGCATCTTGGGCTTTCTATGATGCTCAGAGATAAAGATGAAGATGCTGTGAGCACAGCTTGGCCATTTAAGCAAGGGCAGGGCCACCACCTCCTCCAGGCAGGTCCCCTAGTTCCTGTGGAGTTCTTGGTATAGCCTGTTGGTCTTGAGTTTGCTATTAGCCTACAGTTTGGGTGTTACAATACCCCCTGCTATTTCTAGGCCCCCATGCTCCAGAAGCTTCTTGGACCACTGAGCTTCCAGTTGACACCCACAGAACTCCTGCTCTCTGCTTGGTCCTGGAACTCTGCTCAGGCGGGGCTTTATCTCTCCTGGTTGAGCCCGTCTTCCTGGTATCTCTTTCCTCCAGGTACTGTGGCCCACACTGTGCACCCAGAGGCTTCCCTAACCCTCATGGAGCCTCCCAGTCTTCTTCAGCATCCTCTTGGGCTGTGAGCCTGGAGTCTGTGGGCCCAGAGACCTGAGTGTCAGACCAGGCTGACTTCTCCCAGCTGAGGAGAGACTCCAAAGACACAGAAAAACCTCCTGTCTGTCCCAGGGGGGATTGAGAAAGCCATCTTTCTGGAGGCAAGATGGCTTTAAGGACTGGATGAACTTCATTAGAGAATTTGGCTGAAGCCCTCATAAGCAACCTCTAGAGACCCTCCCAGTTTCCCCCTTGCATGGTGGGGGCTGTCTGAGGAGCTGGTGGACCTGTTCCTCTTTCAGCTTGGTGATTGGGAAAGGGGTGCTACTAAGCAAGAGGGTTGGCTTTGATTGGTCCCCTTAAATAAATCTCTAGGTTAAGGCTGGCAGCAAGAGAGGAAGGTTCACCTACCCAGGTGGGAGGCCTGACAGGGCCCTCAGTAGCAGGCAGCATGAGGCCAGATATCCATGGTAAGGGACATGTGACATCCTGGGCAAAAAGTGGTGGAAATTGTCAGGGCTCCAGCATGCAGCTCTACACTCACGATCCTCCTTTCAGATGACAAAGCTGATAATCTTGGGGTTTACACAGTGACTTTTGGGTCACAGACTTGATGTTAGTGTTCTGTCTTACACATTGTAATAGCTCTGAGCGACGAAACAGATTTTACAGATTAGGAAACTGAGGCTTGATGGTCAGGGGACCTGTCCTGGGTTATCTAGCTAGGATGATGGGGGACTGGGCTTTGAACCCAGGAAGAGTGACTCCCAAGCCCATGCTCCTCAGGATACTCAGGCTGCTCCAGGTGCATCCCCTGGCTGGCCCCACTATGGAAAGCAATCCATCAGCACCTGCAGTTCCCCTCTTTTCAGGTCTCTGCCCGATATACAGCACTGGCCAGGGAGATTTCTAAATAAGGTCAGCTTTTTTGTGGATTATGGGACAGGGGGTGGCTAATGGACTTGCAGCTCAAACACCCTTGCATTTCTCCTTCAGCCCTTGGAGGCAGTAATGGTGCAAGCAGATGCACATTTTGCTCTGTTGTTGTGGTGTTTGCAAGACTTCAGGCCTTCCAGGAGGCCTCACTAGGGCTCAAGGTCTTGCCCAACCACTCACACCCTGGGTTGGTTTGCAGGAAACAGATGTCAGCAGACCTGCCTTAAAAACTGCTGGTCCAAAGAGCTCAGGGAGGTCTCCATGTGGATGAACAGGTGGAGTGAAGTGGTTATCCAATACCAATGGATAGCTACATCTTGGATGACACATGTAAGCAAGTGTGAGAGAGAGGCTGAGTGGGAAAGAGGACAAGTATCAGGAACTGGGCAGGAGAGGATAGGCGGAAGGAGGCAGAGCCCAGAGAGAGCCGGGTTGTGCAGCTACACCTGAATTCTACCATTGTGGGGACAGCCCCACCTTGGGCTGCTGAGCACTTGGATCCTGTAGCCCAGAGACCAACTTTAAAAAAAATTTACACATAATAATTATACATATTTTGGGGGTACCATGTGATGTTTTAACACTTGTGTACATCGTGTAATTATCAGATCAGGGTAATTAGCATATCCGTCACCTTAAACACTGGTCATTTCTTTGTTGTGGGAACATTCAAAATTCTCTCTTTTAATTATTTGAAATACACAATGCACTATTGTTAGCTATAGTCACCCTAATTTGCAATGGATCAGAAGAATTTATTCCTCCTATCTAACCTAGCAAACGTAACACTGTACCCATTGGCCAACCTCTCCCCATTTCCCCCTTGCCCTTTTCACACTGTACCCATTGGCCAACCTCTCCCCATTTCCCTCTTGCCCTTTTCTCCTCAGTCTCTGGTAACCACAATTCTATTCTCAACTTCTATGAGATGAACTTTTTTTTTTTTTTTTCAAGGTATGAGTGAGATCATGTGGTATTTGGCTTTCTGTGCCCGGCTAATTCTCTTAGCATAGTGATTCATCCATGTTGTCACAAATGATAGATTTCATCATTTTTATGGCTGAATAGTATTCCATTTTATATATAGCACATTTTCTTTATCCGTTCATCCATTGATGGGCACTAAGTTTATCTTGACTTTTGTGAATAGCACTGCAATAAACATGGGAGTGCAGGCATCTCTTCAACATACTGATTTTATTTCCTTTGGATATATACCCAGTAGTTGGATTTCTGAGTCATACAGTAGATCTATTTTTAAGCTTTTTTTTTCCTTCTTTTAAAAATTATTATACTTTAAGTTCTAGGGTACATGTGCACAATGTGCAGGTTTATTATATATGTATACATCTGCCATGTTGGTGTGCTGCACCCATTAACTTGTCATTTACATTAGGTATATCTCCTAATGCTATCCCTCCTGCCTCCTACCCGATGACAGGCTCCAGTGTGTGATGTTCCCCATTCTGTGTCCAAGTGTGCTCATTGTTCAATTCCCACCTATGAGTGAGAACATACGGTGTTTGGTTTTCTGCCCTTGTTATAGTTTCCTGAGAATGATGGTTTCCAGCTTCTTCCATGTCCCTACAAAGGACATGAACTCATCCTTTTTTATGGCTGCATAGTATTCCATGGTGTATATGTGCCACATTTTCTTAATCCAGTGTATCATTGATGGACATTTGGGTTGGTTCCAAGTTTTTGCTATTGTGAATAGTGCCGCAATAAACAAACGTGTGCATGTGTCTTTATAGCAGCATAATTTATAATCCTTTGGGTACATACCAAGTAATGGGGTGGCTGGGTCAAATGGTATTTCTAGTTCCAGATCCTTGAGGAATTGCCACACTGTCTTCCACAATGGTTGAACTAGTTTACAGTGCCACTAACAGTGTAAAAGTGTTCCTATTTCTCCACATCCTCTCCAGCACCTGTTGTTTCCTAACGTTTTAATGAGCTTAAGGAGATTTTGGGCCGAGATGATGGGGTTTTCTAAATATACAATCATGTCATCTGCAAACAAGGACAATTTAACTTCCTCTTTTTGTAATTGAATACCCTTTATTTATTTCTCCTGCCTGATTGTTCTGGCCAGCACTTCCAACACTATGTTGAATAGGAGTGGTGAGAGAGGGCATCCCTATCTTGTGCCAGTTTTCTTTTTTTTTTTTTTTTTTTTGAGGCGGAGTCTTGCTCTGTCGCCCAGGCTGGAGTGCAGTGGCCGGATCTCAGCTCACTGCAAGCTCTGCCTCCCGGGTTCCCACCATTCTCCTGCCTCAGCCTCCCAAGTAGCTGGGACTACAGGCGCCCGCCACCTCGCCCGGCTAGTTTTTTGTATTTTTAGTAGAGACGGGGTTTCACTGTGTTCGCCAGGATGGTCTCGATCTCCTGACCTTGTGATCCGCCTGTCTCGGCCTCCCAAAGTGCTGGGATTACAGGCTTGAGCCACCGCGCCCGGCCTTTGTGCCAGTTTTCAAAGGGAATGCTTCCAGTTTTTGCCCATTCAGTATAATATTGGCTGTGGGTTTGTCATAAATAGCTATTATTATTTTGAGACATGTCCCATCAATACCTAATTTATTGAGAGTTTTTAGCATGAAGGGCTGTTGAATTTTGTCAAAGGCCTTTTCTGCATCTATTGAGATAATCATGTGGTTTTTGTCTTTGGTTCTGTTTATATGCTGGATTACGTTTATTGATTTGCATATGTTGAACCAGCCTTGCATCCCAGGGATGAAACCCACTTGATCGTGGTGGATAAACTTTTTGATGTGCTGCTGGATTCAGTTTGTCAGTATTTTATTGAGGATTTCTGCATTGATGTTCATCAGGGATATTGGTCTAAAATTCTCTTTTTTTGTTGTGTCTCTGCCAGGCTTTGGTATCAGAATGATGCTGGCCTCATAAAATGGGTTAGGGAGGATTCCCTCTTTTTCTATTGATTGGAATAGTTTCAGAAGGAATGGTACCAGCTCCTCGTTGTACCTCTGGTAGAATTCGGCTGTGAATCCATCTGGTCCTGGACTTTTTTTGGTTGGAAGGCTATTAATTGTTGCCTCAATTTCAGAGCCTGTTATTGATCTATTCAGGGATTCAACTTCTTCCTGGTTTAGTCTTGGGAGGGTGAATGTGTCCAGGAAATTATCCATTTCTTCTAGGTTTTCTAGTTTATTTGCATAGAGGTGTTTATAGTATTCTCTGATGGTAGTTTGTATTTCTATGGGATCGGTGGTAATATCCCCTTTATCATTTTTTATTGCATCTATTTGACTTTTCTCTCTTTTCTTCTTTATTAGTCTTGCTAGCAGTCTATCAATTTTGTTGATCTTTTCAAAAAACCAGCTCCTGGATTCATTGATTTTTTGAAGGGTTTTTTGTGACTCTATCTCCTTCAGTTCTGCTCTGATCTTAGTTATTTCTTGCCTTCTGCTAGCTTTTGAATGTGTTTGCTCTTGCTTCTCTAGTTCTTTTAATTGTGATGTTAGGGTGTCAATTTTAGATCTTTCCAGCTTTCTCTTGTGGGCATTTAGTGCTATAAATTTCCCTCTACACTTTAAATGTGTCCCAGAGATTCTGGTATGTTGTGTCTTTGTTCCCATTGGTTTCAAAGAACATCTTTATTTCTGCCTTCATTTCGTTATGTACCCAGTAGTCATTCAGGAGCAGGTTGTTCAGTTTCCATGTAGTTGAGCGGTTTTGATTGAGTTTCTTAGTCCTGAGTTCTAGTTTGATTGCACTGTGGTCTGAGAGACAGTTTGTTATAATTTCTGTTCTTTTACATTTGCTGAGGAGTGCTTTACTTCCAATTATGTGGTCAATTTTGGAATAAGTGTGATGTGGTGCTGAGAAGAATGTATATTCTGTTGATTTGGGGTGGAGAGTTCTATAGATGTCTATTAGGTCCGCTTGGTGCAGAGATGAGTTAAATTCCTGGGTATCCTTGTTAACTTTCTGTCTCATTGATCTGTCTAATGTTGACAGTGGAGTGTTGAAGTCTCCCATTATTATTGTATGGGAGTCTAAGTCTCTTTGTAGGTCTCTAAGGACTTGCTTTATGAGTCTGGATTGCTCCTGTATTGGGTGCATATATATTTAGGATAGTTACCTCTTCTTGCTGAATTGATCCCTTTACCATTATGTAATGGTATGTAATGACTTTCTTTGTCTCTTCTGATCTTTGTTGGTTTAAAGTCTGTTTTATCAGAGACTAGGATTGCAAACCCTGCTTTTTTTTTCTTTTGCTTTTTTTTGCTTTCCATTTGCTTGGTAGATCTTCCTCCATCCCTTTATTTTGAGCCTATGTGTGTCTCTGCATGTGAGATGGGTCTCCTGAATACAGCACACTGATGGGTCTTGATTCTTTATCCAATTTGCCAGTCTGTGTCTTTTAATTGGAGGATTTAGCCCATTTACATTTAAAGTTAATATTGTTGTATGTGAATTTGATCCTGTCATTATGATGTTAGCTGGTTATTTTGCTTGTTAGTTGATGCAGTTTCTTGCTAGCATCAATGGTCTTTACATTTTGGCATGTTTTTGCAGTGGCTGATACTGGTTGTTCCTTTCCATGTTTAGTACTTCCTTTAGGAGCTCTTATAAGGCAGGCCTGGTGGTGACAAAATCTCTCAGCATTTGCTTGTCTGTAAAGGATTTTATTTCTCCTTCACTTATGAAGCTTAGTTTGGCTGGATATGAAATTCTGGGTTGAAAATTCTTTTCTTAAAAATGTTGAATATTGGCCCCCACTCTTTTCTGGCTTGTAGAGTTTCTGCTGAGAGATCTGCTGTTAGTCTGATGTGCTTCCCCTTGTGGGTAACCCAACCTTTCTCTCTGACTTCCCTTAACATTTTTTCCTTCGTTTCAACTTGGGTGAATCTGACAATTATGTGTCTTGGACAATATCTTCTCGAGGGGTATCTTTGTGGCATTCTCTGTATTTCCTGAATTTGAATGTTGGCCTGCCTTGCTAGGTTGGGGAAGTTCTCCTGGATGATATCCTGAAGAGTGTTTTCCAACTTGATTCCATTCTCCCTGTCACCTTCAGGTTCACCAGTCAGATGTAGATTTGGTCTTTTCACATAGTCCCATATTTCTCGGAAACTTTGTTCATTTCTTTTTACTCTTTTTTCTTTAAACTTCTCTTCTCGCTTCATTTCATTCATTTGATCTTCCATCACTGATACCCTTTCTTCCAGTTGATCGAATTGGCTACTGAAGCTTGTGCATGCGTCATGTAGTTCTCGTGCCATGGGTTTCAGCTCCATCAGGTCATTTAAGGTCTTCTCTATGCTGTTTATTCTAGTTAGCTATACGTCTAATCTTTTTTCAAGGTTTTTCAAGCTACTTTTTCAAGGTTTCAAGGTTTTTCAAGCTTTTTTCAAGCTACTTTGCAATGGGTTTGAGCATCCTCCTTTAGCTCCGAGAAGTTTGTTATTACTGATCGTCTGAAGCCTTCTTCTCTCAACTCGTCAAAGTCATTCTCCATCCAGCTTTGTTCCGTTGCTGGCAAGGAGCTGTGTTCCTCTGGAGGAGAAGAGGCACTCTGATTTTAAGAATTTTCAGCTTTTCTGCTCTGGTTTCTCCCCATCTTTGTGATTTTATCTGCCTTTGGTCTTTGAGTCTTTGATGATGGTGATGTACAGATCGGGTTTTGGTGTGGATGTCCTTTCTGTTTGTTAGTTTTCCTTCTAACAGTTAGGACCCTCAGCTGCAGGTCTGTTGGAGTTTTCTGGAGGTCCACTGCAGACCCTGTTTGCCTGGGTATCACCAGCTGAGGGTGGAGAACAGCAGATATTGCAGAATGGCAAATGTTGCTGTCTGATTGTTCCTCTGGAAGCTTCGTCTCAGAGGGGCACCCGGCTGCATGAGGTGTCATTCGGCCCCTACTGGGGGGTGCCTCCCAGTTAGGCTACTTGGGGGTCAGGAACCCACTTGAGGTGGCAGTCTGTCCATTCTCAGATCTCAAACTCTGTGCTGGGAGAACCACTACTCTCTTCAAAGCTCAGTTGGCAATGCAGAAATCACCCATCTTCTGTGTCACTCACACTGGGAGCTATAGGCTGGAGCTGTTCCAATTCGGCCATCTTGGAACCTAATCCTCTATTTTTAAGTTTTTGAGGAAACTGCATACTGTTTTTCATGACGGCTATACTAATTTACATTCCCATCAACAGTGTATAAGAATTCCCATTTCCGGAGACCATCTTAACTTGCTTTTTCAGGTCCCACAACAGTGGATGCCCTACCTGAAATATGGCAGGCACTCAGTGCTTCTCAGAGTGCATCCTATTCTGTGGAGAAAAGACTCAGCCCTCTTCTCCAGGGGCTTCTGATCCACAGGGGGAAAGTGACAAGTTGACAGATAATTACCACTCCATGTACTAGTCTTTTCCTGTTGCACAAGTTCTGGATTCCAAGGGCTAATTATTCATACTCAACTATTCTGTGAGTTCTGCACTAATTCAGAAGCATACATAGAAGTGAGATAGAGAGAAACGTCAGAGAGAAACGTCTCTATTTTATTGCTGGATTAAAGACCTGTTTTGGAGCTGAGACCAAAAATGGATTTTCCACTATTTCCCCACAAGTGCATTGCTTAGGCCCTACAGGTTGAGATAGTTGTCTATAGATCTGATCCTTGTTTGGTCAACTGCTAGGGGATCGCAGCCTGGGCCTCAGCTCACCCTTCTACTCACTCTTGCTTGCCATCACCAGAGTTAGGTGAGCCAGTGGGTGTCAAACTCTTCCCTTCTCACCAAGCAGGTAAAACCTTTCCCTTCCTAAGGAGAGAAGCTTGTAAAAGGTGAAGGAAAGTACAACAGCTTTTAAAATATATATTTAAGGGATAAAATTTCTTATTTAAAATCTGGGATAAAACATGGGGAAAGGGAGCAAGTGGTCCCTCATAATGATTCATTAACACGGACTGGAAAAACTCAGAAAGGGGTTTTGAAGGGTGAAGAGGAGCTGTTCCAGGTAGTCCAATAGGGACCAAAAGGGAATTTTAAGTGGAACTATTTATTCCCAGAGTGGTGAATTGACATGAGTTCTGTCATAAAATCCAGAACTGTCAAGGTTGGGAGGAATAGGGGAAAATGACCATAGAGAGGTTAGGAGTGAGGAATGACAAGGTCCAATTTGCATTTTGATTCTCTTTCTAGTTGAGCGTAGGAGGAAAGGAAGGGAAGCGGGGAGATAAAAGAAAAGTGGTTACCTAGGAGGCAATGAATAGTCTTGGCAGATGTTCAAGACCTAAAGGAAAGAAGTGGTGGTAGGGATATACCCTAGGGGTGATAGCGAATAGGGGTGGATTTCTGACCTGTTTGGAAAGCAAAATTGGCTGGGCTTTTTTGTTGCTTGGTTTGCTCACCACAAGGATAACATTGGCTTGGAATAGGGCTTGGGGTTACACATTTAGCCTGTTGAAGAGAAGGGTGGGGGCTGTTGTGAGATTACTCCCCTACTTCAAGAACTAGGAAATCAGAAATAAGACCATCTTCTGCGAGTCATCACTTTAGCCAACACACAATAGATCCTCACAGATATGTACAAAGTTACGTTAAAGAGAAATGACACAATGGGATATTTAGAAGGACTGAGAAGTGAAAGTAGAGGTTTGTCTGCCCGGAAGAAAATACAAAGAGGAATTTCAGAGGCCGGTGTTGGCCATGTGTGTCTGAACACAGTGCAAAGGGGCCTGGAGCTTGATTCCTGGGCTTCCAGGGTGTGTTTTCACTGGCAGTGCTATCACCTTTTTAGGGCACAGCACTTGAAAGCTAATGGGCTTTTAGGCTCATGAGCAACCATGGCAGCTCTGCATATGATTGTACATTTGGCTAAGTCCCCTTGTCCCGTTAGTCACCTCTTGCTTCTGATTCAGCATCCCAGGAGCAGTATCTCCAAGAAAAGACTGTAGCATGTCTGGTAGATGCAAGATTTCAACCTGAATCTCAGATTTAGCTGGTGTTTGTAATCATACCTGGCTTGTATCTGTTCATGGGAGCCAATCATATGCGTCTCTTCCAATGGTGTATCACTTGGAGACATTACATTGGTAGCTTGAAAGTGGCCACAGTGGGAGTATCCGTGTGCTGGGGCTACCATATCAAAGCACCACAGACCAGGAGGCTTAAACAACAGAATTTATTGTCTCACAGTTCTGGAGGCTAGGAGTTCAAAATCAAGGTAGTGGCAGGGTTGGTTTCTCCTGAGGCCGCTCTCCTTGGGTTGTTCATGCTATCTTCTCCCTATATCTTCACCTGATCTTGCCTATGAGTGTCTGTGTCCTAATCACCTTTTCTTATAAGGACACCAATCATATTGGATTAGGGCCCACCCTAATGACCTCATTTTAACTTAATCACCTCTTTAAAGATCCTAGCTCCATATACAGTTTCATTCCAAGGTGCTGAGGGTTAGACCTTTAACGTATGAATTTTGGGGGAACACATTCAGCCCATATAATGGTAGTATTTATAGCATGGAAAACAGCAAATGCACAACTCAGGACTTCCCACGCCCACCTGAGAGCTGGATGTTAAACATTTACCAACACACCATTGACTATAGCTCTCACTGCCACCCCACTCTTTTTTTTTTTTTTTTGGTGTATGCATCCATTTCTTTGAACTTGGTTATTTCTCAAAGATAAACAGTTTCTGAGTTTCTGAACTAACAAGGCTAATACTAGGCCTCTCCTTGGAGAAAGGGATATCTCTGTAGTGCACCTAAGCCCCAACCTCAAGGCTTCCTAAGACAATAACCTCTTGAACCTTCTAAGGAAAGTGTATCTTAGAATAATAGTAGCAATTTTTATTGATTTCTTCCTATGGAACAGACCCTGGTCGAAACACTTTGCATAAAGTAGCACATCAGTCCCCACAGTAACTCTGCAAGGTGGATATTATTATTACTATATCCTTTTCTGGATGAGAAACTCACGTGGCACCACACAGCTGCTAGATGGCAGTTAGGATTCCAGCCTTGCATGTTCTTGATCATCAGGTTCCTTGCTCTTTGAGGCCCGGATGTTCCCTCATTTCATACCACCTCAAGTAACTAAGTGTGATTAACTCTTTCCAAAGCCAGATCTTGGTCCTTGACGGCCTTGGTTCCCCTTCCAGGAAAAGAAACACATCTTTGCAAGTACCTTTGTAACTCAAAGCTTGGATGGCAAGTTTGATGATATTTCTAGCTACCTCGAGCCCCTTTTTCTATTCCAGAAAGTGGTATCAAAAGGGCACCTTTAGAATTTACTCTGATTGCATAAGTACTTTGAATAACACATCTGTAATTTGTGACATATATTCTCTAAGCAAAATATAGTGAGCCATGCTTCAGGGAACACAATGTGCTGTTGTACTAATTAATTTGTCAAGTTATGGCTAATTATAAAATGCACTGTTGCTTATTTTGATTTGTAATGTAGCCTACATTGTTTTAACCACTAACAGGAAGTGGCAGAGTGTGGGGGAGTGCAGTGTTCCCTCTAGGCTGCAGAAGCCATGGGCTGGCGTCTGGGTTACCTGGGTCACCGGGTGTGTGTGTTTCAGTCGATCCTCACCTGCTCTGTAAGGCTGGAAGTCCCCATCCACTCCTTTCTCACCAAGTGGATGGTGGAGGGCCTTCCTGCTTGTCAGCTGGTGGACACTCTCACTGTGTTGCAGTGAGAGGGTCTCACAGGGTGGCACTGAAGCCTTTTGTTTCCGAGCCCTTCAGGGACAGGGAGGCAGGACAGGGTCACAGGAGGGTGTCCTGGCCCTCCAGAAGAATCAGTTCTGGACCTTTGGCTGGTCCTTCTTGGGGCTGGAGGTGACAGGCTCAAGATGAACAGGGGAACAGGTCACAGTGCCTACGGCTGCCTTCCAAAACTTCACAGATGGCAGCATTCCTTGGGAAATCTCCCAGGGTGCAGGGTTGGGCATTTGGACTGATAGCCCCAAAGCTCAATTTTGTCAATACATTTAGAGGGACTCCCTTTCCAGGGCCAAACTCACAGCAACCAGCCAAGAAAACTCATGTGTGACACAAGGCCAGAAATCCCAGGACAGCACCTGATGGCCTCACGGAGAGTCTGCCCAGCCCAGGGCGGACAGAGTGGTGATGTCACTTGTCTTAGTCACCCAGGACTGGTCTGCCCAGGGCTCAGCAGGCAAGAGCCTGGGGTCCTACACACCTTTCCCCCAATTGCATTACATGAGTGCTGTGACTTCTGCTTCTCTGGGCTTCCTTCTTCATATACCAGGCTGGTCACCTCCCCTCCCTTTTTTCTAACTGATTGTAATGCTTTTGGTGATGTGCCCTCACAGCCCTGCCTTTTAAAGACCACCCTGGTCCACCTGAGGTGAGCTGCAGGGGGCTCTCGAAAGCTTTGGCCTGAGGCTCCTATTCCAAGTGTCTGATGATGCCAGTGTGCTGATATTTCCCCCTATTTTACCACCCCTATTTTGTTCTCTTCAAGCACCTGCTCTTTTCACTGGGCATGTGTATCTTGCCTTATATCTATTTATTATTATTTATAGATTTATGTTCTGTATTATGTTATATTATAAACATATTTATTCATTTACGTTAATGCTCATTATCTGTCTTCCTCCTGGATCATGCTGTTTTTTCCACCAAAGCACACCTGGTGCCTAGCCCAAGGCCTGGCACCAGTGGTCACTGATAAAATATTTATTGAATGTACAAAAAATCCTGCACTGAGAGGGGACTCCGGGAACCCTTCATAGAGCTGCTCTGTGCTGCCAGCCTGCTTTGACTCTGGACACGGTGGATGGCGCTTGTGCGGCCAGCCCTCTGCTGGGACCTGTGAGCACCTGCCTGGAGCTGGATCCTGCACAGCACACTCTCTACCATCCATGCTTTCATAGTCAAGAGGGCACTTAATGAAATTAAAAGGCTGCAAATTTAAAATAGATTCCCGTTTTTTGGCAACATATTATTAATCAGCCTTGGGAACTCACTCCTGCAGGGTATCATTGAGTCAAATAATTCAGCACGACTAAGGAGGGGATTAGAAAGCTCTATGAATAAGAATAACATCTGTTAGGATGGAGCTTCGCTTTCCAGAGAAATCCACCCCTGAAGTGTTAGGTAAAATCTCAGCCCCAGCTATGATGAAGGGATAACAGGCCTATCAGCGCTGATTAGGTAAAATCAAGGCTGCTAGTGAGAGGGTGGT
Source organism: Rhinopithecus roxellana (assembly GCF_007565055.1). Taxonomy (NCBI): domain Eukaryota; kingdom Metazoa; phylum Chordata; class Mammalia; order Primates; family Cercopithecidae; genus Rhinopithecus; species Rhinopithecus roxellana. The sequence goes on from NC_044559.1 coordinate 5,890,828, forward strand.
TATAGACACTGACCAGGGAGAGAGATCTTGTCCCAAAGACAGCCCAGTCCCCAAATCCTCCTTTCCAAATGACTGTGCTCCCTGGAGCCTAGAACTTAGATTTAATAAGTCCCCAATGATTCCATGTACCTATATACTTATCCATTCACCCACCATCCATCCATCCATCCATCCATCCATCCATCCATCCATCCATCCATCCATCCATCCATCCATCCATCCTTCCATCCATCCATCCACCAACCCATTGATCTATCCATTCATGGCATCCATTCATCAGTAGGTCCATCCATCCATCCATCCATCCATCCATCCATCCATCCATCCATCCATCCATCCACTGGTCTGCCCATCTGTTCATACATCTGTTCATCCAGGCACAATCTGAGGAGAAGATAGACAAGGCCCTTATTTTCAGAAACTCTCATGCTCCAATAAGGCAGGCCAAAGAGGAAACAGATCATTGTAATTGTAATCACATGATAAAATGATTACAGGGGACATCCTAGGTGCCAGGGGAACCCAGGGAAGGCCCCTTACCAGGAAGCAAAGCCTCAGCTGGTTCCTGGGTAGCAGTGTGGTATTGCAGAAAGAATGTCTGCTTTGGAACTAGTCAGAAATGGATTTAAATTCTTGTTCTATCACTTACAGTCTGAGTGACTATGGGCAACTGCGTGGAGCCTTCATTTTCCTCCCCTCTAAGATGGAGACAGCTAAATCCACCAGGTTTCTGGGAAGATTCAGTGAGGTGGTGTCTGTGCAGGACCTGACAGAATGCCTACCATTAGCAGCTGGTGGGTAAATTGTGGTGCCTTTCCTTCCATTTTCTTCTTTCTTTTTTTTTTTTTTTTTTTTTTTTTTAGAAAGATTAGAACTATTTTTATTTTTTAATTTTTAAATTTTTTTTTTTTTATTATTATACTTTAAGTTCTAGGGTACATGTGCATAACGTGCAGGTTTGTTACATATGTATACTTGTGCCATGTTGGTGTGCTGCACCCATCAACTCGTCAGCACCCATCAATTCATCATTTATATCAGGTATAGCTCCCAATGCAATCCCTCCCCCCTCCCCCCTCCCGATGATAGGCCCCGGTGTGTGATGTTCCCCTTCCCGAGTCCAAGTGATGTCATTGTTCAGTTCCCACCTATGAGTGAGAACATGCGGTGTTTGGTTTTCTGTTCTTGTGATAGTTTGCTAAGAATGATGGTTTCCAGCTGCATCCATGTCCCTACAAAGGACGCAAACTCATCCTTTTTTATGGCTGCATAGTATTCCATGGTGTATATGTGCCACATTTTCTTAATCCAGTCTGTCACAGATGGACATTTGGATTGATTCCAAGTCTTTGCTATTGTGAATAGTGCCGCAATAAACATACGTGTGCATGTGTCTTTATAGCAGCATGATTTATAATCCTTTGGGTATATACCCAGTAGTGAGATGGCTGGGTCATATGGTACATCTAGTTCTAGATCCTTGAGGAATTGCCATACTGTTTTCCATAATGGTTGAACTAGTTTACAATCCCACCAACAGTGTAAAAGTGTTCCTATTTCTCCACATCCTCTCCAACACCTGTTGTTTCCTGACTTTTTAATGATTGCCATTCTAACTGGTGTGAGATGGTATCTCATTGTGGTTTTGATTTGCATTTCTCTGATGGCCAGTGATGATGAGCATTTTTTCATGTGTCTGGTGGCTGTATGAATGTCTTCTTTTGAGAAATGTCTGTTCATATCCTTTGCCCACTTTTTGATGGGGTTGTTTGTTTTTTTCTTGTATATTTGTTTGAGTTCTTTGTAGATTCTGGATATTAGCCCTTTGTCAGATGAGTAGATTGCAAAAATTTTCTCCCATTCTGTAGGTGGCCTGTTCACTCTGATGGTAGTTTCTTTTGCTGTGCAGAAGCTCTTTAGTTTAATTAGATCCCATTTGTCAATTTTGGCTTTTGCTGCCGTTGCTTTTGGTGTTTTAGACATGAAGTCCTTGCCCGTGCCTATGTCCTGAATGGTACTACCTAGGTTTTCTTCTAGGGTTTTTATGGTATTAGGTCTAACATTTAAGTCTCTAATCCATCTTGAATTAATCTTCGTATAAGGAGTAAGGAAAGGATCCAGTTTCAGCTTTCTACTTATGGCTAGCCAATTTTCCCAGCACCATTGATTAAATAGGGAATCCTTTCCCCATTTCTTGTTTCTCTCAGGTTTGTCAAAGATCAGATGGCTGTAGATGTGTGGTATTATTTCTGAGGGCTCTGTTCTGTTCCATTGGTCTATATCACTGTTTTGGTACCAGTACCATGCTGTTTTGGTTACTGTAGCCTTGTAGTATAGTTTGAAGTCAGGTAGCATGATGCCTCCAGCTTTGTCCTTTTGACTTAGGATTGTCTTGGCAATGAGGGGTCTTTTTTGGTTCCATATGAACTTTAAAGCAGCTTTTTCCAGTTCTGTGAAGAAAGTCATCGGTAGCTTGATGGGGATGGCATTGAATCTATAAATAACCTTGGGCAGTATGGCCATTTTCACGATATTGATTCTTCCTATCCATGAGCATGGTATGTTCTTCCATTTGTTTGTGTCCTCTTTGATTTCACTGAGCAGTGGTTTGTAGTTCTCCTTGAAGAGGTCCTTGACATCCCTTGTAAGTTGGATTCCTAAGTATTTGATTCTCTTTGAAGCAATTGTGAATGGAAGTTCATTCATGATTTGGCTCTCTGTTTGTCTGTTACTGGTGTATAAGAATGCTTGTGATTTTTGCACATTAATTTTGTATCCTGAGACTTTGCTGAAGTTGCTTATCAGCTTAAGGAGATTTTGGGCTGAGACTATGGGGTTTTGTAAATATACAATCATGTCATCTGCAAACAGGGACAATTTGACTTCTTCTTTTCCTAACTGGATACCCTTGATTTCTTTCTCTTGCCTGATTGCCCTAGCCAGAACTTCCAAGACTATGTTGAATAGGAGTGGTGAGAGAGGGCATCCCTGTCTTGTACCAGTTTTCAAAGGGAATTTTTCCAGTTTTTGCCCATTCAGTATGATATTAGCTGTGGGTTTGTCATAAATAGCTCTTATTATTTTGAGGTACGTTCCATCAATACCGAATTTATTGAGCGTTTTTAGCATGAAGGACTGTTGAATTTTGTCAAAAGCCTTTTCTGCATCTATTGAGATAATCATGTGGTTCTTGTCTTTGGTTCTGTTTATATGCTGGATTATGTTTATTGATTTGTGAACGTTGAACCAGCCTTGCATCCCAGGGATGAAGCCCACTTGATCATGGTGGATAAGCTTTTTGATGTGCTGCTGAATCCGGTTTGCCAGTATTTTATTGAGGATTTTTGCATCGATGTTCATCAGAGATATTGGTCAAAAATTCTCTTTTTTGGTTGTGTCTCTGCCAGGCTTTGGTATCACGATGATGTTGGCCTCATAAAATGAGTTAGGGAGGATTCCCTCTTTTTCAATTGATTGGAGTAGTTTCAGAAGGAATGGTACCAGCTCCTCGTTGTACCTCTGGTAGAATTCAGCTGTGAATCCATCTAGTCCTGGACTTTTTTTGGTGGGTAGGCTATTAATTATTGCCTCAATTTCAGAGCCTGCTATTGGTCTATTCAGGGATTCAACTTCTTCCTGGTTTAGTCTTGGGAGAGTGTAAGTGCCCAGGAAATGATCCATTTCTTCTAGATTTTCTAGTTGATTTACGTAGAGGTGTTTATAGTATTCTCTGATGGTAGTTTGTATTTCTGTGGGGTCGGTGGTGATATCCCCTTTATCATTTTTTATTGCATCTATTTGATTCCTCTCTCTTTTCTTCTTTATTAGTCTTGCTAGCGGTCTGTCAATTTTGTTGATCTTCTCAAAAAACCAACTCCTGGATTCATTGATTTTTTGGAGGGTTTTTTTGTGTCTCTATCTCCTTCAGTTCTGCTCTGATCTTAGTTATTTCTTGCCTTCTGCTAGCTTTTGAATGTGTTTGCTCTTCCCTCTCTAGTTCTTTTAATTGTGATGTTAGAGTGTCAATTTTAGATCTTTCCTGCTTTCTCTTGTGGGCATTTAGTGCTATAAATTTCCCTCTACACACTGCTTTAAATGGGTCCCAGAGATTCTGGTATGTTGTATCTTTGTTCTCATTGCTTTCAAAGAACATCTTTATTTCTACCTTCATTTCGTTATGTACCCAGTAGTCATTCAGGAGCAGGTTGTCCAGTTGCCATGTAGTTGAGCGGTTTTGATTGAGTTTCTTAGTCCTGAGTTCTAGTTTGATTGCACTGTGGTCTGAGAGACAGTTTGTTATAATTTCTGTTCTTTTACATTTGCTGAGGAGTGCTTTACTTCCAATTATGTGGTCAATTTTGGAATAAGTGCGATGTGGTGCTGAGAAGTATGCATATTCTGTTGATTTGGGGTGGAGAGTTCTATAGATGTCTGTTAGGTCTGCTTGGTGCAGAGATGAGTTCAATTCCTGGATATCCTTGTTAACTTTCTGTCTCATTGATCTGTCTAATGTTGACAGTGGAGTGTTGAAGTCTCCCATGATTATTGTATGGGAGTCTAAGTCTCTTTGTAAGTCTCTAAGGACTTGCTTTATGAATCTGGGTGCTCCTGTATTGGGTGCATATATATTTAGGAGAGTTAGCTCTTCCTGTTGAATTGATCCCTTTACCATTATGTAATGTCCTTCTTTGTCTCTTTCGATCTTTGATGGTTTAAAGTGTGTTTTATCAGAAACTAGTATTGCAACCCCTGCTTTTTTTTGTTCTCCATTTGCTCGGTAGATCTTCCTCCATCCCTTTATTTTGAGCCTATGTATGTCTCTGCATGTGAGATGGGTCTCCTGAATACAGCAGACTGATGGGTCTTGACTCTTTATCCAGTTTGCCAGTCTGTGTCTTGTAATTGGAGCATTTAGTCCATTAACATTTAAGGTTAATATTGTTATGTGTGACCTTGATCCAGCCATTATGATAATAACTGGTTATTTTGCTCATTAGTTGATGCAGTTTCTTCCTAGCCTTGATGGTCTTTACATTTTGGCATGTTTTTGCAATGGCTGGTACCGGTTGTTCCTTTCCATGTTTAGGGCTTCCTTCAGGGTCTCTTGTAAGGCAGGCCTGGTGGTGACAAAATCTCTAAGCATTTGCTTGTCTGTAAAGGATTTTATTTCTCCACTTATGAAACTTAGTTTGGCTGGATATGAAATTCTGGGTTGAAAATTCTTTTCTTTAAGAATGTTGAATATTGGCCCCCACTCTCTTCTGGCTTGTAGAGTTTCTGCCAAGAGATCTGCTGTTAGTCTGATGGGCTTCCCTTTGTGGGTAACCCGACCTTTCTCTCTGGCTGCCCTTAAGACTTTTTCCTTCATTTCAACTTTGGTGAATCTGGCAATTATGTGTCTTGGAGTTGCTCTTCTGGAGGAGTATCTTTGTGGCGTTCTCTGTATTTCCTGAATTTGAATGTTGGCCTGCCCTACTAGGTTGGGGAAGTTCTCCTGTATGATATCCTGAAGAGTGTTTTCCAACTTGGTTCCATTTTCCCCCTCACTTTCAGGTACCCCAGTCAAACGTAGATTTGGTCTTTTTACATAATCCCATACTTCTTGCATGCTTTGTTCATTTCTTTTTCTTTTTTTTTTTCTTTTGGTTTCTCTTCTCACTTCATTTCATTCATTTGATCCTCAATCGCTGATACTCTTTCTTCCAGTTGATCGAGTCGGTTACTAAAGCTTGTGGATTTGTCACGTATTTCTCGTGTCATGGTTTTCATCTCTGTCATTTCGTTTATGACCTTCTCTGCATTAATTATTCTAGCTATCAATTCTTCCACTCTTTTTTCAAGATTTTTAGTTTCTTTGCGCTGGGTACGTAATTCCTCCTTTAGCTCTGAGAAGTTTGATGGACTGAAGCCTTCTTCTCTCATTTCGTCAAAGTCATTCTCTGACCAGCTTTGATCCGTTGCTGGCGATGGGCTGCGCTCCTTTGCAGGGGGAGATGCACTCTTATTTTTTGAATTTCCAGCTTTTCTGCCCTGCTTTTTCCCCATCTTTGTGGTTTTATCTGCCTCTGGTCTTTGATGATGGTGACGTACTGATGGGGTTTTGGTATAGGTGTCCTTCCTGTTTGATAGTTTTCCTTCTAACAGTCGGGACCCTCAGCTGTAGGTCTGTTCAAGATTGCTTGAGGTCCACTCCAGACCCTGTTTGCCTGGGTATCAGCAGCAGGGGTTGCAGAAGATAGGATATTGCTAAACATCGAGTGTACCTGTCTGATTCTTACTTTGGAAGCTTCCTCTCAGGGGTGTACTCCACCCTGTGAGGTGTGGGGTGTCAGACTGCCCCTAGTGGGGGATGTCTCCCAGTTAGGCTACTCAGGGGTCAGGGACCCACTTTAGCAGGCAGTCTGTCCCTTCTCAGATCTCAACCTTCGTGTTGGGAGATCCATTGCTCTCTTCAAAGCTGTCAGACAGAGTCGTTTGCATCTGCAAAGGTTTCTGCTGCTTTTGTTGTTGTTGTTGTTAACTGTGCCCTGTCCCCAGAGGTGGAGTCTACAGAGACAGGCGGGTTTCCTTGAGCTGCTGTGAGCTCCACCCAGTTCGAGCTTCCCAGCATGTTTGTTTACCTACTTAAGCCTCAGCAATGGCGGGCGCCCCTCCCCCAGCCTCGCTGCTGCCCTGCGGTTAGATCGCAGACTGCTGTGTTAGCAATGAGAGAGGCTCCGTGGGCATGGGACCCTCCCGGCCAGGTGTGGGATATATTCTCCTGGTGTGCCCGTTTACTTAAAGCGCAGTATTGGGGTGGGAGTTACCCGATTTTCCAGGTGTTGTGTGTCTCCGTTCCCCTGACTAGGAAAAGGGATTCCCTTCCCCCTTGCGCTTCCCAGGTGAGGCGATGCCTCGCCCTGCTTCAGCTCTCGCTGGTCGGGCTGCAGCAACTGACCAGCACCGATTGTCCGGCACTCCCTAGTGAGATGACCCCAGTACCTCAGTTGAAAATGCAGAAATCACCAGTCTTCTGTGTTGCTCGTGCTGGGAGTTGGAGACTGGAGCTGTTCCTATTCGGCCATCTTGCTCCGCCCCCCCCCCCCCATTTTCTTCTTTCTTTGTTTAATTTTGAAAATGAAATACATATCATGTTTAAAAATATTTATATATTTGATATTCTACACACACATACACACATACTCACACACACATGGAATTTAACACTCTCAGTTCAGCATTAAATTTCTCCCTTTTTCTAGGCAACTCACAAGGACATCTGTTACCTCGATGCTATTAGCTGCGTTAGCACATCATTAAAAAAATCAAATATTAACAACATATCGGGAGCTCTAGGCTTTCCATTTGATTACTCTGAAGGGTAAGTTTACTTAAAATAAGCTAATTTATAATTCTGAAGTTGTAAATTTGAATAGCACTGTCCCTTGAAGACTTTTTTCAATGAATCCAAGTGTAGACACAGAATCCTCAGTTTCCATAGGGGCAGCCCCAGGGTCAGTGGGGATGAGCTGACACAGGATGACATCCTCTCATTGGCACCCTTCTTCTCCCCTAACTCAGGGGGAGCACAGCCAGCATCTTTAACACTGGAGCTGGTTGGTGGGCATTGAGCACTTGTTGCTGTGGTAGGAGTGGTTACCATTTCCATTTTGTTAGGACCCCTAGTGAGCCACTGGTTCTGTGGGTGTGATGGGAGAGAGAGCTGACATTCTTGCTGGCCTGGAGCCCTGTCCAGTCTGGAGGCCCAGTGGCCAACTGAGAGTGCTCCGGGTGGCCCATCTGCCTGGGACTATGGGGAGGACACAGAGGTGCTTTTCTGTCTGGATATTCCTTGGGGCTATCTTATAGTCCACACTTTTGCAGGCAAGACTGCTGCCCCCTGCAAGGGCTTCAGGTGGTCTCCTTGCAGACTTTGATTGTGTTTTTGAAAGTGAAGTCCACTTCTTATCTCATCTACACCCAATTCCCGGCCTTCTCCAACTCTTGTTTTCTTCCCACCCCTTGGATGACCCAGAGACTGAAGCATCATTCGTCCTTTTGGGCTTCCATGACCTGCTGTTCTGGCTCCTCTCTCCCTCTGAGGAGTGTGCCAAGCCGGGCAGCAAGTGCTCATGGGCCCTTAATAGAAATATTTGATGATGATAATTAGATTATGGGCAATTTGTTACCATAGCATTTACTTTTCACATTTTTCTTGGAAATTACATCTGTCTCCAGCTCTTTTGCTTGACTCAGGACAGCGATTTCAATTTTTGCAAAGAATGTGGCCCAAAGAGGCAGTTCATTGTTGAAGAAAGAGCGAAGGCCGCAGAACTGGGTGGGCCAGGCTTCTATTCCAGCTTCTCTGTCTTCTAGCTGTTTGAATCTGAGAAAGCTTAAGTTTCTGGGCTTGAATTTTCATGTTTGCAAAATTCCTTCTTCCTCCCTCTCACAGATATTTAATGAGCACCTAGTACATGCCATTCAGAGAGAGATGACCACCAGCCAGACTAAGCCCCCTTTGTCATGGAGCCTACATTGCGGGACAGGTGACGACCAGATAACCACATAGATGTATGATAAATACGGTGAAGATGAGTAAGGAGAAAAATGGGGTGTCGGTCATATTGCAGAAAGGTGGGGAGGGAAGGGAAGGCCCCTCTGACATGGGGGCATTTGAGAGGCCTGAAGGAGGTGACAGAATGAACCACCGGGACGTGGGCGAAGAACATCTAGGCAGAGGGAACAGCCAGAGCAAAGACTCTGAGCAGGGGTGTATTTGGCATATGCAAGAAACACCTTGGCAACAGGTCAGGTAGGGCTTTGTGGGACTTTGTAAAGAAATTACAAAAGTATAACGAAATGCACTTTAAGATGGAAGCTGTTAGAGAGTTTTGAGCAGAGCTGCTGTGAAGAACTGACCATGGAGGGAGAAGGGAAAGGAAGGAGGCCTTTGAGAACACTGTGGAAGCAACCTAAGCAAGAGGTGGTGGGGGCTTTGATGAGGGGGTGGAGGTGGAAAACCTAAACAGTAGTCAGGTTCTGGATGCATTTTGCTGTTTTGTTATTTTTGTTATTTTAGAATGAGAGGGTACATGTGCAGGTTTGTTACGTGGGTATATTGCATCATGCTGAGGTTTGGGTGTCTAATGATCCTGTCACCTAAATAGTGAACATAGTACCCCATAGGTAGTTTTTCAACCCTTGACCTCCTCCTCCTGCCCCCCCTTTTGAAGTCCACAGTGTTTATTGTTCCCATCTTTATTTCCAAGTGTACTCAACATTTAGTTTCTCCTTGTAAGTGAGAACATGCCATATTTGGTTTTTTGTTTTTGCATCAATTTGCTTAGAATAATGGCCTCCAGCTGCATCCATGTTGCTGCAAAAGACATGATTTTGTTCTTTTGTTTGGTTGTATGGTATTACCTAGTGTATATGTACCATATTTTCTTTATATTTTGGGTTTTTTTTTTTTTTCCGTTTAGGAGTGGAGATTTAATAGGCAGAAGAAAAGAGAAAGAGAAATAGCTCTCTCTTTAGAGAGGGTAGTCTCCAAGCAGAAAGGACTGGCTGGTGGCAAATGCGCCAGATTTTATAGGCAGGTTTGAGGAGGTGGTGTCCGATTTACATAGGGCTCACGTGCTGGTTCGATCAGGTATGATGTTTACATAGTGCACAGGGAAGGCTGGTCACCCCACCCTAATCTTTTTATGCAATAGGCTTTCCAGTTGATTGGCACCATCTTGTTTACTCCTTACTGTACACGTGGCTGACAAAGAGAAGGAAGATGGAGCCACCATCTTGAACATGTCTAGTCCCTAGTTCCTGCTGGCATTCACCCGTGCAAGCTCCCAGCTTGCTTGTCTATGTCTGCAGCCTGACTTTACAGGCTTCTCTTTGTTAGAAAATGATTTGGGGCTGCTTTTTATTAAAAAGGAAAGCCTTACCGAGGACTCCTATACCCTTACTATCTTCCTAAGTGATTTCTTCTTAACTCCTACATCATTCCTCACTCTGGAGTGGTAACCCTAACGGCTGTTAGGGAGTGTTGGATGATGACTCTTTCTGGGTATTTACTGCTGAGAAGGGGCATCGTGTGCAGAAGAGCCGCTAAGATTCCTCCTGGGGTCGATCTAAGGGTCGCTGGAAGAAAGGCATGTCCATGCATGGTTCTATCTGCAGCACCATTTGGAGTTTGATTGCTGTCAGTCATTCCGATGGGTAGTAACACTGGTTTGCCTCCACCAGATGTAGCTGAAACGTCAATATAAAAGTAACATTCCTTGTAGGATGAGTGGTATTGTATTTGGGTAGCTAGAGAAACTTTAGTGTTAACCTTTGCTAATTCTTTCCTGCAATTATTAATCCCTTCATGACTTCCATAGGCCATCTAAGACATGCTTACACCTTCTGTCTTGTCCTAAATATCCCTGTTTTAAACCAACCATTTCCTTTGGGAAAAGTATTTACCAAACAAGATCCTTTCTTATATAAAAATCTCTTTCCTTTATAACCTTCTTTACATAGCCAGGGTGTGACATATTACCAAAACCAATAAGAAATTCTAGTAGACTCGGCGATAGTAAAACTTTCATGATTCCTTTTTGTTGGTAACTATTATCTCTTCTATAAAGATAGGAATTAAGCAAAATGCTATAGCAATGGAAACTTTCTGTCCAATATTTCAGTTAGAAGGTGCTACCGTGTATAGCTCTACTGCAAATAGTAGAGTAAGTACAGCAGTTCCTGCAAGGGTAACATAGTAGATTATTTCCATCTAAAATTTTACTTGCCAAGATATAAAATTTCCTTTTGGGGGTCTATGAAGTTCCTTGGTTTTATTTTCCCAAACAAAGAAACCTCCAGGTTATGGACACCCTACTCACTTTCATTACCTGGCAGAATTTGCAGGTTAATTGCCCAGAACTAGCATATTGATACAGATTTCTATGTTACCTATCCCTTTTTGTTTCTTTCAAGCTGCAGAAGATCACCACTAGATTCACAAGAATAAGCAAGGTTAGTCTAAAGTGTAGGCAAAAAGCTTAAAAACAATTAATGTGACTAGGATTTAGTGACAAATGTATGATAAGCTTTGGAGTATAATTTCTCTCTCCAGTCCTCATTTTTGGTAAAAACAAATTATGATGGGACCATGTTGTTCATAGAATAAACTTTAGTCTTATACTTGGCCTGATTCTTTGCAAAAAGTACAAGAATGATTATTAGGCCTTTTGGATTGACTTTGATGGAACTCTGTTCCACAAGGAATCTCAGATAAGACCTCTTAAAGGTGAGCCCAGACATGGGTTCGTATTCTCAAATATCTGTGAGTTGGGTGATCCTCTCCTAGATTTTGGATGTATTTTGAAGGTGAATTGACAAAATCTGCCTAGAGCTTGGATGTGGGTCTTCAGAGAAGAGTCAAGGACAGCGCCATCACTTTTGGCCTGAGTTATAAGAATGGTGTGACCAATTGCTACAATGACAAGGAGGACAGAGGAGTGGGTTTAGGGGGAAGTGGAAGCCAGTTTATTTTTGGAAATGTTAAATTTGAGAAACCCAATTAGAAGTTGAAGGAGGCAACTGGATCAACCATGCTGGAGATGAGAGGAGAGGATGGAGCTTCAGGTACACCTGGGGACTCACCAGCACGCAGACACTGTGGAGAGCCATAGTATAGTATTAGAGGGATGCTTAAGGGAGGAGAAGGGATCCGGGGACTGGTATCAGAAGGATTGCTGTAAGGGCTAAGGGGAGCATAAAGCAATCAGCTTTCTTATCTCCCACCCTTCAGAATTCATGAGACATTTCTTACCCTTAGATTTTACAATTTGAAAGTCTACTGGAAGACCTGGGACATGTTATTTTATTTTATTTTATTTTATTATTATTTTTTATTATACTTTAAGTTATAGGGTACATGTGCACAATGTGTAGGCTTGTTCCACATGTATACATGTGCCATGTTGGTGTGCTGCACCCATTAACTTGTCATTTTCATTAGGTATATTTCCTAATGCTATCTTTCCCCTCTCCCCCACCCCCATGACAAGCCCCATTGTGTGATGTTCCCCTTTCTGTGTCCAAGTGTTCTCATTGTTCAATTCCCACCTATGAGTGAGAACATGTGGTGTTTGGTTTTTTGTCCTTGCGATAGTTTGCTGAGAATGATGGTTTCCAGCTTCATCCATGTCCCTGCAAAGGACATGAACTCATCTTTTTTATGGCTGCATAGTATTCCATAGTGTATATGTGCCACATTTTCTTAATCCAGTCTATCACTGATGGACATTTGAGTTGGTTCCAAGTCTTTGCTATTGTGAACAGTGCTGCAATAAACATACGTGTGCATGTGTCTTTATAGCAACATGATTTATAATCCTTTGGGTATATACCCAGTAGTGGGATGGCTGGGTCAAATGGTATTTCTAGTTCTAGATCCTTGAGGAATCACCACACTATGCTCCACAATGGTTGAACTAGTTTATAGTCCTTCCAGCAGTGTAAAAGTGTTCCTATTTCTCCACATCCTTTCCAGCACCTGTTGTTTCCTGACTTTTTAATGATCGCCATTCTAACTGGTGTGAGATGGTATCTCATAGTGATTTTCATTTGCATTTCTCTAATGGCCAATGATGATGAGCATTTTTTCATGTGTCTGTTGGCTGCATAAATGTCTTCTTTTGAGAAGTATCTATTCATATCCTTTGCCCACTTTTTGATGGGGTTGTTTTTTCCTTATAAATTTGTTTGAGTTCTTTGTAGATTTTGGATACTAGCCCTTTGTCAGATGAATAGATTGCAAAACTTTTCTCCCATTCTGTAGGTTGCCTGTTCACTCTGATGGTAGCTTCTTTTGCTGTGTAGAAGCTCTTTAGTTTCATTAGATCCCATTTGTCAATTTTGGCTTTTGTTGCCATTGCTTTTGGTGCTTTAGACAAGAGGTCCTTGCCCATGCCTATGTCCTGAATGGTATTGCCTAGGTTTTCTTCTAGGGTTTTTATGGTTTTAGGTCTAACATTTAAGTCTTTAATCCATCTTGAATTAAGTTTTGTATAAGGTATAAGGAAGGGATCAAGTTTCCGCTTTCTACATATGGCCAGCCAGTTTTCCCAGCACCATTTATTAAATAGGGAATCCTTTCCCCATTTCTTGTTTTTGTCAGGTTTGTCAAAGATCAGATGGCTGTAGATGTGTGGTATTATTTCTGAGGGCTCTGTTCTGTTCCATTGGTCTATATCTCTATTTTGGTACCAGTACCATGCTGTTTTGGTTACTGTAGCCTTGTAGTATCGTTTGAATTCAGGTAGCGTGATGCCTCTAGCTTTGTTCTTTTGACTTAGGATTGTCTTGGCAATGCGGGCTCTTTTTTGGTTCCATATGAACTTTAAAGTAGTTTTTTCCAATTCTGTGAAGAAACTCATTGGTAGCTTGATGGGAATGACATCAAATCTATAAATTATGTTGGGCAGTATGGCCATTTTCATGATGTTGATTCTTCCTATTCATGGAATGTTCTTCCATTTGTTTGTGTCCTCTTTTGTTTCACTGAGCAGTGGTTTGTAGTTCTCCTTGAAGAGGTCCTTCACATCCCTTGTAAGTTGAATTCTTAGGTATTTTATTCTCTTTGAGGCAATTGTGAATAGGAGTTCACTCATGATTTGGCTGTTTGTCTGTTATTGGTGTATAGGAATGCTTGTGATTTTTGCCCATTGATTTTGTATCCTGAGACTTTGCTGAAGTTGCTTATCAGCTTAAGGAGATTTTGGGCTGAGATGATGGGGTTTTCTAAATATACAGTCATGTCATCTGCAAACAGGGACAATTTGACTTCCTCTTTTCCTAATAAATACCCTTTATTTCTTTCTCTTGCCTGATTGCCCTGGCCAGAACTTCCAACACTATGTTGAATAGGAGTAGTGAGAGAGGGCATCCCTGTCTTGTGCCTGTTTTCAAAGGGAGTGCTTCCAGTTTTTGCCCATTCAGTATGATATTGGCTGTAAGTTTGTCATAAATAGCTCTTATTATTTTGAGATACCTTCCATCAATACCTAGTTTTTAGCATGAAGCGCTGTTGAATTTTGTCGAAGGCCTTTTCTGCATCTGTTGAGATAATCACAATTTGGAAGTCTGCTGGAAGACCTGGGAGATTTTTTTTTTTTTAAGTATAAATATTTTGCTCATGATGACACAATTTTTATTTAGTTACAAACCTGTCATTTGAGATGAAAATGGCTCTTTCCCACAGTCCCTCCTACCAGGTGGCTTTTCAGAGAGAAGGGTGGATACTGCAGGGCCCTGGGCACTGGCTAAGAGGTATGCTGAGAGGAGCCCTGGCTGTCCTGAGCAAGTCATCTCTGGTAAAGACTGAGCATCACATGCTCCCCCCTTCTCTAGGTTTGAGCATGTGAATGTGCACATGAATATTTAAAGATCCCAATATCTAAAGATAGTTCTCATAATTTCTAGAACATTCCAGGGTAGACAACAGATACCTGTTTTATTGTTGGAAGATCAGGGCCATTTCAGTTCAGTGGACTGACTCACCTGAAGTCAGACAGTAAATCAGTCCATACCAGTGACCCTGGCTTCTAATCCCATGGCCTAGTACCTTAATTCCATAGCCTTGATGCATATATAAAATTCCATAACTTTCCCAGAATGAAAGGGGCAGAGTTGTACCCAAAGAGCATATAAGGATGGAAGCTTTGATTACTTGCACAGCTGCTGTGGTGTGCAGTTTGATGGGGCAGCGTATAGATGCAGTGGGAGCAGGCTAAGGTGGCTCCTTGCTTATAATTATTGGTCAAGGAGGTATTGGTTGGAGATGCAGGAGGCAGCTTTGGAGCCACACATGCCTGGCGGGTGAATGGCATCTCAGCGTCTTGTGAGATGTGTAATTTGAGAAGAGTCCCTTCACCTCTTTAAGCCTGAATTTTCTCATCCATACATCACGGAATATTAACTCTTAACTCCAAGAGGGGTTAGAAGGGTTAGTCAGATGACATCCATAAAGGAGCCAACACAGAGCCTGGTACAAACCTGGTGTTCACTCAATGTTTATTCTCTTGTCTATATACAGCCAATGAGAAATTCATGATGGTAATAGGTACAGGTTAATGATAAGCAGTTTCTGTAATGACTGTTGTGATAATGTGAGTGTTGATTTTATGCCAATAAATCAATTAGGAAACCTGAGCTGAGGAAACAAGGTGTCTGATGTGTAGGCAAAACAAAGGCAAACAATGTGTGTGACTGGAAGCTGTCAGCTCTGGCTTTTCCTGAAGGAAACTTGGTCTCAAATGGACCTTAGGAGAAGCAGCTCCAGACTCCCTAAGCAGGATATGATGATCTGAGTTCAGGAATATAACACCTAAAAAACTGGAACTAAAGCTGTCTCAGCCACTAAAATCAGATAAGGGTTTCATAGCAGCAGTGTTCACAACAGCCAAAAAATGGAAGCCATTCAAATGTTTATCAACTGCTGAATGGATAAATAGAATGTGGCATATCCATACAATGGAATAGTATTTAGCCCTGAGAAGGAATGCAGTTCTGACACATGTTACAGCTTGGATAAAACTTGAACACCCTATTCTAGGTGAAAGAAACCAGGCAAAAAAGGACCACTATCCCATGACTGCATTAATATGAAATGTCCAGAACAGGCAAATCCATGGAGACAGAGAGCAGTGAGTAGTTGCAGGGGCTGGGGAGAAAGGAAAATGGAGAGTGACTGCTAATGGATACAAGATTTTCCTTTGGGATGACAAAAATATTCCAGAACTAGCCACTGTTGATGTATTAAATACTATGGCATCTTATACTTTAAATGACTACAATTGTGGATTTTATGTCATGTGTATTTTACCATAATTAGAAAATAATCAGATAGAGAAGTCTGAGATTTTACTCCAGGAGACCCTCAAGACAGGCTGCTCCTTCTGAGTGGAGCTCTTTGTCCTGCCTCCCATGGCCCCACTGTGGGCCAGACTTAGCCCAGAACGCTTTAGATAGGTTGTTTCTTTGTCTTCACAGCAGCTGTGAGAGTGGTGCTCTCCTGCTTTACAGGCCAGGAACAGAGGCTGAGAGCATGTCATGCATTTTCTCCAGTCCCAGGCCAGCATGTGCTGAGCTGGGATTCACACCCCACACGTCTCCACATGAGGGCTGGACCTGCCACCATAAGCACCAGTCTCTGGTCATCCAGCCCAGCCACTGTTGTTTATTGAGCATTTACTATGTGCTTGCTCCAGGGTAGGTCTGGGCTGCTTCTCACCAGTTAGATTCAATTCTGGGTCCCCTATGCTAAGTACAGTGTCTGACAAAGAATAGAAGCTGAGTATGTGTTTGTTAAGTAAATATTAGGTTTTTGTCTCTGACGTAGTTGACTTGGTTGTAGATGGCAAACTGTATAGAAGGAATGGCTTTCTCTTTGACAGCCAGCACCAGTGGAGGTTTCAACAAGAGCGAGCCTGACTCCTAGCTTCTCTGAAGTAAAGCTGCTTGAAACCCTCATTCTCCGTTCCTCTGATACTTGGCAACCACAGCCCATCAAGCAGTTGAAAATCATTTATATGTTCAGAAATGGACAATTCAGTATTGTAAATTTGGAAAATTAACAAACTGTTAGAGGATCACTGTGCACTTGAAGTTGTGGCAGAAAGCAAGCATTTCTGCGCTTGTAAGAGCAATATGTATGTGTGTGTGTTTCAGATATTACTCATCAAATACAAGCATATGTTTATAACCCTCCATCTATATGCAAGTAGTTTGTGGTGTGGCACTCATATCCCACACAAATAGTGTGAAATGTATATAAATTATGCAATAATATGGATGTTGCACATATGTTAGTTGGAGCAAATTGTCATAAAAACTCCGGGATTGGATGGGTTTGTGTTGTGGATGTTAGCCACACCTCCTTGGGCGCTGAGGGGAGTGCCAGTGAAGGTCTTGCTGTAGGAGCAAGCCAGAGGGTAGTGTGGCCTTGGAAGGAGGCTGCTTCCCTGCCCCAGGGCAAAGAAGGACTATACCCTGAGGCACAAGGCTTAGAGGTAAGTTCCTCAGAACAGAGGTCTGTTTTTCAATTTTGCAGGCTCAAAATTCAATTTTACTGGAGTTCTAGGGGAGTGACTGGGCCAGAGGCATTATTCCAGGTCCCCAAACTGGGTTGATTATCTATTTACAGTGAGAAGTCCCACTGTCCAGGCTGAAGTCTCACCCTGGCTGAGCTGCATGATATCTGCTTGCATACACAGTGCAGGGCACAGATATCAGGTTCTGCTCCAGGTTCAAAATTCAGCCCTGCCACTTACTATATGTATGACACCTGAAGGAAACATCCACCCTCTCTGAGTCTGTTTTCTTATTTGTAAACCGGGCAGGTAATGGCTCCTGATCTAGGGTTGTGGTTGGGGTAGAAATGACAGCATTTGGAAAGCACATGGTACATAGAATGTGCTCCCAATTGGTGGAACCCCTTGATTGTGACTACCATCGTAGGAAAGCTACAAAGGGGGAGCCAATTCTAATAAGGCTACTTGTGATAGAAAGTGAGGAGTCAAGTGAGTCAAGTCAGTCTCGTTGGAATCACTCGTATTCATGACCTGGTCTCTGCACTTAGGCTGCGTAGTGTTGATGACAGGACAATGCTTCAGAAATGAGCAAACCACCATAATCACTACATTTACATGCGTTTTATTACCTAGTGTTCCCAAAAGGAAGACTTGGTACTATTACTATTCGTGGTCTGCAGCTCAGCCAGGGGAAGCCATGTGTCTGGGTCACAGAGCTGGTGAGAGGGGGCCAGGATTTGAGTCTAACCTCTGTAGACTGACTTCTCCATCAGGGCTGCTTCCTTGCAAATAATTCTGGCCACGTGGGGACGTGTTGCTGCATTTTGAGCCTCTCTTATCACATGATTCCTGTTTAAGGCAGTTTCAAACCACTGGTGCGGTTGGGAGACTAACATTGGGATTGATATTGCAAACTGTTCAGACTAGCTTTCCTGGAATTAGCCTGGTATAAAGACTCCTGGGGCTCAGATGACATCCTAGGATGCCTGGCCTCATCTCATCTATTCCGTGGATGTTTTCCCTCTTTGGGTGTTTTTTTGGCAGAGAGGGGTGGGAATACCCACCCACTGTTTCCCTGGGCCAGGGACAGGAAGACCCTTGCGTGCTGAACCAGAAGTGAGTGATGGGACAGGAAACCACCAGGGGCAGGGAGGAAAGGCTCTGCCCAACCGGCTAACTGTGAGGCTGCTGGGAAGCAGAGCTGTGGACAGAAGCAAGTCTGGGTTGCAGCCAGCCGGAGAGGTGGGGCTCAGAACCAGGGAAACTAACTTTTGGGAGGAGCCCTCACCTGGCTCAGATCTGCTCGTCTCGTGGAGCCCCGGCGCCATCCACGTCGTGGTGAGGCTCCTCGCAGTGACTTTGCATGGATCACTGTGTACCATTTAGAGCATCTCACAAGCAAATTTAGCCAAGCTTATTTTAGGCCAATTGAAGTTGTAGGCATGCTGCCTGGGGAAAAAATAGATCTTTTCTCACTTGATGTATGACAGATGAGAGCGACAGAGAGGCCCCTGCACTGTATCCTACACACCGTGATTGCTGCTTGGGGAACTGGGGGCTGGCTACCTTATTATCCTGCTTCTCATAGTCACTTCTGGGGTGTTTAAATGGGTCGTTTGTACCAGACGGCTGGGGGATAGCAGAAGAAGAATGGGAAAGAAGAAATAAGCAAGTTATTTTGTGGGATGCTAACCAGGTCTGGCCGTCTCTGCATACTCATTTGTAAACTGGGTGATCTCATTCCAGAATGCCCGTTCCAGCCCAGGTCATGGCTCATGGGGCCCTTGACTAGGGAAATCTGACAGCTCTTATTCCATCCTCAGCATCTGGAGACATAAGTGGCTGGCCTTGGTTCAGAGGCACTGTAGAGGAGAGAATGAAGAGGAAGAAGAGGAAGGCATTAATTTAACATAATTAATGAGTACTCACTCATGTGCTAGGCATACAGACATGACTGTGATGATGATTAGTATTTTTGTGTACTTGTCTGTTTATTTGCTGCAGCCTCAGTGAGAGATGGTGAGGCCCCTGTCATGTGTGGTGCTGGGACAGAAAGGGAACTTACTCGATTCATCTGAAGGGAATAGATGCAACTGAACTTAGAGAGGTAGGAGACCAGCGAGATATAAGACAGAGTCTGGGTTCTTGCATGTGTGGCTGTGTAAATCATACATGATTCAGGGAGCATAAGAAGTCAGGAAGAAGAATGTGTTTGGCCAGGGGGAGGTAGTGAGTCTGGCCTTGGGCATTCTGGGTGTGTAGCGTTGGTGCGGTTTATGCGTGCAGGTATTGTCAGCAAGCAGTGGGTAATAAAGAAATGGTGTTCAAGAGAGGGGTCTGGACAGGGACCTGGAGAAGCAGTGGGCATGGAGCAGGTTGCTGAGAGAAGGTTTAGAGGGAAAACTGGACTGAGGGACTAAGCCAGTGGAGACGGGATGGGCAAAGGCAGCAGGAGTTCAAGGCACCCTTTGAAAGTGGGATCAGATTAGTATTTAGCTTATGGGGTTGTGAGAATTCAAGGAGGTAAGGGCTTACAGTGAAGCACAGGACACAGGCCATATTGGTTGCTGGTGTGGATTGCACTGATGACTGTTTTTCTGCCTCGATTAGTTTTCTCAGTCTTTCTTGGGACATACATTTCACCTTTGGACTAGGTCAGATCTTAGTGCGGAAAGGGGCTGGGTCTCTCTACTGCATCCCTCAGCAGGGCCTCTCTTTCTCCAAGCTGGGAACCCCTGAGGACATAGTGGGAGGTGGCAGTGTGAGGAGGTAGAGGGACCTCCAAGCACCCTGAGCTGAGGTTTGGAGGCTGGGAGAGCTGCAGTCACTCTGCCCAGGCGGCAGTGATTACAATATCCTTGTGGCCCCCCAACATATGACCCTTGTTTGGGTGCTGGTCTCTCAATAATCTTGCAGGTCTTAAAAAAATGCATTTTTTTAATCTATTTTTTTTTTTTTTTTTGAGATGGAGTCTTGTTCTGTCACCCAGGCTGGAGTGCAGTGGTGCAATCTCGGCTCACTGCAACCTCCTCCTCCTGGGTTCAAGCAGTTCTTTGGCCTCAGCCTCCAGAGTAGCTGGGATTACAGGCACCTGCCACCATGCCTGGTTAATTTTTGTATTTTTAGTAGAGACAGGGTTTCACCATGTTGGCCAGGCTGGTCTCAAACTCCTAACCTTGGGTGATCTGCCCTCCTCGGCCTCCCAAAGTGCTGGGATTACAGGTGTGAGCCACTGCACCTGGCCAAAAAAGGAATTTTTGATGCCTTCCATTCCCCAGTAGATTAGCGGCCTTGAGCTAGCCCCTCACAGAGACCTTGGGAAAAAAAGAGCATCAGAACTGCCCTGTTTTTTTTTTTTTTTTTTTTTTTTTATCCTTTAATTGACTTTGGGGTTTGGGGCTAATGACTCTCATGGGCAGGAGGCAGCATGGCTGACCAGAGGACCTCCCTGGCCTCGCCCTGTGGCCCTGCACTGTCCTACACAGGAGCCACCAGACACAGGTGGTCATTGAGGGCTTGAAATGGGGCCAGTGCTACTGAGCACCTAAATTTTAATAATATGGAATTGAAATTAGTTTAAATTTAAAAACTGACACTTGATTCAAGTATTAGAAAAAATTTTAAGTATGTTTGGAACAACTTGATTATGTGAATCTTCTAAAGATACATTTTATAAAATATAAAATCAGATCAAGTATTTCTGATGAAAATTTAGCATTTGGATTAAGATGTGCTGTAAATGTACAATACACACTGGTTTAGAAGACTTCATATGAATGTGAAATATCTTATTAATAGTTTTTATATTGATTACATGTTGAAATGATAATATTTTAGACATATTGGGCTAAGTAAAGTGTGTGGTATTAATCGGTTTCTTTTTACCATTTTATAGTGGAGGCTAGACAATTTTAAATTGAATATGCAGCTTGCCTTCTACTTCTTTTGGATGGGGCTGCCGTAGTCAGCCCGGGTCCCAGGCTGTAGCTCACCCTCAGCTGACTAAGAGCTACTAAACCCTTTGCAGACACACCTGAGGGTGAAGCTCTCCAAATCTTCTGGGGAGGCCTAGCTCAGCCTATGGTCTGAGAAGCTGATGGCTCCAGGGTTCACTTACAAAATATACCACGCAGGTCAACGGGAAAATTTTGCAGGTTTAAACCAGACACCAACCTGAATATAAACTATGGACTTGGGGTGTAAATGATGCGTCAGTGTAGGCTCATCAGTCGTAACAAACATGGTACTGTGGCATGGATGGTAATAATGTGGAGATCATGCATGTGTAGGGGCTGGGGAGATACAGCAATCTTTGTCTTTTCTGTTCAGTTTTGCTGTGAACCTAATACTGCTTTTAAAAATGAAGTCTTTTTTTTTTTTTATTATACTTTAAGTTCTAGGGTACATGTACACAACGTGCAGGTTTGTTACATATGTATATATGTGCCATGTTGGTTTGCTGTACCCATTAACTTTTCATTTACATCAGGTGTATCTCCTAATGCTATCCCTCCCCGCTCCCTGCTCCCCACAATAGGACCCAGTGTGTGATGTTCCCCTTCCTGTGTCCAAGTGATCTCATTGTTCAATTCCCACCTATGAGTGAGAACATGCGGTATTTGGTTTTCTGTTCTTGCGATAGTTTGCTGAGAATGAAGTCTTTTTAAAAAACAAAAAGCCTAAAGCAGAAGAAAAGAGTAAGAAAAACAATTAATGAAACAAACAAAAACCCTAAACAGATATCTCAGGGTGTCATCAATGTCTTTTTCTGGGGAAAGAAATCTGCTCAGTTAATCCCTACTCACCAAGGGCGGTGTCTGCTGATAAGACCAGATCACAGCATTGTTATAGTATGATAATAAAAGGCTCAGCTGGAGGGGTGAGACACCTGTTTGCCAAGGAGTATCTCCTGAGATTCTTACCAGGAAACCCAGAGAAGCCCAGATAGGGAGGGAATGCCTTTTAAAAATTTGCTTGGCTTTCATTTGGGAGATTAAGGCCTTAAATCACACCCGCAATTACAAGTGGATTCCTCCCAAGCTTTGATCATGGTCTTTGCATTGTAGAGTGGCTCTCAGACACTTTTATCGTCCTCCCAGGCAGGCAGGCAGGTCAGATTGAATTAACCACATATGAGAATCAGACAAGACAAAAACGCCTTGCAAAGTGGTCTCCAAGAGTTCTGGGGGGGCTGCTAATATTCTGTTCTCTCATCTCTGTGTGTTCATTTATGAAAATTCACGAGTCTCAGGATTTTTGCACTTTTCTGTATGTCTATTATAACTTCAGTAAACATAGTTTAACAAAAGGCTTCAGAGTCAGCTGTCACTGTCATCAAATGCACAAGGAAAGGAACCAGGAAGATGCTGCTCCCAGAGGGGCTTCCCTTCTCCCCAGGGAGGCCTCATTCTGTGGGGCCTGCCTGTCCTGTAGGCTTTGGACACTGGAGGCCTGTAGTGCCAGCTGACCTTAGATGATGCTTTAGAATTTTGCAAATGGTGGAAATGGAGCTAATGATGAATTACAAGGCACTTTCCACTCTCCCTACTCCATCTGTTACTTCCTCTGACCCTACAGTCACCTCCATGCACTTGACTCCATTTTAATAGGCAGGAAATTGAGGCTTAGAGAAGCCAAGGTCACTGAGCAAATAAGCAGTGAAGGTTGGAACTCAGTTCAGCCTGATTCCCCTGAGCCCACAGGCTGTGCTGGGGCTGTGCCTATATGCACACAAGGGCCCACAGGCTGGAGGTACATGGACGAGTCTCGACTCCTGCACATCCAGCATGGATGGCTCAGTCGGTCAGCGCCAGGAACCATCCTGTCAATCACACGGAATCTGGGTAGCTGGCTCTGCTTCTGCTCCTCTCCTGTGCCAGGCTCTGTCCTTGCTCCTGCCTGGCGCTTTGGAAATGTGTGAGGGTCCCACTCTGCCATCTAAAGGAAACGGATTTTTCTCTCACATTGGAACAACTTTGCTCATAAGCGGATATGCAGTGTCTCACCTTGGCCAGGGCACTGCCAGCCCTCTGAGGGGAGTGTGCAGAATGCTAAACGCGCTTGTTGACATTACACCTGAGACATGTTTGTGTTATAAATGGGTACAAATTGAATTTGGCTTAGGTGATATATGATGTTTGTCATGTTTTCCCCCATGGTAAGTCAGTTAGAGGAGAGCTAATTTATTTCAGATTGGGCATTCCCAGCCTTCATTGTGCTTAGCATGGCCATATTTCCCTCTGCAATCACTAGGATGAAGCTGGCAGTGTACCAGGGCTGCCGGTGAGCTGGCCGCTGCCTTCAGGGTGCTCCTCAAACCACCCTGGCCCTGGGTACACATGCTGAGGATGCTTCGTGGCCTTGGCCAAATAGACTTTTGCCTTCTTTTGGCCCATGAAGACCTGGCTTGGAGTCAGACCTCTGTTTGAATCCTGATCTGCCACTTATTAGCTATCACACTAGCTGTGTGGCTCAAAGCAAGTCACACACCTTCTCTGGACCTCAGCTTCTTAATTTGTGAAAGACAGAGATGCCAACTTCCACCCAGGGGAGTTCTGGGAGGATTCAATGGATAGTCTGCAAAGGGCCTCGTATGCATGTGAATTGCTTTTCCTCATCTGTGCATTGAGAATGCAGATTCCACCTGTGTACCTGGCTGGCCAGGGTATGGTTGGAATGGAGCTGGGGTCATGGGCAGGAAAGGGGAAATGCCCCATGCTCCGAAACCCTCCAGCCCCCAGAAGCCCTCTTCCTGATGGGGACACTATGGACTTCCTGATGAGAGCAGGTGGCTGAGGCATTAGGGGGTTTGTAGAGAGGTTTGCAGGAGAACACCACCATGCTACGGGGGCACGTGCCTATGCAGAGCACAGCTGGGGTGGAGGGGCAGCTGTGTGAGGACACATATTGTCAGCACTGGGGATGGGGGTGTGCAGGGGTCCATAGGCCCTTCTGTGGTGCAGATGCCAAACCTGGTTCATATGTGTTTCTGAGTGGACTTTGAGGCAGCTGCCAGGCCTCTGGTTCAAGTTGCCCAGACAAGGCTCCACCTTGATCAAAGGCACTATCTTGTCCTGTAAGAGCCACTGTGTCCTGGGTTGTCTACACAGTCCAGAATCCAGTGTTAGGTGTCCTGACTGTGCCTTCTGATTTGGAACTGCAAGCTCTTCAGCCCACATCATTAGTATCTTTTGGAGAAGGTCCATCATGGATGGAATTTGCATCTACTCTTGAAGTTAACCAAATGCAGAAAAATACTTGGTTGCATCATGAGAAAAAAGAAGACAATATTGTGTGGGTTGTGTTAAAACCCTGAGTCTGTGGCTGGTGGAAACTGTTGAAACACATGGCAGCCTCCTGCCATGCAGCCTCTGGTGGGGCAGGGAGATGGGGCTGGAAGGCGGGGATAATCCTTTCAACCACAGGCCAGAGCTTCCCGAGCAGCAAGTCTTTGTCTGTGGCCCCAGCATTCTGGCTGGCTGTTTAGGCTGGTAGTCTCCAGAGGCACTCACAGGAGGTTTGGAAGAAACAGCCTGAGCAGCTGCCTCAGCAGCTCTGGAAGGCGTGGGCACCTGCAGTCACGTGCATGTAACAAAGCCAGCTGTTTGCTCTTGGCCTCGGAGCTGCAATCAAGAACCTAGGACTTGTTAGAGTGAGAGACAGGTTGTCATGCTGTGTGAGAACACTGCATGTGTAACTCGATTGAGTTCCCCCAGACATTTTGGCATCGGATACTGTCTGTCTTGTAGCATTTGCTGATGCTTCCCATAAGCCTGTCTTTTCTCCCCTGACAGGGTTATGGGAGGCCAGAGAGCCAGTCTGCTTTCCTCACACCTGCTACAGGCACTCACAGAATTCTGACCAAGCTGGGCAGTTCTGATGTGTTTCAGGGAGAGGTTTCTGATGCCAGAGTTTGGTTGTGGCTCATGGCATGAAGAAGCTCATCAGAAGTCTGTGGGCCCAGGGCTGAGGTACATGGTCCAGGGCCAGATCACCCCTCCATTGGAACAGAGGTGAGCAGACTGCACTGTTGGATGTGAAATGTTGCTCCATATCGTTGTCTTTTTCCTAGAGCTGCGGGACAAGTACAGCACCTTGCAGCTGGGGGTGAGGTGCCCGGGAGAGTTGGTGTGAGGAGGAGGTAGGTGGTGCAGGAAATCTGCAGTGAGGCAGCTGTAGCACTGAGTCTGGACATGGTCTGTTGGGCTCAGAGATGGGGCAAGTGCCTCCACACACCTGTGCACTAAGGGATATGCCAACCTCCTCTCTTTCCCTCCTTTGCAAGGCCCAGACAGGACCTGCATCCTCTCCAAATCTTCCTTCTCTTTCCTACTTGGAATCCCCACACCTGATTTTCTATCTGCAACATGCTCAGAATTACCAACCATTCACAATCATCAGGGATGGCTACTTTGATTTACACAAATGACTCAAGGGTGGAAGGACACTTGTGTTGTCAGATGGATACTGTGGCCCTCTGGATTGAATGTCTGCCAGCCATACCTGCCCCTTGTCCTGGAGACACCAGGGCCAATACAGCCAAATGGGCTGTGACATTGAACCATGACCCAGTTGTGCCTGCTCAAGGGTTTTGGAGAAGGTGGCTGGAGAACCCCTGCTTCTGCAAATAAGGCTGGAGGAACAGGCAGCCTGGTGCCTAGTTCTGCCTCTGCAGGCCGGTGGCTGCAGGTCTGTAGCAAAAGTCAGCACTTACTAAAGTGGGGTCAGTGCTTACTAAAGTCTAACATAAGACCCTGTAGTCCAGCCTTCTTTGACAATTCAAATTCTGAGCACTTGTTGTGTTCCTGGTCACATTGCCCAGAAAAGCAGAGAAAGAAGATGGAGAATAAGGACAGGTTATACATGTCTCCTGATACTTACCTGATGTGCCTGGAATTCTATTTTCAGTTGTTATTCCCATAGGTAAAATGAGGGAATTGAACCTTGGAGAGATTTGAGTTATTGTCTCAAACAAATGTTTTATCACACATAGCAAGTAAGTGGTTGGGGTCAAACTGGAACCCAGGAATACTTAGCAGCAAGTCCAATACTTTGTGTTGGTAACCCTTGATCTCTGTAGTTACATGTGTGTAACATCTTCCTGGGATTTCAGACTGTTTCTACTTCAGGGTCTAGCAGATGATTGGCACACAGCAGCACTTAGTAAAAGTTCATTGAATGAATGAATTAGGCCAGTGCTAGACTCAAGACCAATGCCTCCTCTCATCACAGCACCCTCATTCTGTGGATACTGAGTGTGAGAGATGATACCTCTGACTCTAAAGTCCAGGGTCCCTCAACCACATGGTTCTGGCCATCCAGCTGCTCACCATTTGCGGGGAGATAGAATAATACACATAAAAGAGGGCGGTGGGTTTAGAAATGGGAGGCAGAGATCTGAGAGAGCAATTGCGGTATAAGGCTATTTTTCAGAGTCATTGGAAATAAAATATCACAGAAGCAGGAAAGATGTGAAATGGAGAAAAGCAAGACTAAGTTCCTTCATTCATTGTATATTCCACTGATATTTATGGAGGACTACTGTGTGCTAGACGCTGTTCTCAGCTGTTGGGGGATAGGAGTGAAGAAGACAGAAAGAGTCTACCCAATTTAGAGAGAATTCATAGAAATAAACTCTTACTCATAACTCTCACTTACATGGTTACACATGAAGAAGGCTTGCTTCACTTAATTCCTTAGTAAACATTTGCAGCCCTACGCTCTAGGGATTCAGAAACAGAGATCGCGGCTACTCTTGTAAGAGATGGTGCTCTTTGGGGTTAGCCTGACTATTTAACTCAGCCTGTTGTTTACTTCCTACCACTCATCTGAGACTTTGGTCCCTGGATAACTGTCTTCCTCACCAGCCCAAGTCTAGACATAATGTTCGGTAACTTCCCTGTCTATGTGGCAATCCCTCAACACATTTCCTTGACCTCCTGATTTCCTCCTCCACTGTCCACTCCTCCACTGTCCCTCAGCTTTCTACTTCCACAGCCCCATCATGGCCCTTAGCATCATCTAAAATGATTCCAGCTCCTACTTTCTGGCCACATCTGTAATAATACCTGTAATAATTTCCCATGCCTCACCTTCTGTTCTGTCAGGGTTCTGATTGCAATGATGAAGTCCGCTCCCATTAACTTAATCAGCTAACATGATGGATTGTTAAGATATTGGACAGGTCACAGAGTCAATGGGAAGTCCAGAGAACCAAATTAAGAAAATGAGCAGCAACCAAGGGAGTCTGGGCCCAAGAGCAGTTGGATCTCCTCGGCCACAGTGTGGCTGGGCAGCAGGGCTGTTGCTGAATGTGGCTGCCACTTCTACTTGCCCTGCCACTGCCTCCACAGCTGGACATTGGCTTGCACTAGCATGGTGTCAATACTCTCTTAGAGTGCTTGCATTTTTGTGTCACTTTCATCATATGTGGAAAGTTGGGTAAGATTATCCCATTTCCTCCTTTTGCCATACCTGCCAGAGCATTGGGAGAGAAAATTATCTAACTGCATTAAGCATCTTTGGTAGGAGGAATGAACTTTTCTTCTATGAAGACTAAAGCTGTGGTTGAGTTTCTAACCAACTGAAAGGGAGTTTGGTGGCTGGAAAGCGAAAGGAAAACCAAATGGTCACGACATTTTTCCTTTTTGGCTGACTGACACCCATATGCATTTCTTTAACCCATAGTTTTGAGCACCTGCTGTGTAACTGGCACAGTTCTAGGCGCTGAGGCAGTGAACTAAATATAAAATTCTCTGCTCAGATGAGACTTTGAGGAGATGGACAATAAACAGGATGAATAGGTATATGGTATGTTATGATAAGTGCCACACAGCATTACAGGAAAAGGAGCCGTAACATGTTTAGAGGGACTCAATGTTAAATATGGTGGTAAGAGGAAGCTTACTGGGAAGTGGGCATTTGAGTGAAAACCTTATAAAAGGTGAAGAAACAAACTATCTGAATAACTCAGGAAAGGGTGCTCCTAGCAGAGATGACAGTAAACATAAAGACCTTAAGTGAGGGCATGAGTGGATGTGGGGACTTACATCGATATGGGGCTTGAATAGAATGTCCTCCAATCAGATGAGAGACCAGCATGGCTGGAGTCCCATGAACCAGAAGGAGAGTAATAGGAGATGAAGTCAGAGGGAATAGTGCCCAGCCTGAAGACTTGCTCCCTTTAAGTCTATGACATTCTGGCTAGAAAGTGAGCCATTGACTGACTGTAATTGTAGTGCTATGGCAGTGTGCTTCTGGATGGCATCTGCATACTTGCCGAGTGATCTTTGTGGTATGCCTAAATCTGTTTCTCCCATCCATGCTAAAGACAGTCCTGATATGAGTTGAGAGAGAGCCTGCTGCGTGGCCAGAAAGTGCAGGCAAGGAGAAGCCTGCTGGTGGCTTTCTTGTGGCTCCAGGGCCTGACCAGGCATGACCATGTGCATGCCCTTGTACTGGATGATAGAATGCTAATGCATATCCTCAACTTTCTGACTCACTTAGTGAATCTGAAAACATCCAATCTGTGTTGGGTGGCTCAGCCTATACATTAATATCGTTTCTGTTTAATATTGTTTCCATTATTAGGCATTCCTTCTTTCCTAAGTCTGTTAGAAAGTCAGGAACTGCCCAGTGTGAAAAATAAGAATAGCTAGTTGTCAAGCAGGGTATAACTTGGCTCCCAAGCCCCATAAATGTCTGGCATGTTTCACTTGTGTGAGCTCCATACAGCATCCTCACTCAGTGGAGTCATGTTAAATCCTGGCTTGTGGGAGCTGAGTGTCAGAGCCTCTGTGCTGCAGCCTGGAAAAAGCAGACAGTTTACTCTTTATCTGGGCCCCATTAAGAGTTGTCAGATTTTCAGCTTCTCCAGTGAGTGGATCAGAGCAGCCCACCCAAATATGGCATCTGTTGCCTCCAAATCCAGAAAGGCTCACCTAGTGTTGTGCCTTTTTGTGAATAACATGGGATGCAGGGGACAGCATCTTGTTTTTTCTTCTGCAGGGTACATTCTGACAAACCATACAGCACTGAGCCTCCAAAAAGCTTAACTAAATTTTGCAGGTTCATAGAAGTTATTTTCTACCATATATACATGTATCTTATCAAGGCACTTTGTATTTGCTAATTTATACCCTCTATGTCTTGTCAGCATGATGTCATCAATGTATTGGACTAGCATGATGTTCTTCTCAAATGGTCAGATGGTCAAATTCTTATGGACTGTGTGGCTTAGAGACAGAAAGTTGCTATGGACCTCAGGAAGGATAGTGAAGGTTTATTGCTATAGCTATCTGGAGAAAGTAAACTGCTTCTAGTAATTTTTGTTGTTGTTTGGGATAAAGGGAGAAACATACTGACAGGTCAATAACCATGTACAAGTTGCTAGATTCTGTATTGATTTGATCCAGTAAAAGACCGTATCAGAAAGAGCAGATGCAATTGGAGTCACCACTTGATTAAGTTTATGATGATCCACTGTCAATCTATATAACTCACTATTTTTTGTATGTGCTAACTTAGAAAGTTAATATAGGGATGTGATTGGAATCCTCTGCTTTGTACCTTTCAAATAGTTAATGAGGAAGCAAATTTATCTGATTTCTCTGGGGATGTAGTCATGTTTATTTGTTGTTATTTTGGTAGGAAGAGGGAAATAGTTTAGGTTTTGTCCCTTTGGCCTTATTTGCCCTCACTTGATTTTCAGGGAGAGTCAATCGGGAAGTTTATCTTATTGCTAAAGATATCTATTCCAAACAGACACTCGGGAAATTGGAAAATAGCTATTGAATAGGTCCGAGGTCGGACTGGACTGACTAGGGTTGAAACTCTATTTTTCATTTGACCTGCCTTAGCCCCTACTCTGACCCATGGGTGGATTCAGATGTCCAGGAATTAGGATTAGTCAAGATCCAGCATTCAATGATACCCCAAAGATCGTGCTCTTATTTCGTTTCCTCCATTGCAAAGTTATCCTGATAAATAGTGTCTTAGGTCATTCAGGCTGCTATAACACAATACCATAAATGAATTAGCTTATAAAAAACAGTAATTTATTTCTCACAGTTCTAGAGACTGAAGTCCAAGATCAAGGTCCCAGCAGATTCAGTGTCTGGTGAGGGCCTACTTCTTGGTTCATAGAATGCGTTTTGTCATGGAGTCGTCACATGGCAGAAGGGTCAAAAAACCTCTCTGGAGCCTCTTTTAAAAGAGTACCAGTCCCATTCTGGCACTTCACGATCCCATCACCTCCCAAAGGCTGCATCTCCTAATACCATCACCTTGGAGGTTAGGATTCCAACACCTGAATTTTGGGGGTGGGACACAGACAGTCAACCCATAACAAATAGTTTCAGGTCCCTTTAGGGAAGGCTAAGAAATGTTAAGTATTCATGATACTTAATTCTGATGCTGTATGTGAGTTGAGGTCTTCCTTCCTTGTAAAGGGTTCCGGGTCAGGGTCAGTTAACCTCTGCCAACTCCCTCCATGGGTTAGAACATTCTGACGACCCCTCTGGCTCTGCCGATTCCCTAAGTGCCAGGTACACTTTACTCCTGGTGTTTGTGTGGGTGCTCTGCCCATCAGGGCACTAGTTTCAACTGCAGTTGACTGACACTTTATAGCCTATGGAGACCAGGCCAGGCACTAACATGTTTTTCCAAAATGCTAGCACTCCCCTCACCTTTGTATTTATCAACACTTGCCGAAGGGAGTGGCTTTGGGAGTGTGCTTATAGGTGAGTAGGGTGAGGTACATCTACTTTATTTTATTTATTTATTTTTTGAGGTGGAGTCCTTCTCTGTTGCCCAGGCTGGTGTGCGGTGGTTCAAGCAATTCTCTTGCCTCAGCCTCTTAAGTAGCTGGGATTACAGATGCCTACCACCATGCCTGGCAAATTTTTGTATCTTTAGTAGAGACGGGGTTTCACCATGTTGGCCAGGCTGATCTCGAACTCCTGACCTCAAGCAATCTGCTCGCCTCAGCCTCCCAAAGTGCTGGGATTACAGGCGTGAACCATCACAGCCTGGCCAAGATACATCTACTTTAATATTTTTTTGGTCTTTGGACTGTTTCCTCTACATTATGTCAAAGAAATTTGGCATCTAACTTCATTTAGAGTTCATCACTGTTGAGTTTATATTTCTGTTAAATAGCTGAGCAAACAATTAGAACCACTCTCAGCTGCTTGTACTAGGACATTGAATTTAGAATTCTGGCAAGTTCCTCCATATCAGTGAATTTAGTCTGATCTGAAATTACGTTCTTTCCTCCTTAGGCCCTCTTAGGGTCCAGTCCTTTACGTTCAGTTCATATATTGAGCCTCAGATTTAGAGATCTGAGACGTTTTTTCCCCTTTTTCCTTCATTTATACAGAGCACTTAGAAGCTGCCATCCTAATCCGTGCCATTTTCATTAATCTCTTCATGCTTTTCATAATATTCTTTGGGAGCCAAGCATTAGTGTCCCAAAATTTTGCTTTCAATTCATTTATTCACTAAACTATTATTTAATGAGCATGTATTATTTGTTAGGTATTGTTCTAGGTGTTAGGTATAGCAGAGGAAAAAAAAATGGCAAAAATCTCTGCTCTCATGGAGTTCCCAATCTAGCAGAAAGTTTATTTCAGTTGATCACATGTGCTAATTTAGTGAGTTATTTCGTCACTGCAAAAATATTGGCTTCCAGCTCCTCATTTCTGAATCCAAATTAGATTTTCATTATCTTTGCCCTCAATGAGATTAGAATATCAGCCCCAGATTTCTCTCCTTACTTCTTATTGCAATCAGCTATTAAGTAATCCTCACATTTTCATTTTGACCATCTCTATTCTTCATCCAGAGTGAGTTTTTTTCGAAATGCAAAATATGAAAGTCATCTCTTGCACCTACCCTGTCCTTTAAAGATCCCTGTCCCAAATTCCTTTAAAGGTTTCTATAGATTTAGGGCAAAGACTGGAATCTTGACTGTGGCCTTCATGATTCATCTGCTGCCTAATTTGGTGCATATTTCTTCTGCCTTATTTGTTTCTACACACACACACTCACACACACACACCTTCAACTCATTACTTTTTTTTTTTTTTTTTTTTTTGAAGACATAGTCTCGCTCTGTTGCCCAGACTGGAGTGCAGTGGCAAGATCTTGGCTCACTGCAACCTCTGCCTCCCAGGTTCAAGCAGCTCTTCTGTCTTAGCCTCTCGAGTAGCTGGGACTACAGGTGCACACCACCATACCTGGCTAATTTTTTTGTATTTTAGTAGAGATGGAGTTTCATCATTGCCCAGGCCTATCTAGAACTCCTGAGCTCAGGCAATCCATTCACCTCAGCCTCCCAAAGTGCTAGGATTATAGGAATGAACCACCACACCCGGCCTCATTGCTTCCTTTTCATATTCAGAAATCACTTTAAACTTTACTTTCTGGAGTCCCAGTCCCACTCCTGCCAACATGGTCTGGTCCCTGGGCACCCTGCCTGCCCTTCATAGCACTTCCGTTGATTTGTAATGGAACATACAATATTATGGCCATCTGGTAAAGCAGTTTTCCCTTCCTGGGAAGTAGGCCCCAAGAAAATGGGCACTGTGTTTGTGTTTGCTGCTATAGCCCAGTGCTCAGCACACTGTCTAGTATGAAGTAATATTCAGTGGATATTTGTCTAATCAATTAGTAACATCATGATAGCCATTGTAATGATTTCTCATTCTCTAAGTGCCGAAATAGGAGTATATACTAACACTGTTGTCAATTGCATAAGAGGCCCTTCAAGGATTCCAGGGACAGTCAAGGATGGCTTCCTGAAGGAGAAAGAGTTTGAGCTGAGAAGAGAACTGAGTTTGTCTTTCATGGGTGTTTGAGAGTTGCCTGGGTGTTTTTGCCCTGGATCCTATTTTGTGTCTGATATGCAAACCTGGATGAGGTAACTGAGGTAACTGATGGTTTAAAATCACTGTCTGGAGTCAATGAAGTGGAGAGGTCTCATTTTTGTACCAGTCCTTTGGAGATCACTGAGACATGGGTTTTCAGCCTTGTAACTTTCTTGCCTATTTGTGTGCTAATGGTTATGACCCATCTTTTTGGGTTAGTTCTCCTTTTTCTCCATTCTGGTGTCTGATGCAGATTTTTTAGGAAGTTTACAGACCTCTGCTTAGGTTGGGTTAGGAAAATTCCACATAACATGTTCATGTCCCTGGTTCTTCAAAGTTCTTGTAGGAGGGTGAGAAAACCTTTGCAGGGAAAGAACATAAACAGTGTTGGGAAAACTGAAATCTAATAGCAGCTTTTTCTGCTGTTCGTGCTATAATTACCTTCCTTCTTGGCAATGACTTTACCTCTTCTATCACTGCTGTTTCATTTGTCCAATAAACTCCCGATTATCCATCTTCAGCAGCGTGGCCTGGCTTTATCTCAGGCAATTGGTTCCAGCAGACGGATTGATTAGAAGCCATTTCCTTCTCAAATTCTGTAGCTTGATGTTCCTGTTAACTTTTATCATCAGGGCTGTAGAATCCTCTCTTAACTCTGCCTGAATTCATGCATAAATAAAACTGGCTGCAGCTAAACCCCCAGCCTCTGCCATTTAAATCCCTATTTATCTCACTCTGGGATGCTTGGGTAGAAATTTCGTTTGTGGTATTGGGTTGAAAAATGTCAAGAGGGGCTTGCTGTTAAAAAATAAATTCTTCTGCAACAGACACTTATGCCTCTTGCAAGGATGAGATCACAGCACTTGTCTGACCAGGGAAAGGAGTGTCCTTTCAAAAAAAATTCTCCACTTTTTTTTTTTCGGTTATATTTTGGATCTCAGACTTGGAGTATTCATAATCCTTGGTTTGTGACACATTCTCATCATTGCTGTGTGTGGCCAGAGCTCATTAGCATTTTGAGTGCTATATAATATTACAATGGGATGCTGTTGTGAATGGTGTCTCCTTTGTAATCCATTCTCCTGTTGATAGGCATTAGGCATGATATCAAGATTTTGCTATTGTGAACTGTGTTGTTATGAACATTTTTGTGTATGCTTCCTACTATACATGTGCAAGAGTTTCTCTTGGAGTGGCGTTGGATAGCTGGGGACATGAATATTTAAATTAAACCAAAAAGCTCTCAAATTGATTGTATCAATTTATCATTCAGCAAAATATGGGAGATGTTCTTGATTTACATACTCTGAAACACATGGAGGTTTCTTAATCTGTGTCCATAAAATGTGTATAAAATGGCATTTTATTGTGGCCTGGATTTGCATTTCTCTGATCACCAAGGAGACTAAAGATCTTACAGTTTTATTTTTCACAGGTGTTTCCTTTTCTGTGAAAAGACCATTTGTGTCTTTGCTCATTTTTCTATTGGGTTGAAGATACTTTTCTTATTGATTTATAGAAGCTCTTTATATATTATTTATAAATTCATGGTCACTTATAACTGTTACAGCTATTATTTTTCCATTTGTCTTTTTTACTTTCTTGAAGCTTTTCATTGATAAATAGAAGTTGTTAATTTGGATATTGTAAAATTTATCCACTATTTATTATATATAGTTTTGTTTTGGTTTGTTTAAGAAATCCTTTTCTACCCCTAGATCAGAAAGATATTCACCCATGTAAAAGTCCTAAAGTTAGCTTCTGTCATTTAAGTTCTTTTTTTTCTTTTTTTTTTTGAGACAGAGTCTCACTCTTTCGCCAGGCTGGAGTGCAGTGGCACGATCTCAGCTCACTGCAACCTCTACCTCCCGGGTTCAAGCAATTCTCCCACCTCAGCCTCCCGAGTAGCTGAGACTGCAGGTGCATGCCACCAGGCCTAGCTAATTTTTGTACTTTTAAGAGACCGGGTTTCACCATGTTGGCCAGAATGGTCTCAATCTCTTGACCTCATGATCCACCCACCTCGGCCTCCCAAAGTGCTGGGATTACAGGCATGAGCCACCATGCCTGGCCCTGTCATTTAAGTTCTTAATCCAACTACAGCTAATTTTTGTGTTTTGAGTGAGTTAGGTTTTGAAATTAACCTTTTTTCCCAAGTGGATAATCATATTTTCTTATCCTATTTATTGAATAGTCTTCATCTGTCTGATGACCTGACCTGCCACTTTGGACATCTAGAACATTTTTACTTACAAATAATATCTATTTTAGGGCTTTGTATTCTATTCTGTTGGTTAATTTATTAATTACTGCACTAGTACCACCATGGCTTAATTGCTTTAGATTCATAATAATTCTTGAT
The DNA here is from genome assembly GCF_007565055.1 of Rhinopithecus roxellana. NCBI lineage: Eukaryota > Metazoa > Chordata > Mammalia > Primates > Cercopithecidae > Rhinopithecus > Rhinopithecus roxellana. The sequence goes on from NC_044559.1 coordinate 5,926,116, forward strand.
ATTTGATAAAACAAACCTCTTCAATCTTCCTTCTCAGAAGTGTACTGGCTATTCTTCCATGTAAATTTTAGAATTAGCTTATTAGGGTTCATGAAATTCTGTCGGAATCTTGAATAGAATTGCATTAAATATACAGATAAGTATGGGAAGAATTTATGTCTACATAAGATTATATATCCTTATCCACAAGTATGATACATATCTTCATTTATTTAAGTTTTTCAGAGACCAGATAGGGCCTGTGTTTCAATAGTTCTCTTGCCTGCTGTAAGGCAAATCTGTGTCACTTACCCTTTCATATCATACTGCGAGCTATCCACCATAACATTATACATTCTTGTATCTTGTCTGAATTCTATGCCTACTCTTACTCAAGATAATGGCGATGGTTGTCTGACATCAGAGTCTGTGCTTTGGAGCTATCACTATGACCCCCATCAAAGTTTGACCACAGTGTGGGATCCCTTACCTCATCCTGGTGGTTAATTTATCAGTGATTTTTTTTAGTGCTTGCTTTCACTTTTTGGTAGTCCAGGTATCCTGTGCTTTGTTATTAGATATTCTAGTTTCACACCCTTGTTCACCTGCTACCTAATCTATGTGATTAACCAGTTGTCTCTCCAACAACGTTTACCCTTGCCCGTGATCTTTCTCCTTACTGTCTTAGGGGTGGCCTTTTATGAGAAGGCAATGAGTTTTGCCTTTTTTAAAAATTTGTTTTACAAGTACTTATTGAATGGAGCTGGCCACTGGGAAGCATTACAAATGTATGCCCTGGGGGAGGGGATATCACCAAGTACAAGATGGGAGCCATCACGGTTGGCTGGCCAGAGCTGTGGGTCAACCATAGAGTCTTCTGCAGGAGAACTATTCCTTTCAGTGATCCTAGTACCAACACTGACCAGCTGTTGGGATAGGTGGCATCTGCCCACTTGTGTTTGATTCCTAGCAGAGCCAAGGCATGCCCACCATCTAGGTCCTTGCTATATGCTTTGGGAGAATAGATATGGAGTTTGAGCCTGAAAATATTTCATCACTTGCCTGATGTGAGACGTTGGTAAGTTATTCAGCTCCTCTAAGCCTCGGTTTTACTCCTTATAAAATGGAATCAATGATAGCTTCCTCAGAGTGTGATGTTATAGTAGTTTATGTCTTCTTTGTCCTTCTTTCAAGATTCCAGACAGAAGAACGTAGGGAACAGTGCAATGAGGTCACTTTTCATCTGTCGATCAGCTGCTGCAATATTGAGCAAGCGCTGGAGAGAGGGGATGTTAGGGTTCTCCAGAGAAACAGAATCAAGTGTGTGTGTGTGTGTGTGTGTGTGTGTGTGTGTGTATGTGTGTGTAGGGAGGGGAGAGAGAGAGAGAGAGAGAGAGAGAGATTTTAAGCAATTGGCTCACGCAATTACAGAGACTAAAATCTGCAGAGTGAGCCAGCAGGTTGGAGACCCAGGAGAGAGCCAATAATGCAGATGAAGTTTGAAGGCCATCTGCTGCAAAATTCCCTTTTGTTGGGAGAGGCCAGCCTTCTGTTCTATTCATGCCTTCAACTGATTGGATGAGGCCCACCCACATCATGGATGGCAATCTGCTTTACTCAAAGTCAGATGATTTAAATATGAACCTCATCCCGAAACCATCCATCTTACAGAAACAGCCAGAATGTTTGACCAAGTATCTGGACATTGTGATCCATCCAAGTCTACATAAAATTAACCATTACAGAGGGACTTTGGGAAGCTCTTTCTGGCAGCACATCTATCTCTTCTTTGATAATTAGGACATTTTTCAAACATGTGTAAACCTCCGGGAGAATTGCAATATACCTCCATGTCCATTCTGCACATTTCTTCAGAGGCAGGATTGCAGAATGGGTAAGATCACAGATGTGGGGTCAGGTGGCCTGGGTTGACCTCTGGCTCTGCCTAGATGTGTAAACTTAGGCAAGTTACTTACCCTGTCTGTTCCTCAGTTTCCCCATTGGGAAATAGGGTAAATAGTATACCTGTCTCGCAGGGTAGCAGTAAGGATTATCTGTTGGATTGGATTCCTGTGCACAGTTTCCTTCTTCCTGTTGCTCTGTTGCATGACATTGGGGAGTTTCTAATGTTTTGCTGAAATGGGCAGTGCTGCAGTGAACAGCATCCTGTTGTTTTCCTTGTGCCCTATGTGTGTGGCGCAGGACAGGCAAGTTGGCAGGTTTCTTAGCTATTGCCAAAGGGATCTCCAAGTTTGTTATACTTTGTTTTTCACATCCTGGCAAATATTCGATTGACATTGTTACACTTTAAAATCAATGCCTATAGGATGGGTGTAAGTGGTGGGCTCCTTACAATGTGCATTTCTCCATTTATAGATGTTTGACTGTCTTCTTAGGTACCCATTGGCCATTGGCTTCTAAACCCTTATGGAAAGAGAGCTGCTCTCACATTTGGTGTCTGCCGATGGCAGCCTCCTTGCATACTTGGGCTGGGTGAATATGGGAAGTACTGAGGCACACCTGGGCTTCACGAGTGGCTGCCACGTGTCCTGCTAGCTCCTGGTGGCCTTGGCAGCTCTCAGAAGCTGCCTGAGCTCTCAGGAGTCTGGATTAGTTGGGCTTCCCTGATTAGTCACTGAAGTAATATTCTAAATAGGACACAAGTGCCAGGGAATTAAAAATACTTCTTGTTTTTGAATAAGAAGCTGACATGTTCTTAGGACATCAGGGCTATATCTGGATGAACAGCTGTCAGCTGCCTCATGGGCTCTCCCATCCAGCTGATGTGCCAAGGGCTCCCCATTCTCCTAGCTCCCTGGCTTCCCAAGAGCAAGTCTCGTTAGACAAAGTTCAGTGAGGGCATCTACCTCCTGGTTCTTCATCATCACTCTATTCCCATGGCTCAACATGGTGCTTGACACATTGTAGGTATGCATTTTCATTTGTTAAATGAATGTGTCAAGTGTCTACAGGTGCCCAGGAGGTTCTGGGTTAGTCTGGTTTTGGGCTGCATTGGGTTCAGGAGACAGAAGAAAGGGAAGTCCTTTTTTGCTCTTGTGGGTTTGCTGTTGACTTGTGCAATGAATCAAACTAGCTGGAGGACAGTCATTCCTTACTCTGCAAGAGGAGTTAGGGCCAACCCTAAGATCTTGCTGTACCTTGAAAACATTTAAGACATTGAATTTTCATAAGTTTTTATGGCTTTCTTCTGTTTGTCTTTGTATCCCCAGCACAATACATGAGGTGAGGACATAGTATGTGTGCAGTGAATATTTACTGATGGGATAAACAAACCAATGGAGGAAGGCACAATGATTCTCATTAACTATGGTTTTGAAATGCCACTTTTGTGTCTGTATATAAAAGGTTTAATTCCGCAGTTTTTAAAAAATAGGTGCATAGTTCAACACAGTCCCTTTAAACAAAATAACACAGCAATCACTATGGCTCCTTTCCTTTGTAGAACATGTGGCTGAGTCTGGGGGATTGTAAGTGGAGAGACATTTGTTTATACTTCTCCCAGGCCCAGTAACCACCGTGATAATTTTGTGAAAAGGCTAGGAGATTAAACAAGGATTTTGCTGAGACTTAGGAAGTTGAGACACTGGGGAATATAAGTGCAAAAAGGCATTAAATTTTACGTCTGTGAGTGCTGATTTGAAAACTTTATAAAGATATGTGGCCTGCATTATAGAAAAACATACAGTAATGCAGCTCTGTTTTTCCAAGCAATTCAAAAAATGCAGTTCAGGGTAAGGGGAGAAAGGACTGAATGCCAGTGAGCTTTAGAATCAGTTGCTATTAGTACATTAAACACATGAATGCCAGCATTCTTGTTTTACCTGTCATTTTCTATTTTCTATTTTCTATGAAATCTCGGTATTTTAGGTTGAATTGTATCACCTCATGGGTGTATTGAAGACTTAACCCCTGATAACTGTGAATGTGACCTTGTTTGGCAGTGGGATCTTTGTAGATGCTGTGAGGTTAAGATGAGCTCATGAGGGTGATCCTAATCCAGTATGACTTGTGTTCTCATAAGAAGAGGAAAATTTGAAGACAGACATGCACAAAGAGGAAATGCACGCAATGACACGGACACAGAGAGAGGTGGCCATGTGAAGAAAGAGGCAGAGATTGGAGTTATACTGCCACAGGACAAGGAATGCCTGGGGCTACTAGAAGCTGGAAGAGGCAAGGAAGAACCCTTCCCTAGAGACTTTGAAGGGAGCATGGCCTTGCTGGCACCTTGACTTCAGACTTCTAGCCTCCAGAACTGTGGGAAAATACATTTCTTTTTTTTTAAGCCACCCATTTTGTGGTCCTTTGTTACAGTAGCCATAGCAAACTAATACACTCGATGTAGTTGTTCAGTTACAACAATCAAGCTAATTGTCAGGCATCTCCCACAAATGATAGGGAAACTTTCTGCATCATTGGATGCTAAACTTTGTAGCAGAATCACAGATGCCTCTGAAGCTGAATCTGCATTTGTAACAGGTGCCCTTTCTCTGCACGGCCAAATTCCTTCAGGAAATCTTTCCCAAACTCTGACATACAAGAAACGTTGAAGAACAGCACTCTAAGGAATCTCCAAGGTCAAGGAAAGAGGCTGAACAGTGCTCCAGGCTCAGAAGGAGGAATTTGGACGTGAAGTCAGGTGGGTCCTCCAGGATCCACCTCTGCCCTTTCAATGCCTTATCATCTTCCTTCTGTGTCTTTTGAGAGACCGAGTGAGGATTGATGGGGTATTTTGGGGTGTTTTGTGTGGGTTGTGTCATTTTTTTTTGTTTGCTTATTTTGTTGCTGTTTGCAGTTCTCTAAATTTTAACATATATAAAGATTCATGGAATCACCACCTCAATCAGGATACAGAATAGCTCCATCAAAAATTTTCCTTATACTATCCCTTTACCGTGGCAGCATTTTCCTACCCTGAGCCTCTTGCAATCACTTATTTGTTCTCCATCATGATGGTTTTATCATTTTGAGACTGTCATATGAATAGAAGCAAGCAGTATGTAGCCTTTGAGACCAGCTTCTTTCACTGAGAATAATGCCTTTTAGATTCATCCACATTGATATGTGTATCAATAGTTCATTTTTTAAAAAATTGCTGAGTAGTATTTCATTGGTATGTCATAGTTGATTTCTCCCTTCACCTGCTGAAGAACAAATGGGTTGTTTCTAGTTTTTGGTAATTATGAAGAGTGCCACTAAAAGCTTTTTCTTGTGTGAATTTTTTATTCTTGTTGGGTAACACCCAGGAGTGGGTTTGCTTAGTTGTATGGTAAGTTTGTATTTAACTTTATTAAAACTATCAAACTTTTCCAGAATGATGTTCCATTTTGAGTTGACTTTTGGGCAAGGTGTGAGACTTAATTTAAGGTTCAACTTTTTTGATATATGAATTTCCAGTTGTTCCTACACTATTTGTTAAGACACTATCCTTTCTCCATTGAATGGCTTTTGCATTGTTGTTAAAATCAATTGGCTATATTTGTGTGGGTCTATTTTTGGACCCTTTATTCTATTCCACTGATACATTTGTCTATTCCTTCACCAATACCATGCTGTCTTGATTACTATAGCTTATGGTAAGTCTGAAAATTGGTTAGAGTGATTTCTTCAACTTATTTTTCAATAATGTTTAGCTGTTCTAATTCCTTTGCCTTTCCATGTATATGCTAGAAGTGGCTTGTCCATATTGTGAAAAATCCTCTTGGGATTTTGTTACCTATAGACCAATTTGGAGAGGATTGGCATCCTTCCTCTACTGAGTCTTCCAGTCTGTGAATACAATTTGTCTTTCCATTTACTTATGTCTTTGATTTCCTGCCTCAGTGTTTTGTACAGATTCTGCATGAGTTGATAGTTTTATAACTTTCTCCCCCAAGTTATTAGGAATAGTATTGTCTTTAGATTTTGTTTTCCAATTCTACATTGCTAGTATATGGAAACACAACTGAGTTTTGTATATGATCTTGTAGTATGCCACTTTGCTAAATTTCATTTTTATTTCAAGAAATTGTTTTGTAAATTAATTGAGGTTTTCTATATAGACAATATTGTTGGTTGTGAATAGGGACAGTTTTACTTCTTTCTTTCCAATCTGTACACATTTTGATTTCTTTTTCTTGCCTTATGGCACTGGCTGGGGCTCCCAGGAAGATGGGGAATAAGAATGGTGCATGTGAACATCTTTACCTTTTTTTGTTCTTAGTGGGGTAAAGTTTCCAATCTTTCACTATTAGGTGTAATGTTAGACATAGATTTTAGAAATAGATACCCTTTATCAAGTTGAGGAAGTTGTCTTTTATTTTTGGTTTGCAAGGAGTTTTTATCATGAATGAAAGCTACATTTTGTCATGTGCATTTTTTTCTGCATCCTTTGATGTAATCAAGTGGGTTTCTTCTTTAGGCTATTAATATAGTATATTATATTGCTTGAATTTTAAATATTGAATTAATCATGCGTTTCTCAGATAAATCCAACATGGCCATAACATTAATTTTTCAATATATTGCTAGATTCAATTTGCTAATATTTAACATTTTCTTTAAAATTTTTGGGTCTATGTTCATGAGGGATATTCATCTGCAGTTTTCTGTTTCTGTACTGTCTTTGGTTTTGGTAGCAGGGCAAATCTGGCCTCATAAAATGAGTGGGGGGTGTACCTGTCTCTTTTATTTCTGGAAGAGATTTATGTAGAATTGGTGCTATTTCTTTTTTAAATGTTTGGTGGAATTTTTCAGTAAATCATCTAATGCTAAAGATTTCTTTTATGGAAAGCTTTTAACTATGCATTAAATTTATTTAATAATTATAGGAGTACTCAGGTTACTGAGTTAATCATGGGTAAATTCTGTTGTTTGTGTTTTTCTTTCTTTTTTCTTTTCTTTTCTTTTTTTTTTTTTTTTGAGATGAAGTCTTGCTCTGTTGGCTAGGCTGGAGTGCAGTGGCACAGTGTTGGCTCACTGCAACCTCTGCCTCCCAAGTTCAAGTGATTCTCCTGCCTCAGCCTCCCAAGTAGCTGGGTTACAGACGTTCACCACCACATCCAGCTAGTTTTTGTATTTTTAGTAGAGACAGAGTTTCACCATGTTGGCCAGGCTGGTCTTGAACTCCTGACCTCAGGTGATCCACCCACCTTGGCATCCCAAAGTGCTGGGATTACAGGCATGAGCCACTGTGCCTGGCCTTATTTGTGTTTTCCAATGAGATGGTGTTCTATGTCATCTAAGCTGTTGGGTTTAAGTGTACAGAGCTGTTTGTAGTATTCCCTTCTTAACATTTTAACAGCTGTGGAGTCTGCTGTGTTTTATCTTACTTTTCTAAAATTGGTTATTTGTGTCTTTTCTTTGTTAGGTGTGCTGGAGCTTTATCAAGTTTGCTGATGTTTTCAAAGAATCAGTTTTAGTTCTGTCAATTTTATCTGTTGTTTTTAGGTTTTTAATTTCTTTGATTTCTGATCTTTATTATTTTATTCCATCTGCCTGTTATGGAGTTAAAAGAATGCTTTTATTCTTATAGTTTCTTAAGATAAAAGCTAAAAGCTTAGTTTTTTTTTTGAAATCTTTCTTTTTTTTAGTATAAATATTTTATTGCTATGCATTTTCCTGTAAGCACTGGTTTGCCTGTGTCTCACAAATTGTGCAATGTTGTGTTTTTCATTTTTATGTAATTCAAAATATTTTCTAATTTTCTTTTAGACTTTTTTTCACCCATGCATTTTTTATAAGTTTGCTTTCAAGTGTTCAGATATTTTCTTATTATCTTTCGAATACCAAATTCCAGTTTAATTCCATTATTTTCAGAAAACTTTTATATGATTCACTTATTTTACATTTGTTAGGATTTGTTTTATGATACAGGATGTGGACTTCCTTGGGGAATGTTTCCTGAGCTCTTGATAAAAAAGGATATTCTGCTGTTGTTGTGTGAAATATTCTGTAAATGTCAATAAGATCTAGTAGGTTAATGGATTTATTTAGTTCATTTTTATCTTTAATAATTTTTTGTCTACTAATTCTATCTATTGCTGACAAAGTTGTGTTAGAGTCTATAAAATTATGCATTTGTTTATTTATCTTAGTTCCTCCAGTGTTTGCTTCACATAACCTTTATCATTAGATAATATTTCTCTATGCATTATCATCTTCTTTGCTCTGATATTTCATTTGTCTGATATTAATATAGTTACTCTAGCTTTTATTTGATAAGTGCTTTCACAATATGTTTTTCCATTCTTTTATCATTAATCTATCTATATCAGTATAGTTGAAGTGAGTTTCTTGTAGGCAGCATATAATCGGTTTGCTTGTTTTTTTCAAAAAATTGATGTATTCTATCAATTTTTGATTGATATGTTTAGACCATTTACATTTAATGCATTTATTAACTTCTTTAGATTTACATCTTCCATTTTCTTGTTTTCTGTTTCCTTTCTGTTTTTGTCTTTTGCTATTTTCTGCCTTCTTTTGGGTTATTAAAACATTTTTTACTATTCCTTTTGGATTTATTTATTGTGATTTTGACTATATATCTTTGATTGTTTTTATAAGATTGCTTTGGAGACTATAATATGCATACTTATGTTTTTATAGTGTACTGAGAATTAATAATTTGCCACTTTAAGTGCAATGTAGAAATCTTGCCACCATTTATAGTTTCCTCTACATAAATCAAAACGTTATCCAACTATTATATATATATATATATATATATATTTTTTTTTTTTTTTTTGAGGTGGAGTCTCGCTCTGTTGCCCAGGCCTGGGGTACAGTGGCACGATCTTGGCTCACTTCAAACTCCGCCTCCCAGGTTCAAGCAGTTCTCTGCCTCAGCCTCCCAAGTAGCTGGGATTACAGGTGCCCACCACCACATGCAGCTAATTTTTGTGTTTTTATTAGAGATGAGGTTTCACCATCTTGGCCAGGCTTGTCTTGGACTCTTGACTTTGTGATCAACCCTCTTTGGCCTCCCAAATTGCTGGGATTACAGGCGTAAGCCAGCATGCCCAGCTTACGTTATGATTTTTACTTTTAGCTATCTCTTGTTTTAGAGAACTAAAAAGGAGAAGAATCTATTATATATAGACTTTATTATTTTCAAGATTTTTTTCCTTGTCTCTAGTTTTTAGCAGTTTAATTGTGATTTGTCTGAATGTGGGTTTCTTTACGTTTATTCTGTTTGAGTTTGCAGAACTTAGATCTATAGATTTTTGTCTTTCACCAAATTTGGTAAGTTTTAAGCCATTATTTCAGTTTTTTTCTTTTTCTTTTTCTTTTCTTTCTTTCTTTCTTTCTTTCTTTCTTTCTTTCTTTCTTTCTTTCTTTCTTTCTTTCTTTCTTTCTTTCTTTCTTTCTTTTTTTTTTTTTTTTTTTTTTTTTTTTTTGAGTTGGAGTTTTGCTTTTGTCACCCAGGCTGAAGTGCAATAGCACAATCTCAGCTCACTGCAACCTCTACCTCCTGGATTCAAGTGATTCTCCTGCCTCAGCCTCCTGAGTAGCTGGGATTACATGTGCCCACCATCATGCCTGGCTAATTTTTGTATTTTTAGTAGAGGCAGGGTTTCACCATGTCGGCCAGACTGGTCTCTCTGATAACACAAATATTAGATCTTTTGTTTTTGTCTCCTAGGTCCCTGAGGCTCTGTTCATTTTTAAAAATATATTTCTCTTGTTCTGATGGAATCATTACTATTGATGTGTTTTCAAGTTTATTGATTCTTTCCTCTGTCATCATCATTCTTCATTGAGCCCATCCAATGAAATTTTTTTTGTTGTTAAATTTTAGTTATTGTGTACTTCAGCATAACATTCCTATTTGGTTTTTTAAAAGTCTCTTCTATTTCTTTGCTGGGACTTTTTTGTTTTTTCATTTCTTTTAGGAGTGTTCACAATTGCTTGTTGGAACATTTTTATAATAGATACTTTAAAGCCTTTGCCAGAAAATTGCATCTATGTCATCTTTGGGTTGATGTTTGCTGATTATCTTTTCCCATGTGAGTTGAGATTTTGCTTGTTCTTATTCTGAGCAATTTTGGATTTTATCGTGGAAAATTTGAATATTATGAGACTCTTGGTTTCACTTACATTCTATGAAAGATGTTGATATTTTTATTTTAGCAGGTTAAGTTCAGGCCACAAACTCCAGCATGTTGTCTGTGGGCCTGTTACCAATGTTAGCTGAGGTTTGAAAGTGTTTGTAGTGCTCTTCTAATCATTCCCATGTGTGTGCCACCCAGTGGCCAGTCTGGAACCTAATGGTAATCTGTCTTTTATCTTTTATTCGCAGCTTTTATATACTGATTAGAATCCTATCCATGTGTGAGCAGCTCAGGAGTGAGCCCAGGAGTTCGTAAACAGCTTGTTAGAGTTGCTTTCCTGAGATTTTCCTTCTCTGTGACATCCTCACTCTTTTCCTATTCTGAGGGACTCTTTGATGGTTCTCCAATCAGCTGTGGCTTTGGAGATCTTGCTCTGCTGCACACTTTTGTGGCTGCATCTGCCTCTAGGGCAAGGGGTCAAGATGGTTAGAGGATAAAAACTTGGTAAACTTATAGCCAGTTTGGTGTTCTTTCAATTCTTATTTTCTTCTCCTATCTGCCTGCTCATGTTTACTCATCAGACTCTTTGAACAGCTGCTACATGCATTCTGTCCAGGTTTTATGACTATGTTCAGGGGAGAATCATGGTGGGTGCTCCTACTCCATTCTACCTAGTCAGTGCTCCTTAATCAGACATGCATACCTAATCAATTGGGGAACATTTTCCCCTTGCATAGTTTTTATGGAGCCCTGTGAGTGGGGGATCCAAAACTCTTCCTCACCCTCAAGGCTGGAGACCCTGAAAACTAAGGCAAAGCCAAGAGATTGGGAGCAGAGGCATCCAGCTGCCTGCTAGTTGGGAACTTCCTCTCTTGCCAGGATTATCTTAGGACACTTGTTCTGTCCAGAAATAAAATACAGGAGAGCCAATAGGTGGTCATCCCATCAAAGTTCTATGACTAGTGATAGATTATTGGAAACCACTTTGTTCCTGAATAATGCCTTTATGTTGAATTGTTATAAGAGAAGCTTCTATTTTCTATGGCTGTAGCATTATTTTCTATAGGTACAGGGTTCCACTTCTGAAAAATAACTTTTAACATAAAAATCCCCAAGTCTAACATGAAAATAAATGAAAAGAACATAAAACTCAACTATGTGCCTTTAAAAACATTTATAGTAAGCATGTGAAGGCAAACAGCGTCTATGAAGGTTAATTTTACATTCACAGTTGTTTCAGCCAGGTGGAAATGTTTAAAAATATAAGCCAAATGGCATTTTGACTAAAGATTCTGTCTTGTATTCTCAATAAATTTTATATATTAGGTGCTTTTGATTGCTTCAAGAAACTTTAAACTGAATTCAAAAACAGGGAATTCTGGTCCATAGTAGGCTGTCTCTGGAAAAGCACAGGCCATCTTACCTACTCTTGTCTGACAGCTGGAGATAAGGTTACAGCCATGGTTTCTGGACTATCAGGTGACTAGTTGGGGGACCCCAGCATTCTGTCCACTGCCACAGATGCATAATCGCGTGCTGAGTATCTAACAGCTCACCAATAAGTGGCAGCGTGTGTGTATCCATATTCCGACCAGAATGGACCTCTATTTCTTCATCTCAGGGCATCCAAGCATCCCTTGGGTTTGGCCAGTTTTATGGTTATCACTGCAGTGGGCAGCTAGGGTTCTGTGTGGTCCCCAGTGTCTAATTTCAGGTGTGTGATTTAAGGGCAGAGATGTCGGGTGCTGCGATTGAGATTATCGGCTGTTATGGGCTGGATTTTAAACAATTTTAATCTCAAGTTGGCCTGATGCCAGGTGAGCTATGTCCTCTGGAAAGCACCCTGCCTTACCTCTGTCCACTCACAGATGCTGACGCTGTGGGATCCTTACCGCAGCCCCGGCAGGTCAGGCTGCCATGCTGTGGGTCACTGCACAGCATCTGTAAACCCAGATGGAGGGTCTGTTTCTTGAGCTGGAAGAGCTATTTGGAGGCATTGGGTCAAGCCTCTTTCTGGGTCTGGTTTGCTCATTTTTCTTTCCTGTTGTTTAGTGTGTTTGAAAAATCAAAGCCGTTTGCAGCTCCTGGCCCAGGACATGTTTGATTAGTTGGTTCATCAGGGAAGATGGCTCAGCAGGGCAGGAGTCCAACGAGGTTAAAAGTTGCAATGTCCATCTCTGTGGCAGGGGCATCTGCTCCGTATTTAAACTGGTTGCCTGACAGGGCTTGGACATGACTTCTGTGTCAGGCTGCCGTGCAAGGAAACATCATCTACTAAACATCATCAGAAATGGAGAGGGGTCCCTGGCTTGGACTTTGGGCGAGTCTCATTACTCTCCTAGGCACAATTCCCCTGTCTATAAGATGGTATACAATGTAATTTTACTTTACAGTTCGTCATTAGGATAAAATAGGACAATTCATGTAAAAGCAATTAGCCATAGGCTCACGTGAAGTAAAATACTAAGTAAATTTCAATGGTGCTCTTCATCATTTTCTTCTCCTTCTTCTTCTTTTATTACTAGTCATGGGCCCTGGCTGGGGTACCTAGTTTCTCTAAACCTTTCCCTTGTGTATAGAGTGGGGGCAGTAATAGCTCCTTTGCAGACTTGTAGGAGGATTAAATGGGACAGCAGGAGGACTGAATGTTCGTAGGACCAGTGGGTTTCCAATACTAATTGCTTCCCTGACCCCATTTGATTGATATAAATGTCCATGCTTTAAAAATATTTGCTAATATTTACACACACAGGTGACCCTTGCACTGTAGCTTGCCCATGTGAGGCAGTGTCGGGGATGGCCCATACCATTGAGCAGAGAATTAGAGGCCCGCTCCCCACTGCACATCTGCCAGCTCCCATCCGACTGCCTTGCTGCCTTGCTTACCTTGGACAAAGCTTCCCCTGCACCTGCACAGATTCCACCTGCTGTCCTCTCCCACATCCCTCCCCTTGTCCTCTGTACCAACTGTCCTGAGGCCAGCAAACACGCTGGCCTCCTCCTCTTCTCTTACCTTACTTTCCTTAACTCAAACCGGCTATCCTCTGGGGATAGCCTGTCATGTTGAAGGTCTTATTCCTTTCACATTCCGTGTCCCTCAGGAGGTGTCCTTTTAATATTATCTCTTTTATCTCCTCCAAACCATTTCTTTCCCTTCCTGCACCACCCTATCTTTTTCTAGTTCTTTAAAAAACTTGTAAAATTGTTATTTTTTAGAGACAAAGTCCCACTTGGTCACCCAGGCTGGAGTGCAGTGATGCAATCATAGCTCACTATAGCCTCAAGCTCCTGGGCTCAAGTAGTCCTGCTGCGTTAGCCTCCCAAGTTGCTGAGACTACGGGTGCATGCCACCGTGCCCTGCTCATTATTATTATTATTATTTCTTAGAGACAGGGTCTCACTATGTTACCCAGGCTGGTCTTGAACTCCTGGGCTCAAGCAATCTTCCTGCCTCAGCTTCCCAAAGCACCAGGATTAAAAACATGAGCCACTGTGCCTGGCCTCTTTCTAGCTTCTTCTAGCTCTTAACATTTGTGCCCACCCTCTCCACCCCCCACCTCTCCTCATCCTCACTGCCAGCTCTGTCCCCTCTGTTATCTTTCCCTGAACACTCTGGCTCACTCTTTCCTCCCTCCTCCAGTCTGGCACATGCCCAGTGACCTCCTAATGAGACCTCCAACCTCACGTTTTCACAAAACCCTTGTCTTCATGCCTTCTTAGTGAAGCTTCAAGTTACTGATCCATAATAATCTCTCCCTTGCCTGCCCAATTTTCCTGGTCCCTTTTCTTTGTAATATTCACCAGGTAAAACTCCCACATGAGCTAAGCCTGATCATCTACTTTTGCATACCTGTGCCTGAGCACTGAGTGTTGCTGTAGATAATGACAAAGCTGGGATGCTGATCTTCCTTGGTATTGCTCCTCACAAATCTCCATGGCTTGCACTGTACTTCCCTAAACCCCTATTCCATGCTTTGTCTTCTCCTTTCAACCCCTTCTCCTCCTCCCTCCTCATTTAGCCATCAGATAGGAGCCCCCTCATCTCCCATCTCCAAAGTCAAGCCCACCCACACTTGTACCAGCTGGCTCATTGCCCCATCCTGTCACACCCACGGACGTTAAGTGTCTGTTCTTGCAATAGCCACTTGCCCCCTGCCTTGAATTCATCCCAATTTCCCCTCTAGGATTTTGCCTTTTCTTTTCCACATTTCTCTAGTGCATTACCAATCTCTTCCTATCCACTCCTGCATTGCTGCTCTGCCTAGAAACTTGTTTTAGAACATTTAGTCTAAGAAAACAACCCCCCTTCCACATTTTCCACATCCCCTTTCAGTGATTGCTGTTTCTCCCAATTTCATTTTCTTTTTGTCCAATTTTCCACCTGCCACAGTTTGGCTACTGATTTCACCCTCCTTCTCCTGAAATTACCTTTGTCAGGGCTAACCATCTTCCTATTTTCCAATTTGCTGCTCGTTCCCCTCTTCCTTGCCCACTCCGTGATGTTTGACACAGTGAAGCGCGGCCTCCTGACACATTTGCTTCTCTGGTCTATGATATTAGCGTCAACCCAGAGCCCTCCTGACTTGGCAGCTTCTTTCGCAGGCTCCCCTTTCTTGCCCAAACTCCTATTGTCCACATACCCCGAGGGCAGTCCCGTACCTCTTCTCTGTCTCTTCCCTCCTTCCTTGGTGGTCTCATCTCCACCAATGGCTTCAACTACTTGCACATTAATATACTCCAAATGTTAGTCTCCAGCCCAGGCTTTTCCTGTGAGCCTTGGCATCCATCTGGATGTTTTGCAGGCACCTTGGCCTCAGCATGTCTCAAAAAAAATTCTCTACTTTGCTCCTCCCTTACTTTGCCCACCTCTCAAAATGACTCTACAGGCAGCGAGTTGCTTGAGTCCAAAATAGAAATCATCCCCATCTCCCCCTTTCCTTTGTATTCTACATTCAATTCAATGGATCCACCAGCATCATAAAGAACTAGACCCAGCCAGAAGGAAGACAGGGACCTCACCTCATCCACAGACAATCAGGCAACTCTGGGCATCTCTCTACTCTTGCCCCCTTCCCTCATGGGCCAGAGGAGTGGAGACTCCAAGGAGCAGGGAGGGTGCAAGAGGAATCTTGGTAGAAGATCGTGCTTCCTACCCCAGAACAAGGTTACCCATACCCTGGGGGACAGTGGAGGTGAGCATTAAATGGGGTAAGATGAACCTGGACTTTTTAACGATTACAAGTGACCTTAAAGTTATGGGTGTCATTCTGGGACCAGGGATAATGACTGAAGGAAAAAAAAAGTCTTTATATTTTTATTCTATTGGTTTCTGATTTGTCCAACAAACTAATTATAGTAAACATGACCACATCACCCCCTGTTTCAGACTTCTCAAAGGTGTTCCATTCAAAATAAAAACCAAGCTCCTTTTAGAGGCCTCCATGCATTCTACTGACCACCTTTCTCTACTTGCAGGGGACCTCTCTTCCTCCTGCCTCAGCACTCTGAGCTCTTTGAGCCCCATGGCCTTTGCACATGATCTTCTGGTTTCCTGGAAAGGTTTTGGCTGCTTCCTTCTCATTTTTCTTAAGGGCACCTTGGTTGAAAGGCTGTCATCTCTCACGATTTGTTTTCTATGTTTCTGGCTTAGCACCCATCACCTATTTTTGAATTCCTTGTTTCACTGCATATTGTCTCCTTTAAGTGAGTCCTGTGAAGGCAGATCATTCCTGCCTTGATCACACTTACTCCCCCTGAGCCTCATACAAGCTCTGCATGTGTTAGGTCACTGATAAATACCTCTTGAGTGTAAGAATAAAATTCATTTACTGGCTTACTGATGTCACCATGAAGGGCTATTTCTTCTCTGCTGAGCAGAGATGAGGATATTGTGAAGCTAACGATGCCTACGTTTCAGGGCCATTTGCTTTCCTGGGTTCCTTCTAAGGCAAAGTGATCAATAAAGTCATGTTTTTGAATAATTTGCAGAAGTGTCTTGTTTGTTTGAACTGTTATAACAAAAATACTATAGACTTGGTGCCTCATAAACAACAGGAATTTAGTTCTCACAGTTTGGAGACTGGTCCTAGATCCAAGTGCAGACAGATTTTGAATCTGGTGAGGGCCTGCTTCCTGGTTCACAGGCGGCTGTCTTTTTGCTGTAATTTCACAGGGCTGAAGGGGCAAGGGAGCAACCTGGGGCTTCTTTTTATAAGGCACTCATTATGAGGGATACACCCTCTTGACCTAATCACCTCCCAAAGGCTCCATGTCCTAATACCATCTTGGGAGTTAGAATTTCAACATGTAAATTTTGCAGAGATACAAACTGTCAGATCCTAGCAGTTAGATGAAAATCATGCTTTCTTTTCCCTTCCTGTAGAACAGCGGTCTCCAGGCTTTTTGACACCAGGGACAGATTTCGTGGAAGATAATGTTTCCATGGACCAGTTGGGATTGAAGGCTAGTTTCAGGATGAAACTGTTCTATTTCAGATCACCAGTCACTAGTTAGATTCTCATGAATGCACAACCTAGATCTGTCACATGCTTAATTCACAATAGGGTTTGTAGTCCTGTGAGAATCAAATGCTGCTGCTGATTGAACAGGAGGCGGAGCTCAGGTGGTCTTGCTTACTGGCCTGATACTTATCTCCTGCTCTGTGGCCTGGCTCCTAACTGGCTAAGGACTGGTACCTCTGTTGGGCTAAACAGGGGAAAATGCAGGTACCAGCCCATGGCCAGCGGGTAGACCCCTGCTGTAGAATACTTCTGTATTAACATGTTTTTGATTTCTCAGACTTTAGGATGCTTTGACATGTTGGGGCTTTACTGACCAGGGAAAGCCTTCCCCTCAGGGCAAGCTCATTCCTAGAGACAGCAAATGACCCACCTGTGACACACTTTTTGCATGTCAAGCAACCCATCCAAAGCCCATGACTCCAACAGCTGCCTTGTGCCTTTGTGGAACTCTCACTGGCCAAGCCACTGTTCCCCTGCCCTGATCATCCCAGGGTCAGGTAGTAGGCGACTCTTGACAGTCCCTAACACCCAGAGCCTGCTAGAATTATTCACACCAGCCAATCCTAAACCTATGTACTCTGCCTCTCCTATTTCTTCCCTCACAAACCACACAAAAAGTTCTTGTCCACATTTTCCTTCTGCCCTCTGTGACCGGACCCACACTGGCGCTTCCCCATGTGGCCCCAAAAGGTGTGCCCTACCTCCTTTGTCTAGGGATCTGTGACTCTGTGACCACAACAGACTTCTTCCTGCATGTGAGTCATTTCTGTGTCTGTGTATCTCACCATCCTTGATTAAAAGAAATCCTGGGGATATGTTAAAAATCCTCCCAAGTTGTATAAACAGATAGCATCCCTTGGTCAAAGTGGCTTTGGTTGTGAAGTTCCCACAGATTTCTGTGCCCATACCCATGTACATCTAGAGGCCACACCACCAATCTGTGGCTCGGCCACCCCTGGGACGGAAAAACAGCAAAGGCCCGGGAACTTCTCAGTGCTTGAGCTGTTCATCCCATATGGGTGACGGTGATCTTGAGAAGATCACACTTTCTCTGCTTAAAGTCATTCCCTAGTCCTCCTAGGCCCAGGGGTCTAGGAAGGCCCAGGTTGGGGAGCAGACTTTCAGGCAAGGGTGAAAATGTTACTTCTCTTCTTGTAAACAATTCATTTGATCACAGAGCCTCTGCCAGTAGTTACAGAGCTTCTAGACTGAAGTGCCTGAAAAAAGCTTCCCTCCATATTTACTTCATTCATCCTTATATTTCATTCATGCAACATTCACCGGACTTTTGCCAGACTCTGTGTGAAGGGTAGGGGACACAAAGTCCAATAAAGCCACCCCTGCCCCCGAGGATCAGACAGATTAATCAATGATCGAGTCTCAGGGTGACACCTGCAACAATGGAGGAAAATGCAGGGTATTGGGAGAGTAGAGGGGAGTGGGGTAGGGTCACTTAAATCTGGCAGGAGGTGGAGAAGAGGAGGCAACACTTGAGCTGAGTTGTGAGGGATGAGTGGGAATAAGATGAATAACTGGGGATGGAGGGGGCATGCCAGATATTCCTTGCTATTCAGCAGGTCTTTTGTTTTTGAGCAGGAATTTATTGTGGGTCTCTGTGTTCAGTGCAGGGGATTTGGTGGTGACAAACCTGATGATTACCCACTTTCATGGAGTTTTCAGCTAGAGGGGAGATAGACATTACACAAAAAATGGTTCAGTCACACTGAAGAGTCACAAATTCTGATGTCTGTGAAGAAAAAGGTGAGGATGTGAAGAGGTGAAATGGTGTTGCTGGGGGACCCCATTCAGATGCAAGGTATGGGAAGACCCCTGAGGAAGCACTACTCAAACTTAGGGCTTAAGGTGAGAATGTGGGAAAAGGGCAGTGGCATGGGAGGAGCATCCTGGATTCCGGAAAGAAGGAACTGGAAGTGCCAAGGACCAGAGGGACGAAGGGATATGTTGGATTAGAGCAGGTTAAGGCTGCAAGGGAAGTAAGGGTAGGAGCAGGTAAGGCTGTAGGGGAGGTGAAGCTGGGGAGAGGTAAGACTGGCGGGGGAAGAGGTGATTAGGTTGGGGGAAAGGTATAGCTGGGGGGAAGGTAAGACTCTGGGGACGTAAGGCTGGGGGTGATTAGGTTAGGGGGAAGTTAAGGCTTGGGGAGAGGTAAGGCTGGGGGTAGGTAAGGCTGGGGTTGATTGGGTTGGGGGAAAGGTATAGCTAGGGGGAAGGTAAGGCTTGGAGGAGGTAAGGCTGGGGGGATGATTAGGTTGGGGGGAAGGTAAGGCTTGGAGCAGGTAAGGCTGGGGGGATGATTAGGTTGGGGGGAAGGTAAGGCTTGGAGCAGGTAAGGCTGGGGGGATGATTAGGTTGGGGGGAAGGTAAGGCTTGGAGCAGGTAAGGCTGGGGGGATGATTAGGTTGGGGGGAAGGTAAGGCTTGGAGCAGGTAAGGCTGGGGGGATGATTAGGTTGGGGGGAAGGTAAGGCTTGGAGGAGGTAAGGCTCGGGGGATGATTAGGTTGTGGGGAAGGTAAGGCTTGGAGGAGGTAAGGCTGGGGAGATGATTAGGCTGGGGGGAAGGTAAGGCTTGGAGCAGGTAAGGCTGGGGAGATGATTAGGTTGGCTGTGGGAAGAGATGAGAGTGGGAGGTGGGAGGTGAGACTCGGGGAGGGGGAGGTAAGGCCTCTTGTGAGGGAGCCATCTCAGTCAAGGTGAGGACAGGCTGGCTGATCCTGGCAGTCCAGGCTGTTCAAGATGGGGACCATGACTCAATCCAGGGTGGGCTTTGAAGATACCCCTGAGGCTGCTGGGCTGGGTGGCTGGGGAGCTGGGGCAACTCTGAGTCCTGGGCATGGAGTGGCTGCCCTGGGGTCCACTAGGTGCCCGTCGTACCCCTTCAGCCTTCATTCTAGTCCTAGATGGGGAGGAGCTGGTTAGGGTGGGGCAGGAAAGTCCTGACTCATCTGCAGCTTGGGCTGGGATCCTCCCTTAGGAGTCAGTGCCTGAGGCTGGGAGCTGCAATGGCTGTGATGAAGCTGCTGCGTCTGAGAGTGCTGAATGGGGCCATCTGTGGAATGAACAGAGTGGAGCAGACTCTGGTTCTTTTTCACACTCCACTTGGGTTTCATAAGAGAAGAAAGCTCTATCTGTGCTGTCCTTTGCAGTATCTTCAGTATCTAGGATCATTCTTTGGAACTAGAGCTCTGCAAACACTTGTTGAGTAAATGAATGTTGCACCTCTCTTAGACATAGGAGCAGATGCAGGCTGAGCTAACCAGGGAGCCAGGGCACATTTCGGAAGCCTGGCATCTCAGTCTCTTTCCTCACTTCTGTGGGCCTGGCACAGACTTGCCCTTGCATGCTCAGACCACTCCTTTCTCCAGTGTGGGTGGCAGGAGAGGCAGGTTGCAGGTGGGGCCTGGCAGCGATGCAGGCTCCTTCCCACTGCTGTATTTACCTGATTATTATGTGATGCTCTTCCCAGCTGGCCTCCTATCCAGCCTGTCTCTACAACTAACGCAATTTCCCTGGCAGAATGCACAGACAAATGTCTCAGACAACAAACTGGATTATTATTATTTTCTTCCTCTTGGACTGACTGCTCCAGTGCCCACCAAGGGCTCTCCCAGGGCATCTCATTTGGAAGTGTTCTGGGCTTGCTATTTGCAGGCAGTTGCCTTTAAGACAAAGGCGGTCTGAGACAACTTCATTACCTTTCAGGTTTTTTTCGGTTAAATTTGGGCTGCCTCAAATATGGGAGACTGGCTTACCGTGGAATTCTTAGCGTACATTTATTCATCCACCCAATCTATCCATAAGTTACGAACACCTGGGAGGCACGCAGAACTTTCCTTCTCACTATGCTTAGTGCTTCAGAATTTTATTAAACATGATTTATTGAACACCTTGAATGCAGTAGACACTGTGCCAGGCATTTAGCCTCCAACTTCTTGCTTTGTCTCCACCACATCCCCGTGGGGTGGGTATTATTATTTTTCTTCTTTGGAGGAGTGAATTCATGTTCTGAGAGATGAAACCACATATTCTGAATTTGTCAGGATTTGTACCGAGAGACCAGGCCTTGCTGCTCTAACTTGACTTTGGGGAAACAACGCAGCCAACAGCTGAGTTTTTTTTTTTTTTTTTGCCTCTCCCGGCAGGCCAGGCAGCCAGATCCGGGAGATCCAATGGGGCCATGTTTGTAGATGGGATCCCCACCACCTCCAGGTGCTGGTTGAGGCCCGGTAGAAAGATTACCTGACCAGAGGGGAATCGCAGTGGGGACACACAGGGGAGACAGCTGCCCAGCCAGGTGGTGACTGTGAGTGCAGGTAGCATTTCAGAGGCTCTTCAGGCACTGAACGGCCAGCCTGGGAACCCAGAGGTAAGTTCTTGCTGCATCTGGGGTTCCAGGATGGCTAGTGGTTCCTACAAGGAGAGCCTGCCCCATGAGCTTCATGTACCATGCGGTAAACCCTGCTTCTGGCCTCTGAAGGTTACCATCTAGTTAGATTCACAGGGGCTGCTCCTAATTTATCGATCAAATTCAGGTATCACCTGCTAGCTTACAGTTGGGGGAGACCGAGGTGGGCAGCCACTTAGTGTTGATCTTTGCATCAGGAAATAGAGTTTTATGGCAGAAAATGCCCTGGACTTTGAATCAGAATGGCCTGGGAACCCAGGGCATTTTCTGCCATAAAACTCTATTTCCTGATGCAAAGATCAACACTAAGTGGCTGCCCACCTCGGTCTCCCCCAACTGTAAGCTAGCAGGTGATACCTGAATTTGATCGATAAACATGAATATGGCTACTTGCTTAGTGATGTTGGGCAAGTCGATGAACCCTCTCTGAGTCTCAGTTTCCTCATTTGGCAACTTGGGATAGAAACATCTATTACTATTGTGAAGATTAAATGGTGTATGCCAGTGGTTCTAATTTGGGTGCAATTTTATTCCCCAGGCAACATTTGGCAATGTCTAGAGACATTTTTGGTTGTTACAGCTGAGGGGTTGGGATGCTACTGGCATCTGGTGGGTAGAGCCCAGAGACGCTGATAAAAATCCTACAATGTGGAGGTCAGCCCTCTGCAACAAGGTATTATTCAGCCCAAAATGTAGTGCTAGGTTGAGAAACCCTGGTGTAAGTGAGTAAGCATCACCTAGTGCTTAGCACCAAGAGGGTGTTAGTCAGGGCTAATTGAATTAGAGCCAGAGTGTTAAGAGCCAGAGGACTCTCAACACTGGGGCCCCAGGGCTCCAGAGCTCCAGTGCTCCAGAGCTCCATGGTTTGCTCCTGGGACTTAAGGTAGGGCTGTGAATGTACCTGTGTATTTTTGTCAGGGAACTAGCAGTCCTGATCAGTTGCTTGTGAAGGACACTCCTTTCCCCTTCTTGAGCCTCTCTGCCTGCATCCTGCTGGTGTCCGACAGAGTTTCTGAGGGCCGTTCGGCTCTGATGTTTCTTTCCAGGCACTCGGATATGCTGGGATTTGGCCAGGACCAAGGCTCCTTGCACTTCTATTCATTAGCATGAGTATCCTGCCCACCCCTCCCAGCTCCAGGTCCTGGACACAGGCCCATCCCACCTGCCTGCAGGTGCCACAGCCATCGGGAGAAGGCTCTCCTGCCCAGACCTCTCGGCACCCAGGCTGCTTTCTTGACATAAGCAGCTCATGCCTTGGCCCCAGGTGGCCAGGTGGTAGATGGAGACTAGAATCCCCCACCCTGACTGCTGGCTTGGGCTTGAAGACGACCCTTGGGTTTAATCTGGGTGTGGAGAGTCTGGAGGAAGGAGAATTGTTATGTTTCTTTCTGGTTCCATGTTGAGTGGTTCCAGGTCTTTACTGAGGCCCTCAGGCTGGGGGCTCAGGGGCACAGGATACCTATTAGGAGCCTTGTGAGAAAGTAAGGGAGAGGAGCAGGCAGGGATGAAGCCAGGGAGATGGGTTGGAGCCTCTCTCTGTGGTCCAGGGAGAGGTGAGGATGCTGCTGGGAGGTCACGGAGGAGGGATGGAGAGGAAGGCTGGATTCAGATTACATTCCTGAAGTCCAGTGGCCAGGGTGGGGAGGAGACAGGCTGACACTCACGTGTCCAGAGGAGATGGAGGAGTAGGGAAGGAGCAGGTATGAGGAGGACCTCATCTGGCCATGCTGACGGTGAGGGTCCTGTGGGCATGGGAGAGAATTATATTGTCAGGTGAAGCCTGAAAAGAAAGGGCCTCTTTTTTAGCAGCCCCCAAGCTCATGACCCCATGGTGAGTCTTGGTCCTCCCTCCCTTGACCAGGGCTTGAGGAGGGAAAGCCCCTGAGCCATGGAGTGTGACCTTGTGAAGCATCTGGGGCCTGCCTTGGAGATTCTGTGGGAGCTTTCTTGGCCTGGCCAGTTCCTGCTCACCATTCACAGGGCCTGACGCTCATTCAGCTCTGACAACCCTGGATGTGACACCCTGGCCCGGGAGAGGATGGGCAACTGGAACTTGTGGGTGGTCTCAGAAGGAGATCCATTCTGTTCAAGTCTCCAGGCCACATGCCCTGTCTGAGCTTCAGTTCTCTCATCTTTAAGATGAGATAGTCATTTCCACCCTGTTCATCTTAGAGGGCAGTTGCAAAAATTAACTGGGCTCATTTCTGGGATTGTGTAGCACTGTGAACTGGGGAGTTACCACAGGGCCAGGTGGAGCCTGCTCAGGGCTGGGGTCCCATGCAGTGGGCAATGGACAAGCAGCATAATCTCACCAGGTGAATCTGCACATGTGCCTCACTCCTTTCTTTCCCCTCTGGGCCTTCTGTGAGTGGCTCCCCCAGCTTTTCTGGTTGGACCAGGTCTTACACCAGGTCCAGGGCCAACCAGCACATGTGACAGAGACTCCATTTCCTTACTCATGAACTCAACAGAGGCTGTCCAGTCATCCTCACTTCAGACAAGGTGGTGGGTGGGCTCAGGAGCAGGGCTGCCCACCTGCTTCCCCCACAGAGACCTCTGTCCAGGCCATGGCTGGCACTCCACTCAGGCAGCTCCCCATGCTCCAGTTGCCAGAAATTTGTGGTTTCTGGGCCCCAAATTGGCTAATTGGATCAACAATAGAGGGTCTCTAGAGGATATGCCACGTAGGTTTCTAAAGTGTTTTTAGGGAGCCATAAAAGTGCCCGGTTGTCTTTTTTATGATGGCTTTTACAGTCTTGATTTAAGAGGTTCTTGAGTTTTCCTGTTTTTGCCTGTGGGTTGCTCTTTCTGAGAAACTTGGGCTGAGGGAGTTCCTTTTTCAGTGACAAGAGCTACTATAGGGAAGAAATTCTTCCCAAAACAGAGATGATAGCAGATGGGGAGGGAAAGCCACTTTTGCTGAGGTCCTGATATGAGTCAGGTGCTGTGCACAGCCTTTTGCATACGTTATCTATTATGCTCCTACTGGATACCCATGTGGTACTAGGATTGCTCTCACTGTATAGAGGAAGACACAGAGGCTCAGAGAAGTCCCAACTTATCCCACATCACAGAGCTGCCAAGGGCTGGGCTCACCATGGGTCCACTGCTCCCCTTCTCCCCTACAATACTCCCCATTCACCCTTGGCTCTCACCTGATAGACAATGGCCACAGGCGTCTTTGGGATGGCTGCACTTCACCCTTGACTCCTTGAGTCAGTTTTAGCACCA
This sequence comes from Rhinopithecus roxellana, assembly GCF_007565055.1. Classification (NCBI taxonomy): domain Eukaryota; kingdom Metazoa; phylum Chordata; class Mammalia; order Primates; family Cercopithecidae; genus Rhinopithecus; species Rhinopithecus roxellana. The sequence goes on from NC_044559.1 coordinate 5,950,323, forward strand.
TATAGCACCTGTTAGATCACTATTGATCACTGGTCAGATCACTGTTGCTGAAAATGCTTCCAGTGGTTTTTGTTTCACAAAATAAAATCCAAAGTTTTTTTCTTAATAAAAAGTATATATTTAAGGTATACAACATGACGTTTTGCTATACATACAGAGAGTGAAATGGCGGCTATATAGCCAAGCAAAGTAACACATTCATCATCTCACATAATTTACCCATTTTTTTTTTTTTATGGCAAGAGCCCTTTTCATCAGTTTCAAGGCCTGCACTAAATGGCCATTTTTCCATCTGTTCTCATCTCCAACTTCATTCCCCAGACTCACCTGGAGTCTTATTTTTGGTTCTCAAACATGCCAAACAAGCACTCACCTCAGGGCCTTTGCACTGGCTGTCCCCTGTCATTGGATCACTCTCACTCTTTGCCCAGATTCCCACATGGCTGGCTTCCTTGCTTCTTGGTGCCGCGGCATGATGCTGCCTCATCACAGAGGCCTTTCCTGACCACCCTACCTGAAGCAGCACACTCCTCCTTCTCCCTGGTCCCTCTCCTGCCTGACTTCATCGTATTTGTCATGACCTGACATTGATTCATATATTAAGTGGGTGGTTGGTGTTTGTAATAAAAGAGGCTATGTGTGTTTTGCTTCAGCTCTATTCTCCATGCCTGCAACAGCATCTGGCACGTAGTAGGTGCCTGGAGCATCTAGCGAGTGAACAACTCACTGAACTAACACAGGAATCAAAGAGGCGGTGGTAGTGGGGAAACACAGAGAGCAATGGTGAAGGAAAGGGAAGCTTTAGACAAAGCTTTCAGATATGTGCATCTGAGGGTAAGGGCATCAGCCTGCCAGAGAGCCCGGGGCAAGAAGGCAGAGCTTGGATGAACATTGATGTACATTTGAAGGAGGCCAACATGAAGTCCTTTGCCAAGGTTCCTAGTGGCTGCTGGGCTCCCATCAAAAGCCAAGTAGGCATTGTAGCCCTTGTGAAGTTAGCATCCCTGGCAGCCAGCTGCTTCCAGATTCCCTTCTACAAAGGTTGATGATCCGCGAAGGCTTTTCCCTGGAGTGACTGCAGTTTGTGTCCTATGCCTGCATATTTCAAGGCATAACACAGAGCAAAACCAAACAGGTCCTGTCCTGGCAGCTTCCGAGTCAGACTGAAAGCGTGTGCCTGAAGAGGTGTGGGTTAGACCTGCTATGGTGGGAGGGGCATATTCATTGCTGTTGGCTGCTGGTGGTACATTTCTTCCAGGGCCTGGGACAGAGCATGGAGCCTGTTGGTCAGTTCCCAACTGTCTGTGCTCATGGGCCGCTGTTGAGCCGTGAGCTACCTAGGTGAATCCCCACATGCAACCTTGTCCTGTGGCTTCATTGGGAGCTAGTGGCCCCTCCACACTGAGGCTGTCCAAGCTACGGCTCACCTGGGAGAAAGGCAAGAGACAGCTGTCACTTCCTGGGTGCCCACAGTGCCTAGGCATCAATCTAGGCATTTATGTATTCATAATTTCCCAAATCCTCACTGTGAAATGGGCTTCATTGTTCTCTCATGTATTACAGTGGAGGAAAGCAGGGCCCAGAGAAGCCATGTGACTCTCATAAATTCCTGTTTCTATTAAGAAGCAGACGCAGGGTCTGAGGACTTACCTTGAGGCCTCAAGTTTGGGGCTCAATTCATTACAATGCATGCAGGAGACACATCCCTGTTCCTGACCCCACTCAGGGACGGCCAGCACTCTTTGCTGTTTTCTTTATTGCTCTCTTACCAACCCTTCATCCCAGGGCCTCATATGGGAACATGAGTGTGGTTTCCATGGGGAAGAAAGAGCAGGGAGGTTTGCCTGCTGGCCAGGAAACATCCAGAGATGTTGCAGAAGGCAGACTCGGATCTGTCCCAGCCCCAGCTCGGGGAACCAGAAGTTTGCCGTTGAGAGCTCAGCATTAGGAATCAGATGGCGTTAGCTGTGCAACCTTGGACAAGTCATTTCTATAGACAGACAGTTTCTCATCTGTTATATGGAAACAGAAGTTTCCTTGTATCTAAAGCTCCTACTGCAGGATAAACTTAAAGGCATCACTGTCCCACTATTTCTTCACTTAACAAACACTGAGCGCTGGTCATATGCCAGGCACTGTCCTAGGAGTAGGGGCCCAGAGGTAAGCAAAACAGCCCTGACACTCTCCAGCAGGGGCTATGGGTGGCACAGGAGATGGGCATGGGGGAATCCCACCCTGGGGAGAAGCCCATCCACCTGGGGTCTGACGGGTAAGAGAAATTCATTGTTATCAGGTCTAGGTAAGTCCCAGGTGGGGAAGGGGGAAGGGGAGAGCATTCCAGGAACCAATCCAACATTTGGAAGGTAATGAGGATGGAATGGCTTCGTTCTCTCCCCTGAGACTAATGGACTGTCATTGAAGGCTTCTAAGCAGTGACTGCTCTTATCAAATTTGTGTTTTGGTTGAAAAGTTCATTCTGGCTGCTGTGTGGAGCCTGGATGGGAGGTAACAATTGGCATGAGTGAAGATCAGCTAGGAGGCTACCCAAATTGTTTTGGCAACAGATGAAGGTAGCTTGGAGTAGGCAACTGGATAGACCCATTCTCTGCCTGTCCTCCTGGTCTCTTCCTGAGGCCTGTGGACCAGTATCTGCCTCCACCAAGGATAGCAGTGCTACAGCCTTCCGTTATGGACTGAGTTATGTCCCATCCCAAAAGATAAGCTGGAATCCTAACCCCAGCACCACAGCATGTGATCTTATTTGGAGACAGGGTCTTTGCAGATGATCAAGTTAAAATGATGTTATAAGGGTGGACCCTAATCCAATATGACTATTTCCTTATAAAAAGGAGACATTTGGATTCAGGACATACACAGACAGAGGGAAGATGATGTGAAGATACAGAGAGAAATGGCTATCTACAAGCCAAGAAGGAAGGCTTGGAAGTGATCCCTCCTTCCTGGTCCTCAGAGGAACCAGCCCTGCTGACACCTTAATCTCAGACTTCCATCCTCCAGAACTGGGAGATAATACATTTCTGTTGTTTGATCTAGCCACCTGGTCTGTGATATTTTATTATGGCAGCCCTAGCAAATGAACACACCCTCACGTCTTTACGTAGAAAACTTGGGGACTTCTAAAATTTCACCATTCTTGGGTCCCACTGGTGGAGATGCACAGATACAGCATAGGTGGTGGTCAGGCCTCTCCAGATGATGCTGATGGGCACTGGGAGTCATGGGAGTGGGGCTGGAGGACACAGGTCTCATGCAGGGCCTTCCTGTGTGCACTCACACCCTTAGTCCTCAGCTTTGTGCAGCCAGACCTCCAGAAACCTATGTCCTTGGCCTTTATTATGCTCACAGACCCCTTTTGGACACCCCCCTCACACAAAGTTCATCTCTTGTCAAGGGTCCTACAAGAAGAAACAAGTCCTGCAGAGTCAGAGAATGGGGCTGTCACTTACTGGTTTTGTGAACAGGGCAAGACACTTATGCTTTCTGAGCCCCAGTTTCTCTGTATACAAAATGGAACCATTGTCTCTGGAGGGTTACTGTAAGTGTTGCAGGAGGATAAGTACACAGGGTTGCCACATGCAGGTGAGCAGGTTGCCTTCTGCACCTGGATGACTGGGAGGTGAGTCTGGACTTCATCAGCACACTGTTTGCTGCTCAGCAGGCCTTCCCCACTGGGGCATTTTCTTCTAATCTGAATAAGAGCTCATGCAGGCAGGGAGGACCCTGTATGGCAAATGTCTCACAGTGTTTCTAGCATGTAGTAGACATTCAAGAAGTGTTAGCTTTTTTCCATTAAAATAATTGTCCATTATACAATTTGGAGGAATCTCTTTCAGAATTTAGGGAATGTCTGCTTCCTCCTTCCTGGTAATGTGATCAATGTAACAATGTGTTTCCCTTTTTGCTCTTACTGCTGGGAAGGTCAAGTCCATTAATTCTCAGGTTTGTACAAATGTATTCACTTTTCCCTGGCTCAATTTATTATGCTTTATTTATGTTGTACCAGTTGATTAAATATGTTCTTTATGGTAAGTTACCCAGTCCCTTTGGAGAAAATGCTTCTAAGTAAATGCAATGTTTTTAGGCTTGGGCAACATATAATCTAGCTGCTTTAGGTCCTTTGGCCTAGTGGATAGTCAGAGGTGAATGGAATAGCTCTGGCGTCTGCATGGTGTTGACCCTGAACCCTAAGGATGTGGCTTTGGGGGATTTTTAAAAATCACAGGTTAGGTAGGGAAGACGCTGCATGGACTGGAAAAATGTCCACTCTGGGACCACTTGTTGATGGCTTTGTATAGTAAGCAAGAACTATAAGGATAACCCTAGCTATGTGTGGATCCCTGGAAGGTTAGTAGTATGTTTTCAGAGAGCTGGATACATTCCCAGGCTTTTTTGGCCCTCTGGCCCAATTGACCTCGGCATTCTCATGTGGGCCCTGGAGTGGCATCTGTGATCACAGCTGCCATCATGTTCATCCTTCAGGGCACTAGATAGACCAGACATCTGCCAGGCACCTGAGTGTGGTCCATCAGGGCGTTACTAGTGTTAAGGTTGGCATTGTGCTTAAACAGCAGCTTAGGATTTCACTTTCAGAAGGGGGGCGGGGCGATCTTCAATTGGCTAGTGACTGTTTCCCACATAAGGACTGGCTGGGTATTTCTGGATATGAAATAGGAACTTGTGATCTAATCCAGGGCAGTAAGGAAGACCAGCCCACTGCATTGTGTCTGGAGAGGGGCTGTCTTGAGTGTGAGTTCAAGGGAGTACTCCCAGGCTCTGCAGGTGTGCATGGAGCCTTGCTCTAATCTAAGCCTGGGGGGTTGATTGCTTACTTTATGTTGCTAGAAATGTTTCATAGCTATGAGTATGCCCTTGTTTTTCATATTTTTCTCTTCTCCAGAGTTGAAGCTCACTGCCCATGGGCTGAATTCAGATCAGAGATATATTTGTGTGGCTGGCATGGTGTTTTCTACAACATCAGAGTCCCTTTAGGTGGGGTCTGCACTCTTGAGTCAGGCACAGGTCTCATTTCTCCTCATGGGCTCATCTCTACCTGTTCCCCTCACTTCTAACTGTATTACCTGCCTGGGACAGATTCTGTGCTACCTCCAGCATTTACACTTTGGCCACAATAGGCTTTAGGATGGAAGGAAAGCTTTGTTGAGCATCTGCTACATGCCAGCCACTTTTCTAAGCATTTTTGGAACTCTAGTCTTCTTCAGACTTTGTATCAACCCTATAATGTAGACACTAATCACATTTATAGCAGAGGGGGCTGGACTCCAAATCAAATGCATCAGGAGAGTATGTCCCAGGATTTAAGCAGCCCTGGCTCCTACGCAGGCTTCATGGGCTTCACCTCTCCCCTGAAACTGGGTCTTGTCAGAGGGAGAAGACTGTGCTGGAACCCACAGGCCAGTGCTTAGTCCTTCCTAACTGCCTTCCATTTGGAGCAGGAGAAGAAAAACCATCTCTGTTAGTTGCAGACAAGTTCCCATTATGGTTGGAGTAAACCTGCACCCATGTGATATATTTTCCTGAGGCCTTGGAGACACAGCACTCCTGTCTTAGCCTGTCATGTGGGGTTTTTGAAGACTGTCAGGCCTGAAGGCAGAATTTAGCAAAGAGCATACACAGAGGGAAAGAGGTAAGCCTGCTCAGGTCTGCAGCCAAGAGCAGCAGCTGCTTCTCTTCAGGTTGCTGCAGGGACACTGGGGAACTGGAGGAGGGCTACATCTCCTGCATATCATCCTGGAGTGTGAGGGATCCTCCTGCAGGTGCATGCACAGGTGGATGCCATAGGGTGGCAAGGGGCAGGGGAGCTAGATGGATAGGTCAGGTTTTCTAAGACAAGGAAGCAATGGCTCACCTCATAGGTGAGTTCCTGCAGAAGCCAGAATCTGGAGCCTTTCTTCTACTCACCTGAAGGAGCTGCCATCCTCTGGAGGGAGCCAGCCATAGGTCTGGTGAGCAGGAGCTCAGCCTGTCATCACTCAGTCTGGAGGCATTTCCACTCTCCGGGGGCAGTGCCTTAAAATCACTTGACCTCAGGCCATGCTAGTAATTGGGATGTATTGATGGAGCACCATCCAGAGTTGTGATTAACTCGGATCAAAGTGCTCAGCAGAACACAGCCTTGCAGATAGATTAATTGCTGCAAGAAATGATCACAGTTTGATCTCTGGTCATTTTGTTGTTATTTGAAAACAGAACAAAAAGTAATAATCAAATTAGAGAAAATAGATGCTTTTTATTAATGAAGGGGAAAAAAAGAGAGGAGAATAGCACAAAGACATTCAGATCATAAGAAAGACAAGGCACACATGGCAGAAGCATTGGCATCTATTAGACAACACTTGCCCACCCCGCGGTGAGCTGGTAAAGTGAACAGAGGCAGAGGGTTCCTGAGCCATAGGTGAGCTCTCCTGGGGCTTCCTGGTGTTCTCACAGATGGCACACTAGTTCTAAATGACAGGTTTTGGAAGACTAATAAGGAAAAACCACATAAATATGTTGATTTTTTCATGTAGATGAAATATATTTTATAGGAAAGAAATCACTGCTGTCCTTTTGGGGAGCATGAATTAAGTTTTTGGGAACAGTGGCCTCTGAGAGAGAGAGCTTGACCTTGAGGGTCGATTTTTTTGATTATCTGCTGGGCAGTCCCTGCCTCATGGAGCTTAGTTGAAAGAGGGCAACTCGGAGACCCCTTGACCATAGGCCTGGACCAAAAAGAGTCAGTCTTCAAAATTTTGGGTTCTGGGGTAGCTTACTACAGACTGGACACTGTTCATTGTCCACAGGGAGGCCATTCAGCTTTTCTTGTTTGCAAACTCCAGTTGATCCCAACCACAGATGAGCCATCTGCTAGACCTCATCAAGCATCTTATAACTTTTAAATTTTATTTTGTTTCCTTTATGCTAGAGGATCCAATTAGGACAATTGCCCTCTTGGCCCTAAATGTGGATGGCCTGGAGGAACCACTTGGTGAAGTGGAAATGAGAGTAGCCTTGTGTCAGGCTGGCCCAACTGATGGCTCTTCAGTTCCCCACAGTCAGCCAGGAAAGGCTGGGCAAACCCTGTCCACCCTGCATCTCAGCAGGGAGGATTTCAAAAAGTCTCGAGAAATCTCAGTGTTTCTGTCAAAATAAGGGAAGATGGCTTTTCAGGTTGTGCAGGCTGGAAACTGAATGTGAGGAAGTAATTATGAATGTCCCCAGTAGAGACAGAGAAGGTTGGGATAGACCAGCAGAGCCACATGCAGAGATTTTGGACAAATTCATTTTTAGGGCATGGGCAAATGATGAGAATGGGAATGTCTAAGGTGGCATATTTAGATTTATATGAGACTCTGGATGATGCCCTTGTAGAGAACATGGAGAAACATATAATTTTAAGCAGGGCAATTAGGTTGATGTGTAACTTTAAACACATGTACCCAGAAATTATTGATTCACTGATCAAAGTCAATCAAAGGAAGGCTTTAGGCCATGCTCATGGCCCACACCTATAATCCCAACATTTTGGGAGTCCAAGGTGGGAGGATGGCTTGGGCTAGGAGTTTGAGACCAGCCTGGGCAACATAGTGAGATCCTGTCATTGCAAAAATAAAAAATTAGCCAGGCATAGTAGTGCGTGCCTGTGGTCCCAGCTGCTTGGGAAGCATTAGGCAGAGTTCAACATGTCCACCATCCATGAGGAGTGGTGGAGCACTGACTGGTTGCAGAAAGCCAAGAGGGTCGCTATTTCATTAGTGCCGCACAACCTGCCAGCTAATATAGGGGAGCATATTTAGCATAGTGCTGTCATATTCATTTACTTGACAGGTGAGGATCCCAAATATCTCCAATGACTGGCGCAGTGTGTCAGAGATAACAAGATAAAATCTGATGTGGAAAAATTGAAAGTCTTCCACTTAGGTTCAAAAGGTCAATGGCAGCATTTGGTCTATAATTAAAAACAATAATAATACCTGACATTTCCGATGTTCTTGCTACTCATCAGGCATAATGCCAAGCGGTTTTCAGACATTATTCCATTTAGTCCTCACACAGCCCCCTGAGAGAGGCAGGTGATAATCTCTGATTTACAAAAACAAAACAAACAAAAAAACCTGAGACTTGGGCTTTATGTGACTTTCCCTAGGTCTTCCTTTCCTAAATATTGACTGATGAATTTATTTATGTGCACAGTTGATGCTGGATCTGGTCATGAGCTTGCTTTGGCTAATAGCATGCTGGAAAAAGTGAGCGTGCAAGTTCTGAGCATAGACTTTCAGTAGAAAGCATGAGTCCACCTACCCCTCTCCTCTGATAAGGAGAGTATGCCCCAGGTATACACTATCCTCACACCTGAGCCCAAGAATGGGACGAGTGGAGGTGGGCCATCCAGATGACTCCCCAATCTGCGAATATGAGACATACACCATTATAGTGGGTGATCCTGAGATTTTGTGGTTGTTTGCCACTTAGCAGCATGACTAATACATGTTGCCAGTTTGTAGTTGGGCTGGGATTCAAATTCACATAATCTGACTTCAGAGCCCATGCTCTTTGGCTCTTTACCATATTTCATTGAAAGAAATAAGAGATGAATAATCAAGGAGACTTAATATATTCCCTACTGTAGTCTTTTGGCTAAATACTTAAAAAGTCTATTCTCAATTTATAATTGTAGCCTAATCCTCATCAAAATTTCCATCCAGTGTTTTATTAGATTTTTACAAAATGATTAGAAAATAAAATTGGAAAAGAAAAGCTACTTTATATAGAAATAGTTAGAAAATAAGAAATAATGAAGGGGGCCAGTATTAATAGATTTTAGAACATAGAAGCCCATGGTAATTAAATCCGAGAAGCACTGGTACAGAGCAGAGACTTTCAGCAACAAAAGACAAATCTGAAAGAGTTCCTTGTACATAAAATGAGAGAAGATAAAGGAGGAATCATATACCATGGAGAAAAGAAGGATTTGTAATGAAGGATGTTGGAAGAATGTATTAGTCATTTGGAAAAAAAAACTACAAATAGCAAAAAGTAGACTACAAGATTTTTCAGGTAACACTCTAAATTTTAAAGTGGTAAAAATATTTACAAAGTAAATAGATCCAACGTATAAAAAGTAAAAACTTCTTTATAAAGACAAAAAGAAAGAAAAAAAGTGGAGGGAAAATTATTTGTTACAAATGTGACAAAACAGGAGTGTTTACCTTATCTTGTTCAAATTAATAAGCAAATTCAAACCCTGGTTAACACTGGACAGAATGTATGAATGAACAAGTGACATCGGAAGGAATAAGGTTCAGTTCACCTGAAAAGTCATGTGGTGCCACCTTGCTCTGTGCCTGGCCTTGTTAAATACCAAGACTTCAAAACAAACATAGCAAAATGAACATCTTCAGGAATAACCAATGAATTTCAAAATAAAATGAAATCCATGCAATCATCTTATATCTATTATAGATAATTAAAGGTAATAATGCTATCAAGGTTGTGGTAAAACTGGTGTCTTTATACATTGCTAGTTGCTGTGTCAATGGGAAAAATCATTTGTAAAATATACCTAGAATCATTAATATGTTCATTTGTTTGATCCAATAATCTCACTTGTTAAAATTTATCCTAGCCTTGTAATTTAAGTGAGAAATACATTAATATACAAGGACTGTACTGTAGTGCTATCTTCCATACTTAAAAATTGGAAAAAACCTAAATGTTCAGTGCAGGGAATAGCTAAGTACATTATGGCATAGCCACACAATAGATGATTATATAGCCAGTAAAGATGATGATTGCAAAGGCTCTGAGAAAGTATTTCTGATATGATCATGAGTATTGAAATAGCAAAATTATACCTATGTAATGATTATAAGTACATCAAAATTAAATATATAAATGACTAGGGACTAGAGGGTCCCTGGAATCTGACGATTCATGGGATGGCTGGCCTGTGGGAAATTATGCTCTTCCCAATTGCCTTTGATTTCCATTAGGGTTGTTTCATTTTTCAGTAAACAAGTAATAATAACATTAGATTAAAAAACATGCCGAAGGATGGAATGAGAACAATGAGTCCTAGCTGTGCCGGGGGAAAAAGAGACTTAGGAATGTGAGTTGAATTCAAGCTCACTATGAGCCATCAAAATTATGGGTCAGTTAAAAAAAAGAAAAAGAAAAGAAAAATGGTCAGGAAACCCTTGAATGCTTTTGCTGAGACACAGCATGAGATCCACAGGAGATGTCTGGCTTCTGTCATGCAACATAATATCTGTGACATTTTCTCATGTTGTTGTGTCTATTAGGGGTTGATTCTCATTTGTTACCATGTAGAAATGTAGAATTCCTTTGTAAGAATATACTGTCATTTATTTATTCTTTTCTTGATGGAAATTTTGGTTAGTTCTAATTTTTGACTATGATGAATAAAACTGTTACTGTTTTATTCTTGTTCTTGTCTTTTGGTGGGCATATGCACCCACTTATCTTGGATATATATCTAGAAATGGAATTGCAGAATTATAAAGTAGATATATGTTTCGTCTTAGAAGATGCTGGCAAACATTATCCCAAAATGGTTGCAGGAATTTTTTCCTACCTGAACTGTGTGAAAGTTTCAGATACTCTACATTCTCAACAACACTTAGTGTTGGTAGTCTTTTTAATTTCAGCTATTCCAAAGGCAGGAGTGAGTCTCACTGTGGTTTTAATTTCCATTTCCCTGATGACTGAAGATATTGAGCATTTTTCACATTCTTACCAGCCATTTGGATATCCTCTTTTGTAAAAGGCTTGTTGAGAACTTTCTCCCACTGTACCTTTTCAATTGGGTTGTTGGACTTTTTCTTTTTGATTTACAGGATAATTTTAAAACTATATATTCTGAATATGGGTCTTTTGGGGACATAGGTATTATGAATATCTTGTCACTTGTATCATCTTTTTCACTGTCTAAGTTTGGTGTCTTTTGGTGAGAAACAGTTATTACTTTTTAATAAAGTGTGATAGATTATTTTTAAATGGTTACTGCCTTTTTGTCTTATTTTAGAAATCTTTGCCTACATTAAGGCAAGGAAGCTATCTTCCTATATTTTCTTTTAGAAGTTTATTTATTTATATCTTACCTTTTACATTCATATCTGAAGCTGAATGACTCCTGAGGAAAGGTCACTGGGGAACCATCTAAGTGCATCTGTTTTCATTTAGATTTGTTGTTTTTATTCCTAAATTTGATTTCCTTTTCATACCATTGTAAATTGAATTGTTTTATTATTTTTATTGTCATGCTAGTATATAGAAATAGAATTGATTTTTATATATTGATCTTGTTATCCTACAACCTTACAGAATTCATTTATTAGCCTTGATAATTTTTTGTGTGAATATCTTAGGACTTTTAAAAAAATAAATGAGCTATGTCATCCTCAAATGTAGTTTTACTTCTTCCTTCCTTTCTATTTCCTTCTAGATGTTTTAAAATTTCCTTTTCTTGCCTAATTGGCATGACTAGAATCTCCAGTACAATACTGAGTAGAAGTTGCAAAAGCAGATGTCCTTGTCTTGTTCCTTGTCTTAGGGGAAAAACATTGAGTCTTTCACCATTCAGTATGATGTTAGCTGCAGGTGTTTCATAGATGTCCTTTATCAGGTTGAAGGAGTTTTCTTCTATTCCTAATTCGTTGAGTGTTGTTGTTGTTTTTAATCATGAAAAGCTTTGGATTTTGTCAAATGCTTTTTCTGCATATGTAAAGATAATCATATGGTTTTTGTCCTTTATTCTGTTAACTATGGTATATTACATTGATTGGTTTTCAGATGTTAGACAAATCCTGCATTCCTAGGATAAATCTTACTTGACCATTAGGTATAATTCTTGTTATATGCTGCTGGATTTATTTTGCTAGCATATTGTTGAAAATTTTTGTGTTTATATTCATAAAAGTTACTGGTCTGTAGTCCTCTTTCCTTGTGGTGTCTTTGTCTGATTTTAGTATCAGGGTGATAGTAGCCTCTTAGAACGAGTTTGAAAGTGTTCCCTCCTATTCTATTTTTTGGAAGAGTTTGTGAAGGCATGGCATTAATTCTTCTTTAAATATTTGAAAGAATTCACCAGTGAAGACATCTGGGCTTTGACTTTACTTTGTGGGAAGTTTTAAAATTACCAATTCAATTTCTTAACTGGTTATAGGTATATTCAGGAATTCTGTTTCTTTCTGAGACAGTTTCAGCAGTTTGTTTCTTTCTAGAAATATATCTATTTCACTTATTTAGTTTGTTGTCACACAGCTATTTATTTTTATTTTCTTAAGATCAGTAGTGAAGTCCCCTCTTTTATTTCTGACTCTAGTAATTTGAGTCTTCTCTAATTTTTAATTGGTAAATCTGGTTAAATTTTATCAATTTTGTCAGTCTTGTCAAAAAATCAACTCTTTGCTTATTGATTTTCTCTATTGTTTTTCTATTCTCGATTTCATTTATTTCCATTCCAATCTTTATTATTTCCTTAATTTCCTTATTTTGGTGTTAGTTTGCTGTTTATCTTTTTAGTTTCTTTTTTTTTTTTTTTCGAGATGGAGTCTCGTTGTGTCACCCAGGCTGGAGTGCAGTGGCAGGATTGGATTTTGGCTCACCGCAAGCTCTGCCTCCCGGGTTCACACCATTCTCCTGCCTCAGCCTCCCAAGTAGTGAGTAGCTGGGACTACAGGTACCCACCAGCATGCCCGGCTAATTTTTTGTATTTTTAGTAGAGACGGGGTTTCACCGTGTTAGCCAGGATGGTCTCAATCTCCTGACCTTGTGATTCTGCCCACCTTGGCCTCCCAAAGTGCTGGGATTACAGGTGTGACTCACCTGTGCCCGGCCTATCTTTTTAGTTTCTTAAGGAAGAAGGTTAAATTACTGATTTGAGGGCTTCTTTCTCTTTCAATATAGGTGTTTACAGCCACAAATTTTCCTCTAGGCACTGCTTTTGTCGCATCCTATAAATTTTGATATCTGTATTTTTTTCTCATTAATCTCAAGTATGTAAAATTTTTTTTGTAATTTCTTCCTTGACTCATTGATTATTGAGGAGTTCGTTGTCTAATTTCCACATATTAATGAATTTTCAAAATTTCCTTCTATTATAGATTTCTACTTTAATTCTATTTAGGTTAAATAACATACTTTGTATGATTTTAATCCTTTTACTTTTATTGAGGCATGTTTTATGGCATAGCACATAGTCTATCCTATCCTGGGGAAATGTTCCATGTGTGCGTGAGAAGAATTCTCCTTTTGTTCAATGGCGTGTTCTATAGACATCTGTTAAATTTAGTTGGTTTATAGCATTTTTCAAGCTGTTTCCTTATTGAACTTCTGTCTAGTTGTTCTACCAATTATGGAAAGTGAGGTATTATAGTCTGCAACTATAATATTATCATTGAATTATTTATGTCCGCCTTCAATTCTGTCATTTTTTGCTTCCTGTGTTTTTGGGGTGCTGTTGTTAGATGAATACAAGTTTATAAAACATACCTTCCTAATGGATGGACACTTTATCATTATAAAATGTTCCTTTTGTGTTCAATAAATTTTGCCTTAAAGTCTATTTTGTCTGCTATTAGTACAGCCACGTCAGCTGTCTTGTGGCTATTGTTTGTATGGCACATATTTTTCCATTGTTTTACTTTCAACCTATCGTATCTTTGAAACTAAAGTGTGTTTTTTGTAGACTACATCTGGTCGTAACTTTTAAAAAATTCATTCTGTCATTCTACCTTCTGATTGGAGTATTTAATTCATTTACATTTAATGTAATTACTGATAAAGTAGATTTGCACCTATCATTTTATTGTTTGCTTTCTGTTTGTCTTATGTGTTTGTTCTTTTTTCCATTACCGCTTTATTTTGCATTCAATGTACATTTTCTAATGTAATGTTTTAATTCCCTTGTTTCTTTTTCTGTATATATTTTTTAGTTATTTTTGTAGTGGTTGCCCTGGGAATTACAATTAACATCTTACCTTAAAACAAACCAGAACAGATTAATGGTAGCTAATTTTAAATGTTATGCAAAAACTTTGCTTTTGTGTAGCTGTTTTCTCCCCCTTCTTTATATTATTTTTGCCGTTGAAATTGCATATTTATATATTTGAAGCCTGTCAATACAGTATTATTGACATAAGTATTATTATGGGCACTTGTCTTTTAATTAAATAGAAGGACAGACTTACAAAAATACATTTATACCTTCATTTTTACTTATATTGTTACCTTTATCAGTGCTCTTTATTTTGTATGTTAATTCAGATTGTTATCTATTGTCTTTTCGTTTCAGCCTAAAGGACTTCCTCTAGTACCTCTTGTAAAGCCAATGTAAAAACAAATTATATCCATTCTCATTTATCTGTGAATGTCTTAATTTCTCCTTATTTTTGCTGGGTGGTTTTTGCCAGATATAAAATTCTTGGCTGATGGTGTTTTTCTTGCAGTACTTTGAACATGTCATCTTACTACCTTCTGGCCACCACAGTCTCTGCTGAGAAGTCAGATGACAATTTTATTCCTCATCAGTGATGAGTCATTTCTTTCTTGCTACTTTCAAGAGTCTCTGCCTTTGGTTTTATGATATATTTAGGCATGAGTCTCCCTGAGTTCTCCTTCTTAGCATTGATTAAGCTTCATTCAAGAATTTCATTTAGTTCTTTAAAAATATAATTTCTATCTCTTTATTGACATTCTCCATTTGGTGAGATACTATTGTTATACTTTTTTAGACATGATTTTCTCTAGTTCCTTGAAAATATTTTTAATAGCTGACTTAAAGTCTTTGGGTACTAATTTCAACAACTGTCCACCATGGGACAATTTATATTGAATGCATTTTTTCCTATTTTTCTGAATGTCTCATCATATATTTTGTTGAAAACTGAACACTTTAGATAATATGATGTGGCAACTCTGGAAATAAGTCCCCCTTATCCTGGGTTTGTTGCTTTTCTTTTTTTTTCTTCTTTTTTGTGGTGGTGTTGCTATATACTTGTTTAGTAACTTTGATGGACTAGTTTTGTGGTGTCTTTATTACATGTGGTGTGTATCTGTATTAGTTTATTCTCATACTGCAATAAAGACATACTTGGGACTGGGTAATTTATAAAGAAAAGGGTTTAATTGACTCACAGTTCCACATGGCTGGGGAGGCCTCACAATCATGACAGAAAGCAAGGGGAAGCAAGACACGCCTGCTTGGTGGCAGGTGAGAGAGCTTGTGCAGGGGAACTGCCATTTATAAAACCATCAGATTTTGTGAGATGTGTTCACTACCATGAGAACAGTATGGGGGAAACTGCTCCCAGTAGTCAGTTATCTCCATCTGTCCCTGCCCTTAAGGCATGGTGATTATTACAATTCAGGGTGAGATTTGGATGGGGACAGTCAGTATCCATTGAAGTCTCTGCTCAAGCAGTCTTCTTAGTAGTCAACTAATAATTGGTCATATATTTCTTTTTGCTTTTTTTTTTTTTTTTTTTTTTTTTTTTTTGAGGTGGAGTCTCACTCTCTGTCACCCAGGCTGGAGTGCAGTGGCATGATCTTGGCTCACTGCAACCTCTGCCTCCCGGGTTCAAGCGATTCTCCTGCCTCAGCCTCCTGAGTAGCTGGGATTACAGGTGCATACCACCATGTCCAGCTAATTTTTATATTTTCAGTAGAGCTGGGGTTTTGCCTTGTTGGTCAGGTTGGTCTCAAACTCCTGACCTCAGGTGATCCACCCACCTCAGCCTCCCAAAGTCCTGGGATTACAGGTGTGAGCCACCATATCTGGCCAGATATCTCTTTAGATGCCTTTAGTCAATATAATTTTTACCCTTTCCTGGGGATTCCTATGATGGGGCATGCTTTAGATGCTCATGTAGGTACTTACAACTCTCTGTATCCTTTACTTTCTACTTGTATACAGTCTCAAGGCCAGCCAGAGGTAAGATATCGGGGCTGAGATCTTTTCCAGGTGCATCCTTCTAAATATCCAGGAATAGATCAGAGATTTCCCAATGTCCCTATAGGCATCTTTCTCTCCATTTTCCTTTTAAGGTTTTGGCCAGGCTGTTGTTTTTCCTAACTGTTATTACAGACTCAGGTATTTGTGATGCCAAACAATTGCTTCTAATTGTTTTTAACAAATGCTGTAAGGACAGGGCTTTTCCTACCTAGTGAGCTGTAAGCCAGGTAAAATAATGACAACACCCTGTGAGTAAGAATCTTCCAGGGAGCTGTGAAACATGTCAAATTGTGACAATGCCCTGGAGAATGGAACTTTTTAAGAAGCTCCAAACTCAGTTCCCACCCCATCTTATAGCTGCAAGGAAGATGGTCTTCATAACTACCTGGGTTGAGGGATTGCTGTTTTTTAAGGCTACTCTGGAACTGGGGAGGAGGTGTTGAGAGTAGATCTAGTTAAAGTACCATAAATCCTGATGTTCTTACCAAGGATTAGTTGGGATTTTTTGAGTAACTACTCCTTAGGTTGTTATATGGCTTTGGTTGATTTTCAGAGTTGTGAAAATGTTTTTTTTTTTTTTTTTAATTATATTTTAAGTTCTGGGGTACATGTGCAGAACTTGCAGGTTTGTTACATAGGTATACCTGTGCCATGGTGGTTTGCTGCACCCATCAACCCATCATCTACATTAGATATTTCTCCTAATGCTATCCCTCCCCTAGACCCCCACCCCCGACAGGCTCCGGTGTGTGATGTTCCCTTCCCTGTGTCCATGTGTTCTCTGTGTTTAACTCTCACTTATGAGTGAGACCATGTGGTGTTTCGTTTTCTGTTCTTGTGTTAGATTGCTGAGAATGATGGTTTCCAGTGTAATCTATGTCCCTGCAAAGGACACGAACTCATCCTTTTTTCTGGCTACATAGTATTCCATGGTGTATATGTGCCACATTTTCTTTATCCAGGCTATCATTGATGGGCATTTGGATTGGTTCCAAGTCTTTGTTATTGTGAACAGTGCCACAATAAACATACATATGCATGTGTCTTTATGATAGAATGATTTATAATTCTTTGGGTATATAACCAGTAATGGGATTGCTGGGTCAAATGGTATTTCTAGTTTTAGATCCTTGAGGAATTGCCACACTGTCTTCCACAATGGTTGAACTAATTCACACTCCCACCAACAGTGTAAAAGCATTCCTTTTCTCCACATCCTCTCCAATACCTGTTGTTTCCTGACTTATCAATGATCGTCATTCTAACTGGCGTGAGATGGTGTCTCATTGTGGTTTTGATTTACATTTCTCTAATCATCAGTGATGATGTGCTTTTTTCATATGTTTGTTGGCTGCATAAATGTCTTCTTTTGAGAAGTGGGTGTTCATATCCTTTGCCCATTTTTTGATGGGGTTGTTTGTTTTTTTCTTATAAATGTGTTTCAATTCATTGTAGATTCTGGATATTAACCCTTTGCAGATGGATAGATTGCGAAATTTTTCTCCCATTCTGTAGGTTGCCTGTTCACTCTGATGATAGCTTCTTTTGCTGTGCAGAAGCTCTTTAGTTTATTCAGATCCAGTTTGTCCATTTTGGCTTTCAGTTTCCATTGTTTTTGGTGTTTTAGACATGAAGTCTTTGCCCATGCCTATGTCCTGAATGGTATTGTCTAGGTTTTCTTCTAGGGTTTTTATGGTTTTAGGTCTTATGTTTAAGTCTTTAATGCATCTTGAATTAATTTTTGTATAAGGTGTAAGGAAGGGATCCAGTTTCAGCTTTCAGCATATGGCTAGCCAGTTTTCTCCACACCATTTATTAAGTAGTGATTCCTTTCCCCATTGCTTGTTTTTGTTAGGTTTGTCAAAGATCAGATTGTTGTAGATGTGTGGCATTATTTCTGAGGCCTCTATTCTGTTCCATTGGTCTATATCTCTGTTTGATACCAGTAGCATGCTGTTTTGGTTACTGTAGCCTTGTAGTGTAGTTTGAAGTCAGGTAGCGTGATGCCTCCAGCTTTGTTCTTTTTGCTTAGGATTGTCTTGGCTATGTGGGCTCTTCTTTGGTTCCATATGAAATTTAAAGTAGTTTTTTCCAATTCTGTGAAGAAAGTCAATGGTAGCTTGATGGGGATAGCATTGAATCTATAAATTACTTTGGACAGCATGGCCATTTTCATGATATTGATTCCTCTTATCCATGAGCATGGAATGTTTTTCCGTTTGTTTGTGTCCTCTCTTATTTCTTTGAGCAGTGGTTTGTAGTTCTCCTTGAAGAAATCCTTCATATCCCTTTTAAGTTGCATTCCTAGGTATTTTTTCTCTTTGTAGCAATTGTGAATGGGAGTTCACTCGTGATTTGGCTCTCTGTTTTCCTGTTATTGCTGTATAGGAATGCTTGTGATTTTTAAATTTCTTTTATGGAGGGGCTTATTTATGGAAGTCCTCATTCTGCCATGTATAAATCCTCTTCCAGTTAGATACAAGGACTCTTTAAGTAATTTCTGCATGCCCTATATTAGGTGTTGCTGCTAGAGTGAGAAATAAGATAGAGGGCTTGTTTTCATCTCATAATGTAAAAAGGAGAGAGACAAGTTGCATACAAAAGCAACAAAATGTTATACACATAGAGTGCTGACCAGGGTGAAGTAATGACTCAAGGAATGTAGTGGGTACTTCTACCTTTGGGGCAAGGTGTGACCAGGAGAATTGAGGTGAAGGAGTAGTCTTATACATATGGACAATAAATAAACCCATGGATTTGGAGAGTTGCTTTGGACTTAAGGTTGGGAGTGGTAAGAGTGGAGGATGGGGAGATCATCAGGGGTCTGGTGTCAGGAGGTTAGAGTTTTTTTGAAAAGCTATGAGAGCCTTAGTAGAGGTTTGAGCACAAGTCTGACTAGCTCAGATGGAAGTGAGCAAAAGTCACCCTGTCCACTGTGTGGCAGGTGCATTGGAGGGTAAGTGAGAAAAGGGATGGGAGTCTTAGGAAAGAGGACTGGTTTCTTCACTTGGCAGAGAGGTGATGGCCAACACCTGGGAGTAAGGTAGTGGCAGTGGAGAAAGGAAGGAAGGGTTGGAGTAAAGAGATAATTCAGCAGTGGAATCCTTCCTTGGGACCAGAAACCCAGTTGCATATGAAAGAAAAGGTCAGAAACATCTTTATTTTATTTTATTTTATTTTTATTTTTATTTTTTTTTGGTGGCTGAAAGATGTAGCTGGTTCCCATGAAGAAAGCCATAGGCCCTCTAAGTTCAACTGCCTCCAAGAACATGTCCTGGAATCCATGATACAGTTACAGCAATGGAATTAAATAAATAACCTACAGTTCAGGCATCAGCAACACAGATCATTCTTCCAGACTTCCCTGGCTGGGTTGGGCAGCTCTTCTTAGGCTCACACAGAACCTGCTTCTTATGCCCAGCAGAACACTTAGCATATTATTTTAAAATTATCTATTTGTGTGCCTGTCTTTCCCCGTAAACCATGAGTGGTTTAAGCATAGGAACCAAGTCTCACTCAGCATTGCTTCGCTAGCTTGTCCCAGAGTAGGGATTAACAATTGTGTGTTGAATTAAGGATGGATGTAGAGGGTTAGGAGGAAATGGAATCTGAAAGGGTAGTACTAAGTGATTTCAGAAATTTTAAAATTTCTCTCCAAACCCAGTACCTCCCAAACCTGAGCATAGTATTCAGTTGTCATAGCCCTGCTCAGTGCTTGAGACACTCAGTCTCCCTGGGGCAAGGGTGCCACCTTGATGCAAGTTGGTTTCTCTTGAGCAACCATCTTGCATTCTAGGATCCCCCCTAAGAGCTGTTAGTGTGCCTTGAGGCCATGTTGTGCTGGACACATCTGTGATGATGTTTTCTTCCCTCCCTCTCCACTTATTAAGCTGACATGGCTCCAGGAAATGTTACTTCTCTGGGCATTGTTTCCAAGTGGAGCTTTTGGACAGTTGTAACTTTTGCCAGGTGCTTGGGAGTTCTATGCAGCTGAGCTGGTGCTTTTTCTGATTTTTAGGGACTGGCAGCTTCAGGTTGTCTCCTTAAGTAGAGAAGCAAGGTGGAAATTGGGAAAGAAGGTTGTAGGGGAATATCACTTCCATCCAGACACCAGATGCTAAGCAACTTTGTAGGGGAGAGCAACGAACCCGGGGATGCTGGAAAGGAATGCTGGGTAGGGAAGGAAGGAGGGGAGGAGTGACAGACCCCTATAGGAGCCTACTAGGGACCCTTGTACCATGGGCACAGTGAAACCTAGACCAGTGAGGAGGCCTGACCAAAGGAGAGCGAGTGGCCCAAGCCATAGACCTCAGGATCCACAGACCACCCTCTGTCCTCCCTCCCTCTGCCTTTCTTCCTTCATTCCCTTCCTCCTTCTTTCCTTCCTTTCTTCTGCTCTTCTTTCTTCCTTATTTTCTTCTTTCCTTCTTTCCTTCCTTCCTTCCTTCCTTCCTTCCTTCCTTCCTTCCTTCCTTCCTTCCTTCCTTCCTCCTTCCTTCCTTCCTTCCTTCCTTCCTTCCTTCCTTCCTTCCTTCCTTCCTTCCTTCCTTCCTTCCTTCCTTCCTTCCTTCCTTCCTTCCTTCTTCCTTCCTTCCTTCCTTCCTTCCTTCCTTCCTTCCTTCCTTCCTTCCTTCCCTCCCTCCTTCCTTCCTTCCTTCCTTCCTTCCTTCCTTCCTTCTTCCCTCCCTCATTCTTTTCTTTCTTCTTTTCTTCCTTCCTTTTTCCCCCTTTTCCTTCCCTCCTTCCCTCTCTCTCTCTTTTCTTCCTTCCATCCTTTTTGTCCTTAGGAAGGAAGGAAGGAAAGAGGGAGGGAGGGAAGGCTGGAGGAAGGGAAAAGAAGAAGGAAGAAGGGAAGAGAGGGAGGAAGGGAAGAGAAGGAAGGAAGAAAGAAAGGAAGAAGGGAGGGAAAGAAGCAGGGAAGGAAAAAAGGAAGGAGGGAAGGAAGGTGAGAAGGAAGGAGTGAAAGAGGGGAAAACAGATGAAAGGCAGAAAAGAAGGAAGGAAGGAAAGAGGGAAGGAGGTAAGGTAAAAGGAAGGAAGGAAAGAAGGAAGGAGGAAGGGGAGGAAGGAAGGAAGGAAGGAAGGAAGGAAGGAAGGAAGGAAGGAAGGAAGGAAGGAAGAAAAGCAGAAGGGAGGGAGGACAGATGGTGACCCGTGGGTCCTGAGGTATTTGGCCACGAGCCACTCGCTTTCCTTTGCCTCAGGACCCGAGTGGCAGGAGTCCTCCTCGCTGGTCTGGGCTTCACTGTGCTCATGATACCACGGTCCCTGGTGGGCTCTACAGGGGGTCTGCTCATAGCTCCCGGACTGACAGATGCGGGAGACTTGTTGGGCACAGCTAATGTGCCTGGTGGTGCCAGCTGTGAAGGGAGGCAGGGGCAGGCTCAGAGGAGAACCCAGTGCCGCATGATAATTGAGGCTTGCGTTTGGGGAGCAATTTAGTGTTTTCAAAGCACTTGCATGTACATTATCTCATTCTGTCCTCAGAGCAATACTGTGAATGTGTTATTATCACTCTGTTCTGTTCAGAGAAGAAATCTGGGCTTAGGATGTACTGCCATTCAAAAAGGCAGGGCCTACTTCTGAGGCTCGTGAGACTGGCCCTGGAGCCCTTCACTGCAGGCCTGGACACCGCACAGAGAACTCCTTGCCAGCTTCCATGCAACTCCACTACTGAGCCTCTCTCTGAGTTCTCAGGGTGAAGGCCTGGGTTAATAGCATGGTCTGCAGAAGCCTCTCCTCCCTCCTCAAGCCACCAGCAACAAGCGGGAAAGTTCTCAAAAGATCAAAAGAAATGTTTTCCCTGTGTGAGGTCAGTGCTCACAATGGTGCATGCATGGGTGGAATGCAGTGCTCCAATTCCGTGAGGCTGGTGTGGCCATGATAGAAGCAATTAAACCAGATTCAATCCATTGATTCATTCATTTGGATGTTCACCAACATGTAGCACCAATTGTTATTGCAAGGCAGGTGAGAGATTCTTAGGGGTGGGGGCAAGGGGAGAGACACACACATCAGTAGGGTGAGGTCCAGCCCTTGAGCCACGGCTGGTGGAAATGTATAGTGCTCTTTCTACCTTAGCATGGCTGTGCTGTGTGGATATGTGCCCTCATGCCCACAGCAAATGCAGAGGGGAGCTCAGTGTTGAAGGCTAGAGAAAGCTTAAAAAGCTTTAGCAAAGAGAGGACTCTAGACCTGGCCAGGGAAGGCCTGCTGTACTATGATATGATCACAACCTTTTCCTGACTCTTCATCCTGCAGGCAGCACCTGAACACCTCGCCACCTGTCTGTGTGGGCAGAGTGATGTTAAAACTTTGCCAGCTTTGCTAGTGAAAATGGAAGATAGCGCAACTACTTCAGAGGACAGTTTGTCTGTTTCTTGGAAAGCTAAGCATAAAATTACCTTAGGACTTTGCTATTCTGCTCCTAAATATTGACCCAGAAGAGGCTGGGCATGGTGGCTCACACCTGTAATCCCAGCACTTCTGGAGGTTGAGGCAGGCAGATCACTTGAGGTCAGGAGTTTGAGACCAGCCTGGCCAATGTGGTGAAACCCCGTCTCTACCAAAAACTATAAAAATTAGCTGGGAGTGGTGGCACATGCCTGTAGTCTCAGATACTTAGGAGGCTGAGGCACAAGAATTGCTTGAACCGAGAAGGTGGAGGTTGCAATGAGCTGAGATTGTGCCACTGCACTCCAGCCTGGGTGACAGAGTGAGACCCTGTCTCAAAAAAAAAAAAAAAAAAAAAATTTACCCAAAAGAAATGAAAAAACATATCCACACAATGACTTGGACATGAATGTTTAGCGCAGCTTTAATCGAAATAGTAAAAAGCTGAAAATGATGCAAATGTTCATTGACAGGTGAATAAACAAATAGTGATGTTCTCAGTAATAGAAAAGTAGACAGCAATTAAAGAAAACAATCTGGTGATACACACAGTGACAAAGATGAATCTCAAAAACATCATGTTGAGCAAAAGAAGCCAGACCAGAAAAAGAGTACATTATGTATCATTTTATGTCTATGAAACCCTGGAAAAAGTGAATCTGATCTTGAGCTATGGAAAGCAGACCAGTGGTTGCCTCGAGTGGGAGCGGGTGGGAGACTGGCTGGCAGTACACAGGGAACTCTCCTGGATGGTGGAAATGTGCTCCATCAGGATCAGCGAGTGGGTGCACAGGTGGATACCCTTGCCAACTCATTGCCCTGAACACCTCCAAGCAGGTGCTGTCAAGGCACTGGAGCAACACCCTAGAGACCCTGCTGCATTTCATCTTGTTCCTTTTATTTGCCAGGTCACAGAGAGGGCCAAAGTTTCCCAGGGGAAGGTCCATTTTGGCCAGGACAGGGCAGGAGTGTTGCTGAGAAGTGTTGCATCAGTCAGGGTTCTTCAGAGAAGCAGAATCAGTATGCATACACATAGAGAAAGAGATTCATTATAAGGAATTGACTCAGGCAATTTTGGAGGCTGACAGATCCCAAGATATGCAGTCAGCAAACAGGAGACCCAGGAGAGCCAGCGGTGTCAGTTCCAGTCTGAAAGATGTTTCAGTTCAAGTTTGAAGGTTGGAAAAGACCAGTGTCCCAGCTCAACATAGTCAGGCAGACAAAATTTCCTCTTCCTCAGCTTCTTTTTTTTTTTTTTTGAGACAGAGTTTCACTCTCATTGCTCAGGCTGGAGTGCAATGGCACGATCTTGGCTCACCGCAACCTCTGGCTCTCAGGTTCAAGTGATTCTTCTGCCTCAGCCTCCCGAGTAGCTGAGATTACAGGCATGCGCCATCATGCCTGACTAATTTTGTATTTTTAGTAGAAACGGGGTTTCTCCATGTTGGTCAGGCTGGTCTTCTCTTGACCTCAGGTGATCTGCCTGCCTCAGCCTCCCAAAGTGCTGGGATTACAGGCGTGAGCCACCCCACCTGGACCCTCAGCTTCTTTATGTTTTGTTCAGATCTTCAACTGATGGGATGAGGCTTACCCACGTTAGTGGGGGTGATCTACCTTACTTAGTTACTGATCCAAATGCTAATCTCATCCAGAAACATCCTCACAGACACACCCAGATTAATATTCAGCCAAATGTCTGGACATCCTGTGGCCCAGTCAAATGGACACGTAAAATTAACTATCACAGGTGTCACCAAGGGTCCTTGAGGCAACAGATGGGTATAGTATTGTTTAGTGTGTTCATATGGGTTCAGTTTAGTGTGTTCATATGGGTTCAGTGTAGCAGGGTACCTGTGGATGAGGGACAGGTAGTTTGTGACTTACCCCTGACATTCCTATCTTTGAGGAGATTATGGTGCCATGAGAGAGACTGTCATTAGTAAAAAGTTACTCATGGAAGTAAAATTCAAACTGCAGTAATATTTACAAAGGAACATGTGGAATCCAGGAGAGGCCCAGGGTGACCTGACCCAGCAGGGGTCAGAGGGGTTTCTAGAGGTTATTGGCCCTGGGACAGTGAAGTTTGCCTTTGTTGTCCGCTTGCTGGGTTTTGCCGTCATGGCCCTGACTAGCTGGCACATTTCCCGACTCCCTTAGGAGGAGTTTCACATGTTCCATTCTTGCTTAAGTTAAAAGTAGCTCAATTTGGGGAAGGTCCTTACTTGCAGCTTGTCTCACCTTGGTAGGTGACATCCAGGTTTGCAGAGGCTGCCCCTCCATGTTGTGTTCACCCTGGGGAGCCAGAACAGGCTTATAGACATCCCCAGCCTGGCTTTCCATTAACCTCTCCTCTCCCAAGCTTGGGGGAAGAGTTACCTGGGAATGGGTGGCTGCTGACCTTCAGCATGGATGCAGGGAGAGCATGGCCTGCAGAGCAGGCTTGGGGTCTTGCCATACCAACCCAGTCTGGGATTCAGGGTGTTCTAGATGGGCTGCAACCCTACCAGGTGGGCTCAGGCTGTCAAGACACTCTTTTCTGCATTTTCGCTGGGGAGAACATTCATCCTTTCCTCCTTCCTACTGCTCTCTGATTTCATTTTGGGAGCTCCATCTTGCCCTTATGTGTAGTCTGGGGGGAATTATCCTATTTACAGAAGCCAAAGGGGCCAGATATGTCTTCTTAGCTGCCTAATACAACCGGGGGAACACCAAGACCTAATCTGGCCACTTAAATGCTTTCTTGTGGGGTTCTAAAAATTTGAGGACTGAAGACCTGGCTGGAAAGCATTCATGGGGTGTGTGAGGCTGGAAGACCCTCTGGCCACACCATTTCTACTCTAAAGTGATTTCTGTAGTTTGTTCTCCAAACCCCTGGAGCTGCCTCATATCCCAGCTTCATTCTGTAGCTTTGGCAGTGTCATATGGTCTGGCTCTGTGTCCTCACCCAAATCGCATCTTGAATTGTAATCTGAATTGTAATCCCCACGTGTTGGGGGAGGGAATTCATGGGAGGTGATTAGATCATGGGGACGGTTCCCCCATGCAGTTCTCGTGATAATGAGTGAGTTCTCAAGGGATCTATTGGTTTTATAAGGGGCCTTTGCCATTTTGCTCAGCACTTCTCTCTCCTGCCGCCACGTGAAGTAGGATGTGTTTGCTTCCCCTTCCACCATGATTGTTTCCTGAGGCCTTCCCAGCCATGCGGAACTGTGAGTCAATTAAACCTCTTTCCTTTATAAATTACCCAGTCTTTGTAGCAACCTGAAAAGGAACTGATACACAGTGATTCTGTGAGTTGTCAGATTCCTTCCAACAGTTCCCCAACTTTAATTAGAATCAATTTCTGTTGCTTGCACTAAAGAGTCCAGTGGTTCTTGCTGGATCCATTTCAAATCGATGCTTCCCATGCCTACCCTGTTCTGCACTCCTCAATGGGAGAAAGGGCATTTTCCATTAATCTCAAAGAACCTTTTTGATTAGAGTTTGTAAAGTGCCGGGATGTGAAGGGGCTTTCCTTGTGCTACCACTGAATGTTTGGGTAGCTTAGAGTAATCAGACTACATGCATGAGCCCAAACCAGACCAAGATGGTCCCTTGGGGTCAAAACTGCAGTTAATCCCCACCTGCCCCATTTGAAAAGAGAAATCCTGAGCATCTATTTTAAACTTTTTAAAGATATGGTGTTTATGTAACTCACCTCTTTGAAGTTGGATATATCCTCATAAACTTTGAAAGGAATGAGCATCGGCAGCTTATAAGTTTCCAGAGGAGAGTGCTGGGGAGGTTGGGCTAGTAGGAGCTTGCTAGAATAGGAAGGGTTGGGAAAGGGAGTTGGCACAGCCAATTAGAGAGTCAAGTGGTCAGGGTGCCCAGGGGTAAGGAACTTACACCTGGAGTGCAGGACTTGCACAGCAGGTGCAAACTGTTTGACACCATGGCTTACAGTCTGACTTGGGAAATGATTTGGGTTAAAATTAAAATAAGAATAAATATTTGGAAAACAAGATATGAGTATAACGAGTGTTGAAAGAAAGAGGCTGCCCAGGGGCTTGGGCATTGTGTGCCCTGAGTAACCACATCAGGACTGTGGCCATCCACTTTGAGGGCCTGGAATCAATTTTGCCAGGGAGCCTGGAGGTTACTCCAGTGGGTCAAGCTACTATGAATGTCACATCCTAATTTCCTTATCATGCTGAGAAAGAGAAAGGGCTGAGGGGAGCACAATGGCCAGCTCCCCTCTGGTGGAGGCTGAGCTGTAGAAGCCTCAGGGGTCAGAAGGGGAGGAGTCCCACTCTAGGACTGTGGGCACAGGTCAGCCGCACTGTCCACTGTGACTGTGGCAGACAGGGGCAAAGTGTGGGCTTGTAGGGAGCTCAGGAAAGGTGCTCACTGACTGTCTGATGACTAAATGAATCGTGGAGAAAGGACAGCCTGAGGTCTCCACCTGCTCTGTCGAAAGAGACCTTTCTGACCCACTGGACCCTGTCAATTGCTAGTTGTTTCTTATCCCAGGCACAACTGAAGGCCCGGAAGCATTTTCCCTTCACCATGCCCTACATCTTTGAATAGGATAATACCCCTAATGAGGCTGAATTCATGTTCTCAGGTCCTGCTGTTTCTGCTTTGACTACAGAGTCCCTCCTAGGTAGGGAACTGGGCAGAGGCTAGCTGGCCCCTCTACCACTGATTCCACCCATTTTACTCCCAGAGGAGGCCGTTGCATCCAGATTCTTGGCACTTCCATAAGTTGTCTCTCATGCTGGAGGCTGGCTATCCTGATGCTGGTTCTGAGGGGCCTCTTGGTGTCCCCATATGTTGTTTAATCATGGCTACAGGTTTGCCACCTTGATGAACTGACCCCAAGGACTGGGACTCTGGAGCAAGGGCAGAAAAGTTTCTTTGGCCCCATTTCAACTGAGTGAGTAAGTTCTTCCCTGCACCGTCCAAGGGACAGGGAGATGGAGTCTTTCCTTCAGGCCTTGGAATCTCATCCTTTAGACCTGTTTCAAAGTATATACTAGAAAATGAGAAAAAATACAAGTTCAACAAGTGTCTGTAGTGGGTTTGACATTTTATATCCATGATCTCATTTAAATTTCACAACACCATGGGGAACTGAACTATGGCTCGGAGGGATTAAGTGACTTATTCTAGATCACAAGATTAGTAAATGTTTGAGTTCATACTACTTTAACACTTATTAGTGTAATTTACTGCCTTGATCTCTATTTTGGGGGTTTAGCACAGTTCTCCCAGTTTGGAAGGACCTGGGAGGCTGTGTAGGGACAAGTATTACCTGATTTTGCTATTTTCTGCTTATGCTAGAGTACACTGCTTATGAGGAACCACATGATACAGTACTGTTGTCGAATTTAGGGGCAACTTCCTTAGATATATCAAGGGCCATCTATCTTTGGCCCTTTTATAATAATCCCTTTTAGAATAAAGACAGTATAAAGGCTTTTGTTGGTTGGTGGACTTTTGTTGGTTTCCTATATTTATGACTTAGGCTTTCATGTAGACTTAATTTCTGAAGATTTCCTATTGCTGCCAGTTACTCTCAGTCCATTAAATAGTTAGGACATAGGATAAAGAGAGACAATGTTTAGAGTAACTTGGCATGCTTGCTGGATATAATAATTAGCAGTCATTGATTTATAGTGGAAGTGATGGTAAACCTTTTTCTGTTAGATTTCATATTTAATTGAACATCCTCTATTGCCATCCTCTTGTCCTGAGTGCTATCCAGTTATCTTCATGAATGGCATTTCATGGTGTTGTTTTCTGGGACCAAAGCTTCCTACTGGCTCCCCTTCTTTCCACCATTTTATACGTTTGTTAATTTCAAGGCAGTTTCAGACACTCCTGTAAATTGTTGAGCAGTGATAGACTCCCCTCCTCTCATCTGACTTGATTGTGAAGTGCCAAATTCCAAGTTCAGAAGGATTTGTTATTTGGAGATTATTTTGTCCTCTTTTGTAAATTAATTTCCTTTCCTGCTAAAACAGCCAAAGAACTGCAATGATTTTCTACCACAGAGAGGTAATGAGGCTTAGGGGAAAATGCTTAATAGGAAAACATTGTCCCACACTGAGAATTAGGAACTCAGGGTGGAGAAGAAGAAGTGAATATTAAAACCAGACAGTGTGATATTTCTGTGTGAGGGTTTCTGTGAAAATGTGCATGAATTGTCCTGGGAAGGAGTTACGCCTGTACCTTCATGCACATCAGAGACATACCTATACAGAGAGACTGTGAAATGGCTAAGCACTTAACCCCTCACAGGCTGAAGCGGGGGAGAGGAGTTTGCAATTGAGTATGGTGTTGGGAGGCCAGGAATATTATAGAGTCCACAAATTCTGCAAAGTGGGGAAGGCTTTTTTAGTTATACATAGTCTGGAAGTTTCTTCTTACAAAATATCCTAGCAATTACAGTTGACCTTTGAACAATGTTGAAGTTAGGGGTGCTGACTCCCTGCATAGTCAAAAATTTACATATAATTTTTGTTGTTCAGATTATTTAATCACTCAGGTATTAAGCCTAGTACCCATTCGTTATTTCTCCTGTCGTCTCCCTGCTCTACCCTCCACCCTCTAATAGGCCCCAGTGTGTGTTGTTCCCTTCTATGTGTTCTCACTATTTAGCTTCCACTTATAAGTGGGAACATGCAGTATTTGGTTTTCTGTTCCTGCATCAGTTTGCTAAGAATAATGGCGTCCAGTTCCATTCATGTCCTTGCAAAGGATATTATCTCATTCTTTTTTATGGCTGCATAGTATTCCATGGTGCATATGTACCACCAAGGAATACTTTTGACTTCCCCAAAATTTAACTACTAATAGGTTACTGTTGATAAGCAACTTACTGATAATATAAAAAATTAACACATACTGTGTTTGTTATACATATTATATACTGTACTCTTACAATATGTAAGAATACAATATATAAGAGAAAAGAAAATGCTATTAATAAAATCATAAGGAAGAAAAAATATAGTTACTATTCATTCAGTGGAAGTAATCATCATGAATGTTTTTACCCTTGTTGTCTTAACATTGAGTAGCTGAGGAGGAGGAGGAAGAAGAGGGGCTGGTCTTGCTGTCTAGGGGTGGAAGAGGCAGAAGAAAATCTGAGTGTAAATGCAATTTAAACCCACGTGATTCAAGGATCAACTGTGTACAGTTCTCCCAAGATGATAGCCTAGGTCATTGATTGGGGGGTGTCATACCAGAGAGAACCCTTGAAATAGAGATGTACTTCAATTTGCAAGGCCCTATTTTGTTTCTTTTTCTTTATTTTTTCTCTTTTCCTCTTGTGGCAGAAGGCTTTCTTTGGAGAGTGAGCCAAGCCTTGAAGGAAAAAAAAAAAAAAAAATGCAAACACAAAACACCTCCTTAAAAAATGGGTTTGTTGCAGATCCCACACTTAAACCTGAAGGCATTGCAGTAATACTGCAATTGATATCAAAGTGTCTGTTTCATCACAGATGAGTTGAGGAGTTTGGGAAACAATGAAGAGAATTAATAAAAGAATAATTTCTAAAACGTGGCATTGCCAATTTTTTCATGTCTAGCTTTTCCTCTGGATGGATCTTAAAAAACAAAATAAAACAAACAGAACCAGGCCATTTTTGGTTGTTCTCTGAATTGTTTTGAAGATTTAGCCTGTTCTAGGAGTTTGCTTCCTCATGCTGTTTTCAGGTTGATGTTGTAACATGTGCCCCTCTTCATTTACTGGAAATTATTAACTCCGTTCAATTGCTCTTTCGTGTCTTTATTTTTGCATTTCCTTCCTGTTTGTTTCTTAGAGGATGCTATTCCCATGTAGGCAGTGTGCTACAAGAGACAGAAGGGAGAATCGACATATGTCTTGTTTTTGAAAGATTTGTTTGGGAAGATGGAATGTTTGGTGCTTTGGATAGTGTTCCTTAGAAGCAGGGCCTGACATGGAGATTTGTGAGCACTTTATTTATTGAGAAAGGGAGATGCTCATAAAGCAGTTAGGGAGATGGGGTGGAGGAAGGGATGGATCTACTCAGGCAAGACGTCGGCCTCACCCCCAGGAACACAGGTGATGCTACAGAGGATCCTACGGGCTTGTGTTCTCCAGCAGCATTGGCCATGGGGTGGGAACAGGGCCCAGTGGGCACCTCTGGGCTTTGATTGTTCCAGGGAAGGTTGTGAGTGTGAGCCTTTAGCCAGCACCTGCGGGCCCTGGGGCAGGGCCAGTGAAAGGGATCCTGGGGTGTGTCTGGGTGGGCACCAGTGATGTCCGCTGCAGTTCTGTACATAATTTGCCTTAGATAAAGGTAGAATATAAGACATGTTACTAGAAGTTTGAGATAATGTGCAATGAAACTTCATAAGGCATAGAGAGCGACTTTATCTGGGAGCATCGGGGAAGATTGCATGGGAGAACCAGCATATGAGACAAACCTGGAAGAGATTTGAGCTTTTTGATCATGGGTAGGGAATTGCATTTTGGTTGTACGTGACAGAAATCCCAACTAAAGCTAGTATAAGCAGAAATACAGAAATATAACATTTGAGCACACTTAATGGGGAGGTCTGAGGGTGCATGCTTAGAATTCTCTCTGAACACTGGTGCTGCTTGTCCTTTTATTTGCTCCGATTCCATCCTGTCACATTCAATTATTAATTCAACAAACATGCATGCACTGTATGCCAGACAAAAATCCCTTGCCCTCCTGGAGCCCAGAGTCTGGTTCTCCTCATGGTAGGCAGGGTGGTAACTGCCAGCCCCAGCCCAAGGAAGACAGTGACCTGATTTGGTCTTGCTTGAGATGTTTTCATCCTGTGGGCTGATCCCTGTGAACAGGAGAATAGAAACATCCAATGACCGGGTATAGGAGTGGGATCTTGTGAGTGGTATCTAACCAGAGACAGATGGAGTCCTGCAGGGGCCATTTCCCAATGGAATGGGGATGCCAGACAGGCCCCTAACTTCAGACATCTCCCACCTATACTCCAGGCCCAGGGTTCAAGTCAGATGATGGTACAATATTCCTCCTGGAAGGAGACTCTTGAATGATCAGTGATGGTGTGGTCAGAGGGCAGGACATGTGGAGAGAAGTGGTACAAATCAGGCTGGGACCTGATTTGAGAGGACTCTGAAGCTGCATCATGACTGTATACCTTGTTCTGGAAGCCTCAGAGGATGATGGGGCTTGGTGTGCCATAACGGGGTGTAGGAAGATCACTCTGGCAGGAAGTTTGTACAGGGCATAATGTTTGCTAGATTCAAGAACTGATTGAATTAGAGGACGAATCAAAGGTGACTGCAAGGATGTGCTTCTGCTTTTAAATATTTTGTTATCTCACAGGCCTCTTGAGATGTTCTCTGCCTCCACTCCTTGACAAGACCATTGATTACAGTCTGGTCAGGCTTGGATTCTCAGAGCCTCCCTCATCTGTAGCTGTATCATTTTTAAAAGTCTTAGGACATGGAGTTACATCTTGCTTTTCTTTGGGCATTTCACAGTCTCTTTGGCTAGAATCTGGGATACATTTGTGATTACACTGAGCTGTACCCTCTCTGGCTAGCACATGCTGTTAAAATGACATGACCACTTTCTCTCAATGTTCTTGCCACTCCATTTCCGGAACCATGTCTCTTTAGCTCCACAATAGTGGCATTTACTCCATCACTTCTAAGTTGGAAAATTGTCACTGCAGGTGCACTGCTCTGGGCTTAATGGCTCTTCAAGCAGATACTTTAGTTGAATGTAAAACGCCCATTGCCACTGTGTTTTGTCTGCTCCCTATTTCCTTAAAAGGAAAAGGAAGGAATTTAAGTCCATTTAAGATCATTAATTTATAAAATTCCTCCATGCCTTGATGCTAGGCTTTGTTGCCTACCAGGTGTCTCTGTCTCTCTTTGTTATCTATCTATCTACCCATCCATTTATCATCCACTCACCCATCTATCCATCCATCTACTCACCCATTCATCCAACCATCCATCCATCCATCCATCCATTCATCCATCCATCCATCCCTATAGTCCTCTCTCTCTCTTTATATATCTCTCTCTTTTATCTGTCTCCCTGCCTATAGACACACACACATCAAACACACAGATATCAGGGGAACAACTAGTCATTTTTGTTCATTTTCTTTTAGTCATTAGTATAAGTGCATTTAATCCTGGCAATATATGTATAAAGTAGATATTATTGCTCAGTGATTATTCACTGAGTTTCAGAGAGGTTAAATAATGTGTTCAAAAATATAGTTAGTCTTTGGAGATGCCAGGATGGAAGCCTAGAGGGTTTGATGTAAAGATTGTGCTCATCAGAGCACAAACAATATGGCAGCACCATCCATAATACAAAAACCTGGAAACACTGTAAATGAAAATCAATAGGTGTTTGGATAAATAATTGAATATTTATCCATAAAATGAAATACAATAGCACTTCCCAAAAGAATGGATTAGGCCTACATACACAAAGAGTGAGAAAATGTTCATGATCTATTGTTTTATGACAAAAAGAAGCAAATTATACAATAGTATGTATAATATGATTTATTTCTGTTAAAGTTATTCTTATATATATGCATAGAAAGGGTCTGGAACAATGCCCAAAAATATGCAGTTACCAGTGGTTACTTCTGGGATATGAAATTAGGGAATGAAAAGGAATTTTCAATTAAAACTGTTTTGAAATTTTTACAATTATTATTATTCTAATAATAGTTATTTTTGTTAAAAAAAAATGTAAAAACCAATACAACACCCTGGTATGAAAGGCTATCTGCTGCCCTTCCCCTCCCACACCTCACACCTGTCAGAGTACCCTCCTGGGAGAAGCACCTCTTCTGTTCCTGTAGAAAGTGCTTCCTTTGTCCTCTCCACCCAAATTTAAGCATCATGTCCAGATGGTTTCTCTCCTCTCCAGTTTGTGTATTCTTGTGTGGGCTTAAAGTGTATTTTTCTATTCAAGTTCCTGATTATAAAGTTAATACTTAATAATAAAAATGTCAATTCAGACAACAATGAAATATCATATTATCTTTTAGAATGGTCAAGGTATTTTGGAAGCAGTTCACATATATTTATTTTTTCCTTAAAGCACATGTTTTTATTTAAAATTTGAAAAGATCGTATATACTTAGAAGACTTCAGAATGTCAAATAAACAGCAGGGTCTTTTTTCTTGCAATTATAAGCTGGTATTAAGTTCACAGAAGAGTTAATACAAGTTGCATCAAAAACAAAACTACCACTCCAAATATAGTTTGTGTTATATGTGACCTGCTTTAAATTTCTATGTCAATTTACAGCCCGATACTGTAAGATACAAAGTTAGTGGCTATTGCAAATACCTCTAAAAGACAGGTTCATAATGTTTTAATCTTAATACTAGGCTTACTGTACAAAAATTATCTTACACATCCTTATGATTTCAATTTTTAAAAAACCAAGTGAGATGTGTGTGGGGCAGTTAATTCCTTCAGAGAAGACAACATCTTCTAAGTTGGGAAATTGTCACTCCAGGTGACAATACAGCTTCCCAAAAGGACTACCTAATTCCTCAACTGTATCCTCAACCACTTCATCCTCATCTTCCTCTTCCTTGGTCTTGCTCTTTTTATCCTTGGCAAGTCTCTCTGTTTTTTAAAAATAAACTTTTCATTTGGAATAATTTTAAATGATTAAACAATGGACAGAGAGTTCTTATCTATCCCCTTACTCAGTTTCCCTTGATGTTGATTATCTAATCTAATCAAATTCTACATTGCCTTGGTACATTTGTCAAAACTAAGACACTGACAATGGTACATTACTATTAATTAAACCCAAGACTTTATTTGAATTTCACTAGTTTTTCTACTAATGTCCCTTTTCTGCTCTCAGTTCTAGTCTAAGATACCACATTGCCTTCAGGGCAACTTCTTCTTCTCCTATGGTAGGCTTTAACCTGGCAAAGCAATACCATTTTCAAAATTTTCCTCAGCTTGGTAGGCTTATTGTAAGGTTGCTTATCACCTGCAGTGCTATTCAACATTCTCCCAATTCTTTTGTAACATCTCCAAGATGCTCTCCTTTGATTTCTGGGGATAGACGGAACAAAATAAGAACAAGGTCGAAGGAGGCTATTGAGTGTATTGGGACTCCTGACCCTCTTTCTTTCCCCTTCAGAAGGAAATAAAGCTTTCATAGCAAGGCTTTATGCTTTTGCCATGTCTTCAGCATCCTCTCTTCTCAGCAGATTTGGTGGTCTTCTTTACTAAGCATTTTTTAGAAAATTCTGTGAAGTTGACAGAAGCATCAGGTGCTGCTTGTGTGCCTTTCTCTGGCACAGCGTCCTGCAAAGTCACGACACTCTCCATGGACATGCACTTGCGGGTCTGTGGTGACCACAATGCCCCTGGGACGATGACTGGGTTTTCTAGGGGAATCTGTAGCCATAGCTTCATTCCCAAAACTTGCTGATATGTACTCTACATACATATCTTTAAATCATATTTTATATGAGTTATGAAAGTTATCAATGGCCATTATAACAAGAAAACCAGTTCAAAGATGTGTAAACCAGTATTCTTCCCACCCCACACCACCTCCAGTCCCAGGCTTCCTGTTCACAGCTTGGAGTGTATCCTTGCACAGCTCTGTGTGGGTAACAAGGTACCAATGCATGTGGTGGGTATTTATCTCAAGCCACAAATTCAGAAGTGGAAACAACACAGCCTTTTACATCTATAGCTGAACTTAATTTTCATCTTGCACTTCCCCTTCTGTGTGGGGGCAGAGAATGCAGCCACAGCCATGCTCTGTTTCCCCTGTCCCCTTCTCCTGGAGGAGCCTCTCTGATTTGGCAGTGAGAATAATGGTGTGGGTGGACAGTGCTGGTGGGGACTGCTCTGGTTCATTGTCATCACTGTCCCGCCTCTTCTGAGCCATACACTGTTTCTTCTGGACTTGCTGTCGTCTCTCTTGCTGTGTTTGCCAAGTCATCCACATTTCCGCATCATGAACCATTGGAACTTACGACTGTGTGCTTCTCATACTCACCTACTATTGTCCTGTCCACAATTCTCAGGTCACCAGGCAGCTCCACAGGCCACACTGGGGAGTGTGGGTGGGGTTCTGGGAGGCCCCTCATGTCTACCTTCCTGGATGCCTGAGAAAACTGGGCTTGTTGGTATCACAGTGCCAAATGAAACTGAAGACAGTTTCTCAGAGCCGCCCAAGACTGAACTGGGGATTCCTCCCCCCGCAACCCCTGGGGCTGACCTTGACCCTGGGAGCAGGGACAGCATCCCTTTCTAAGCTCCCACTGGACTCTGACATCTCTTTTTGCCTGAGCATTTTTCTCTCTTCATGGCATCAAAAGTATTTTCCCAAATAAATTATTTAGAGTAGTGATTTCCAAAGTGGATTACACAGTTGATTCCCTGGTGTGTCAAAGAAAAATATTAGAATTTCTCTTTCTAATTTTTAAGTAAAAATCAAAGGAGTGAAGCTTCCTAATATTGAACACGAGTTGGCACTTGGGTTGAATGGAATGGACACTGAGCAGGGTTTGGAGCAGTGACCTTACCTGGCTGTTTATCTTCTCAGGGCATTGAGCACAACCCATTTAATCTGCCATGAGATACCATTAGCTTATTACTTTTTAAAACATAAGACCTTTCAATGGCAGACTCTTTATAGTACCTTGTAATGAAATGGGGAGAAAATTTTGAAATCTTTTGTACTACCCAGAGCTTCACCAGTGATCTTTTGGCAAAGTGCTTGAAAGGCTGGGACTTGATGCTAAGACATTTTTCTCTCATTAAAAGACAAACTTTCAGGATTGCTGATCCTTTTTGTAATAATGAGATAATGTCAATTGAATGTACCTGGCAGGTACTCTTCTAAAAATTAACCATATTTTATCTATCCCTTCAATGTTTTAACAATGCATAAGAAAGTAATTGCTTTTTGAAAGAAATTCTTGCTTCAAGAAAGCATTTTGAAAATGAATGGTTGGAAATATTTCCATATGTGTCACTCATAAATAATAATTTAAAGCCCTTATATCTGCTTACTAGAAAACAAACCTTGGAAACAGAATTTTCTAATCCGTATGTAAAAATCTTCCACAGTGAAGCATCTCAGGATATTTGGAAAGTGCTTATGAAAACTGTGAAAATTTACCATCCTAAAAACCTGGGAAACAGAATTTTCTTGCCCATGTATAAGAACCTTCCAGAGTGAAGGGTTTCAACGTGCTTTGAAATGAGTTCCTAAAAACATGAAAGTTTAGTGTGTTTGAAGTATCTGGGAAGATAGAAATGTATCAGTCAACTTTTTGACAAATTCTTTGTTTGCTAAGATTGAGGAATCAATATCCCAAAGAACGTCTTCAGTTTGGACATATGGAACTCTGAGAGATACCTCTTTCAGCTACAATACCCATTAAAATCAAGTATTGAAATAAATGGAAACTGGAAGCAGGCTTTGAATTATTGTATTAAAAAGGGTTACAACAAGATATTTAAAAAATTAAAGCATTTTCAATTACATTGCTGGACTTAGAATTGTTTATAATGGAGCATATATGTTTTTAATTATATCAAAAAGATTTTGTACTATTAATCACATTAAATCATAACTTATTAAAATCATTTATTTCTTCTTTTGGATCTCCTTTTAGTATTATATATTCTAATATGTTTTATAATCTACAGTAATTCATGTGCATAATTTTTAAAAACCTAAGTATACATATAATGGAGCACCTGCTTCAAAGGTTTTACTGATAGGTGTTCACGGTTAGGATGCTTGGCAGTCATAGTTTGGATGAGGACCTCAGCATTTGAAACTCAAAGTCATGAGTTAACCTTTATTTCTATAGTCTGCTGGGGTACCCATTATTTTCATGTTTTTAGGAGGGTCACTGGATAAAAGAAATTAGTAAGATGGAAACACGTCAATATTATAATATTCTGCAAAAACACATATAACTATATCATCTTTTTATTTTAGAAAAAATGGAATTGTACTGTATCCATTACATTGTAACTTGCTTTAAAAAACTCAACAGTAAATCACATTCATCTTTCCAAATTCGTAAATGTAAGTCTGATTTACTCCTTTAATATTTATCTAGTGACCTATAATACACACATGCTACATTTTACTAAGGATTTTCCTATTGAGAGATATACATGTTTGCCCCAGGTTTTCTCTTGCATTCTTTTCTTTCTCATTACCTCCCTCCCTTCCTTTCTTTGATGATTCCTCCTCCCCCAATACAGCCAATATGCCAATAAGTATCCTTATACTTTTTTTTTACTGCTGTTAAGATAAATTTCTCGAAGTCGAGCTCTAGAGTCAAAGGCTATATGTATTTTCAGTTTCAATAGCTTTGTCACAAAGATAACATATCTTTTCAGATATGTTAGTAGCAATTTGCACTCAGCAATGAATAGAAATATTTCTTTCCATCCTTGCTGAACTGAAATTATTATTATTCTTCATTTTTGTTAATTTGAGGGTTTAAAAATAATACTGTGCTTAAATTTGCTGCTTGTGAGCTTCAGCACATTTTTATTTGTTTATTAGCTATTTTTGTTTGCTTTTGCTGCATAACAAATCGCCCCAAACCTTAGTGGCCTAAAGCAACAACCATTTATTTTAGCTCACGATTCTGTGGGCCACCAGTTTGAGCTGGGCTCAACTGGGAAGTTCTGCTACTGGTCTTGGCTCAGCTCCCTCACAGATCTGTGGTCAGCTACTGGTCAGTTAGGTGGCCCTGTGGTTGCCAGTTGGGTGGCTGTTGGCTAGGGCTATGGAGACCAGTGGGCCATACGTGTCTCATAATCCACCAGGCTAGCTGGAGACTGTTCACAGGCTACTGTGGCAGGATTCCTCAGAGCAGCAAGATAGGACAAGCTCCAGTGCTGAGAACTTTTCAATTCTTTGCTCAAGTTATATTTGTTCATTTCCCATTGGCCGAAGAAGTCACACAGCCAATCCAGACTCCGGGCTTGGGGACGTAGACATCGCTCCTGATGGGAGGGAGAATCATATGGCCATTGTTTCTAATCTATCATTTAGCCTTTTCAATTTATTTTTCTCTGCATTGCTTTTGCAATCCTTTGCCCCATCCTCCTTTATTTTCTTATTAATACTAAAGGAGCTCTTTATTTACTGATATTAACCAGTTGCTTGGCAGGTATAGTTGGCCCTTGAACAGCGTGAGTTTGAACTACATAGGTTGACTTTTCATATAGGTGTGTTCTGCAGAGCCAGCTGTGATTTTAAATGTGCCTGGATTTTGGTATAGGTGGGGGTAGATTCAATCTCCAAGTATAGCAAGGTACTTTACGTTGCAAATATTTTCTCTAATCTTTCATTTATCTTTTTGCTTTATGGTATTTTTCACTATATTGAAAATGATCTGGCTTAAGAAATTCTTCCTAGTTCCATGGTGAGGTAATGCTTATGTTTCTGGTATTTTTTTCCCTCCCAGTGTAGATATTTTATTATTTCCATTTAGAGCTTTAATCTGTTTGGCATACAGTTTTAAAAAATATGGCATATATTTTATATATCTTTGATTTATTCCAGCATTCTTTATTAAATTTCCTTACTAAATAATCATTTTCCCTCACAGAACTCAAATGTTATTTCTGTAAAGTTCCCATATATAATTTTTTAGTAGGGGGCTGTTTGGCAATATCGTTTGACATAACAATTTTTCCTCTAGGAATTTATCTTCCAGAAATAGTTGATCAAGTGAGCAAGAGATATGCACAAGAATGTTCATTGAAGCATTAAATAGTGAAAAATTGGAAGCAACTCTATTTTTGAAACATGATTAGATATTGAAATAGAATAATAGAATATTGTTCAACTATTGCAAAGAATTTATTAGCTCAATAACTCAAAGGCATGTTGTTCAGTGATGATAAGAATATTGTAGAAAGTATGTATGATATGCTTCCACTGCCATACTGTTACTAAGCTATGTATCTTCATTTCATATAACCAAAGACATATATAGTATTTAATATTTTTGAATATGAACAGCTGCTCTTTTCTCTTCTTTCTATGCCTCACTTCCTCTCCTCTCCCAGTCTTCAGGCAACACATAGGACCACAGGACAAAAGTTAATTTCAGCTTTGGAATTTCAAAATAGACTTTTGTAATCTATAATAGAGACATTGATTTGAGGAGAAGGCTTGCATAGTGTCCATTCCAAGGCAGAGAGAAAGGACCCCTGGCATCAGGTTTATGTCTTAAACCTTGAACACGAACAAGTCTCTGCTCAGGTTATATTTGTTCATTTCCCATTGGCCAAAGAAGTCACACAGCCAATCCAGACTCCGGGCTTGGGGAGGTAGACATCGCTCCTGATGGGAGGGAGAATCATGTGGCCATTGTTTGTGATTTATCACATTAGCCTTTTCAATTTATTTTTCTCTGTATTGCTTTTGCAATCCTTTGCCCCCATCCTCCTTTATTTTCTTGTTAATACTAAAGGAGCTATTTATTTACGGATATTAACCAGCTGCCAGGTCCATGCAAAAGAGATAAAGATTACAGTAGCTGCAGGAAGGAGAGGAAACTGGGTGGAGAATCTGAGTGTTCTCATTTAAGTTTTGGATGGGCATCTGTGAAGGGATCTATGTCTTTGAGGCCCTCCTAGGGTGGGGAAGGAAAGTCTGGATCACAGGCCCCAGATAGCTTGGGACATAAGAGTCAGAGACCCCTCTGAACTCTGTGGAGGTGGAGACCCACACACCAACATCCTCTGAACCAGGTAGAGGCAGAATCAGAAGATTAGAAATTGGCAGGGTGGGGGTGGAAGGCAGGTCTAGACAGAGAAAGCCTGTGAGTGCCCCTTCTGGGGGAGCAGGGGATAGCATCTGGAAGCTTTTTGAGGGGGCCTTTGAGAGACTGAGGACCCAAGTCTCTTGGACCAGAAGAGAAAGGGGTGCCCCAGTGTGTTTGGCATGGGTTGATCAGTGTATTTGAGAAACTTGCATATCTAAGAGTCCATTAGTTGGGATAGACCCTGAAGACCAAGGGCAGGGGAAAAGTACATCTAGGTTCAAGCTAGGGTGGAAAGATGACCCCTCTGGTGCCCCACTGCACACTTCAACACCATGTAAGCTCCCCAGGATGAAGATGCAATTCCAGGGAGAAGTAGGAGACAGTAGGGAGTTAAAGCCATCGGGAAAACTCTTATTTGGCTGGGAGCATTCTTATTTGCCTGATCTCACTTTCCATTGCTTAAAATTACGTTTCTGCCACTAAGTGAAATGGGGCCTGGGATAGAAATAAAATTCAATCACAAAAAACTAAAGATGTCCTCTTTTGCACAGCTTCTGAATTTGTGACCTGTGAAATTCATGCCCTGTACATATGTATTTAGATAGGCACAGAAAAACATCTGGAAGAATTCATAACAAGCTGTTCCCAGTGGTAACAAAGTTTAATTTCCTACACTGAACATGGATCACTTTTGCAATAAAAATGCAAATCTAGATAAATATTTCAAAGTATGTCATGTTCATTGTAGGCAATTTGGAAAATATAAAAAAGTACATTTAAAAATTAAATCATCTGAATTCCCACCATGTGGATATAACCATCGTTAATACTTGTATTTATTTTCTTTCATCTATCTATGCATATATATTGACAGCATATAGATATGCATATATTCAACATGTATATATTCTTTTTACAGAACCAGAGTTACATGGTTTTTGTGTGTCATCCTCCATTTTTTTCTTTTAATGTTGTTAATGACCATTTTCCCGTGCTATTAAATATTCTTTGAAAACACACTTTAAAAGATTCAGGCTCTGTGAGGTATAGACTACAGTTTCTAAATACAGATGAGAAAATGAAGGTCAGAAAGATTAAATAACTCACCCAAGGACACCCAGCTGGCATGTAGTGCAGCTGGGATTTGAACCTAATCTTCCTGATTATGAAGACCAACCCTCCTAAGGTGGGAAGAATAATTGAATACACATCACAGGTTGATGAAAAGCACCTGACATATGTGGGTCCTTAATACATATAATTCTTCTCCAGTCTCCCCACCCCCTGATCTGGCCTTCCCCAGGCAGAATGGTTCTTATATTGGTAGTCAGTCTCGGTTTATAGCAACCCTTCTGAGGAAGCTCTTGGAGCTTGAGCGGTTGCTTTGGCACCCTGAGCCCCTGCCTCGGTCTCTTCTTCTCTCTGAGATTCTGGCTGATGCTTTCTCCAGCCAGGGTCTGGCTCTGCCTCTTTGTGTTTCCCATGCCACTGCTCCCAGTTGTCCACATGGGTCAACAGTGCTTTTGTCCACGCCATCCAGAAGTTTAACAGAACCTCCACAGAAGACAAGATTTAAACAGTGCAGGCAGTCAAAGTTCTCCCTGCACCCCTTAAATTTAAAGCGATCAATTGGATGAGTTATTGTGGAGGCAGTAACTGGGTTTTGGCTGGGAGAAGCCTAGGGTCTATAAAATTCAGATAAATCATTCCATAGATGTATATTCAGAGTTGTAAGTCACCCAGACATCGATAGAAACGGATGTTTCTCCAGTTTCTTTTTCAGAAGCCACATCAGTGTGTGCACCCTGGAATCTGCATTTATTATTCATTCCATTAGCTTTGGAGAGGGTTGCCGGCAGCACTGGGGGTCTGCATATGGTATCACTCGTCTGAGCTTGGCTTCCTAAGAGCAGAGCTGAAGCTAAGTGAGATGGGCCCTCCTTTGAAGATTCACTACACATGGGTTAGAAACTCAGCTGCCTCTGTGGGCCAGGCAGAGAATGTAAATAAGAGCGGAGTGTTGGAAAAGACGAGAGTGAGTGTTGGTGACCAGACAAACTGGAGAGGCATGTCCCATCAAAAGGCATTCAAATTCAGTTAAGAAACTACTATGATAATTCCTCGGACACTTTGCTACTACATCTAAGAATTGTGGCAGGCAGAACAATGCCCCCTCCCTGCCCACAGCTGTCTTTTTTTTTTTTTTTTTTTTTTTTTTTTTTGAGAGGGAGTCTCACTTTGTCACCCAGGCTGCAGTGCAGTGGGGCAATCTCAGCTCACTGCAACCTCTGCCTCCCAGGTTCAAACAATTCTCCTGCTTCGGCCTCCCAAGTAGCCAGGATAACAGGCACGCACCACCATGCCCAGCTAATTTTTGTATTTTTAGTACAGATGGAGTTTCATCATGTTGGCCATGCTGGTCTCAAACTCCTGACCTCAGGTGATCCTCCCACTTTGGCCTCCCAAAG
Source organism: Rhinopithecus roxellana (assembly GCF_007565055.1). Classification (NCBI taxonomy): domain Eukaryota; kingdom Metazoa; phylum Chordata; class Mammalia; order Primates; family Cercopithecidae; genus Rhinopithecus; species Rhinopithecus roxellana. The sequence continues at coordinate 5,992,972 of NC_044559.1, forward strand.
TGCTGGGATTATAGGCATGAACCACCACACTCAGCCTGTCTCTGTCTTAACTCTTGGAACCTATGAATATGTTATGTTACAGGATGAAAGAAAATTAAGGTTGAAGATGGAATTACTGTTGCTAATCAGCTGACCTTAAACAGGGAACTTATTTGGGTTATTCAGGTGGGCCCAATGGAATCACAAGTGACTGTGAAAGTGGAAGAAGGAGACAGAGAGTCAGAGGAACACATGACTCCCCAAGAAAGGCCCAGAGAGACGTGTTGCTGCTGCTTGTGAAGATGGACAAAGGGGCCAAGGAATGAGAGTGGCTTCTAGAAGTTGGAAAGGGCAAAGAAACACACTCTATCCTAGAGCGTCTAGACAGGAACGCAGCCCTGCCATCACCTTGATTTTAGCTTAGTGAGACTTCTAGTGTACCAAACTTTGTAGGTTTGTGCTAAGTCACTAAACTTTGTGTGCTTAGTCACTAAACTTGTGGTAATTTATGGCAGCATCAATAAAGAGCTAATACATGTTGTATCCTGTCTATGAGCTAATAAGAAAGCAATCTCTGTTGGATCAGGGGTCCCAGTAAGACCTACGTGGGTAGGGAGAGGTGGGGAAGCATAGACTTGACCTTGACTTCCTTGTTGAACTCAGGTTGGAGGAATCAGGGGTGCCCCAGGGGCAGTCCAGGTGGGCTGGCAGAGAGGCTGTCCTACAGACCAGGCACCAGGCGGCCTGGGACTGAGCAATGACCCACCTGCCGAGGGTTGGCCTCCAAGGACAGCCATTTGACCAGGCTTGGTTTTCCAGGGGGTTACAAGTGTCAATGTCCATTTAAAAACGAATCAAACTTTGGCAGGTTTGAACAACTATGCTCAAATTTAGTTGATTAATTTGTTTTGAAGAAATTAACTTTAAAAAGGGATTTTACTTAATATATGTTCATATGACTTTTTTTGGTTGAATATGAGAGATTGTTGTTGCTGGTATTATCAAGTCATAATTTTTTAAAGCTTTCCAAGTCACAGGTTAAATGCCTACCTGTGATTGCCCAGCTAAGGGCTGGCCAAATTAGGTTCTGGCCTGTTTCTAATCTGTTGTTACTGGTGATGACCCATAGAGGACTGGGTTTTTAATTGGCCCTCAGAATACTGTTGATTAGAATTGGAGAGCCTTTTGTATATTTTCAGCATGTTTACTCACTATCCCTGAGGTCAAATCCTGGCTCTTTTGTATCGTGGCATTTTTATGATGTCTGTGAGGCTCACTTTTCTCATTTGTAGAATAGGAACCATGAGAGAAACTACCCCATAGGGTTGTTGTGAGAGTTACGGGAGCCAAGCCATGGAAAACTCTGAGCACATTGCCCAGCATGTAGTAAGTGCTAAAAAAAATTGATTTATCTCATTGTTATTCTAATTTTGGAATATATAATATGAAAAATTGGAGAACATTGTATTGAAAGTCAGGGCACGAGTAGAGGGTGGACTCTGACCCCGTCCGAGCACTTAGATGCTGGTGATCCACTAGGGAGGAATGGATGTGGCTGAACTTTCCCCTCAGTATTGGTCTTACTTATAGAAAATGTGTCCAAGTATTTTTCTCCTTAATTCAGGTGGATTTTCCTGGAGAACTTGCCCTAGAGAGTTGGACTCTCCCATCCAGATTCCCCCGGGCAAAATCTCTGGGATCATAATTGGAATGCAGCCGTATCATACCTCTGGAAGAAACTCTGTTGGTTGATGGCTTTGTAGAATATATTAAGCTCAAAGGCTTGTCAAATTGAGACCAGATAGCTAATAAATCTTGGATGGAGAGTCTAGATGTTGATAGATCACATTGGTCTTATCTGAATGATGAATAAGTATGGGAAGAAGAAAGTTCTCGATGTGAATATCTTTCTGATATTTAGTGTCAACTTTGTGTTGAACATTAAGCTAGCCCTGGTTTTCTCAACCTCAGCAGTGTTGGAATTTTGGGCTGGGCACTTCTTTGTGGTGGGGGCTGAACTGTGCTTGTACGATGTTTAGCAGCATTCCTGACCTCTACCCATTTGATGCTCTTGGCGCCCTCACTCCAAGTTATGACAACTCCAGATGTCCCCAGACATTGCCGAATGTTCCAGTGGGAGGAGGATGGTGGAGGTAAAATTGTCGCTGGCTAAAAGCTATGGGGTTAGGCATTGGAATTACAAAAATGAATCAAACCCTGCTTCTATAATCTAGAGTCTTACAGTTTAAGAGGGGAGACCCTCAAGAGCAATGGGCTGTGATAATACAGTCAGGTCAACCACAAGGTGAACCCTGAGCAGAACATAAGACTGGAGATGAGACAGGGGAGGGCGGGTGATACCTTCAACACAGCTACTTGGCTGGATACAGAGAGAAATGGTCCTTTTCTGGTGAACACAGGTGGGTATTTGGAATACCAGTTTTGATTTTCTGATGCCCACAGGGGCTAATCAGAAGGTGCTACCTTTTGCCCCTGCTGCAAATGGGCCGAGGCTGCTCTACATTTTGACCTCCTGCATCTGTGTTTCATCGTTAGACTGGGCAGTTTTCACATCTTGTTGCAGAGGCCATCTTTATCTTTAGCATCTTTGCTCTTCTTTAGAAGTACTAGTGCTTGTCCAGGCCACAACCCAGACTAATTAAGCCAGAATTGTCGGGATGAGGGCTGGACACTGGGATTTTCTGAAGCTGCTCAGGTGAATCAGATGTACATGGTTGAACACCACTGGTCTCATGTAAAAGAAAACAGCCGGGTGAGGATTTGAGCAGAACAAACCAGGATAAGGGCTGGTGGTGCCTCCAGAAGCTGCTCTCCAGGTCTGGGCTTGGTTCACATCAGTAAAATTAGGTAATGGCCACATCTAGGAAACAAAAGCATTATTTTGATTTATAAAATCAGTTTCTATTGAGTTGAAAAACAAACGTGAATTAAAATTAACTTAATAACTGATCTTTAAATTTAGTGTAAGAAGAGATTGTATTAATATCATTTTAAAACTCTCCCTTAGTCAAATACTTTTTAATTGAACATCAAAATAATAAAAATATTGAATGTCTGCATTTTCTCTCAAGATAGAGGCAAGTAAACAAGGGCAAAGGGATCCTTATGCCAAAAAACATAGGCTAAAGGAGGCTCTTAACATTGCCCTCTGCTCTGAGCTTCCCAGTAGGCAAAGCAACAAACAGAACTGGATAGAATGCATGGCCCTCAATGCTTACTACAAGGAAGAATGCCAGTCCATTGAGAGTGAGGCTTCTATTTTTTATCTTTTTTTTTTTTTTTTTTTTTTTTTTTGTCTGTTTGGTGCTTTTTTAGGAGGCATTTATCACATGAATTTCCAGATAAGGGACATAGAACAATATAATGGGTAGTGTCTTTGCTTGCAGTTTTACAAACAATGCAAATGCGATTCATGTGGCTGCCTCTTATATCAGCTCTGGCTAGAAGCCAAAGGCATAAACAGTGTGATATTCTAGTTTGGTGTGAATTTTTCCATGGAGAGCAGAAATGATATCATCCAGGCTTAGAGCTTCCCAGGGATTTGACTTGGCAGTAGGCAGAGCTTAAAAGCCTTAGAAGAATTAAAATTTGGTGTTTCTTAGGCTGTCTTTCTGGCTAACTTCCATTTAATTTTTAAGATGTAGTTCCAGCATCATGTGTTCCAAGAAAGTTTCTCTGACTCCCTGAAGTTGAATTAGGTATCCTAATAATGTGGTCCCATAATATCCTGTGCACCCCACCTTTCCACAGAACCCCCACTCCATTATACCTGTGTATGTGTCTGTGTTGCAGATGATGGACCCTGAAAGGTAGGCATGATATCAGTTATGTTTGTATTCCCAGCTCATACACTGGCTCTGGCACATAGTAGGTCTTCATAAATATTTATTAGGCATGCCAAACTAGAGTAATTCTTGGTATAAGGCAAGGTAGTGTGCAGAGAGGTTAGAGTCTTGGTTTTGGCACCAGATTGCCAGGATAAAATTTAGGCCTTTACCACTATCTAGCTCCGTTACCTTGGACAAGTGAAAGAATTGTTATGTGCCTCTGTTTATGCATCTGAAATACGGAGCTAACAACAGCACCTACCCCTAGAGTTGCTGAGGAGATTAAGGGAATTGACATATGAAGCATATTTAGTACAGTGCCTGGCATATAGAAATTGCTATGCAATTGGCTATGATGACTGGTGTTTTTGATGTCCCCATGGCTCTTTTGCCAGGGTGAATGTACAGAGGGGCTAAGCTGTGGTCCTGGCTGGGCCTGGCACACAAATACTTGTTACTCACTTGAAAGTAGCTCCTGTGTGCCAGCTCTTAGGCATGTGGAGGGGCCAGGCTGATGCTCTGCGTGCATACTGGCCCTCCAGGCTGCCTCTGTCCAGAGGTTGGGCAACCTTATCCATCCTTCTCAGAGCTCCCTGTCTAGCCACACTGGGGTGGGTTTTGGGAGGATATTTGTAGTCTCCAGGTCAGAACTCCATCTCTGAGGCTTTCTACCTTCTTCAGGTGACTTCTCACCCTGCCTTGGTTTTCCGTGGGAGGCAATTGAGGGGTCTTTGGCCACGAGCAGACTTGGGATCCTCTTCTGGCTCAGCCTCTTATTTTCTGTGTGATCTTGGATGAGTAATGAAACATCTCCAGCATCAACTGTCTCATCTTTAATAATTGAGATGATAGCAACCCTGATAAGGTGGCTACTGTAAGGATTCAGGGAAGTAATCTGTATAGAGCTGTTAGCTGGGACCCATCATGATCAACATGTAATCAGTATGAGATGCTTTTGCTCTTGACTGTGAAACTGGCTTCTATGAAGTCTATACCTGTTTTTTCTCCATGACATGAGCTTTCTTTAGAATGTATCTTTGTTGAAATAACCAGAAAAGCTCTGGAGGCCTTAAAGTACTGAGGTGGCTTTATCCCAACCAAAGTCTACAGGACTTACTTACAAGTAGGGATCAGTGCTCACTAACCTGCTCCTGAAGATGCTGGAGGTCCCTACTCACCTTCTCCCTCCTGGAGCTGCCTGGCACTCAGGCCATGCCTGGCAGTGGTCCCAGCCAGCGTGACTGGCGTCCTGTCTGCTTGTGGCTTCTCCTTGCCCTTTTCATACAAGCTTCATTTTCTACTCTAAAAGACATAGGTATTTTACAAAAAAAGGATTAGGAAAGAAGAAAAATTAGGCACTTTTCATCATATTTGTACAGAAAGTGATGTGTAAAGTGGTTTTGTTGAGAACAACATATGATTTTTGTACCAGAGCACTAAATGTGAATCTAGACTCTTAGAATATAGCCCAGACTCTGCCTCCAATCCACAGCTGGCCAGGAGGTGTGCCATTTTGATGAGCTATTTATCTTTGCTGTGTGTTTGTGTGTGTGTGTGTGTGTGTGTCCAATCTCTGCCGCTTAGGGTTCTTCCGTTCCATATTTTGGGGCATACTATGGGCACACTGGACTCAGAGTAACTTTTCTTTATACTTACGTTAATTTTGAGGGCAAGGAGCTGTTTTACTCTTTCTTCCTTCACAGGATTTCAATGACCTACTTCTTCCTTTAGGTCTACCCAAACTTCTCACCCTTTCAGCCCATACCTCCATGAAGCCATTCCTACTATTCCAGCTTGCTCTCACTTTTCCCATCAGAGGTCCCTCCAGACAGCTTACCTATCCACAGACTGCATGCACTATCTCTTCCTCCCTACATAACCCCACAGTGGAGCCCAATCTGATTGAGGAAAGAGACAGCATCAGTGGCTTTCCTTCTTGCCTGCAAATTCACCCTCACTGAGGACAGGATACCTAGGAAACCCTCAGCCTATATTTATGTTGAAGGAGCTCAGATCTCCTGTTCTGTACATTTTTAAATCATTCATCCTTCTAGAAAGATGTGTTGATCAAAGTGAGCCAGTATGTTTGAACTATTTCTTTGAACAGACTGTTATAAATCTCCAGCCCTCATGCACATCCTGTTGATATAATGTCAATCCCGAGGTTACTGATGATTCTGCACCTCTTCTTTCTTTGAGTTGCCTGATGTATGTTCATTTAAATGGGCTGTGGAATGAAGTTGTAGGATAAGCATCTGACATTCTTCCCTTCTAGAAGTGATAAATAGAGCCTGAGCCCAAAATGGACTTATGGGCTTGATCAAGAATTCTCTATGAAGTTGTGTCTGTTCTACTGCTTGATTCCAAAGAACACACAGCCCAAACAGCCACCAGGGCCTGGAGATTGGAGCAGAGAATTCCTTCTCTTATCTCAACGTCTGGCCAGAAGGTCCACCTTTCCAAAGTGTATGAAAATAAGTTATGTCTTAGTCCATTTTGTTCTGCTATCACAGAATACCTGAGATTAGGTAGTATATTGAAAAATAACCTGTTGGGTACTATGCTTATTACCTGGGTGACGAAATAATCTGTATACCCATTGCTCATAACATGCAATTTACCTATATAACAGGCCTGTGTATAAACCCCTGAATCTAAAATAAAAGTTTTTTTTTTTTTTTTTTTTTTAGAACAGAGATTTATTTCTTATAGTTCTGGAGGCTGGGAAGTCCAAAGTCGAGGAGTCTGCATCATTGGCAAGGGCCTTTGTGCTGTGCCATTCCATGTCAGAAAGCAGGAGGGCAAGAGAGGGTAAGAGAGGGCGAGCAGGAGAGCAAGAGGGAGTCAAACTCACCCTTTTATAAGGAAACCACTCTTGCAATGCTGACATTAATCTATACAGGAGGATGGTGTCCTATGACACAAACACCTTCTATTAGACCCCACTGTCAACTCTATTGCATTGGGAATTAAGTTTCTAACACATACTTTTTGGGGGATGCATTCAAACCATAGCAAGTTCTATATAAGAAGTTTTGGAGTTTGGGTTCTCAGCTAGTTTTCCAGGCTTGGTGCAGAAAATCGATATTCCTTTTATTTTGTTTTGCTGCCAATTTTCCCTCTTCTGTCAGCCCCTGCACAAGCCATGCTCATCCCTGCTGTGCCCCCGTCCAGCCACCTTGCATCAGTCAGTGTTCTTAGTCTTCAACAACAGAAACCTGCTCTAGTTAGCTTAAGGAAAAGGAGAATTTATTGACTTCTGATGGACTTGGGATTTATTGACTTCTGATTAGACAAGTCTGATTGGTTGCCCATGTTTATCCCTGCTGTCCCCTAAACTATTCTAAAATGATGGGCAAGAGGTTAAAATGTTATAAATCTACAAGATCAAAGAGTTCATAATAGGAGACAATAGTGGATGGGTGCTTGGGGCCAGTTTTTGGAAAATAGAAAGTAGATGGAGGGCTGGGCATGGTGGCTTATACTGGCACTTTGAGAGGTTGAGGCAGGAGCATCCCTAAGTCCAGAAGTTTGAGACCAGCCTGGGCAACATAGTGAGACCCCGTCTTTACAAAAAATTAAAAAGAAAATTAACCAGGCTTGGTAATATGTGCCTGTAGTAACAGCTACTCGGGTGGCTGAGGTAGGAGGATCACTTGAGCCTAGGAGGTCAAGACTACAGTGAGCCAGGATTGTGCTATTGCACTCAGCCTGGGTGATAGAGGGAGACCCTGTCTCAATTTTTAAAAAAGTGGATGGAGGAAGGATAACTGATTTAGCAGATGCAAGGATGTTGCAGTGTTAGTGCTTGATAATAAAGAGGTTATTGGGGGATGAGCCTGGTTCTGCCAGCAAGCCTCTGAGAGCCTCTGCACCCAAAAACTCCAGAAAGCCGAGGTTAGGCAGGTGGCACAAACCAGGAAAAATTAAGCAGAGATTGACATATTTGATAGTAGAAACTTTGGCTACTTCTTCTGACCTGCTCACAGGATGCCAGTGGCTGGAGTGCTCTCTTCTGGCAGGATATAGTAGGAGTCATTTCTGGAGAAACTGAAGGACTCTGGGGAAAATACCTCCAAATGCTGACATTGGGGAGTCTTCCAATGCAAAGGACAGGAAGTCCCCCTATCCACAAGTCACACCCATACCCTTCAATGAGCTTCTTAATGCTTCACATTAAACATGAAAGGACAATTAAGGATCATTATGCATTTGAGGAATGTCTTTTATATGAAACAGAGAGTACAAAACAAAGGGATACCAAAGGGATCCAGGACAAACTAAATAATGTGAGGAAAAAGAGAAAACTTCAAAAATGCTATTATTAGTCTGAAAGAGATTAAAAAATATTGCACCCTTAAGACATGAACAGGTTGCTATGAAAAAGAATAGAGAGCACAAAGCAGCAATTGAAGAGAAACGTGATGACTGAAATTGTAAAAGTCCAATTGAAGTAAAGCAAAAAAGGCAAAGAGGTACATAATGAGAGGAAAAAGTTGATAAAAATGCATGGCTTAATTTAGAAAGTTTAATATTCTAGTAGAAATTCTAGAGAGAGAACAGAAAAAATACAGAAAAGGCAAATATCAAAGAAATAAGTAACAAAATATTTCAGAGTTAAAGGATATGTGTCTCCAGATTAAAAAGTCCTACTAACCATGTAGCTCTTACTCAGAGTAAACGAAAAGAACAACCACACCAAGGCACTGGGTAGAGGGGTAGGGCAGGGGTAGAGGGAAGGGAGGAGGAAGAAAAGGGGAAGGAGGGAAAGGGAGGAGGGAGAGCAGGTGACACGAAAAGAACAGGAATCAAAATGGCATTAGCATGCTTAAGAGTAACACCAGGCATGGTGGCTCATGCCTGTAGTCCTAGAACTTTGGGAGGCTAAGGCTGGCAGGTCACATGAGCCCAGGGGTTTGAGACCAGCCTGGGCAACATGTCAAAACCCAGTCTCTACAAAAAATGTAAAAACTAGGCCACCACAGTGTTGGACACCTGTAATTTCAGCTACTTGGGAGACAGAGGTGGGAGATTGCTTGAACCTGGGAGGTCGAGGCTGAAGTGAGTCATGATCATACCATTGCACTCCAGTCTGGGTGACAGAGCGAGACTCTATCTAAAAAAAGAAAATAAAAAAAGTAACACCCATACTAGAAGATACTGGAGAGGTGCTATTTCTGAGGAAGAATTAATATTCACCTATTCTATACTAAGTGAAGCTATCAATCAATATTATAGCAAAGTTAAAAAAATTCATATATGTAAATACTCAAAAACATATACCCTGTGAATCTACTTAAGAAATTACTATGGTAGGATGGGCTTCAGAAAAAAAAAAAATCAAAACACACAAAAAAAGATAAAAGTAAGCACAATGGCAGTTACAGAGAATCCAATCAGCAGAGCAGAAAGGAAGTCTCATGACAGCCCCTGCTCATCCATCTGGAGACCAATTGGCCCACACAAGGGAAGGGAGGGAGCTGGAATGGGCTGTCTCCAGGGTTTAAGGAAATGGAAAGCTTATTTTGTTGTGTTGAGCATTTGGAAAAGTACATTATATTATAAATATTATATAATATATAACTACAAATAACTGTAAATATAAATTAAAATTTTGTGGTTAAAAGTAACTACAAGTCAGAGCAATTGCTAATGCAAAAAAGCAAAAGTTGTATAAGCAAGGAAATAATATAATCATAGTCTACTGTTTGGTTTAGTAGTGAATAGTATCATAATCATAATGGAGTCAATACATTTGATTTAATTTACAAATTGTGATATAGCTAGATTGGAAATACTGGGAAGGGAAATGAAAGGATGAGAGGATTGAGAGACTTAAGTCCTCTCTGCAGTATCAGGAAGATAATAGATAGTGGTAAAGTTGATCAACAAAGTATAGCAGTATGAACATGATTAAATATGATTAAGAAACATGGAAGTAAATCCCAAAGAAACAGATGAAAGAGTTATAAGTGTTTGCCACTGGGGAGCAGGACTGGGAGTGGCATTAGGACCAGGGACTGCCATTTTTCAATAGAAGGCTTTTAATTCTGCCTTTTAAAAATTATGATTTAGTATAGAATAATAGGCTTAGAAACTATTGTCTATAATTGTCACATTGTGCTTTGAAATTACTCAGTTTATTCTCCCTTTTAAAACATTTGATTATACTCTTATTTGGCACATGGCTCTTACCAGTTTTTTATATTCAGATTTTAAAAATAAATATTATTTTCCCGATTGTTTGTGTAAAGTTTTAGAACAGAGTTAATAAGAAATAAAAGTAATTTATTCAAATGACACTGGTCAACTCACAGCGGTGGACTGAATACTGAAGAACTAGACCCAGAAAGCCATGGGAGGCTGGATGGAACAGATGTGGCTGAGGTTACCCTGGGTCAGCCTGGATAAGACACCATCAGTGGACCCCAACACTGCTGTTCTCGTGGGGAGTGAGTTAGACCTTTGAGTCACTATCTCAGGATTCAGGGGGATCTGCTGTGCTAAGCCTAGGTCCTATGCTGGCCTTGCACACAATGGGCATCTCCACACACCAAGGACTCCCTGATACAGGGCAGACAAAATCCTACAACTGTTTCTCACACACACCCATGTGGCGCACCCTTTCCTTTTCTCCCAAATGACTGGATTCCTCAAGCTATTGGGAACCTGCCCCCATAGCATTTTCGAATATATTGAGGCCCAAGCATCAGTCTTGTCTATCAATCTCCCAGACTTTTCAGATGAAAAAGCAATGAAACCCGGGGAGTTTAAAAGCAAAAGAGAAAAAGCAAGAGCTAGGTTCGTAGTCCTTTTCACATATATTTCCCTGGTTGATCAAACAGGGTGCTAGTCTGATAAAGTTTACCTTCGCTCGCGATCTAAGGTAAAGAGGGTAATGTTGGAAGACAAGAAGAGGTTCCAAAGTATTCTGAATGGTTTGTGTAGAGCAGTGAACTGATTCCAACAACATGACATTTACAATGATAAAGATGAAGGCTTCCAGTGAGGCTGGGAAACCCCCTGAACCAGTACAGAGAATGTAGGTGTATGTGTGTGTATGTAACTCATAATTTTAAAAATACATTCCTGGGGCTTGAAAGTGGGGCCGCTGGGTGTGAGCTGTGCTGTCTCCAGGAATGTGGAAGCTCCGCAATAGCGAAGCAATCGTGGTGCAAGGGGGAAAGGGATCTTCCTGTCCTGCCACTTTCGGCCCGGTTTCCAGCCTTTACAGGTCACCAGTTCTGCAGCTGGAGTGACTTGGTGTCTGCAGGCCAAGCCTGTCAGTGCCGATTCCCACACTGGAGGACGGGGACTCTGCAGGCTGCCTTGCTGCTGCATAACCTGCCTTGTCCTTGCGGACGTTTCCCTTTTGCCTGAGTGAAGCCCTTGCCCTATCCCTGTCTGCTCCTGTGATTACTCATCTCTCCCAGACTTTATGTATTTATGTAAGTGTTTTAGAGATGCAATCTTGCTATATTGCCCAGGCTGGTCTCAAGCTCCCAGCCCTAAACGATCCTCCGCCTCTGTCCCAGAGCAGCTGGATCACAGGTGTAAGCCACCACAACTGGTCTCTCCCAAACTGTTAAGATTGTCCTCTCCAGCTTCCTGCTGCCTGAGGGAGTTTAGCAGGATGAATCATCATCTTCCTCATTGAGCCTATCCAGCGTCTGTCTTTATGCAGCTGCATCTGGAAGTCACGTCAAGTTCCTTTTTCTCCCTGTACCTCACTCTGTTTTCAACCTATGACCCCATCCTGTCAATGTTTTCTTTCTAAACACTTTAAGCTCCATCCTTTTCTTCCTGGACCAATGCCTCATACCCTGTTCTGGTCCTCATTGCCTCTTTTCTGGACTATTCTAACTACTTTTCATCAGATTTTTAAAATGCTCTCACTTGTTAAATTCACCTCCACATGGTCAGGCTGGCCTATCTGGAATCCAGATCTGACCATACTCTTCCATCCTAACTTCCTTCCATGCATGCCCAAGGCTGCAGCTCCGTTTACCTGACTCTGTTCCTGTTGCAACCTCAGTGTCCTGTGAAATATTGATGTGTTTCTTGAACAAAGAAAGTGAATATTCTGGGGAGATTCATTTGATAAATAAACTGTGGGTTCAGCCAAGTTTGACAAGTTTCTGTGAAAAGAGGACTTGTCTATTTAGTATGCTTTGTCATTCTCAAGCTGGAGATATAAATGCAGTATATCTCCAACTTTCCCACAGATTTTTTTTTTTTTTACAAGAAACTTTTAATTGTTTCCTAAGACCCTCCCATTCTGTGGAATACAATCTGGAAACTCTCATTTTATGGGGTAAAAGCCAGGCTCTGCTGCCTGGCAGAAGACCTGTTGACTGGGACCTGGCAGCATTTCAGGTAATAACTCACGCCTCATGTCACTGATCCTCCCACCTCGGGTATTAAACCATGAGGTGACCAACAGTAGAGATGCATCATGTGCACATTTAACTCACAGTCCATTGGTTATCAGGCCAGATGATGCCACATCTGCCTCAACAGGCAGTAGGCATAGTGAAACCTGACATAGTTTGTGTGCCAGGACCTGCTGGGGAGAGTGCGCGCATGGTCTCGAGGGTTTCTCACGAGGTCAGCTTACCCACACACTTCCTGTCCTAACTTGCAAGGCAGGAAGAGCTTCCAAAGTGGTCTGAGCATTTGAATTAGAGCAGTGGCCTGAGAGAACAGGGCTAGGTAAGTGGGTGATGATTTAGTCAATACACTCAGGGAAGAAAATGAAGCTCTAATTGAAGGCTGTAGAGAAATAGTGATTGATAAAGGTTAGGGGAACAGACAGAACGTTCTTTATACAAATGATGTTTTCTGTACCATTTCATATCCATGAATTAAGAAATCTTTATGGCTAATTTTGTCTAATTCATTTTTGCCTCATCTGGTAACTTTAGATTCAAATCCTCACTCACACGATGTGACGGTGTGGCTCCACCACCGTCCCTACAAATCGAATGCCCTTTCACATCTCCAGGCTTCTGCACACTGTCTCCTTAGAAGCCCTGTATTACAGAGTTTTCTCTCTAAGCCATGTCATTCTGTGGGTGGGGCCTTTTCAGGTGCTTTGTGCTGGCAGTGGGGTGGGCGTTGGGCAGGTGGGCCACACCCCTGAGGACTAAGAGCAGGCATCTTTGGTTTCTGATTCTGTTTCTACCTTCTATAAGGGCCAAATGCAATTTCCTGGCTTACTGTGAGGTCCCAAGAGCTCTGGGCAAAAACTAAGTTCCTGACCATTCCCAGGTCTGGGACCAAACTGCATGGGCGCTTTGTGCTTGGAGAAGGGCTGTCTTAATGGTTGTGAAGCAATTTACATTGTGGATGCTAAAAATAGATTCCTTCTCCCTACATTCTCTTATTGCTGAATTTGCAATATCCTCTCTTCCTTACTCCCTAAGATCTCAGAGCCCCCCATGGTCTCTCAGTCACTTTCTGTGGAACCAGAGTCCCAAATTGAGTACTGAGGTGGCCAAGATAAGAGGTAAGCAACGGTTTATGCCCCAGCTGTCGCACCATCCACCTCCCCTCCCCCACTGCACTGGCCACCTCCCCTGGTTTTCCCATGTCACAAATCCAGAGACTTGTTTCCTGACAATTTCTGGGCCAGGAGTTCCTCCCTAGCACCATGAGGTAGAAGAAGCTTATGTCTCCAGAACTAAAAAGCAGATATTTTTCTTTCTATTCCATTCTCAAAAAGTCAGGCTCATAAAAAAGAATACAAATTATACTCAGCAGCTCTTATCAGCTTGGTAAAGAATTGCTACTTTCAACTTTATTTCCTTAAAAAGAATTCACATGTTTCCATCTTTTAAAAAAAGATTTGGGTTGAGGGAAGGAATTAGATTCATGTGCAGAAGTGGCTTGCCTGAGCATGATTTGAAGGGGTCACGGCATTAACCTTGAACGCTGATGCTTTAATTGAACAGCTGGGAAAGTGTAGCTATTCTCCCAGCGGATGTCCCCGCTGTGGGTCAGGGGCTCTGAGACTGACAGCTGCACTGGGAGGGAGGGACTCTCCTGTCCCAAATGGCTCCACACCCTCCTTCAGCAGTATCTGATGCTGTAGTCCCTGGAGTTGGTCTTTGGATGCAGGCAGCAGCTTCTCAAACTCCAGTATGAACATGAACATGCTGGAGGGAGGAGAAAACATTTCTAAACAGTTTTGGACTTTGCTTGTATTTGAAAATCACTTGAAGCTGGAGCTGAACGGCAGAGTGTATGAGAAATGGCTCAGCACAGCCATCTGCACCCCAGGGCCGTGTCCCCTGTCCTCAGGGACCGAGTCATGAGATTGTTCACAGTGCACACTGCAGAGGCTGGTGGCTTGCCCCGCCGAACCAAAGTGAGCATAAATAATCTCAGAAGTGATTTGTTCCACTGTACATCCAGGTCCTCAAAAGGGGTTGTGGAACAGCATCCATGTGGCCAAAGGCCTGAATGTCTTGCTCCTCTGTGAGACAAGATTGGACAGAAAAGCTGGGCTCCGTTACCTCCCATCAGGACATAGCCTGAATGCCTGTAAGAGTGAGGACAAGGGGGGCCTTATTTGGTTTCTGTGCCCTCCAGGTGGCAGGGAAATTATGGACCATTGATTAAAATCCAAGTATCCATTGGCCAATACTCATTGGTGCCGCCTGGCTTCACTTCTCCAAGTTGATCTTATTAAACAGATCGTGCCTGCGAGCAGGCTCCATTTCATTTTTCTGCTGATATTAACGTTTCCTTATAAATTGTCCACATGTAGCATATTCTCACTTTTTATTATAGTAAATTGCACTCCCTGCACAGCCTGGAACTTGCCTCTATTTCATCTGAAGGATCCACAAATGCTCTGTAATGAATCTTCATTCCCCCGGGGCTGTGAGAGGGCGCTTCTGCCATCCACACGAACAGGGAAGGCAGTTCAGGACTGGCTATTGAGCTCAGACTTGGTCAACAAGAAGGACTGAGGCCAGAGAGGTCTAATGATTTACTAGAAATTTTTCACATCTATCAGAATTTTACATGAATTTAGTCAATTATGCTTTCTTTCTTTCTTGTTATTCCATAGCAACATAATAGTTTTTCAGAGATCTGAGCCAATGTCCAAAAAGTCTAATGCTGAACACTCTCTCTTCCAGTGTACTCTCTTTCAGTAATATCTTTTTAAATCTCACTGATTGACCAAACTAGCCCAGCACTTACTATGCTGTTAGGTATGATATATGGGAACTAGCATCAGGAGGATCAACACTCAGTCCGAATGAAGAAACAATTGTATCCTGGAGGAAAAGCTCTAGAATTTGATCATGTTTCCATCAGCTCCTAAAGGTCACGGCATCTTGCATTCATCCGCTTTAAGGTCACTTTGTTTCCTTCTCAGATCCTCTCAGATGTGTAGAACAGTGTGTTATTTGCAAATACAGTCTGCAGTCACTTTGCACGGCACAAGTTAACCAAAAATCAAGTGTATAATCAAGTTCGTGCAAAGCGAGGACACTAGTTCCATATGCACAGGTTTTGGTGACCACAATACCATGCACCATGCAAAGCACAGGTCACCTGTACATTCGTGTTCTTTTTAACTGTAGTAAAGTTTCTATTTATGCTCCCGGCCTTCCTTCTACTCAGTCCCAGGAATGTGAATCACCCATTCATTCATTCTATAGGCACATTTTGAAGTTCACTGTCTGCCAGGTGCTGTGTCCCACAAATGGCTTCGTAGTAATTAGACCAGGCTTTGGCCTCTAGGAGCTCACTTCCTAGTGAGGGACCAGAGGCTATCCCCATAGACAAAAAAATCCTTTGGCAACCAGAGGTGCAGATGATCCAGGAATTTTGAAAGGAGGTGACAGGAAACTCTGGAAACCAGGATCAGACTTTGCAGAAGCCTCTGTAGCTCTCTAGGCCCCCACTATTCAGTCACTACTATCACTGTCACCTGAATCATCTTCTGGTTTAGCTGTTGTTTTTGCACTAAACACCTATGAAAGGTGCAGAGATTGAGTTTCGTCTTTTCTTGGTGCCCAAGTCAGTGGAACACGGTAGAAACCATATGGGTTTTGCATTGGAAAGGCCTGGTTACTCTGACTTTCTGGGAGACTTTGGGAAAATAACTTCATCCTTCTGAGCCTGGGCTTTTCCATTTGTAGGCTGCAGTTCAGTAGCCTCTTTCAGTGGGCCGTTGTGAGGGCTCAGGGAGGGATCGTGTGTAGAGGGCTTAGCTCAGGGTCTGGGTTGGATGAGGTGTTCTGTAAATGCCAGCGATTGCCCCCAGCCTGCAACCAGCCTTCCGCTCCAGCCTTTGCCAGCCAGTGCCTTCCCTGAGCTCCTAAGTGGTAGGTTCAGCTTTCTCCCAGCAAAACAGCCCTCTTAAAGGCCTCCCCCAGAGCTGTGGTTTAGCGCTTCACAGGGTAAATTCTACACCTTTCTCAGATGGCTTTGCTAGAGCCAGGAGGGATTGCCTTATCTCCACCATCCTTCAGTGACCTGAGCCCATGCACTCCCCCATGTTCAACTGCTTTTCCCTGTGCCCAGATGGGGTGTTTCCTGTTCCTGCCAAGGGTGGGGGCCTTGGGCTTCAAGGATCCTCCAGCAAAGAGATGGGTGAAGTGGGAATAGATGACCGTCAGGAGGGGCTGACTCCTGGGAAAGGCTTGGGAGAAAACACTGGAAAAGAGACCTTCTGGGATCCAAGATTCCCCAGTGGAATCTAAAAATAAGGATGGAGCCAGAATTAGGAGTTGTGGGAGATGAAGAGAACTTCAGGGCAGTTTTCTGGTGAACACAAAGACCAAAGAGGCTCCAGAGAAAAGACTGGGGCAAGGAGAAGCAGCTGAGCCAGCATCTTGGGACATTTTCCCAAGCAGGCAGGCCCCCAGGAGGCACAGGGTGGCTGAGAAAGTTCTGTGGTAACTGCTCTTTAGGGGTTTCCTCATGCTTCCTGGCATAACTTCTGAAACTTGGGCCTCATGGTGTCTGCTTTGCTGATTTCCTTTTAAACGGGCTCTTCAAATAATCCATCCTCCTGCAGCTAGCTGCGCCCCTTCCTTGCAAATGGAGGGGCGTTGCGCTCCCGCATGCTTTGGAGGGGTGACATTGCACAGAGAGCATTGTTCCTAAATGACATGTTGTTGCAAAGGCAGCGGTGGGCCTTTAACGTGAGCTCAATATCTGTCCTTGGGAAAGTGCCAGGCCCTGGGCTCCACGGGGGTAATGTTCTCAAATGTTAGAGTTGGGGTTTTAAAAAGATGCTAATTGCTGACAAGCTTCCATTATCTCAGGCTCCCAGTGTTGGGGGGATGCCTAGATAAGTGGTCAACAATTAACACATACATAAATAATTGGTGGCATTTGCACTTTGTAAAATAAATCCTCAGCGATGTTATTGGAAGGCTTCCATGTGGAGGTTTGAGGTTTTTTTCACTCCATTTACTATTCCTTTAGGCCAAGATAAAGAGAAACAGTCTCACACTTAAGAAATGCAAGTGGGATAATGGTCTCAGGCTTATGAGGACAGGTTAACCTGGAGAAGGACAGCACTGTGACTTGTAATGGTGTTTTCTTAGATATGAGAAAAAAAGACCATTTTGTTCCCATTGTTACGGGGCCGGGTTCAGACCCAAAAGCTTTTTCAGACAGTTATCTGGGCTTTTGGAGAGCAACATGACCAAAAGAAAGAACACAGGCTTTGGAGACAGTTGGGCCAGAGTTCAAATCTAACCTCTGCTGAGTACTGGCTAAGGGACCTTTTGCAAGATACGAGTCTAGATTGAGGTCTCAGTTCCCCACCTGTGAAGCAGGGATAAGAACACTGCATGGCTTGTTAGGTTGTTGGGAGTAAATGAGGTGTGTGGGTTGTGAAGCAGAGGAGATGTTGTATTGAAGTATCTTGGGGGGTGGTTAATAAAAGCAAGCTCTCGTCACCCTTGGAAATGTCTCCAACTTAGTCTTGAGGGAAAAGCCGAGGACACAGAGGAAGGGGCCCCAGGCTGGAGATGCCTCCTCCAGCGTGTTCAGCCTCACTGTTTTCTCTACTTTCTTCCAGGCTCTTGGATGTTAGAACTGATCCTCACTACCATATGGTCCAGGGGCAGCTGTCAGCTCTCCCCATCACCAGTCTAGGAGAGCCACCTCCGCCCTTGACATTCATGTCAGTGCTCATGGACTCCTTTCTGTGCAGAGTCTGTTTGGAAGCTGGGAGCCAGCGCTTGGCCCACATCTATTTCCCTATGAAAATCGTGAGATCAGGGTGGCCAGAGCAGGACCCAAATGTCCTCTGGCCCTCAGTGGGCCTGCAGAATGGCCTCTTGGTGTCCTGTGTCACTTACAACTCAGCTCTTAGGCATCACTGGGAAAAGGCATCTAAGGTTCAGATTGGGGCTGTTGCTCTCGAGCAGGGAGACACATTCCCTTCCACAGTCAGTCGGCTCCCCCAGCGTGGGAATAACAGCCGCTTTCGGTCTCCTTTAGCTGGAGTTTGCCTATAACAGCACACTTTTCTTTCCAGGGGGTGGAATGTGGGTGTCAAGATGTGGATGTACACATAAGTCAACACACGTGTGGACACTTAGCTGTTCCTTTTACCCCTGGCTGACTGTGCCCAGCCTCCCAGCTATCTCATGCGCTAGTCACCACCGTCAGCATCTGCTGTCTCCTCCACTCAAAAGAGGCTAGAAGAGAAGTCAGCCAGATGCTTTGCAATTTCTTACATCCTTAACTCTTCTTCTGAAGTTCTGTGTTTGCCAATGTATGATCGCCACAGGAGCCAGGCAGACTGGCCCAGTGGTTTGACTAGGTCTCGTGGGATTCATAGCAACTTGAGGGGTGCAGGCATCTGGCCACTGCAGCAATTCCTTTGGGCTTATTGGGCCCTAGTTCCCAGCTCCCACAGGGTTTGTGTCCCCCAGCCACAGTGTCTAATTTCAGGAGAGAAGTCTAACTGCAGACCGCAGGGAATCAGCCACCCCACCTGCTGGGAGCCCACCCTGAGCAGGAGGCCAGCTCCCCTCGCCTCCCCACCCACATGGTACAGGGGCTGCCCTTTGCTTGTCTGACTGGGTCATCACTTCTCTGCTGATGCCCACAGCATTATGCAGCTCAGTCCACACTGTGGCCAAGATGGGAGGGAAGCACCACGTCCTGCTGCCTTGAAGGGGAGCACATGGAGGTGGCGGTGCCCATCAATTTGCAAAGCTGTATTGATTGTTGGTCTTTTTGCCACTGGTATCTCCATGATGGCAGAGATGAGGTTCCTGGTTCACTCTCCTACCCAGGAGAATTGGGATGGCCTGTTGGGGTTGGATGGGCTCTGTCTGTTGAATGAAGGAATGAATGAATGAGGGATTACGCACTTGTACACATTCAAAAGAGACCATCGAATCAAGACCAGGCTGGAGACTCCAGTAGAGGGAACGAGAGGAACTTTGTGCTGACTGATCATCTTTAGTGAGCTCCTCCCTGGGCTGGAAGTGTCACCTGTAATTTCATTTGACTCTCACAATAACCCTAAGTGGGAGGTGTTTGTCTTGAGTTGGGTTCGCCGAAGTAGACGTGGAGATGAATTTTTTTGTATGACAATGGTTTATTAAAAGTTATGGGGAATTTAAAAAAGAAAGACAGCAGGGGAGTGGGGACTTGGAACAGGAACATAAAGGAAGCCAAATAAGGTGATTTTGGCTCCACCCTGCAGAGGAATTCTGGAAACAGCTGAGATCACACTCTGGAGAAGTCTCCATTAGGGAGCAAGGCAGCTGGGATTTGTTTTCGTGGCACTCTGGGTCCCTGGTTAGGGGGGTGCATTCCAAGCCACCGTGAGTGCCAAGCAGGGTTTAGGCCGCCTGAATTGGGGGTGTTGGCTGTTGGGAGTGAACACACATGCTGAGTCAGTGTAATAAAAAATGCTAACAAGATTCACAGGGACTGTGGGCAGAGCCCCCTGTAGCACTGTTGGTATTCAAATGCCTTATGGGTGTGGAAACTACAGCTCAGAGAAGTGAAAAGGCTCACCCAGGAGCACTCAGCCAGGAAGTGGCAGAACTGGGATTCCAATGCACTCTGCCTGCCTGCTGGAACTCTCCATAGCGTTCTCACTCTGCAGACGAAAGGGAGGACTTACCTCTACCTGCTGCAGATGTAGCTGGAGAGGAAAAGGGAAAGGGCAGCACTTAGAAGGGGAATTAGTGGTGCTGGGAGGGACATTGCCCACTGGGGTGTGAGCATTTAGGACTCTTCCCACAGAGCTGGCAGCCCTCTAGTAATTGCTGAAGTAGCGTGGGGTGATAGAGGACAGGGGGAGGCAGGCAGTGTTCCTGCTAAATCTGCTATAGCTTCTCCTTCTCTCCATCTATCTCAGCCTCTGTGCGAATGGCACCCTCTGGAAAAGGCTGCAGAAAAGCACTATTTATCTCCATGTGGGGAAAAGAGGCTTAACAAATTAGCTGATGCTTAATTGGTGAGGAAAAGTAGGACAGAAAAGTTGACCAGTTGTCCCATGGGGTTTTCTGATCAATTGTCTCCACCAATATCTTCCCTGCATGGGTCTGATACTAGGTGGAAGTACTTCTTAGGGTGGCCAAATCTCCCACCCACTCCCTGCGGTCTCCCAGAGTCAGGTTGTCTGCAGTGCTGGCTTCTTCCAGGACAAGCAGAGAACCTCTCACCTGCACAGGTATACCCAGACCTTCAGATTCACAGAACTGCATATTCTGAAGCAGGACTCTCAGGCCCTGAAGCCAAGAGGCAGGGTCAGAGCTCTGAAACAGCACAGGATCTCAGACACAGCACAATTACCAGTAAATTAGGATCCCTAGCAGTGGGGCCTGGGGGCCCTCTTTTTTAAAGCTCCCTAGGAGGTTCTTAAACACAGCCAGACTGGAGAATCATTGCTGAAGAATGTCAGTGCATAATAACGCTTTACTTCTCACAAATGGTCAACCTTCTTAGATACATGGCACTGTAAAGAGAGTACTGCTCACCTTCTGCTCAGGCACTTCCTGGGATGGGACGTCGCTACTCCTGAGACATCCCATTTCATCTTGAATGACTTGGAAAGTCAGAAAGTTGTCTCCTATATTGAATTGATATCTGCCTCCCTGATTATGGGAGCCATTGGCTCTAAGTCAACACTCAGAAGATGCACAGAGCAGTTCCAATCTCTCTTGCACATGACAATTTAAAGACACCTGTATTATCCCACCTCTAAGCATCCCTGATCACTTTAACTGTCCCTCTTCATGACTGGGCTATAGTGTGCATTGTCCTTCATCAAGTGGGGCGGCCTGGTTAGGTCCATCCCCCAAGGGGTGGAACAAACTCCTCCCACACCCTCGTTTCCATGAGTTGAGCTAGAGGTGAGCTAGAGCCCATCGGTGTGCTTTTACATACCTTGGGAGACAGGAAAGGGCAAGTGTTATCTACATTTTATGAAGGAACAGAGACCAGAGTGGTTAAGTGACAGCTGGGTGGAGGCAGTCCCCTTTGGTTTTTCCTCAAGAGTGTTGCTTTCAAACTTCATTTCCCCATTTGCCCTTCTGCTCCTGGAAACTGAGTGTAGGGCTGTGAGTTCGGCCTTGCTAAACCACATGTCTTTAGATTCAGTTCAGTGTTCCAGCCACTGAGATGTTATGACATCCTCCCAGATTTGCATCTGTGCACATTTGATAAGAGTATTGCCAGTGTCCTCTACATGAGTGTTAAGGAAATGTTGAACTGTTGGCAATCGAGGTGAGCTAGAGCCCAGTGATGTTCTCAGAGCATTCTCAGCCCACCCTGTCTCCACTTCTCCCTCCACTTCTTCAGCAGTGCTTCCAGGCTTTTGAAGGCCTCCCTGAAAGTCTGCATGTTGACAGGAGAGAGGCTCTGGACGGAGTGGCTGAGACTCCACCCTGAAGTGTTCTCCTTCCTCTACCCTGACTGAAGGTTCCTTTGAGCTTTGGCTCTTCAGCCCTTGAAGCTTCTGTGGAGAAAGCCGGGTTAACTGAGTTTGTAGAAAGGGGCGGAAAGTGTCTTCAGGATACAGCCTTGCAGCATACCCAGGTACATGGCTTAGCATCTCTTGAAGCCTCCTTTCTTTCCAGTGCAAAAGAGAGGCACCCTGTATATGACAGTTTGCAGGCTGCAGCACCATGCAGACCTAGGGTCACTGGTGGGGTCGTTGGCATAGGCCCTGACACCTCCATGCCTCATTTGTTGGGAGTGAGGCAGATCTCTATGTACTGATGAGGAAAGATATTCGTGTTACATTGAGAAATCAAAAACTAGAGTCTTAACTGGATGTGTATTTCATGGTCTGATTTTAATGAAAACACTTGTCTGATATCTATTTGTAGCTATTTACTTGCAGAGATAACTGTAAAATCTTCTAGAAGGTGACACCTCAAACAATGTTTAGAGAGTAAATATGGAGGGATAAAGGGGGAATTTTCACTATGACAGCATATTTTTTTTAAATGGGATGGGATGATGGGATGTTGAACATTTTTATTTTTTTGCATTTTTTTCGATAGCAGGAATAATAAAATTACATTTCAAACAAAAAAACAGGACTCCAATCTGATAGCTCTTGTCCAGGTTCATAGTCGGCCTGGCTCAGTGTCCAGGCTCAGCAAGTACTTGGCACCTGCTCACGGGAGGTATTCATACGGGACATGCTTGGAAACCATCAGTCTCTTCCAATTCTTCCAATCTGTTGGCTTTCCAATTGAAGGAGAGGGAAAGCACTCATAAACACATACAGGAAACAAAATAATTAACTGAATTCTGTCTGCCTTGGCCTTCCACTTCATTTGCATAATCAACAATGTTTACTGAATACCTGCTGTGTGCCGGTTACAGCTATTGGGACACAGCTGTGACCTAGGAGATGTGGCCTTTGACATAATGGCAGAGGAGATAGACAATAAGAAATATTCTGGCAGAGGAGATAGACAATAAGAAATAAATAAACTGATAGCCATTCAAGCACAAAGATGGCAAGTGCCATAAAGAAACAGAACAAAACACTGTAATAGAGAGTTACAAATGGGGCTATGGCCCAGGAACTAGAAAGAGCTTTGTTCTATGGATCCTAAAGAACTGAAGGAAGCTGGGAGCCCCAGAGCTGCTGTGAGCTGCTGTCTTCCTGAATGTCACTCAGTACAGCTGGACTAGACAAGCCCCCATAAATCCCTCATTCCAGTTTCCTGATTCTGCAGCCTGGAGTAATGATAACACTCATCCCTTAAGCGCCCCAGCAGAAAGGTGTTTGCAGGCATTCCTAGGGAAGGGAGGCTGTACCTGTGCCTGTGACTCTGTGCTGCCTGCAGGAACCCAAGCATCTAATCTTGCTCTGGGCTGGTGCAGGAGAGCATGGAGGGAGAGCAGGAAATCAGATGTCTGTGTTCAGATGAAGCTTCTTGCAGCTAAGGCAGCCAGAGCAGGCCCCAGGGGGATGGCATGTTTTGTGAGGAAAATATTCTCTAAGAACAATGTTTATAAAACTGTGTCTCGGCAATCATCCTGTGTCTGCCAGCTTCTGTCTTGCTTCTGTTCATGTTCGTTCTTTTTCTCTCTGCAGGCCGTGGAGACCAACCTGGCTTCCAAGGACAGCCACTGGGTCTTTGTGAATGAGGTAAGGGTTCTAGAAATGTGATGAGCACGGCCTGGACTGAGCCCCTAACCCCTTGGTAAAGCTCAGCATGATCCTTTTGGGTTCAATTCTGACTTAGGGGGCTGTCGTGAATCCTGGGGCTCCACCTAGCCCAGGCAGGAACTCAAAGAGTTGAACTTGACCTAGCAGGGTGCTCACCTGGCAGGTGAGAACCAGAGAAAGAATCCTGACCCGGGTCCATGAGGAAGTCAAAAGTCAGAGGACAGTGGTGGCAGGGATGAGGCATGCTAGGTGAGGTGAGGCAGCCAGTGGGAGCCAGGGGCTGGAGCAGTTAGGGCAGGTCATGAATTGGGATGCAGAGGCGGTGGGGCAAAGGAATGAGTAGGGGAGGAAGGCTGAATTTCATGCAGGATGGTAAGGGTGTGCATGAGTGTGAGCGAGAGTGTGTATGCAGGGTGTGCACATGCATGTGAGAGTGTGAATCCAGGTGTGTGTGTATGTCTGTGTTAATGGTGTGTGTGTGTGTGTATGAGTTGTGTGTGTGTGTAGGTGTGTGTGAACATCCATGTGTGTGGATGTGTCTGCGTGAAGGTGTGTGTATATATGTGTCTGCGTGAAGGTGTGTGTATATATGTGTGTGGATGTGTTTGGGTGTGTGACAGGTATGTGCATGCATGTGCAAGTGTATGTGTGTGTGTGAGCGTGTGCATGTGTAAATGAGTGAATATGTGTGTGGCTGTGCATGTACAAGAGTGTGTGTGTGTCTTTGTGTGTAAATTGTATGTGTTGAGTGTATGTACCAGGGTGTGCATGTGCAAATTTCATGTGTGCATGTGTGTATGTATGAGTGTGTGTGCATGAGTGTGTATATGTGAGTTTGTGTATGTATATGTTTGGGTGTGTATGTATGAAAGTGCATGTATCTGTATATGAGTTTGTGTGAGTGCTGTGCTGTGTGAGTTGTATGTGCATGTGTGTGTGTGCATGTGTGTGTAGGTATGTTTGTGTGTGCAACCAGTACGTGTAGGGATAAGTGTACCCATGTAAAGGGAGTAAATAGGAAGTCTCTCCCATGACTGACCATCCCACCAGCTTGGCCCCAGGGAGGAATGACAACACCAGGGATCATGGTGGCCTGGCCTGCTCTTCATTACTTGTACCCTGTCTGGCCCTGGCCTCCTCCACGCTGGAAATCACACAGCCTAGCTTTCCCAAAGAATCCCCTCTGCCCACATGTCATTTCAGGAGCACTGACTGGGGTGGCCTGTGTGACCTCAGTGTGCTATATTCACTGACAGCAGACTCAGAATGTGTTCCTGGTGCAAGCTTTCATCATGGCTCATCATGGCTATGGCCTTCAGCTGCTCCTAAATTAGCTGATCAATTTCTAATGGCTTCATCTGGAAGATGCAGGTTTATTATGTAGGCAATTCATTCTTTTATGATGTCTGTTTCCCCATTAGTTCTTTGCTAATATGTCTGAAATAGTCTTGGGTGGCTTATTTTAATAATTGTGCAGGTAGTATCAGATTGTAACTACTTGCAAAGTCCACTTTTCATAGATTTCCCTTCATGAATTCACATCTTATTAGCTCCATGTCCACAGATGCCAGTTGGGGACGTGTAGTAACTGTCCATTTACCATGGGGTGCAGGTGGTTGTGCTGGTAATTAGAGGGGACATGACCACCTCCTCCTGTTTTCAGAGCCTGTGAGAGGCTGCCTTGATCCTTGAGAAGTTTGGATTCTCTGGGGTTTGCTGACTTCTCTATGGTTCTTCACAGTCCAGTTTTCTTTGTTCCAAAGAAACAATGCATTCCTAAAGTCAAATGTCTGATGCTGGTTTTACTTTTTTGATGAAACCTCCAAATTGGATAGCCAGTGTTTCTCTGTTACCAGTCTTCAAAAGAATCGCTCTGCTTTTACATTCCTAACCTGTTTTCTTTTCTTTCCCCAAATCCCCACCCACCCTCAGGGGCCACCTGTCTGTCCCTCTTGACTCACTCTTCAGGGCTGGAGTTAACTTTAGACTAACCCAGTGTGTGGTGCCCCTAGGGCATTCCATACTGGTAGGCACATTGGCATTACTGGGGCAGCTGGAACCCAGGGCTGAGTGTCATCAGGAGGAGTCAGATATGGGGTATACCTGTTGGAGCCACACTGGAGCAGCTTAGAGAGGATGGCAGTGTCGCACCATGGCCAGCTGTGTACCCTGCGCCAGCCCAGGAGCTCACACGGATGGTGCGAGTATCTCTGAGCTGAGTGTGTCCTCTTCCAAATGTGAGGGGCCTCCAGGGAGCCCCAGCTCCCTCCTTTCTTGGCTTCCTTTTCTGTAAGGCAGGGGACAACATCTAATATTTCTTATTTTTATTTTTTATTTTTTGAGACTGGAGTCTTGTTCTGTTGCCCAGGCTGGAGTGCAGTGGTACGATCTCAGCTCACTGCAATCTCCGCCTCCCAGGCTCAAGCAATTCTCCTGCCTCAGCCTCCTGAGAAGCTGGGACTATAGGTGTGTGCCATCTCGCCCAGCTAATTTTTGTATTTTTAGTAGGGTGGGGTTTACCATGTTGGCCAGGCTGGCCTCGAACTCCTGACCTCAAGTGATCTGCCCTCCTTGACCTCCCAAAGTGCTGGGATTACACCATGCCTGGCCAGCTAATATTTCTTAATCACCTACTATGCGCCAGGCACTTGTCACTGCATTTGTTACCCTCCTAGTCCTCATCAACAGCCCAGTGTGACAGTTATCCTCATTTTGCAGATGGGAAAACAGAGTCTCCAGAGGTTAAATCACTTGCCCAAGGTCATGCAGCTATTAATGGTGTATCTAGGATCCTATTTGAGGACCAGTCTGGCTCCAAAATTTTTCCATCAAACAGTAGCTTCATGCACATGGCCTTGGCAAAGATCCCTAACTCACAGTCAGTGTCTGATTCAGTGAAGCCAGTCAGTGAGGGTCAAGTATGTACACTGACGGGGAATACTCTTGGGCTGGCCTTTGGTGCCAACTCATGGACTTTTTTGAAGTCTTCTATCAGAAGGTAGGGCCTGTTGGAAAGCTTTCACCCAGGCACCCCAGGGTAGCCTCTGGTTAAGGACCGAAGTGTTTTCCAAATTACATGTAGGCTTATCCTTAGGATCTGGCTATATTCAGGACTACTGTTTCCGGTTTCAGCATGGCCCCAATTGAACACAAAAGTCCTGTTATTCTTGTTACAATGTGATATCATTTTAGGCTTTGCCCAATTTTTAAGCTATCCAAGTATAGAGCCACAGGCAAATGGTTTCCCAGCTACCTTCCTGTTTGTCTTATATAATGACTAGAGATAAAATAAGGGGGAAAAATAAAGAAAAAAGGAGAGTCAGGGGCAGGCATTTACTGGCTCACTTTCCAACATGCTCCAGAATTCAGCTGCTTCACTGGGTCCTTGCCTTCCCACATGTTGAAACTGCTCCCCACTTCTCTGGATTAAGTTCAGCTCCTCAAACAAGATCAGGTCTGTGTCTCCCCGACCACCGCAGGTGTCTTTGGGACCTCCAGCATGGCCCTCTAGCTGTGCCCCCCACTCCCTCTCATTCCTTACAGGTTCTGCCTTTCAGTTTCTTTCTCTATTTGATTTGTTTTATGCATTTTCCTGGATTCAAAATAAACATTTGAGGGCACATGTTTTTATTTGCTTTTTTTATGCAGTGGTTTTCTAAATACATCTGCCCTCTTTCTGGTGAGTATTGGCGTTACATATTACAGACCTGGTTTATTTGGAGAAGAAATAATTGGATGCAGAGGAAGCCTTGTGTGAGCCCTACCGACAGTTCCTATAGGTCTCTGGGCACCACTCTGGGGACACTGGAGAGCAGATGTGTTTTTAGATCTGCTAAAAGTATTTAAAGAATATTTTAATTGACTGATTAGGTTGCAAATTACCTTAGAGAGGGTAGGGGATTCAAAAGAACTTGTGGAAAACAAAATGAACTGTTAGTCAAGGTGGCCACTGAACTGTGAGTCCCTTGAGGGCATGGCCAGATTCAGCTCATCACTGAATCCTCAATGCCCTGAGCAAGGAATAGATTCTTCAAAGGTTTGTTTGAAGGCAGGTCGATGTACATAGTGTAGAGCAAATTGCATTGACAAGCATTTCCCTGTCTGCCTCAGAGAAAAGACAAAGGCAACAATTAAGTCCTGAGTTTCAGCGATGGAAAGGACCTCTATGGGTCATTCATCAGATGTTGCCAAGTTCAAGCCCAGTCAGCCTTGACTCTGGATGAGGCGGGTGGCTTTTGGAGCCTCTTTAGCAGCTGAGGTAAAATGTTTCCTCTCCACGCATCCTCCAGCAGATGCCAGGAGAGTCAGGGATCCCTGTGGGTCTGGCTTTTTGGGAACTTTGTTCAGGGAGTTCTCCCATAGAAAAATCAGTATGACTCTCCAGCCTCTTGAAGAACCAAGGGTGATGGGGATTGAAGCACTCTGTTTGTTGCTGGGCAACTTCCATTGTTACATGAATTCTTCCAGACGTTGAACCAAACCACACACATACTTTGGTGGAAATGGTTTAAGGTGCTTAACGGATGATGTGAGTATGCACACATAACCTTTGCACCTGGGTTTTATCAGAGAGTGAGGCTCTAAGAGGTGATCTGTGGGTCAGCAGGGGCCAGGAGGAGGTGACTTCTAAAAAGGGAGGACGTATAGTCAGCAGGCCCTTGCCACTTCTTCCCGATTGTCAGCGTATGTCGGTGACTCCACATCTCACATGCATTCCAGACCTTGCCCTTGAGCTCCAGATCCAGAGATCCAGCTTGACTCAAGATCCTCTTGACTTGGCCACTTGGAAGCTCCATCACCAACTCAAACTCAGCGTGTCTCTCTCCAAACTCACCATCCTCCCCAAACCTGGCTCTCTCTTGGTGCTCCTGATCTCAGAGACCACTGTCACCATCCTT
This sequence comes from Rhinopithecus roxellana, assembly GCF_007565055.1. Classification (NCBI taxonomy): domain Eukaryota; kingdom Metazoa; phylum Chordata; class Mammalia; order Primates; family Cercopithecidae; genus Rhinopithecus; species Rhinopithecus roxellana. The sequence continues at coordinate 6,021,333 of NC_044559.1, forward strand.
CTGGTTGGCTCCTCAGACACAGAAAAGACAAAGGCATGATAAAAGAAAAAGACTGTGATGTGAATGCTGAATCACATAGCTTTAAGAAATCTGCCCACATCATCCAGCCCACTGCAGCCCTCTGCAGGATGACCCTGACCCTACATTTGCACCCTTATTTACTTCTTACTATTGCATTCCTATCTCATGGGTCATCCCTGCAAAAGGATAAGTGACTTCTTGTTTCTTGTATTTATTTTTCCCTGCTAGCTTTGGGGTTTTGGCAGCATTTTTCTTTCCACCTGCCATGTCCTTCTGAATCTGTGATTGTCTAGGACTTCCCTTTCTTGCAGGGATCTGCTTAACATTGCCTCTGCCAAAAGGACTTCTGTATTTCCCCAGTAGGGTGATTCTTTCACAGCCTTACCCCAGTTCTACTGTGTTGGGGAATTGATGCACGTGCCTGATTCCCTGGACAAGCTGATCTGCTTTCTCTGAGGTTCCCTAAAGTTTCTAGTATGAGGAGCTGACACATAGAAGAGCTCGCTGGGTTAAATGATCTGACTGGATCTTAAGAGATCCCCCATCTGCCACCCCAAAGACAAGGTCATCCCAGTGTGTGGACTTCTTCAGTACCTTCTGCCTAGATGCTCTCCTGTTCTTGAGCCTCAGGCCCTGGTCCCCATCTTATCACTTTCACTAGTTTGTCACCAACAAGTACTCAGTGAGCAAGGGGTCAGTCCTTGCTCTTAGAGCAGCCTCTGTCAATAGTCCAGGGACATCACTCCAGACTTTCAAATCTTCCCTATCCTAAAGCACACACCAAGGTAAAACAAATGAAAATAAGATTACATGCCACATGTATAACATGGGAGAGGAAGATGCTAATGCTCTAATTGAAGAAAACAAAGAAAAAGACCATGATATGAATGTTGAATCACATAGCTTTAAGAAATCTCTGTTTGGGACCCACAGAAAGAGAGGGAAGGAAAAGATTGTTTTCTTCCTTTTATTTTGAAGATTCCAATTCTGTTGGACTGTTCAGTCCCTGTACCATTTACCATCTTCAAATTTAATTTAGTAACACTCAAAAACAATTATATTTGTCATAATCGTTTTACTTGTTTCTCTCCCAGCCTCACTGAGAAATCTTTGAGGACAGGGAGCACATCTTACTACCTCTGTAGCCCCAGTTCAGAACTCTTGAATGAAGACCAGGAGTTGCCATTTATTAGACCTTAGATAGAGCCAGACATTGTTTTTGAGTATCACCTTCATTATCTTTTTCTTTTTTTCTGAAAAAGTAACAGCTTTGTTGAGGTTTAATTGACATGCAATACATACAATATTTAAGTATGTAAGTTGTTAAATTTGGCATATGTATATACCCAGGAAACCGTAACCACAATAGAGGTAGTGAACATATCCATCACCCCAAAAGTGTCCTCATGGCCCTCAGGAACGCCACCCTCCTGGCCCACTTTCTCCCACTCTCTAGGCAACTACTGATCTGTTTCTGGCTCTACTGATTATTTGTATCTTTGCGTTTTATCTAAGTGGAATTATGGAGTATGTACTCTTCTGCTTTTGGTATGGCTTATTTTATTCAATGAAATTATTTTGAGATTCATCTTATGTTGCAATGTATAGCAATAGTTCTTTCCTTTTTATTGATGAGGAATATTTATTTGTACATGGGTAAGCCACAATAGGATTATCTATTCTTCTGTTGATGGACATTTGGGTTGTTTTAGTTTTTTTGCTATTACAAATAAAGCTACTACGAACATTTATGTATAAGTCTTTGTATGGACGTATACTTTCCTGTTTCTGGGACTTATACCTACAAGTGGAATTACCAACCCCTATGGTAGATTTATGTTAACTTTTTAAGAAACTGCCAAGTTGCTGAGAGTTCCAATTGCTTCATATCCTCTTCAGCACTTGTTATGGTCAGGCTTTTTGATTATAGTCACTCTAATGGGTGTGTAATGGTTCTCACTGTGATGTTGATTTTTCATTTCCCTGATAACTAATAATGCTTCCTAGCATCTTTTCTTGTGCTTATTTGCCATTTAGATCTAAGTATCTTCTTGGCAAAGTATCTGTTTAAACAACTTCCCCATTTATATTGGATTTTTTGTTTTCTTATTATTGAGTTCTGAAAATTCTTTTTATATTGGGATAAAAGATTTTGTAAAAATCAGATATGTACTTTGTAAATATTTTCTCCCAGCCTGTGGCTTTTCAGTCTCGCATTGTCTTTTGAAGAAGAGACATTTTAAATTTTTATGAAGTTTAACTTACCAATTTATCTTTTAAGAATATGTTTTTACTGTAGTATCTGAAAAATGCCTGTACTCTTGATTCTATTCCATTGATCTATTTTTTTCTATCTTTATGCCAATCCCACATTCTTTTGATTACTACAGCTATAGCTTTATGATATGATTTGGAATTAGATTTTGTTAGGCTTCTGCCTTGTTCTTCATCTTCAAGATTGTTTTGGTTGTCTTAGGTCCTTGAAATTTTTGTATACATTTATAATCAGCTTGTCAGTTTCTAAAAAAAACTGACTGGGATTTTATTTGGGATTGCAGTGAATCTGTACTCCATTTTTGGGAGAATTGACATCATAAAAATAGTGAGTCTTCTCACCCACAAACAAGATATATCTCCCTAATTATTTAGATTTTCTTTAATTTCTCTCAATGTTTTATCTTTTCCAGTGTACAGATCTTTCACGTCTTTTTGTCAGATTTATCCCTTAGTATTTTATATTGTCAGTGCTAATGACAATTATACTTTAAAACAAATTTTAATTTCCAATTGTTCAATGGTAGAATATACAAATGCAATTGATTTTTGCATATTGATCTTGTATCCTGGAACTTTGCTAAACCCACTTACTAATACTAGTGGAGTTTTTCATAGATTCCATTAGATTTTCTTAGAGAAAATATTCTTGACTATCATGTCCTCTGGGAATATGACAGTTTTACCTCTTCCTTTCCATCTGGATACTTTTTATTTCTTTTTTCTTCCTGATTGCACTGATTAGTACCTCCAGTTCAATGTTGAATATAAGTGGTGACAGGAGACATCATTTTCGTATTCCTGATATTAGAGGGAACACACACAGTGTTTCATCATTAAGTATCAGGTTAGCTGTAAGTTGTTTATAGATGTTCTTTATCAGAGTGGGGAAGTTCTCTTCCATTCCTAGACTGGTGAAAATTTTTATCAGGAAATGATAATGGATTTTATCTAATGCTTCTGCATCTATTGAGATGATGATATGGTTTTTCTTTTTGCAGAATATGCTGAATTACATTGACTGATTTTCTAACATTAAAGCAATCCAACATCTCTGGGATAAAACCTACTTTTCATATTATATTATCCTTTGTATATATTGTTCTATTTGATTTGTTAAATTTTTGATTAGAATTATTCTCCTATGTTCACCAGGTATATTGGTATTTATTTATTTTTTCTTTTTATGTCTTTCTTTAGTTTTGGTATTGGCATAATGCTGGCCTCAAAAGTAAGCTGGGAAGTATTCTCTCTTTTACAGTTTCTGGAAGAGTTCATAAATAATTATTATTTTTTTCCCCTAAATGTTTGTTAGAATTTACCAATGAAGCCATCTGAGCCTGGGGTTTTCTTTAGAGGAATATTTTAACTACAAATTAAATTTATGTATTAGACATAGAACTAGCTATTTGTTCTCAAGTAAGTTTGGTAATTTGTGTCTTTCCAGAAATTTTTCCATTTCCTCTAAGTTGTCAAATTTATAGGTATGGTCCAGGCATGGTAGCTCACCCCTGTAATCCCAGCACTTTGGGAGGCCGAGGCAGGCAGATCACTTGAGGTCAGGTGTTCCAGACCAGCCTGGCCAACATAGCGAAACCCCACTTCTACTAAAAATACAAAAATTAGCCAGGTGTGGTGGTACACCCCTGTAATCCCAACTACTTGGGAGACTGAGACATGAGAATCACTTGAACCCGGGAGGTGGAGGTTGCAGTGAGCCGAGATCGTGCCATTGCACTCCAGCCTGGGCAACAGAGTGAGACTCTGTCTCAAATAAACAAAACAAAACAAACCAAACAAAAAAATTTATAGGTATGAAGTTCATAATATCCTGCTATTATCCTTTTAATACTTGTTGAATCTATAGACATATGATTTTTCTCATTTATAACATTCATTACTTGTCTCTTTTCTTTTTTTCTTGATCAGTCTGATTGGAGGTTTATTGATGTTATTCATTTCAAAGAACCAGTTTTCAATTTCATTGATTTTCTCTATTGTTTTTCAGTTTCCATTTATATTAGTTTATTGTTTTGTCTTCATTATTTTCTTTTTCTGTTTACTTTGGCTTTAATTTGCTCTTTTTTCCCCCTAGTTTCTAGGGAACAAGCTGAGATCATTGATTTAAGACCTGTCTTTTTCTTTGCTATGTTTCCCCTTAAGTGATTTAGTGACATCTCACAAATCTTGATATGATGTGCTTTCATTATTTAGTTCAAAATACTTTCTATATTACTTTTGGATTCCTTCTTTGACCCATGGGTTTTAGAAGTATGTTTTTAGTTTCCAAATATTTGGGGATTTTAAAGAAATCTTTCTGCTATTGGTTTCTAATTTAACTCCACTGTGGCTACAGGATAGAGTTTCTATTATTTGGGTCCTTTTAAAATTATTGAGACTGATTTGATAGCCAGTATATTGTCTTTCTTGCTAGATATTTCAAGTATACGTGAAAAGGATCCATTATCTGTTGTTGTGTGGAATGTTTCATCAATGTGAATTAGGTCATTTTAGTTGAGTGTTGGTTGTGCCTTCTGTATCCTTTATGATTATTTTGTCTACTTTTTCTATCAATTATTTAGAGAGGAACATTAAAATATTCATCCTTAATTGTGAGTTTGTTTATTCCTCTTTCAGTTTTATCCGTTATTGCTTAATAGATTTGGAAGCTTTATTTCAAGGGGCAGAAATGCTTAGGATTTTTATGTCCTCTTGATTTATTAACCCTGTATCATTAGGACATAAATTAGGATTTATCCCTGGTAATTTTTTCTGCTCTGAAATATACTTTATCTGATATTACTGCAGCCATTCTATATTTATTTTGACTTGTGTTAGCATAATACCTTTTTTCACCATCTTACTTTTAACATACTTGTTTCTTTATGTTTAAGTATATTTCCTGGAGGCAGCACTTATTTAGGTCTTGCTATTTTATCCATTATAACAGTCTTTACCTTTTAATTGAGGAATTTTAGATAATTTATACTGAATGTAATCGTCAATATTGTTAGGCTCAAGCCTGTCTTCTTGCCGTTTTGTATTTGTATCATTTCCTTTGAGTCCTTTTTTCTCTTTTAAAGCTTCTTATGGATGAATTGAGAATTTTTTATGATTCTATTTTAACTGTTTTATTGGCTTATGAGCTATAACTCTTTTAAAAAATTTTAGTAGTTGCTTTAGGATTTATAGTATACATCTTTAATTCACCATCATCTACTTTTAAGTGAAATTATACTACACCACATATATTTCAGTATAAGTATCTTACAATAGTATCCCTCCATGTTACCCTCCTGGACTCGATATAATTGTTATAATAAATATTACTTTTATATGTGTTATATACACAAAAATACATAGGTATTATGTTTATTAAAACAGTCAATTATCTTTTAAAGAGATTTAAGTAATAAGAAAATAATCTTGGCCGGGCGCGGTGGCTCAAGCCTGTAATCCCAGCACTTTGGGAGGCCGAGACGGGCAGATCACGAGGTCAGGAGATCGAGACCATCCTGGCTAACACTGTGAAACCCCGTCTCTACTAAAAATACAAAAAACTAGCCGGGTGAGGTGGCAGGTGTCTATAGTCCCAGCTACTCGGGAGGCTGAGGCAGGAGAATGGCGTAAACCCGGGAGGCGGAGCTTGCAGTGAGCTGAGATCCGGCCACTGCACTCCAGCCTGGGCGACAGAGCGAGACTCTGTCTCAAAAAAAATAAAATAAATTAAAAAAAATAATAATAATCTTAAATACTTTTCTCTGCCGTTATTATTTCAGGTGGTATTTATTTTTTTGGTGTGAAGATCTGTAGTTTGATCTGGTATCATTTCTCTTCTGCTTGAAAGACTTCCTTTGACATTTCTTATAGTACAGTTCTGCTGGTGGTGAATGCTTTCCACTTCTGTATGTGTGAAAATGACTTTATTTCACTTTCATTTTTGAAAGATATTTTTACTAGGTATGGAATTCTAGGTTAACAGTATTTCCTTTCAGTGCTTTAAAAATGTTGCCGCACTGTCTTCCTACTCATATTAATACTGATAAGCATCTGATATTATCATTACTTTTGTTTTTCTGTACATAACATGCTCTTTATCTCTGTTTTCTTTTAATGTTTCTTCTCCTTCTCTGGTTTTGATCAATTTGATTATCACATACCTTGGCATGGTTTTCTTGTTTTTATTTTTGTGTGTGTCTGCACTTTGTTGAGCTTCTTGAACTTGTGTATTTATAATTTTCATGAAAACTTTAATCCATTATTACTGCAAAATGTGAAAAAGATCTTTTATATTTTCTAATATTTTTCTGCCTCCGTATACTCTTACTTAAGATTTTGAGTTATGCAGATATTAGGTTTTTTTGAAGTTATCCCACATATTACTGATGTTCTTTTCCTCTTCTTTTTTTCTCTCTATTTTATTTTGCATAATTTTTATTGTTATGTGTTCAGATTCAGTGACATTTTCTTTGTTGGTGTCTCATTTGCCAATTATTCTGTGCAGTGTGTTTTTTAAATCTCATGCATTGTAGTTTTGATCTCTAGAAGTTTGAGTTGAGTCTTTTCTTTAAATCTTCAATGTCTCTACTTACATTTTGAATGTAAAAAAAGTAGCTATAATAACTGTTTAAAGTCATTGCTAATTCTAATTCTGTTTTAGTTCTGGGTCAGTTTTGTTTAATCGATTCTTTTTCTTCTTATGGCTTATGTTTTTCTGAATGCCTGGTAACCTTTGATTGATGGCCAGACTTTGTGAATTTTACTTTGTTGAGTGCTAGCTGTTTTTTGTGTTCCTATACATATTCTTGAGTTCTTTTTTCTAGGATACAGTTATTTGGAAATAGTTGATCCTCTTGCTTTTGTGATTTAATAGGTATTTCTCAAGTAAAACTCAGTCTAGGGCTAATTATTTTACACTGCTGAGGCTAGACTACTTAAGTATTTTGCTCAATGCACATGAAGTATGAGGTTTTCCAGTCTGGATGGTAGGAAGAAACACTCTTCCTAGCTCTGAGTGAGCTCCATACACTGGTTTGGTCGGTTCTTTTACCAGCCTCAGGTAGTCTCCTTACATGCATGCTCTGGTCAACACTCTGCTCAGTATTGCCATGGGGGACCCTCTCTAAGTGACCACATTTTTCTCTCTCTGTGCAGTTTTCTCCTCTCTAGTACTCTTTCCTGCAAACTCTAACTGCTTTGCTCTTCCAGTCTCTCGGGTCCATATCCTTAATACGTGGAGTCTGCTGGGTTCTGCATGCTTCCTCTCCCCACCTGCACTGTGGCATGGAAATTCTCTAAAGGCAGTGATTTAGCTCAGTCATAAAACCCTTGTTTCCTGTCTTGGAGGATCGCTATTCTTCATTGCCTGTTTTCCAGTGTCTTGCAAACTATTTTTTCATGGGTTTTTCCTAGTCTTTTGGTTATTTCATATCAGAGGGTAAATCCAATCCCTGTTACTCCATCTTGGTTAATTATAGGTGTCATCTTTATTATCTGACTTAATTCTCAGAAAGCTCCTGGTATCGTGGAGCATATTTTGAATGGCGCAAGACAGATGACCAGATAATTATTACATTTATAATTTGATGAATTTGTTAGATTCTATGTAGTGTAATAAAATCATGTAAGGCAAAAAGAGGGAGAAGGAATGGATTCTACTTTACATAGGGTGCCCATGAGAAATCTATCTGATGAGGTAACATTTGAACAGGGACTTGAAGAAGTGAGGAAGTGAGGAAGCTGTGCATGTATCTGAGGGAACAGCATTCCAGTTGGAGGAGAGAACAGGTGTGAAGTCTCTGAGTGGGAGTCTGGGGGTAAGCTTTAGGAATGGTACAGAGGCTGGAGCACAGTGAATGATGGAGAGAGTGGTGGGAGAGGGGTTAGAGGCATGGCAGGGGGCCAGGTTACGTAGAACTTTTCTGGCCTTTGTAAGACGCGATTCTTATTCTGAGTGAAGTTGGAAGCAAGGAGAGGGTTTTGAGCAAAAGATGGCTATATATATATATATTTTGAAACTATACCCTCGTAGCTGCCTTAAGAGTAAGTGAGGTGGTAAGGGGTGTAGGGATGAAATAAATTATTTATCAGGCTATTGTGATTATCTAGGAAAGGAAGGGTGGTGGTTTTGACTATGAGGTAGTATGGAGGAGGTAAGAAGTAGTTGGATTCTGAATATATTTGGGGTGGGGAGCAGGTAAGATTTGTTGTTGGATTAGGTGTGGATTATGAGAAAAGAGAAATATCAGGTATGACTCTAGGATTTTCATTTGTTTTTAGCTTCAGGAACTGAAAAGAGAAGACATTTCTTGAGATGAGGAGATTGAATATTTGAGGGGTAAGATCAGGAATTTGGTTTGAATCTGTTGATTTTGAGATACCTATTAGACCATTACACAGAGATGGTATGTAGACACTAGACATGCGGCTCCATGAGTCTGGAGTTCAGAGGGAGGGTAAAGCTGGTGATATGAATCTGGGAGCCATCTGCATATAGGGGATATTTAACCTCATGCAACTGGATGAGACCACAAAGGGGTTGCATTACTAAAAATGAGAAGAGGCTCGAACCCTGGCACCTCTGGGACATGCCAAGCCAGAGAAAGGAGGAGAAACTCACCATGGATGCTGATCAGGAGCAGCCTGAGGTGGAGGAGGAGGACAGGTAGGCGGTGGTCCCAGAAACTAAGTGAAGAAACCATTTCAAGGGGAAGGAGAGGTCAATGTCAGGTGATGCTGCCAGGAGGGTATGTGACCTAGAAGGGGAATGCCAAAAAAGCTGGGAGCACGGAACCCTCAAGAACTCCAACTTCTATTATACCATCCTACAGATAAGAAAACTGTTTGATGCCACATAATTAGTAAGTGGCAGAATCAGGAATTGAGATCTGAGTGACTTCGAATTTAAGAGCTACATACCTGATGCCACATGGCTCCCCCCTTATCTTCCCTCTCACACCCAGCACTGGAATGCTGAATAAGTTATGGAATCCCAGCAATATTTGAATTTTTCATAACTTAGAAACAGTAATATAGTTTGTATTATGGAAAGTCTTACAATGAAACTTTTGTTAATTTATTGCAATTGTCCCTCCTTATCTGCGGTTTTACTTTTTATGGTTTCAGTCACCCACTGTCAACTGAGGTTCAAAAGTATTAAGTGGAAAATTCCATAAATAAATAATTCATAAGTTTTCAATCACACACTGTTCTGCGTAGTGTGATGGAATCTCGCATTGTCCTGCTTTGTCCCACCCAGGATATGAATCATCCCTTTATCCGGAGTCTCCACACTGTATGCACCACCACCCATTGGTCACCCAGTGCTAGGTTATTGGATAGAAAAAACTATAGTATATATAGGGTTTGGTATTATCTGCAGTTTCAGGCATCCACTGAGGATCTTGAAATGCATTCCCCGAGGATAAGAGGGGTCTGCTTTATTAGATTTCTACCCTTCATATTATTTTGCACATTAGCGCCTTATTTTTAAAATCTATTGTGGAAAACATGAAAGAACCTGGCAAAAGCCCACACAAATAAACTTATACAAGTCCCATGAGGAATACATGAAGGAAACAAACCCTGTTTACTGGAAATGCACTTCTATGTGTTAATCACAATAGGTCTGTTCTTCTTTCTCAGCCCTAAAGGAACCTATGAGATTTAACGTTTATGGTTGCAGATATATGAGGTCATCATTGTTCTGCAGGATCATTCTTTAGCCCTTTGAAAAGCCCTGTGGAGAGGGTGTTTGCAGCTGCACAAATGATGGGTTTGGGGAGCAGGACTGAGGAAGAAGTGACATACCATTGTGCTTTAGATCACAGCCTTTGAGAACACACCATGGATATGATTTTGGCTCCAATACTGACCACTTCTATGACTGTTTTATTTCCTTCCTTGAGCCATATCTTCATCATTTACTCAGTAGACTTTGTGATAGTTACCTGCTAGGACAGACCTCCTAGGACAGTCATGAAGATTAAATGAGCTAACATACAGGAAGTGGCCTAGCACAGCATCAGGCAGACAGCAAGCACTCTTAAAAGATAGCTCTTCTTCTTTGGGAGGCCAAGGTGGGCGGATAACAAGGTCAGGAGATGGAGACCATCCTGGCTAACACGGTGAAACCCCGTCTCTACTAAAAATACAAAAACTATTAGCCAGGCATGGTGGCGGGTGCCTGTAGTCCCAGCTACTTGGGAGGCTGAGGCAGGAGAATGGCGTGAACCCAGGAGGCGGAGCTTGTGGTGAAGAGGAGATGGCCACAGAGCGAGACTCCGCCTCAAAGAAAAGAAAAAAAAAAAGATAGCTCTTCTTTGTAACAAGTGACTCACATCCTGTGGGAAAGTTAGCCTTTGTACTTTAATCAAGAAAACACACAGACTTGAGGAATTAATTCCTTTTGTTATTTGTTATGAATCCGTATCACAGCATTTATAGTTCTGTTCTGGGCCTGCTGCGACCCTCGTTCTTCCTGAAGTCTCATGCATCCTTTAAGACAGTTCAAATTACTGCCTCCCCCACTTTTTGCAATACCTATTAATGTCTTCCATGGCCTTTCCTTCTTTCCACACTGCATACAACTTATGCTGTGATTCTTCAGTGGTCCTTACCTTTTTCTTTCATGGCCTCTCTCCCTCCCATGATACATAACTCTTGACAAGCTATTGTTCATTCGTCATACATGTACTGAACACCTGTGAAGCACCAATGCTCATAAGAATTTGAAAAATGCATCCCTCACCCTCAGAGAGTTTATAGTATCACGAGTGAGAAACATGTGTCCATGGATCACTAAATTACAGCTCAGCCAAGGCTGTGGGAGCCACTCCAGATCCTCTACAGTTCAAGTTCCAACTCTCTGTAGACAGACAACCTGCCATTGCTGTGGAATCAGACTCCATGTTTTTAGATATGAATCAATTGTTCCCAACAAGCGTATTGCCGTTTTGCAGAGTTTTGACAGAAAAATGCTTGGGAAAGGGAGGGCTGACACTTAGGGAGTTTTAAAAATAGCTTTAATTACCACGTGCAGCAAATGTATTTGAAAACTAAAGGTTGGTGTCTACCTTTCCGCATTCCTATCCATCTGTCTTCCAACAAATGGATTCTGGTGGATTCAGATGAACTTGCTGCTTGTGCCAGAAAGGCCCTATTATCTGTGCCTTCTACCCTGTTATTACACCTCCTTCGCCAGGCTGGATAATCATTATGCACCACACAGAGGAGAAGCAAGCGCGCCTGCATGCACACGTACACACGCACATTCACATGTGGCTGCTGCCTTCACACAGCATGGGGAATTACAGGCCCCTGGTGGAGCTCCCCAGGAAGGGTCCTTTCAAAGCTGGAACAGAGCAGAGGCGGGAGATAGTTCAAACCACCAGAACCTCTTTCTGTGAAGTGTCTTAAGGGATTTTTGAGGGTTTACAGAGACAGTAGTCTCAGCTTTGGTTCTCTTTCCTACTGCCTCAAACCAAGGGATGCTATGTGCACCAAGGCAACTGTCTCTTAGGGGTGGCTGGAGAATCCCAAATGAATATTATGCAGTTTTGGAAAGGAAAGTGAGGAGGCAGTTTAATTGCCAGTGATTGGAACTAGGATGCAGTTTCCAGCAGCCCTAGAGGCCAGCTTGTCAGCTGCTGAGGCAATGAGGGGCTGAACTTTCTGGGTACTTTCATGCCCGATACTCCTCTTGCTCAAGAATTTCTGAAAAGCCCACTGTGTGAGGCCCATGGGGATCTGAACAAGTGCCTCCCCATATTCAGGTTTCTGCTTGCTATCGGCAAGGCAAGAATAGCAAGCTGAGGGGTCGCCCTCAGAAGCAAGCAAATCATGTTGCTGAGTGCCTACTGTGTGCCAGGTCCTGCTTTGGATGCTTTATAGATATTATCTTAAAACAAATTAAATTTACCCAATTAAAGGGATGGCAAGAAACTTGATCTCAGTTATAATAGGATTGCTTCCTTTCTGCCCTCCTGAAGGATGTGCAAAGGTTCCTGGGTTTTATACTAACAAGATCAATCATAGAAAGATGTCTGTAGACTCAGCAGTCCCACTACGGGGTGTACATCCAAAGGAAATGAAATCAGTGTATCGAAGGGACATCTGCACTCTCATGTTGATTGCAGGACTATTCACAATAGCAAGATATGGTATCAACCTAAGTGTCCATCAGTAGTTGAATGGATACAGAAAATGTGGTCTATCTACACAAAGGAATTCTATTCAGCCTTAAAATGGAAGGAAATCTTGTTATTGACAACATGGATGAGCCTGGAGAACACTATATTAAGTCAAATAAGCTAGGCATAGAAAGACAAATATGGCCTGACATCACTTATACACTTACGTGTTGCAGAATGATGCTTCTGCCAACCACGAACCCTATCTACAATAGCAGTCCCGTAAGATTTTAGTGGACCTGAGAAATTCCTACCACCTAATGACTTTGTAGCCATCCTAATGTCATAGTGCAGTACATTACTCCAATATTTGTGGTGATGCTGGTATAAACAAACCTACTGTGCTGCCAGTCATGTAAAGTAGAGCACATACAATTAGGTGCAGTCCATAATACTTGAGAATAATAATAGGCAGCTATACTATTGGTTTATGTATTTGCTATGTTATATTTTTTATTGTTATTTTAGAATGTACCTCTTCTAGTTACAAATAAGAAAGTTAACTGTAAAACGGCCTGAGGCAGATCTTTCAGGAGATATTCCAGAATAAGGCACTGTCATCACAGAAAATGACAGCTCCATGCATGTTATTGCCCCAGAAGACCTTCCAGTGGGACAAGAAGTGAAAGTGGAAGACAGTGATATTGTTGATCCTGACCCTGTGTAGGCCTAAGTGTCTTAGTTTTTAACAAAAAAGTTTTAAAGAAATTTAAAAATAGAAAAAAGCTTATAGAATAAGTATATAAGATATATAAGTATATAAGAAAGCAATATTTTGTATAGCTATACATTGTGTTGTAAACTAAGTGTTACTATAGGAATCAAAAAGTTAAAATAGTTAAAAAGTTTATAAAGTAGAAAAGTTATGGTAAGTTAAAGTTAATTTATTTTTGAAGAAAGAAAAATTTTAAAAATAAATTTTAGTGTAGCCTATGTGTACAATGTTCATAGCCTCTATGGTAGTGTACAGTAGTGTCCTGAGCCTTCACAGTTACTCACCACTCACCCACTAACTCACCCAGAGAAACTTACAGTTCTGCAAGTAAGTGTACTATACAGTTGTACAATTTTTAATCTTTTATAGCGTATTTTTAACATACCTTTTCTACGTCCAGCTTTGTTCAGATACACAAATACCATTGGGTTACAATTGCCTGCAATAGTCAGTACAGTAACATGCTATATAGGTTTGTAGCCTAAGAACAATACGCTATACCATATAGCCTAGGTGTGCAGTTGGCTGTTCCATCTAGGTCTGTGTAAGTACCCTCTATGATGTTCTCACAGTGACACAATCATCTAACAACACATTTCTCAGAACATATCCCCATCATTAAGCAATGTGTGACTGCATGTGGAATCCAAAAGAGTTGAACTCGTAGAAGCAGAGAGAAGAAGGGTGAGATGCCATGGGCCAGAGTGACAGTGGGGGCTGGGGAGATGGTGGTCCAAGGAATCAAAATTTCAGTTAGAAAGAATTACTAGTTCAGGGGATCCATTCTACAACATTGTTACTATAGCTGATAACAATGCATTGAATACTTGAAGAACGCTAAGAAAGATTTTAAATGTTCTCATCATAAAAAATTGATAATGGATCAATTAATTAGCTTGATTTAACCATTCCACAATGTATACATGTCAAAATGTCATGTTGTACATCATAAATATAAAACATTTTATTTGTCACCATCATCATCATCATAAAAACTTCTGTAGGTACTCAATAACATTAACTCCAAGGCACTTTGGGCCTCAGGCATGATGATTTGTTTTCCGAGGTTGAGAGACCCCATGCCTATGGCCAAGCCTTCCTGAGGGCCCAGTGTATCGGCGATGGGTCAATCCATGGCTTCTCCTCTGTCTCCCTCCCCATCTTCCCTGGAGGTTTCCTGACTCAGGCCACTTTACCTATCCCCATTCTCCAAGCCACAGAGAACTTCCCAGCCAACCATTATGTCAGTTCGCCTATTTTTTGAAAGAAAATATCTTGGGAGAAAGAAGAGCATAAACTTTCTAGGGCGTAAAGTGCTGCTTACCACTGTGTGGGTGTGTGGGTGTGTCTGGGTGTGTGTATAATGAAGGGGGAGGGGCAGGGATAGAAGCAAAACAGAGAAAAATTGCTCTAATTCCTTCTGCTCCTTCTATAATGATAAAATAAAATACAAATTAATGTACCAATAAATGATCCTTTCAAACAGCCTTATATATGTCATTTATTTTGCCACATCAAGATTTTACTGTTATGTTCAGTTTTGTGTCTCACTGTTTTCAATTAATAATATATCATTAACAATTTATCATGTCAGTAAATAGCATTTGAAATAATATTTAATGACCTTGTAGTATTCTGTCATTGGAGGAATCATCTTTATGCAAATCTTCTCCTTTGTTGGAAACTTAGCTTGGTTAATGCTATTGTAAATTATGCTGCAATCAACATCCTTATACCTAGATCTCTTGATGTCTCCTTCTGATGATAATATTACTATTTCAAAGTATGGAAACTCAAAGAGTCTGAACTACTTTTATCATAGTGCCCATCTCGTCTTATTCTTGCATCTTGTGACATGAATGTAATAAATTGTTATTTGTTTTTACCAATATTTTAGATAAAAAAGGTGCACTGCATTGTTTGTTTAATTTGTACTTGTTTGCTTATCAGCTAAGTCAAACACTTTTAATATTTATTGATTGATCATCACGTCTACTTCTATTTTGTGACATGGTTGCCTATGTCCTTTGCGCAGATGTGTTAGTATCATATAACTTTGTCCTTACAACAACCTTATAAGAGAGATATTATTAAAAATCCAGTAGAGGTGATGAAGTTGAAGCTCAGAAAAGGTCTGAGGTATCACAACAATATAAAGACAAGCTAGGATTTTAAGCTCAGGTTGGTCTGATTCCAAAACCTGTGTTACCTTCATGCAGTACTACTGCCTTTGAACCAGCCCAGCTCTACCTTAATGGAAGATACATGTTGATTTTTGTCCTTTAAAGGTCAAAATTTCTGCATCAAGCCAAGTAAAACTTCTCATTATTATACTGGGGTAGATCATTTTAATGGCTGAATCAAAACTTGACTTTGCAACTTAAAGTGACAGAACTTCCTATTAACTAGAAACAGACAGAAAAGCCACAAAACTTCATCCGACAGATGAAATTCTCATCCAATAGAAGAGAATGAATGAACAGATTCAAAGGGCCAGTGGAAGACAATGTAAAGTAGCTTTTATGATTTACCACAAAGAATCCTGCTTGTTTAAAGTCCTAGCTGTCTTACGTTGAACTCTTCAATGACCCCACCAAGAAGACCTGCAGTGAGGGACAGACACTCTCCTTCCCCTTCTGGGAGTGACAACACATTCATGTTCTATTTTTCCCCCAGAGAGAAGTTTCTCACTAAATCCTCTTTCCCATAATTTTGATTCTTGTGGACCTTTTATGTCCTCCTTGTGGCTGAGCATTTTTGGAGTCAAGAAACTGATTCTTATTTTCCTTGGATCATCTGCATCTGGGTCAGACACTTTACTGTGGAATTTCATTATCTTTAAGACTATGTGCCTCAAAGAAAATTTTCGGTTTAGCATAATGGTTCAGTTAATGTGAAACGCCATTTCTTCCACCCAAATATTGGCTGCAGGAAGACGGGTTCTAGTAACCATTAGGTTTTTGTCCCTCAACTCACACCACACAGTACTGGGAGAAATGTGTACCCCAGATGAGAAGCAGTCACAGCCAGGAACCACAAGAACTGGGAAATATGGTGATGGCTTGTGGATGAAATATGGGCAGACAGCTAATAATGGGGCAGTGGCTTAGAGTCCAAGGTGATAACATACGAGCAGGGGTGGGATGAGTTTCTGTGGCATCTGTTCCCACAAGGACTTGGCTTCTATTCTGATTGAGCTGAGGAGACACTGGAGCATTTTGTATTGAAAAATGATGTGATTTGAATTATCTTTTTGAAGGACCACCCTGACGTCAGTGTTGAAGATTTATCATGGGGGTTGGGGTGAGGAGGGGTAGGAAAAAGGAAAAAAGGTGGAGCCTTTATTACAGATGATGGGACGTGGGCCAGGATGGTTCAAGTGGAGGTGGTGAGATGGATTCAGGCTCAGGAGTTTCAAAGATGGGGCTAACAGGAGCTGCTGAGAGTTGATTAAACTGATGTCAGGGAGGACCAATGGTTAGTGCAAAAACAAGCACCTACAAGTAGCAAGTGTTGAAAGGAGATGAAGGCTATAGGTTCTGTGTGGGGTGAGTTTTATTTATACACACACACACACACACACACACACACACACACACACACACACATATACATGTATTTTTTTTTTTGAGGAAGAGCCTCAGTTTGTCACCTAGGCTGGGGTGCAGTGACATGATCTTGGTTCACTGCAACCTCCACCTCCCAGGTTCAAGCAATTCTCCTGCCTCAGCCTCCCAAGTAGCTGGGATTACAGGTGCATGCCACCATGCTGGGATAATTTTTGTCTTTTTAGTAGAGACGGGGTTTCACCATGCTGGCAAGGCTGGTCTTGAACTCCTGACCTCAAGTGATCTGCCTGCTTCAGCCTCCCAAAGTGCTGGGATTACAGGCATGAGCCACCGTACTACGCCAAGTTCTGTTTTATTTGGAGTGCTCTGGGTCTGAGCAAAGGTAGTCTGATTCCAGTGCCTACGCTGCTATTATTTTACAAACTTTTAAAAGTATAATTGACACTTTAAAAACCTGCACAATCTGATAAGTATGACTGGAGTTTTGAAATATACATTTGTAAAACCATCACCACAATCATGATAATGCACCTTTGCATTACCCACAAAAATTTCCTCCTGCCTCATATAATTTCTCCCTCCACCTAATCTCAAGACAACTTCTGATCTGCTTTCTGTCACTGTAGATTACTTTACATTTCCTAGAATTTTACATCAATGGAATCAAACTTGTATTACACTCTTTTTTGTGGAGCTTATTTCACTCAGCATATTGATTTTGAGACACATGCATGTTGTATATATTGGTGGTTAATTTTTGCATATGATGTGAGGTAAGGGTTAAGGTTAATCTTTATTTTATTTTCTTACATAATTATTTAATTGTTCCAGCACCAACCATTGAAAATATCCTTTCTACCTTGGATCCTTTGCCAAAAATCAATTGCCCTTCAGTATGTGTATCTATTCTTGGACTTTCTGTTCTGTTCCATTGACCATTGACTGGTGGAAAGATTGGCTACTGTCCCAGCAGTGCCATACTATCTTAATAACTGTAGCATTATAGTTAATTTTGAAATCAGCAGGAGGAAGTTCTCTACTTTGTTCCGTTTTTGAAACTTTATTTTCACCTTTCTAGGTTCTTCACATTTTCACAGGTGTGGGACTAGGGTGAGACAAGTGAGGCACCCAGGACACCAAATTTAAGAGGAATTCACTCTGAAGTTTGTGATAGTGCCTTACCCTAGTTGAGGCCCTGCATTTCCATATGCATTTTAGAATTAACTTGTCAGTTTCTAGAAAAATCCTACTAGGATTTTAATTTCAATTGTGTTGAATTGGCATCTTAACAATATTGTCTTCTAATTCGTGAACAAAGCATATCTTTTCATTTATTTAGGTCTTTGTTAATTATTTCTAGCAATGTTTTGCACTGTTAAGTGTATAGGTCTTGTTGTTAAATTAATCTCCAAGTATCTAATAAGTTTCACATAATTGTAAACGGTGTTTCTTTTTTCATTTAAATTTGCAATTGTTTGTTACTAGCATGTAGAAATACAACTGGTTTCTGGACCTTGTGTTCCTAATCTTGCTAAAGTCAGTTCTTAGTTCTAGTAGCTTTTTGTTTCAGATTTCCTGGGATTTTTCTGTATAGACTATCATGCCATCCATAACTATAGTGAACTATCCTTATTGCTTTCCAATCTGGATCTCTCTCACTTATTTTTCTAGCCTTGGTGCCCTGACTAGAACCTCCAGCACAATGTTGAGTAGAAGTAATAGTAGTGGATATCTATGCCCTTTTCCTGTTCTTAGGGGAAATAATTCAGCTTTTTATCATTAATGATGATGTTAGATGTAAGTTGATTGTTGGTATTCTTTATCATGTTGAAGAAGTTTTCTTTTATTCCTAGCTTGCTGAGAGTTTTTAACATAATTGGATCTTGAATTTTGCCGAATACTTTTTGTGCATCTATTGAGATAATCAGGTTTTGTCTTTTGTATTTTGTTAGGGTGGAGAACTAAATTGATTCATTTACAAGTGTAAAACCAACCTGCAGTCCTGGGATGAATATTTTTGTCTTTTTTAAAGAAAATGTTAGATTTGAAATTAAAATATTTTAGCTAAAGTATTGCTAAGATATTTTAAAGAAATTTTAAATCTACAAATTTTGTATCTATGCCCAGAGATACAAAAATTGACTTTAGTTTCTTATCTTGTAAACCCTTTGTATGGTTTTGTTATCAGAGTAGTGATGACCTCTTGACATGAGTTGCGATATGTTTCCTCCTCTTCAATTTTCTGAAAGTGTTTTGTGTAAAATTGATATTCTTTCTTCCATAAATGCATGTAGAATTCACCAATGACGTTATCTGGGTCTGAAAAGGTTCCTCTGAATACCGTTCATGGAAAGATTTTAAGAACACATTCTGTTTCTTTAGTAGATCTAGGACTATTTAGGTTATCTTTTTTAGTGTGTGAAGAGTTTTTGTTTTACTTTTAATTTTTCTAAAAACGTCTTTGTTTTTGCAGGTATAAAAATCTAGGGAAAACATAGTTTTTTTTTTTCTTTTCATACTTAAAAGATGTATCACGGACTTCAGGCTTGCCTTGATGAGGACTCAGCTCTTAATCTTATTTTTATTTCTCCCTGCATATCGGATCTTCTTCTTCTAGCTGCTTTTAGGATTTTTTCTTTGCCTCTCTTTGTTTATATGCTTAATTAAGTGTGCTCTTCATCAAATTTGGAAACTTTTTGGCAATTATTTTCTCAAATACTTTTTTCTGTGTTTCCTCTCTCTTCTCCCTCATGGACTTGAATAACTTGTGTATTAGGCTGCTTGAAATTATTCCATTGTCACTAATGCTCTGTTGATTTTTTTCCAGCTTTTTTTTTTTTTTTTTTTTCTCTATGATTCATTTTGGATAGTTTCTGTTGCCATACTTTCAGGTTCATTGATTTTTCTTCTACAGTGTCTAATGTGCTGTTAATTTTATCCAGTGTATATTTCATCTCAGACATTACATATTTTATTGTTAAATCCAATTTGTACCTTTTATTTTTCTCCCTATCATGCATGTTTTGCTCTGTCTTCTTGAACATATGGTATATGTTTAAAATATTTATAATATCTGTTTTAATGTCCTGTTTTACTAATTACCATCTACCATCTGCATTATTTCTGGGTGTGTTTCTATTGATTGATTTGTATTCTCATTATGGATTGTATTTTCCTGCTTCTTTAAGTGCCTGGTAATTTTTGATTAGATGCCAGACATTGTGCTTTTACATGGTTGACTGGTTGATTTATTGTTAGTCCTTTAAAGACTTCCTCCCTCCTTGGGACACAGCTGAATTACTTTGAATATTTTTATTTTTCAAGACTTGCTTTGAAGCTTTGTTATGCAGATCTCTTTAGGCTGTTGCTAATTTGGCCTATTTCTAAGGATTGCTGCACCTTTTCCTTTCAGATGGTCCTTTCCCTGGATTCAGGGGGTTTAGTTATGTCTGTCTAGTTATGCCTGTTATCCAGTGTCTGAAAAGTTGTTGCATATATTTTGTTTGGTTTTAGTTATTTAAGATGACAGGTACATTCAGCTCCTATTAATCTACCATGGCCAGCATTTGCACTCTTAATTACCACCCTATATTTCCTTCTGAATGTATGTTTTTTATCTTTACTCTTGGGTCTACAAAATTGGATCTTGTTCAGATGTAAGGATTAGATATGTTAAATACAGGGCTGTAAACTCCAGAATCATGACACTTAAGGGCTCTGGGCCATGTAATTTTATTTCTAAATCATCTTTGGAAAGTTTTTTGGGGTAATTTTTTAGGATTTCAAATTATATATGTAATTAAAATTGTAATTATCTGTCAGCTCCTCAGGGATTAAAAAAAAAAAAAACCCTTAAGGTATTAATGTGAAACGTAAGGTCTCATTTTCCCAGTTGTGGGCATAGTTGTGCACAAATAGAAGCAGATTTAAATATTCCCTTGAGATAAACAAATAGGTATTGCAAACAAAATAATTAAAGTGGTTTGTAACAGGCAAGCAAATGAGGACTGTGAAGGATCAGCTCTATTGTATTTATTTTTCTGTTTGAATATCTGCCTGGGGCGTAAACTGTGAATTAAAGGGCTCAGTCAGCTTTTAATAATTTAACAACAGAATGAAAAGAATTGGCTTTGTGTTACGGAGCTAGTTACCCAGGTCATAGTTTAAAATATTACAAATTTTGAGGTTCACTTTGTGTGTATGTGTGTGTAATTCTAAATACCTCATTTTCTCCCTTCTTCCTTTTTCTTTCTCTCTTTCTTCTTCTCTCCCTTGCTCCTTTGCTCTTTCCTCCTTCCCTTTCCTTCTTCCTTCACGAGTACTTACCAGGCCTGGTGCTTAGAGCTAGGAAGATAGCACAACAGGAGACATTTACCTCACCCTGTAAGAGCTGGTGCTGGTTCTAACTCCAGCATACATAGAGCAGTGGATTATCACCTGCAATTTTCTTTTGGTTTTGGAGGCACAGTGATTATTTACAGTAGTCCTGAACTAAATGAAAATTGTGGCTATGCACAGTGAATGACCAAAAGATCCTTATGAATTTTAGATCTGAGTTAATGGAGTTTCTTTATGCATTTATTAACACCCATGTTCTTTTTTTAAATTGACACAATAATTGTACATATTTATGGGGGTACAATGTGATATTTTTGTGCACATATACATTGTATAATGATCAAATCAGAGTAATTAGCATATCCATCATGTCATACCTTTATAATTTCCTTGTGGTAAGAACATTCAGAAACCTCTCTTCTAGCTATCATGAAATATACAATATATTATTGTTAACTATAGTTTGCCTGATGGGCAATAGATTCCCAGAATTTATTTATCCTAACATCAGTAATCATCAGAGAATTGCAAATCAAAACCACAATGACTCACTAGGTAGAAGGAATAAGTTCTAATGTCCTGCAGCACTATAGGATGACTATAGCTAACAATAATACACTATGTAGTTTCAGATAGCTAAGAGGAAGACATTGAACATTCCCAAGACAAATAAATGATGAACTTTGAGGTGATGGCTATCCTAATCACCCTGATCTGATCACTATGCATTGTATGAATTGAAGCATCATTACATACCCCCGAATATGTACATTATGTGTCAATTTAAAAAATAGAACACAATGAGATGCCACCTCACTCTTTATCAAAATGACTCTTATAAAAATGATAAAAGATAAAAGTATGGATGAGGGTGTGGAGAAAAGGGAATCTTAACACACTGTTGGTGAAAATGTAAATTAGTACAATCACGGAAAACAGTATAGAGGTTTCTCAAAAAATTAAAATACAACTACCATATGAACCAGCAATCCCACTTCTGGGTATCTATCCAAAAGAAAAGAAATCAACATCTCCAAAGATACCTGAACATGGTTATATGTTTATGGCAGCACTATTGACAATAGCCAAGCTATGAAAACAACCTAAGTGTCCCTCAACAGATGAATGGATAAAGAAATTGTGATATATATCCAAAAGAGAATACTATTCAGCCATAAGAAAGAGTGAAATTCTGTCATTTGAGACAATATTTATGAACCTGGGAGACATTTTGTTAAGTAAAATTAGCCAGGCACAGAGAGACCATTACTACATGATCTCACTCAAGTGGAATCTAAGAAATATTGATCTCATAGAAGGAGAGAGTAGAACAGTGGTTACCAGAATCTTGGGAGGAGAGGGGTAAGGGGAGATTGGAGAGAAGTTGGTGAATAGTTACGAACTTGAAACTCCTTTTCTGGGCCCATTTTCACATTGCTTTGTTGGGTGCAAGGGATCGCAAAAAGGGGCACGTCTCTGCCTGTGATTGCTGAAACCCATTACCTGGAAAACTTCCCACTTAACCTCTGCCTTGAGTTGTTGAACCACAGAGACTCTAGATTTGCCATCCCTCCAAATGCCAGACAAAGCTGTTTTAGCTTGTCCCAACAGTTATTTCAGTGCTTTTAAAATCCAGGTTTAGACCTGCAGAAGTTTCCATTTCAGATGCAACTTGGAGCATATTTCAGGAATATCACATCTGAAAAAGTCAGAGTAAGGTTAGCAATTAATAAACCACTTTTGGGAATTGCTTTGACCTACCCTGAATGTTCTGAGTCCATTGGAATTAAAGGAAATTGCATGAGTAGGGACGGGTGAAATGGGGTTTTGAGAATTTAGAATTTGCTAGGTAGAATTTTCCATGGCAGAAGAAGTAAGCTCAGAGAAGATGAGGGAAAAAGAGGGTGAAATAAAAAGAGAGGGAGGACGAGTGAGAGACAAAGGAAACAGTAAAAACAAAAGGAAAGCAGAAAGTAAAAGTAGGTGACAAGAAAAAAGAGATGAGGAGAGAACTGAGGAGAAGGTGGATAAATCTCACAGACAGCCCACCTAAACACGTCTATCACCTATAAATAACCAACCAGCCAGAGGAGCTCCAGTCACTGTCCTCAGTGTGGGTCCCTAGTCTCATTGGCAGGGAGATGTCCACCTTGTGCTCATGATTAAATATGGTTGAACAAAATAGAGTAAAATGTGAAAAAATACAAATTGGTCGATAAAATGGTGTAAGCTTCTCAAAGCGTAAAGTTCTTGGGACTTTGGACTTCTCTGGCTAATAACAGGTTCTTCTAGTAAACCAGTAGACCTGGGAAGGGTTTGCCAGAACTGAGCAGAGAGCCTGTTCCTCCATGTGCTATTCTTTAGGGAGAGGAGACTGCTGCAAATTGCTGGCTGTGCTGACTGGGCCCACTCATGGGAATGGGCTATGATGGAGGAGGTGGATGGGAGGCAGCTCTGCTAGCTGAACGCTGGACAGCCAGAGTATGAGGGCAGGCAGTGTGCTGACTCTACGGTGAGCAGAAGCTATTGTGCCATTAATACAAACAAAGGAAGCTGCACTGCTTTTCAAACAATGGCCCATTTTATTTAATAACAGAACTGTTGAGTCCTGTTTTGATGTCCTGGCAAAGGGCAAGGGTACCTAAGATTTCTTGGAGGTGAGGAGCAGGAAAGGGCTAATTGAAAATTGAGATGGTGTGCTATGGGTTTCCTTCAGGGTACGGAAGAGGTTGTAGGAGGAATGGGATGATGGGAAGGGCAGAAAAAGGGCTGCTGTGGCTTGCGTGGAGGCCAGGTAGAGGCAGGTCTTTGATGGGTATCAAAGGTTGTAGAAAGAAGTTTAGTTTTTGAGTTAGATGGATAAGGAGGACTCACTGCAAAACTTTGGGCTAGATGCATTGTATCCTATTGAATTAAAGCCACTGAACTTTGTCAAAACCCTAGGAAGTACTATTATTCCATTTATAAATGATGCTCAAAGAAATTAAGTGCCTTGTCCAAGTTACACCACCAGGAAGAGAAGCCGGGGTTGGAATTCAAATCCATCTGATTTCAGACCCTACACTCATCACTTCACTACATAATATCTTAGACCAGGGCTTCTCAAATATTAATGTGCCCATAAGTCACCTGGGGATCTTGTTAAAATGCAGATTCTGATGAGATAGGTCTGGGGTGGGGCCTGAGACTTTGCATTTCTGATAAGCTCCCAGATGATGCCATTACTGTTGGACCATGGATCTCACTTTAAGAAACAAAAGAATGCTTTTTGGCAAGTTTCTGTGGCCTATGCAAAGCAGGGAGACTCATGCATACCCCATAAGTTTTTAGGGGACAGCTAATGAGATGATGTGCCTCTGGTCAGAGTGACTACTCAGAAGATGTCCCTTCTTCCACTGTCCACTGTCCTGGAGATGATGTAACCAGTGCCAAGCTTTGGCAGTGTCTCTCACCCTCTCTTCCTACCCAGGATGTCCTGATCTCCATGGAGCCTTGGTCTGCCTTGCCCTAGGTTTTCTATAGGGATCTGAATGCAACACACATTCTGTAAACCCTGCTGACTTCAGCAGGAGTTGTTCTTTCATCATGACTTTATTGAATTCTTTTATTTTCTCAACTTTTCTTAAGCTGGCCTTGTCTGAAGTTTCTCTACTGTCATCAACTTAGATTACAGGCACCGTGGTTTGGAGGAGGAAAATAAACTTTGTTATTTCTCCAGAGATGGAGTAATGCTGGTATCACACAGATGTTTGATAGATCTAGGTCTTTCTAAGGAATAAAAGGAAATTACTAATAATGTAATTGCATAGCCCTATTAAGTTTAGAGATTTATATAAATGTTTAATAATATTTTTCTCTGATATCAGAACTTTCCAAAATTTTACTGAAGTTTTGCAGATCAGACAAAAACTTATTTGTGCATGAGTTTTGCACCTGGTTTACCAAAATACATATTTAGAAAAAAAGAGATCCTTACTATTTTAATTGTTGCTTTGAAAATTTCTCTTCATTATAAAAATTTATCCTCTTTGCTCCTCAACCTGACTTGAAGTGAGACATTTGCAGTTACTCTTTCTCTGTTTTCAATAAAATATTTCTAAGATGCTTAAAAGATACAGAGAGTAATATAACAAACACCCACATGTCCATCATTGAAATTTTGCCATATTTGAGATCTCATATTTGGAGAAATTGGCTATTTTGGATACAGTGAAAGTCTGCCCTGCACCCCATTTCAAGTCCCATTAAAGTGTGAATCAGTAAGGTTGTTCTGACTCCAGTAACAGAAAAATATGCATCAAATTTCCTTGAACGGTCTAAAAATTTATTACTTCACTTTACATATGGTTCAGAGACAGGTCATAAGGTTTCAAGGTAGGACAATTCAGAGGCTAAGTGGCATCTTCAGGCTCCCTGATCTTTGCAGTGTGATGGGCCAACCCTCAAGTGGACTCTGCTCAGGACTCAAACATCCAGAGGCAGAAAGGTGCTGTCTCTTCTAGGTCTTCTTCTTAGGATTCAGAAAATCATCTCAAAATCCAGCATGGAGAACCCCCTCACGTCTCAACAACCAGAAATGGGGCCATGACTGTTAAAACTGGGACAACCCAGGTGGTCTGGGACCAAGCAGGACATAGCTCTGGTTCTGGGTATCCTGGAGGGGAGGGCACCCTGGGGTTGCCCTAGCATGGAGGAAGTGGGCAAGAGTCTCATGCAGGCCCCAAATCTGCTGGTTAGCTCCCTGTTTTCCCCCAGGGACAACTACTGTCCTGAAGCTGGGTGTGTCATCATCTAAGTTTTTATTATACTATACATATATCTTTACTATAAATGTATTTATATATCACTTGATAACTTATTCCTCTTTTCCTTTCTTTTCTGCTTTCCTTAACTCTGTCATCCACATCCGTGCAGCTGACGAAGTAACACCGCAGATGTATTCAGTCATCTTTCTAGCTGGATGGTAGTCCGTCGTATTAATTCCATTACTTCCTCTCTTCTTTCTTTTTCTGTTATTACATCAGAGGCCTGAATGAGTGTGAGGAAGAAATAGCTGAATCTGACAGTTAGTGAAACTCTTGTGTCTCCAAATTATCCCATTGATATTATCATCATTTTTATTCTTCTCATAATTAGCAACAAAGAGCACTTGAGGAACCATTACTAGCCTCCATATCAGTAATTCATCACCTTTTTGTTTTGATTAAAGGCTTTTTTGAAAATCCAATATAATCTATGGGCTTTCTCCACAGGAAAATGCACATATACTTGTATACTTTGCACTTTTTGGAATGGCAAGTCCTCCTGAAGCCAGCCGTATAGCCTGGCTGAATACACATGTTCCTCTGAACAGGGGAAATCACATCTTACCCCCTTCCTTAGTGCATACTATAAAAAGGACAGTTTTGCTTCAAATCAGTGAATTAAGTGTGTGCCTTTTGGGAGAATGTGAGGATTGGCTTTTCTTTAGATTTCTAACTTTTCTTTGGTCTTAACGCTTTGCAAGTGAAGTAGAGATTTGCAGAGGTTTCTTAATAATTTATTTGACTCAAAATGCAGATTTTCTAAGATTCAGTGTATTCTCAGTAGAGAATTAGAGACAGCGATTATTTTTATTATGTAGTGCATGAAGCAATTTCTCACATTTTAGTGTATTCACAGAAATCTTTTATTAAGTGTGGTATAAGGCAATAAAAGAGTCTTTTTTCACTTTCTGATGACTGGCAAAAAGGATATGATGTTAACTCGAAACTCCATCCTTCATTTCTTCTCTACTTGTTTTTATTGTTACAATATTCTGGTTATTAAATTGCAAATACTTCTCCCATTGAAAATGGAACTGCTCCATCAGTATTTTGCCATCGATCAAATCCAATTTCATCATCAGTTAATGCTCCAAATTCTAAATTTTACCTAGTTCTAAAGATGACCATTTACAGCCACCTTAGCTTAAGTTACCATCATCTCTCACAGGGCTAATCTCTTGAATGAGCAGTACTGATGAAATAGGATTTATGGGTGGAAACTATTAGATTGTAGGAGAAGAAGTAACAGAAATTTAGGGATATCTTTCTGGAGCAACACACAAAATAAGGTGGAATCTTCAGAATATTTACATTCTTTCAGTCACGATAGTGAGATTATTCAAGAATACAATTCAGATTTGGCCAAACGGAGGAGAGTGCACATGCCTCTCTTGGGCCCCTCAGAAATAGCCCTCTTTCTAATATTAATGACAAGAAACTTAAGAAAAGGCAGTCAAATGAAGCAAATATAAATTATAGCATAATAACTGAGGGTTAGTCAGTCACAAAGTCAAAACATATAGGGAGCTATTTGGGAGGCAGATGTGTGTCCCAGAAAACGAACAGGGTCATGAGCTAAAGAATTTAAATTCTGTACAAAAGGTTTAGTAGTATGTCTTCATAGAAGAATAATTAGCCTGAGTGACACTCACAAAAGGAAAAATGACCAAAAAAAGCCAGATATAATACATTTAAAAATACTTAAAAATAGAGTCCATCAAGAATAACATCTATGAAGGCCAAATATAAAATGACAATAGGAACTTTCAGCAATATGTGAGCTTCAAATTTAATTTTTGCCTTGCATGTATTTGCCCAACTGTGAAAACCCTGAGCTTTTCACTTATGACTGTGCAAGGAATAGGACATATAAGATAAAGTCTAAGAACGAAACAAATGTGGAGCCTGATAAGAGATTTCTACATAAAGCTGGAAACTTCTATCTTCAGTATAAAGATTAATGAGAAATGAGCACACTCTGCAGAAGGAGATGGCAAGGAAAATTTTCAGTCTTGACTGGAGTTGCATGGAGCGGGGAGGTTTCTTCAGAACTGCTAACTCCCATGCAGGTTTGTGATCCAAGTTTCCACTATTTACGGTGTCTTTAAAAAGCTGAAAGGAAAACTTAGTTTGTAGTGGTTATAGATTTGTAGTGGTTATAGATAACTAGTCCTCCTAGTTAGGGGGTTGAAGCAAGCATAAATAGTTTTTGAAGTAATGTGAATCAAAGGATTCATAAGGAAGTTTTAAGGAAAATGAGATTACATTCATGATGGAAAAAAACAAGGAAGAAAGAGAGGGTAGGAGAGAGAGGGAGAGAGGGACGGAAGGGGAGAGAGAGAGACAGAAAGAGAGAAGGAAAAAAAGAAGGAAAGAAAAAAGTCACCATGAGTGAGAACCAGGAAACAATAAGGTGCAGTTTAATCAAACCTGAAATAATTTTATGTATTTAGAATAATCTGACATAGAATATTAAATAAGTGTGCTTAAACATGTTTCAAGAATAGAGACTGGAAAATATGAGCAAGGAATAAAAGGCATTTAAAAAGCAAAATGGAAAAGGAAATGAACAGAACATCAGAAAATTAAGAATCTAACAATTGAAGTTAAAAATCTTAGAGGAGAGGTTGAATACCAAAGTGGATACATATGCAGAAACAATTAGTGAACTGGAAAATATGAAGAAATTGTTTAGAATGAAGCCTAGAGAAACAAAGAAATAGAAAATATGAAGGAGAAGTTAAGATACATGGAAGGTAGAATGAAAACGTCCTACATGCTTTTGATTGGATTTCTAAAATGAAATATGAGACAATGGAGAAGAAAAAATAATAAATGATGTTATGGCTTCTAATTCTCTAGAATTATTGAAAGAAACCAAATGCCATACTCAGGAATCCCAAGAAACAGAATAAAAATTAGAAGTCCATATCTGGGTACAGCATAACATGCTACTGTAGAACACCAAAGACAAGCAAAAACCTAAAAAAGCATCCAGACAGAAAAGACATGTCATCTGCAAGGCAATGACAGTTAAAATGATTCTTAATATCTGGATGTGGTGGGCTGAATAATGGACTCCAAAGATATCCAAGGCCTAGTCCTAGAACTGCGAGTATTACCTTATATGGCAAAGGACATTTTGCAGATATGATGAAGTTAATGATCTTAAGATGGGGCGATTATCTTGGGTTATCTGTAGCGGTCTTAAATGCAATCCCAGCATTCTTATAAGAGGAAAGCAAAGGGAGGTTTGATTGTACAAAAGAAGAGGAGGTAATGCAATCATAGAGGCAGAGCTTGGAATGATGAAGCCACAAGCCAGGGAATGCTGATGGCCACCAGAAGCTGGAAGAAATGAGCAATATATTTCCCCTTGGGACTCCAAAAGAGGGCATCCTGGCCACCACCGAGATTTCAGCCCAGTGAAATGGATTTTGGTCTTTGGTCTCCAGAAATATGACAGAATAAAACTCTCTTATTCCGAGCCACTAAGTTTGTGATAATTTGTTAATGCAGCTGTGGGAAACTGACACACTGGATAGCAGTGGAAGCTAGAAGACAGTCCCGTATTACTTTCCATGTCTAAGAGAAAATAGTAGTCAACTTAGAATTATATCTTTCAAGAGTGAGATAAAAATAAAGGCATTTCCCAGTAAACAAAAACTGAGTTTATCACCAACAAACCCAAATTAAAGGAAATTCTCAATAATATACTTCAGGAGGAGGAAGATGATCCCAGATGTAAGGTTTGAGGTTTCTAAAAGAATGCCAATAAACTAATGAATATTGGTTACATAGACAAATATTGGCTGTATCAAACCATAGAAATAATGCGTAATAGGAAAACATAAAGAAAGACTGAATTAAAATACTGGAGGTTTTTAACGTGTTAGTTGGGATAATGGTGAGTGGAAGTAAACGTTAAAGAAGAGAGTAAGAATACTTATTAACTTCATACTTTGTTAGATATGCATATTAAAATATCTAGAATAACCAATAAAAGATAACATAGAGAACGTAACTGCCAAGCCAAGGTAAATAAGTGAAGATAGGAAACAAATCATTTTAAGGGGAAACAAGGAAGAAAGAGAAAACACCCAAATATATAATATAAATAATATGATAGGAAACAATCCAAATATATAAGTAATCATAATCAGTATAAGTGGATTGAGATTTCTACTAAAAATTCAAATATGGATGTAAAATATCTAGTATATTAGGTTTACAGGAATTCCAACTAAAATGTGAGACAGAGAAAGACTGATGGCAAAGAGATGGAAAAAGTTAGAGCAGACAAATGCTAACCAAATGTAGCTATTTTAATATCAGACACAATAGATGATAAGGCAAGATGTATTACTAGAAATAGAATATCTATATGATGGTAACATTTAATTCAGCAAGATGCTATCTTTCTACACTGTGTGTAACTAGTAAAAGAACCTGTCAGCCAGGCATGGTGGCTCACACCTGTAATCCCAGCACTTTGGGAGGCCAAGGCGGGTGGATCACCTGAGGTCAGGAGTTCAAGACCAGCCTGACCAACATGCTGAAACCCCGTCTCTACTAAAAATACAAAAAACAAAAAACAAAAAAAAAAAAAAAAAAAAAAAAGCCTGGCATGGTGCCATGTTACCATAGTCTGAGCTACTCAGGAGTCTGAGACAGGAGAATTGCTTGACGCTGGAAAGTGGAGGTTGCAGTGAGCCGAGATTGTGCCACTGTACTCCAGCCTGGGAGACAGAATGAGACTCTGTCTCAAAATAAATAAATAAATACATAAAATAAAATAGCCCCAAAATATATTGAAAATAGCCAATATTCAAAGAGAAACACACAGGTTTTTAATGGACCTAAAAATGACCATTGACACCAACAAGTGAACAGCGAGTGCACATGAAATGTTCATATAATACAAACTGACCACACGGTAAGCTACAAAGCCAGCCTCTCTACAAAGAACCAACGTTAGATGGGTTTGTAGTCTGATTCTAAGAAACATTCCAGAATGCGGAGAAGGTATCTGTCATGGGTGACAAAGGCTTTGTATCTAGAATAAAAAAATGCAGTCCCACAAATTAACATGCAATAGAACCAACTCAGTGGAAATTGGACAAAAGCACAAATGCAGGAAAGGCAATACAAATGATTCATAAGTGCATACGAGATATTCAACCCTATTAAGAACTAGGGAAGCGAAAATAAAATTTAACAATGCTCCAACGCATACTTACTGTCAAATATTAGGAAGTCATACAATATCAGGTGTAGGCAAGTATGTAGAGCAACAGAAACTCCCATCACAAATGATTATAAATTTGTAAAACCACTTTACAAAAAGGAAAAATGAAAAAATAGCAAAATATAGAATATAAATGACAGAAATCAATCCAAATATATAAATTTATTTTGTACTTTACATATTTGCTGTTACCTAGTAAATTTGAGTATGTTCCTATTTTCTAATCAAGGAATTTTAATTCTCGATATATATCCTAAAGAAATTCTTACTCAAGCACACCAAGACACACGCACAAGACAATGTACATGGAAACTTTGTAATAGCAAACAAACAAAACAATCAAATGGTAATCAACAATAGGGTGAATAAATTGCAGTATAGTCATACAATGTGATTGTTCACAGCTTCGAAAATGAATAAACTAGAACTTCACCTACCAGCGATGAATCAATCACTAATGCTTAATGTTCGACCAGTGGTTATTAAATGTTGGTGAGTATTGGAATTATCTGGAAAGCTCATGGGGTACCCAGAGATGTTTCTTGTTAAAGTGGGACAGGACTGGAGCTTTGTAATTTTGTTAAGTTCCCCAAATGATACTGATACACAATGAAGTTTGAGAAACAACGTGTTAGAGCACAATTGTGAGAGGCATGCACACTGTTTAGCTTACCCAAAGCTAAACAGAACAAAGGAGACTAAGCTGTATGTTATTTCGGTTAACACTATACTAATCAGAGCATGACAAAGGCTGCTTCTGTGAGGAGGAAGGGGTAAGCATTTGAGAAGGAGGCATCCAACCAAGATGTGGGTAATATTTTATTTCTTAGCTTGATTAAAGACACACTGAAATTATTTTATTATTCATATTTAATATATGTAATGTTTGTACATAAGATATATTTCACAATATAAACTTTAAAAGTAATAAAATACAAAAGGCTTACTTTGAGCCTGTGCACTCCAGTGAGCATCTGTGTATGATACGTTACTTTTGTTTGTGCTGCTGTTGTACTGACTTCTGATAGTGTTGTATATACATTGTCTTGCTGCTTCTGCTCATTGGCTGCACTGCTGGAGGAAATGTTTGCCCAGGTCAAAGGGAAAGTTTGTTTTCCAAGAAGCCACTTGGATTGCCCTCTGCATACTTAAGAAGGTCCCGAGGTCAGGGTATCTCACAGTAGTACAGAGATTGACCTGATGTGTGCAGCCAGGAAGTTCAGTCTGGTGT
Organism: Rhinopithecus roxellana; assembly: GCF_007565055.1. NCBI lineage: Eukaryota > Metazoa > Chordata > Mammalia > Primates > Cercopithecidae > Rhinopithecus > Rhinopithecus roxellana. The sequence goes on from NC_044559.1 coordinate 6,053,724, forward strand.
GTGCGGCCTGACATCAGTGAGCAGGGAGTGAGTGCATCCCTACACTCACCCCTGTGGCACTCAAGGGACCCAGGAGGACCAACAGGACAGGAGCAGGGCCTGGCATGAAACTGCTAGAACTGACTGATCTCAGAGGTTTGGGACTGAGGCAAGGAGAAAACTGACCTTTTTAATTGCCCCCCAAGGAAGTAGGGAAGCTGCTTCTGTGGCTTCTTAGATTCTGATTGCAGATATCTCTGGATTGTACAGTAAGAATAGTCCCACAAGTGCAAGGAGGTGGGTGGGAGTACATTGGCAGCCAGCATACATGCTCTGATCCAGAGCACATGGATGAGAACTGGGTTAGGGGAAACAGGAAATTCTGCAAGGTACCTGCAGACCCTCACAGTGAGGAAGGCATATGGCAGCTAATGGATTGGAAAGGGAGCCTTCAAGAATTCCCGGGTGGGTAGAATGGAAAAGAAACAGTACAGACTAGGGCAGCTGGGGGCAGGGGCTGAGCCCACTTGATGTTGTGGCTGCCCTTGGCCCATTTAGCCAGTCACTCCAGGTGCTGCCCAAGGTTGCCAGGGAAAGTGATGGTTGTGCTTACAGAAAGGTACTGTGCAACTTTGTAAGTCAGCTCCACTACAGATTTCCAAGGTCCTGCTTGGGGTGTGGTAGGGAGAGCTCAGTGCTGCTGATTCTCCCTCCAGAAAGTTGAGGAAGCAGGAGAAGTTTAATCAAAGGACTTCTAGGAAAATGGCCTGTTATTCCTACAGTGCCCTCTGCCATCAAGAGAATATGAGAAAAACAAAAGTCATGAGACACATTCAATTCCTCTTGGAGGTGTACTGGCCCTGATTCTCCCTTTTCTGCATAATCTAAATTAGGGTCTTCATGACCTCATACTTTTTCTAGATTAAAAATTCCCTCCCCAAGTCCTTTATATTCCATCTTCAAGGTAAAACTAACTAATCTACTCATTGCTTTTTCTTATATTCCTACTTCGTGTTAGATTATAATGTGATTTCTCTCATTCTGTATCCTGTGTTCGGGTCAGGGCCTTGGTCACCAAGGCAGCTAAGAGCAGAGCTGAGCATGCACATCCAGGCTCAGCTGTGCCCTCTGCTCCCCTCCCTGAAGCCCAGCTGTGTTCTAGGCCTGCTCCATCTGGTAGTCCTGAGATATGGACATTGTCAATTTCCCCACCTTTGACTGTCTGTCGGTTCCAATCTAATAAAATCATCTTCCCTTGAACAGACTTTTGTCTGAAATACAGTTTAGTAGTTTAAGCCCAAATCCAATATGTAATAGCATTTTAGTTCTTTTGAAATCCCTGTAATTCAGTATATTTAGAAACTATTAATTATCTTAAAAGAATACAAACCTTAATTTTTTACTTTCTCCCAGATCCAGCATGCGGTTTCAACTGACCAGGCTTCACACACATATCAGCTTCTTAAGACAGCTCCTGAAATACATTGTTTACCATCTTACCTTAAAAATATTATGTTCTTGTTTAAATGATTTTGAAACCCTCATTACTAATTCCTAACCTCATTAGCTTCCTCTTTACCATCATATTGTCTCAAAGTTAGAATGTGTCACATGCGAGGAGGAAGATTTAAGACCTATTTCAAAATGTAGCTATTTGTAGATAAAATTTTGTCTTGTGATTTACCACTGATTTAGTCCCTTCTTAGAAAGAGTGAACCAGAGCCCTCTCTTCCACTACTGAAATTGTTGGCTTGTACAGGCTGTCCCTGACTTAGAATGGTTTGACTTACAACTTTTTGACTTTTCAATGGCGTCAAAGTGATACACATTCAGTAGAATACCCAGTTTAGTACCTATAAAACCATTCTGTTTTTCACATTCAGTACAGCATTCAAGAAATTCCGTGTAAGATATTCAACACTTTATTACAAAATGGGCTTTCTGTCGGGTGACTTTGCCCGACTGTAGGCTAATGCAAGCATTCTGAGCAAGGCTAAGCTGCAATGTTCATCGGCAAGGGGGATTAAATGCATTTTTGATATACAATATTTTCAATGTATGATGGGTTTGTCAGGATATAAGCCCATCTTAAGTGGAGGAGCATCTGTATGTGTTAGCTTCCATTTTTGTTGTAATTCCCATGTTGCACCTAGCTACAGAGATGGGTGCTCTCTTCTCTGCTCTCTCCTCCAGTTTTGTTCCTCTCTAATCCTCTCTCCCTACTGCAGTCAGAGGTTTTAAAAACTGTAAATCTATGGCTTGTTTGAGGCCAGATCCTTTCAAGGGCTCCTTGTCTCCCTTAGTATGGGCATTTTGTGGGGTGTCCTGACCGTCTGTTCTCCCATCTGACCCTGAATGGGGCTCTAGCCCTGCCTCTGACCACTCTTCCTTCTGCCTCACAAGCATTCCCTGCAGGAGGGCAGTCTCTCTGTCCCTCTTCAGGTTGCCTAAGGCTTTAGCGTTTCACACTCCCTGCTGCCTCTACCCTCTACCTGGAACAGGAAGCTATTGGCAGCTCCCTCTACCTTCCTTCCACAGCAACCCCAGCTCCTCAACTGCAACCCTGCCCTGCCTACCAGCGGCACTTTGGCTAACAAGTTCCTCCTCCAGAACTTGTTAGCCAGAAACGAAATCTGTATTAGTCAGGGTTCTCTAGAGGGATGGGAGTAATAGGATAGAAGTATATATGAAAGGGAGTTTATTAAGGAGTATTGGCTTACACGATCACAAGGTGAAGTTCCACAATAGGCTGTCTGCAAGCTGAGAAGCCAGTCTGAGTCCCAAAACCTCAAAAGTAGGGAAGCCACAGTACAGCCTTCAGCCTGTGGCCGAAGGCCTGAGAGCCCCTGGAAAATCACTGGTGTAAGTACAAGAGTCCAAAAGCTGAAGAACTTGGAGTCTGATGTTCAAAGGCAGGAAGCATCCAGCACAGGAGAAAGAAGGAGGTTGGAAGACTTAGCAAGTCTGCTCTTTCCAGCTTCTTCTGCCTGCTTTATTCTAGCCATGCTGGCAGCTGATTAGATGTTGCCCACTCAGATTGAGAACGGGTCTGCCTCTCCCAGACCGCTAACTCAAATGTTAAAATCCTTTGGCAACATCCTCACAGACACACGCAGGAACAATACTTTGCATCCTTCAATCAAGTTGATACTCAATATTAACCATCACAAGTCCACCCCTTGTCAGATTCCTCATGGAAGCCCTATTGTGGAAAGAGCTCCTGTGGTCTCCTCCCCTTGCTATTTCTATGCTCCACAGTGGATCATACCAGGATGGGATGTTGTGAGCCTAAATGAGTTAATGTGAGCAGAGGGTTTTGTGTAGTCAATATGGACAGCACATAGATTTCCTCAGCCCTGGAACTCGGCATATTCCATCCTAGGATGTCCATGAGATTTATGGGACAGGATAGGGCCTGATTTGTTCCTGGCTGTATCCACAGTACTTAGTACAGAACAAACTTCAGAGATGTAGGTAGATTTTGTGGAATGAATAGTGAATAAATGAATGGATATATTCTCAAAATTCATATGCAAATATTTTGTAAAATGAATGTAATTCTAGAAGAATTCAGGGAAACTCATTGTATATTGATCAACTATGGCAGAGAAACCCAGCTTTCCCTGTCAGAATCAGGTAGGTGACTCCCAAAAGAAAAGTTAACCTTTCTCTCTTGCTAATGTCTACCATGACCTTTGACAGCATTGGTTCCTAAAAGCTTCACACCTGTGGAAACCAGTGCTTCGGTGGTTTAGCCTCAAACATCTTTTTCTAGCCTTCAGGGAAAATGTTGACTAATCTTGTTTGCCCCTAAAGGATAGCAAGTATTATTTGTGAATAAGCAACTAATGAACTGTGTGACCTGGGCCCAATCCCTTGCCTTCTTTGGCATCAGTTTTTCAGGCTGCTGGCCTAGACGCCTCCTGATAGGTCTCTTGCAGAGATAGTTCATGAGTGGATGGTAAGCATGGGCCTGGTTATTTTTCTAGGAAATCAGTGACCCGGAGATCTTGGATCTGGTCCATAGTGCCCTTGGAAGGATGACCGTGGTCCGGCAAATCTTTCCGTCTGCAAAGGACAATCAGAAATGCATGAGGAACAACCACCGCATCTCCTCCCTGCTCTGCGACCCCCAGGAAGGCTACCTCCAGATGCTGCAGGTCAGTGCTCAGCCTCTTCTCCCCAGTGCCCTCCACCAAGAGTCTCACCCACACCCTTGGCCAAGGGAGACATGTGGGGGCCTCCTGTTGCCACCAACTTCAATTACTAGCTCTGTCATTTGTTGAGATTGAAACCGGCCGACTGGGCAGTGTCTCTGAGCAGTACCAGCAGGCAATTATGCCTGTTGTCAGCAGACAGGGCTTATTGGCTCACTGGGTGTCTCTGGTATTTAAAAGTTCATGCATAGAGGGTAAAAAGATTCCTGTCTCTTATGTCTCTGTGATGACTGCTTTGTGGGAATGTGTTCGTCTGGCAGGGCTGGGGATGGAGTCTTCTTTGGGAAGTGATCATTTTGAACCTGTTTTAGGCTCTTCTTAATACAGACATGACCCTTGCAAAGCAAATTGGGACTATCCCAGCACATAGGTTGAGTGCTGAGGCTTGGGTCACCCAGGACACTGCTGGATGCCCAGCTGAGCAGGGAGGGGCAGGACAGCAGGACCATGACATGGAACCCCACGCACATGGTTCCTTCCAAGGCCAGAGGTATCAAGTGTTTCTGGCCATTCCTTCAACCCTAAGTATGTGCAATTGGCACTAGCTTGTCTTGGGCCTTGGAATATGATGGAGAGCTATATGCCTGGTGTAAGAGGTGGTTTCTCTCTGGGTGTTTGGGAGCAACAGGGAAGCAGTGTGGAGAGTACCCACTGGCAGCCTCAAATCCACTTCTAGGTTAGGAATGTGGTGCCTCAGAAAACTTTCACTGATGCTTAGTGAGAGCCACAGGACAGAAAGAAACCCTTCTTCCAGTTGGGTTTGTGGAAATTGCCCAGAAGTTTGTACATGTGATATGCTTTCCCCTCAGCATTTGAAACTAGTTCCACCATCTTTACCCAGCCAGGCATGAGGGATAGAAATCAGGGTTTCCGAACAGAGATGGCTGTACCTGCCACCTGAGTATCAGCCCCACCCCATAACATTTTGTTCTCACTGTATCAGGGGCCACACATTTTGTAGAGGGAATTATTGGAATCTTGAGTGGGGTGTGGACATGTGTCAAATTTGCCAAAGGAATGAATCTACTCTATAATCTCAGATGTAGGGAGAAAAAGGAAACATGTCTCAATGATGGTAGGCATGATAAATGTGTTCTTGGTTGAGGTGGAAACACAGCACACATTGATTTTAGCTGGAATAATTTCCATTCCACCAGTGTCCTCTGCTCCAGGTAGCCCACCAGAGTGTCTGGGGTCTTTCTAAGGTGGTAGAGGGGTGGCGAAGAGAGTGGACCCAAGGCCCCTGCAGCACTCATGGACTCAAGAGCCTGGGCACCCGAGTCAGAGTGAAAGGCCCTGGTGCAAGAGTTTATGTTGAAGTGCTGCTGGTTTATTCTGCCTTCCTCTATGTGGAGTCTGTAAGAAATGGTGAAGGCCAAGTAAGTTCCTTTCACTGTGCCTCTGTAGTCATCACTCCCAGCCTCCATGTGGATGGAAACGGCCTTAGACAATGGGACTCAGGGAGAGTGTGCCCATTCCCACCCAGTGCACCTGGAGAGGGGAATCCCTTTGCTCTCTGTGGGGCCAGAGCCTGTGAAGGTATCACTCTCTGCAGGGTCTTTCTAGCTTCTCTCTCCCTTGAAGGGCTTCCTCCCTCCAAATACATGGCACCCTTGCCTCATATGCCCTAAATCATTCTCTGGGTCTTAATTAAACTGCACTCAGTGTCCTTGAGGAACAAAGATGGGGCCACTTTCCATGGCACAGAAGTGTCTGCAAAGGTTGGAGCAGGGGAAAGAGGAAAGTGCTTATTGTTGGGACCTGTGATGCCATCTTTTGCTGTGGGTGAAAGGCGCAGGTGGGCCCCTTGGTTGCATATCAGACACATTGGATACAAAAAGTCTTTTCACTGGAGTAGAGAGAAAGAGAGACTGAGGGGTTCAAAAGGGAATCTATCTGAGGGCCTACTTAAATGACACGTGCCCATGGAGAGGAGAAACAAAGGCGCAGCTCCCAGATATGTGGCCGAACATCATCAAATGAGGTAAATGCAGTGTCAGACCCAGGAACCCTGGGACACTACACCTCCCTCTGTTCCTGCTGAGACCCAGGCACTGCATAAAGAGCAAAGCTTAAGTACAACACTACAGGAATCTTGTAGTAATAGCAGCAACAGTAAAAGAGGAATCAAATCACCTGGGTTCAAATCCTGGTAACTCTAGTTACTAGCCAATTATTTCATGATTATTATTTGTTTATCATTCTGTGCCTCAGGTCCCTCCTCCCTAAATTGAGGTTTAGAGTATTACCCCCCAGAGCCATAATAAAAATTAAATGGGAGAACATACGGAAAGCATTCAGTTCAGAGCTGAGCTATTAGCAGTACAGGTTGAATATCTCTAATCTGAAAATCCAAAATCTGAAATACTCTGAAATCTGAAATTTTTGAGTGCCAAAATGACACTAAAAAATGCTCATTGGGGCATTTCAGATTTTGCATTTTTGGATTAGGGATGCTGAACTGGAATTGGAATATAAAGCAAATATTTCAAAATCTGAAAAAAAATCCCAAATAAAAACACTTCTGGTCCTAAGCATTTAAGATACTGGATACTTAACCTATTATCATCATTACTGAGGGTGTGGACAAGTACATTTAGGGTTTCCATGGAAAGGCTGAACATAGCCTCCTTTTTTTTTTTTTTTTTGGTGTGATTTAGTCTACCTATCTCCAAAGTGTGCTTTTTAAAGGCATCACTGCAGGTGGGAGGGCAGTTTCTATCTTTCCAGCCCCTTATCACAGGTTTTGTGTACCACTTATTGTCCACATCTCTCCCATGGGTACTGAATCATAGCTTTCTTGCTTGGGAGTTGAGAGGCTATGTCTTTTAGACTCATGTAGCTCTTTATACAAGACCACAAGACTCTGCTCATTGAAGACCCTCGATAAGGAATTAAAGGATGAATCTATTAAGAATGCAGGTCTCAATACAATACTGACTCTAGATGCCTCTCTATATATATATATGTAAAACACTTTATTAAAGGAATGTCTGTCTCCATTTGTTGCATCTGCTTCCTTGCGAGGTGGTATCATGAGAGGAAAATGTGGATTCATTTACTCATCCTGCCCAGTAACTACTTAGGCATCTTGTAGATTCATCTCATTTACAAGCCATTCCCTTCCAGTTTCCTCCATAGCTATTACCACTTCTTTCTTAATGAGAGTGTGAAAGGCAAACTAATTTCTACTAGCCTCTAGCTGTGAGATTTATCGAGAAGACTCTAACATGTTTGGAACAACTAACTCAAGGAAAAAAAAAAACATTTATGTCATGGATTATTAACTTTGTCTTGACGAAATTAGTGAAGATCCTTTTGGAAATGGAGCTCTCCAGTCCATCTTTAGTCCCCCCCACCAAATGGCTACTCTTGGGAAGATCATTCTGGTTTAGAAGCTTCTGGGAGGACCAAGAAGAACAGGGAATTTTTGCAATAGCATCCATCCCTTGGCTTCTCTATTGAGCTGGCCTCAGAAACTCTGTCATCCTCTATGAGGCCTGTGGTCAGGGCTTTCTGTGCTCTAAAGCCAACCAAGGACTATTATAGCAAATCAATTTGGTTCCTATTTAGCAGAACAAAAGGCCCTTGGAAGAAAAATACCTAAATATGTGACCCCTAGTGCTTCAAAAGCATTGCCTTTGCCAGCATGCAGCACTGTTGTTTATTTTTCCCACAAAGCACTGTCTTATTTGTGTGTTTCTCATTCTTGTTTCCTTGATAAGTTAGTTTAGGATTTGTCTGACTCAGCCAGTAATAAAAGTGATAACCAGTCCCTCAGAACCCTGAGACTTTGGTAAGATTTCACGGACATCTTTGCTCAGAGGAGAATCTGTAACGTACTCTGTCTCTGGAACTGTACTGCCCTGTGACATCAGGGCTGCAATTGAAGTAAGAGGCATATTATCACATAGCTATCCCCCCATTTATATTCAAATGTGTTTCTAAGGGGTGACAGGCAAATGATATAAACTGTGTTGTGTGGTCACTGTGGAGCCAGATCCCTGACTTAAGCTTTGGGGGCTAACGTGGTATTACCATAAAATGGTCCCTCAGGTTGAAATTTCTCTTCTTTGTGTGTTTAAAAATTGTCGAATGGCTTGATGGAATCGTTCTTCCTCTGTGCTGCACACAATCTATTAGAGGATTTCAACCCCTCTCCCTCTAATATCCCTTTTTTTTAGGGCTTTCTGTACTCTTCCATGGCTAAAAGGTTTTTGTCAACCTGTTGGTAGAAGCCTGTCCTCTGGAGCTTCACCAAGCCTCCACATACCAGCTACCTTGGATTTCATGTCACTTTCAATGGTTTACTTAGCCCTAAAGATCCGTATGGGAGCATTTAACACAGAGAGTGGGGAAGGCTTTGTCGGAGACAATTGCACAGGTGTTCTCCTTGGGTGCAACCAGCTGCTGTTCTGGCTGCAGGTGGCCATGCGTGCATTTGGAGCCCAGAAAACCTTGGGTGTGGACAGATAACCCTCTTTACTCTTCACACCATCCCCTCAGATTCAGCAGTGAGCAGAGCTCCCTGCATCCCCCGTGCCCTCTGTTACCATCTGCTTCCTCCTGAGGCTTGGCTGTGGTGCCCTATCCCAGGACAGCTGGACTGGCAGCAGTTTGGCAGAGAGACTTCACCTGGCATAGATTTCTCAAGCTGTGACATCTGTGTGTCAACTTGTCCTCCCTGCTGGACCCTCTGTTAGCTGCTTGTCAAACTTTGCTGGCCAACCACAACCTGTCTGAGGATTTGGTCAGAGGTCAGTTCCTGCTGTTTGCCTCTGTGATGTCTCTCTGAACAGTCCACTTTGCTTGATTAATGACAGAGGGAAGAGAAAACTAGGCTCTTTAAAAGCCTGGAGGAAATGCAGCCTTTCTTAATGAAAACATTTCCCACACTTCCAGCTTTGGTGTTGGGAGGATAATGGTCTGGTTCTGACCCTGGCCTGTGATTCATCTTCCTTCGCCTCCAAGGATGATTTTTACCTTGATAATGCGGATGCACAACAATTCCCTGGGCCCCAGAGCATAACAAATACTAGGCTGGAACACCCCAGATTTACTACGGAGAAGGTATGTGCTGCTGCCAGGAAGGCAGACAGTGTGGCCATCCAGCAGACACACCCTCCTGTGTTCCAGGGACCTCTCCCTTTCCCACTGATGGGGGCAGAGGTCTTAGCTGGATCATCCTGGGAGCCTGCAGCACTCCTGAGGACCTCAACACATTTCATGGGGGACTTACATGCTCATTATCTTTGGTCCTGATCCTGCTTCCAGGGATTCAATAACAGACCAGAGCACCTGGGCTTCCAATGTGCCTGCCTCCACCCTGCCCAGTGCTTGCCCAGGTGGAAAGTCAGTGCCTTCCTGATTTCAACAAGACAACAAATTCCCTTCTGTACAAGATATCCACTGTGGTCTGAATGTTTGTATCCCTCCAAAATTTCTATTTCAAAACCCTATCCCCCAGGTGACAGCATTAGGAGGTGGGATCTTTGGGAGGTGATGAGGGTGGAGCCCTCCTGAATGGGATTCGTGCCCTTATAAGGGGCTGAAGAGACCAGAGTTCTCCTCTTCCACTCTGCCAGGACAAGATGAGAAGGCATCACCTATGAGCCAAAAAGCACATCCTCCCTAGACACAGACTCTGTAGGCACCTTGATCTTGTACTTGCCAGGCTTCAGAACGGTAAGAAGTTAAGTTTCTGTTGCTTATAAGCCACCCAGTCTGTGGTGTTCTGTTGCAGTGGCCTGAGTGGACTAAGGCAGCCTTCACATCTCCTCGGGAGCCTCAGAGCCAGTGTTACACATGGTGGGATGTTGGGTGGGGCATTTGCATTGTAACTGCTCAAGCAGGATTCAGCCTTCGAAGCCCCTCCCCGCTGGAGAATGTGCAGTGTTTCTGAGCACTGCTCCCCTGCCCCCAGTGCTCCATCCATTTCCTCCCTCTGGATCTTGATTCCTTATTTTCTCATGAAGATCAATTTAACACTCTTACTGGTGGCCTTTGCTCCTGCTGACACAAGGTATTTTCCTAAATAAAGTATAGTTACTGATGTAATAGAAATTCTGGTAATAAATTTTTAAAAAATCAATTTTTTCATCCCTGGTCCTCAGTCAACTTCTTGTGACTCATCTCTAATTATCCAGCAGCCAAGAGTGTCCACCTGGGTCTCTCAAGAGCTGCAAGCCCCCAACAAGAGCTCACGGCTGAGTTCTCTCCTGCTTCCCAGAGACGCCTCCTACCTTTCCCGTTATCTTTCTGAGGACCCACCTCCTGCTTGGGTAACTGATGTTGGAAATTTACACCTTGCCAGGATCCTGCCATCTCAGGGAAATGCACAGCCTGAGATTCTGGTGGGAGATGGCCAGTTCCACATTTATTCACACAGAGCTCCCATCTCTTTCCCCAGCAGCCTCTATCCACCACCACTTGTCTTCTAAGAAGAGGCATCTTCTTTGCAAATGCCTTGACATCTCTTTAACTTCATGTTTCTAAGAACATGTTTAGAACTGTTATTCAACTTTCAGTAATTCCATAAATACCCATTTATGCATTTGTTATGCATTTCTTCTTACGTTAGACCTTTCACAGATGTTTCCTCCTAATTCTCATAAACCCCTCAAAATTGGGAATTTTAATTTCCACGTCGTAGCATGTTCTGATTAGGGAAACTGGCATGTGCACAGGCCCAGAGGCCTGAGAGAGCAGGGGAAGAGTTCATTGTGCCTGGGGCAAGGGGTGAGAGGCAAGAAGTTGCCAAGTAACTTGGAGGGGACAACAGCGACTGGGGCTCTGCCCTTGGTGATGTGATGTGGAAGATGTGTATCTGAAAAAGGCAACTCTATGCAGTGTGGAAAGGGAGGATCTGAGACTGGAGACAGGTTAACCAGTGGTTACCATCTCCCTAGGGAAACATAAGGGCACCTGAACTCCACCCCTAAAATGGGAGGTGACCATTGAGTGAGGACATCTGGAGGCTACCCCAGGACTGAAACCCCTGAGCTGGGCAGAGGGTGGAGTGCAGAGCACCCACCTTCCATGGATGCTGGACTGCAGCTGGCCTTTGTTCCAGCCATACCCTGCCTGCCTTCCCCACCTACCCTGCACACCTTGCTGATCTCATTGCAGAATCCACTGTCCCAAAGGCTCCCGTGGCTGAGCCAGCCTTGCTGTGTGAATGTCTGGCTTTTGACTGCAGCGGGCCACACTCTCTCCCTCTCAGGAACCAGAGTCAGGGTATTATAACGCTTTCCCCTCCACCCCTCGCCATGCAACACACACTATCTGAGCCTTCCTGTGTTGGTACCTTTTATGAAACATCCTAGGGGCAGAGAAGTGGCCTTTCCCTTAAAGGGCTGCCCTGCAACACCTCAGATCATGTGGCCCTGAAAGGTGAAAGACCCTGGGGGCTGTGGCAGCTGTGACTGTGCTGCTGGGACCTGGAGGAGGCCAGGGACATGTACACAGGTGCTCAGGTGAGCAGATTTCAGGTGGGACTGGGAATTAATATTCAATACTGATTCTTGCTTGATCTCTGACCCTCAAGCCTATAGGAGTCAGACATGTTCCCTTCATGCCTTTGGAAGGCTTTAGGGACCAAGTGACTTTGTGAGAGAGGATGAGTGGTGTTGGAGGATACAAATTCATTTTCTCAGTAGTTCTCATGTTCTGCATCTAGACTTGTGCTGACCCCAGCTTCTGGCGACATCCCTGGAGGAGCTCTCAGCTCATACATATTGAAATCAGGAAGCTGCTTAGATATTTTATTTGCCTCTTCTATTCCTTTCTGTCTCTGCTCCCTCTGAAAATGAAGATGCATGCAAAGATCTTAGAATAGTACTTGGCACACAGGGGTACTACCATCTGCATTCCACAGGTGGGTAAATCAGGGCTGCCACATTGCACCTCTCCAGGGGCCCAGATCACACTGTATTTTATTGTTATAAAGGTAAGTCTCAGAGTGTTCAACAGCTTGTTCAACATCACTCAGCAAATGGATGCTAATGGAGATCTACTTCACTTGTTCAATCAACATTTATTGAGTGCTTGCTGTATCCAGGCACTACTGTAGAGACCTGGGTCCAGCTGTGAGCAAAGCTGATCCAGGTTGGGATGAATCCAAAGCTGTTGCTGATCCTATTAGACCACTTGCCTAAGCTGCAACCCTAGTGTGAGAGTCGTACTATATGGTAATTAGTGAAAGAGGAACTTACTGTTAATCTCTGGGGTGGCTAAATGAAACCATCTAGTCCCTCTTCCAGCTCTCTCCTCACTTATAATAGAGCCCACGGGCTCCCAGGAAGGCCTCAAGCCCTTTTCCTGGCTTCTGTCTGGCCTTGACTTCACTCCCACTAGCATCTCTGACCTGGTTCTAGGTATTTTGCTTTGCTGCCAGGTCTCTCCTCTGCCATGCCCGTGGCCTTGGCACTTTGACCTGTCTTTTGCTTCTCAAATTTACTCTTACCTGGAATGCTTTTTTGATTCCTGGAACTTCATGCTGCAGTGTTCCTAGGTCACCCAGAGCCCTGGGCTCCTGCTTGCATGGGGATGATGGTTTAAATAGTGACAGCATCTGCTTGCTTGCCTTACCTTTGCTGATGGACTCTGTGCTGTGCCTAACCTAAAATATGAGGGAGTGAGGCAAGGACTTCTTCAAACCAGGCCTCATTCTCTGCACCTGTGGTCTGTGGCTCCAGCCTGGGCTGTTGGTCCCTGGTGGTCAATGATGAGTGAGCATCCATGCATCTGGAAGCCTCTCTCCTTCCACACTTCCTTCTCAGGGGCTTGACATGACCAACCCTGATACTGGTATCCAGCTATCTTCCCTGAGGAAAGGCTTCTCTTATGTTTATCAGGCTCTGGAGAGGGCCCCAAGTTTAAACTGCCTTTCTACCATCTACTTGTGATTTTTTTAATCCAAAAATTGCTTCTCAGAATTGGTTGTGAGGTTAGGGCCTTTCCTACCCTCTGCATTGCCACCAGTGAACTGTCAGCTAAAGTCAGTTTGCACAAAGTAGGTCACCTCCATGAGGATGCTGAGGTTGGAGTGCAGATGGGGGAGCCACAGATTATTACTGCAGTGTTAGATTATCCCCATGGCAGGGAGAGACAACATCTTACCAGGGAACAGTTAGGAGTAAGTGGAGTAGATGGAAACAGCTCCTTGGGAAGATCAAGAAGATGTTTTGAGGAGGTTTTAGACAAGAACAAATTGCTGTTTGAAAAAAGGAGGCTCTCTCCAAAGTCAAAGTTGGAGGGATAAAATCTCTTTTATCTGTGATTCATTTTCTATAATTTCTCTTTTTTTTTAAAACATGGTTAGTGTATGCCTTCTGAGAAGATCCATCCATCCATCCGTCCGTCCGTCTGTCCATCTGTCCATCCATCCATCCATCATTCCATCCATCCATCCATCCATCCATCCATCCATCCATCCATCCATCCATCACTTCATCCATCCATCCATCTTCTCATACATCTACACACTCATCTACCCTTCCGTTTGTGCATACATGTGTCTACCATGTGTTCAGCCATGAAACATACATTAAGTACCAGCTATGTGCTTTGATTGGTGCTGAGTTCTAGAGATAGTACTTAAAGAGCTCAAAGTTTGCTGAGGTAAACACATTTATGAGCTGACAACATATGTAATGGAAGAGGGTACATCCAGGGTGATATGTGGGCAGTGGGGAGGCCTGCCTATCTGTGCCTGGAAAAGTGCATTGCTCAAGCCTGTTCCTGTGAACTGGGATGTATTTGCCCTTCCAAGCAGACATACTTGTGCAAGGACTGAGGGCTTCCTTTGGCCTTTCTGAGTCATGTCCTGCTTTTTCCTCTTTTTTCAAGATCTCTCTGCATTCATACATTTGTTGAGTACCTTGATTCATTGTGAATAGAAGTGCTGAAGTGAAAGGGAGATTCCACTGGGTTCTGGTCAGAGCCACAGATGAGCTGGTGCTGCAGACTCTGCCCTGATGTGTAAGTGTGTGGATGGATAGGGGTAGGGGTCAAAGAGACCTGGCTGGTTAAATAGCAGCAGCTATGAGTGGGTGACAGGTAGACCCATGAATGTCTTGAGAAGAGAAATCTTCACATCATTAAGGAGTCTCAGCTTCAAGTTATTCTTTTGGGTAAAAAAAAAAAAAAAAAAAAAAAAAAAAAAAACAACAAAGCAATTCTAAGTGGTTTATATTCCTTATAACAACATCTCCATCATGGGTTTGTTTTCCAGAGGGGAGGAAGACTTAAAACACATGCAGTGGTGGGGGCTCCTGAGGGCTGGGGAGTTGCCAGCAACAAAGAGTGAATTAGTCCTGCTCATTGAGGAAATGCTCCTCTAGGCCTCAAGTGGCTGAGGGCACAGTTCTGTCATGGTGTTCTGTGTGTGGTGGGGGGTGAGCTCCCAGTGGGTGGTGGTACTTAGTTTTCCCCCTGCTGTCAAGTAAACTCCTGTGTGCTTTAGGCCCCTGAAGAGGGTCAGCCCAGGCACTGACCTTCTGCTCCCCCTCAGTTCAAGGCTCTGGTTTTAGCATACTCTTGACACCTCTGCAACATCTGGCCATCGTCCACGTACCTATCACACCTACAGCATGCAGAGACCCTGGGCATGCAGCCCACAGTGGTCAGAGCTGGGTGACAGGACAGTGACAGACAGGACAGAGCTCTTCAACAATGGTCTGTGCACAAGGACACCTACAGGGGTGGCAGTCAGCTCTGCCTGGATGTGACATGCTGGGAATGGCCCTTGAGGACTGGACAGGCATAACGGGGCAGATGTTTGTGATGCCTTGCACCTCCTATTGGCTCATCTCAGACTTCAGCTTCAGTTGCTGGAGAGTTCCCGCCACCTAAGTTCTGATCTAAGGTTCTGCTTTTGGAGCACCTGGACTAAGAAACATGAGGAAGTAAATTGCGGGCAGAGAACAAGGCACAGAGGTGTTGTAGTACAGGGACATATTGAGGAGGGTGGGAGTGAGGCTGCGGGAGGAGGGGTTCTTTTTGCAGCCCAAGGAGCCTATTTGATCTTTGCAGGAGTCCTGTGAGGCTGACATGATCTCCTATTTTTATCTGGTGATTTTGTTTTTCTAAAATATTTTTAGCAGACGACTTGCTGCTTAGGCGTTCAGAGAATGGTCCCCTTGACCCACTTTGGCTGAGGGTTGTTTGTGCAACAGTTATCAGTGGGGGGCCACAAACCTGACTGAGGGTGGACGCTACCTCGTCCTCACCCCCTTCCCTTCTCCTACTCCTCTCCTTTGTGCTCCAATGTCCCCGTGGAGGGCTGGGGTGGTGTGAAGGTAACATCTGAGAACAATGCTGTGCTTCTCTGCCATTGGGCTCCCGCTGGGCGCCTGGGAGGGCGGGTTCTGTCTTCCAGCTCCTCCACATCCAGATTGGGGTCTGTAGCCACACTCAGGAGGCTGAGCCTGGCCTGCCCACCCTGGACCCCACACATGGGTTGGGCCCCGATGCTGTAGTGTCGTTCTTCACACTGCTACCCTAGATTCTCACTCATGGCCTTGCTCTCCAGAGCTCTGAGACAGGCATGTGTCTCCTCTACCACTGAGCTCACATCAGACAACTAAACAGAAGGGTGGTCTTCAGATGGGCACAGTTGCAAATCCCAAATGTGTTCCCTGGGTGGCAGTGACTCCACTGCACAGCAGGCACCAGAATCCTCATCTCTTGTTACCACCGTCCTCGCTGTTACCTTGTCACTCAGGCCACCATTCACCCTAGGCCCATCCAGTGACCAGAGAAGTCTTTCTGAGGCCCAGGTCTGATCTCCAGCTTCCTGTATACAGACCCAACAATGGTGTCCTTCCCCCTACAGTCACCTGTGTTGCTATTCCTCCTTAGTAAGTCCCTAAGTCTTTGCAGGTCTCAATCCCTGCTTCTCTCTTGATCCTGCTCCCTCTGTATTGTATCCATTGACACAGTCGTCTTGAGCTGCTTTCAATTCCTTTAACCCAAGGATCTGCCAATGGTGGCCCACAGGGTAAATCCAGTATATTGCCTGTTTTGGAAAATAATGTTTTATTGCACATGGCTGCACCCATATGTTTATATGGCTGCTTTCAAGTTATAACGGCAGGGTTGAGCAATTGCAAGAGAGCAGTAAGCCTAAAATCTTTATGAGCTGGTCCTTTACAAGAAACTCTGGTGGACTGCGCTGTACCTGGCCCTGTCTCTTGACACCTTCATGCCCTTGCAAATGCTGTGCCTTTCCTTTATCCCACTAATCATTCAACCCTGAGCTTTCTGCTTATCCTTCCCTCCATCCTCCCTCACCTGAGTGGGTAACTTGCCTGTGTGCACATCTCAATCAGCTACAGATCAGGGTTCTCCTTGCTGATGTACAGATGCACCTCCCACTCTAGTTCCTGAGGCAGGGCAAGGCCTTATTCCATTCAGGACTCCAGTAGCTGGCTGGGTTTTTGAACGTACACCTAAAAGCCAAGGATCTTGGCATAGATTCTTGGCACCACAGCTTAGTGTTGGCATCCTGCATTCCTCCTTCTTTCTGTGGGTTTCTCCAAAGCTCTCTGGAAATGCACCTGTGGAAAGGGTTTCACTGCCTCTGTCTTTGCAGATCTCCAACCTCTATCTGTATGACAGTGTTCTGATGCTGGCCAACGCCTTTCACAGGAAGCTGGAGGACCGGAAGTGGCATAGCATGGCAAGCCTCAACTGCATACGGAAGTCCACTAAGCCATGGAATGGTGGGAGGTCCATGCTGGACACCATAAAAAAGGTATGTGTGAAGGGGCACCCCCAACCTGGCCAAAGAAAGGCCGCTTCTTATACCTCTACTGTGTTCCCCTCTAGCAGCTGGCCTGAAGCTAGGCTCTGTGTAGCTGCCCCAATAGGCCCCTCCCCATTCCTCTCTCCTCGTCACTATTCCTGTCCCAGCATCTGCAGGCCAGGTGAGCTGTGGTCCACGAATACATACTATCATTACTGTCTTCAATTTAATATAAGAATTTCTGAGAGGTTATGCAACTTGCCCTTGGCCGCAGTTGTCAAGTAGGTATGAAATGGAGGCATCTGCCTATCCCATGTCTGCAAGGTACCCCTCTATGCAGACCACCATTCCCCAAGAGAGGAGTGCACCTGTATGTGTGCTTGTGATGTATCTCATGTGCTGAGGAGGGATACTGAATTAGAAAGCTGGATTTGAAGTGAATTGAGTAATCTATGGACCATTTGTTAGAGTGAATTGACTTTTAGAGGTTTCAAAAGAGTATTTAGGGAAATCCATAGCATTAGGAGTTTAGTCACAATGAACTGCATGTGGTTTCAGTAGTAGTGAATATGCTGTAGTGTAGGTGAGAATCCACTACAGCCCAGGGCAGAGCCAGGGCCCCTTCTGGGCCAGGTGTTTCTGGGACTCTGTAGGCTCATAGGGACTATGAGAGATAAATCTGGTTGAGAATCTCACCCTGGGCTTGGAGAGAGAAAGGGGCTCACCATGGCTCCCTCAGCTTCCTGCTGCCTCCTTCTCCTATAGAGCCCACTGAGCCAGTAGAGAGGCAGGGGGACGGTAGCCCGTCTATGCTGGATGCTGTGCTTTGTACCTGTTTTCTCCTTCAGTCCTTGTGAGTTCTATGATGTGGAGCTGATTAACTTCAGGCCAAAGCTGAGAGATGGGCAATGTGCCCAAGGTGACACAGGTGGCAAAGTCAGGATCCAAGCTTGGGACCTGGCTGTGCCCTCCAATGCACATGCTTGCTGCCCTGCAACTTAACATCATGTGTCTGATATGTCTCTTGTTGACCTTTGAATTTCCTCTTGGGTCAGGCTAAGGTGAGCCTCTGGAACTGATTGCAAGGGGAGGACTAAGTTTCAAGAGGGCAAGGAGAAAAGCTGCCACTGTTTAATCTCATGGCTAGCATGGTGCCTGGCACATAGCAGGGACTCTAAGCATATAGACGGTATGAATGACAGGTGCAAGCCTTAGGGATTTCTCCCATAAGCAAATGTCCTGGAAAGTACTGATCCTACTCTGAGGGCCTAGGACCACCAGCCTATCTTGTCCTCATTACAGCCTGTCCATGGTCTCAAGACTGATTGCTCCCTTCTTGGTGACCACTTCCTTGCTCCTCTTAGCCTTTGGGATGCCATCCTCTACTTTAACCAGATTTTCCAATGGGTTTTTCTCCTCTTCTGCAGGGCCACATCACTGGCCTCACTGGGGTGATGGAGTTTCGGGAGGACAGTTCGAATCCCTATGTCCAATTTGAAATCCTTGGCACTACCTATAGTGAGACTTTTGGCAAAGACATGCGCAAGGTAAGCCCCAGGCTCTCTATCTTCCAGTCTTCCTGCTATGGTGCCACTGAAGACAGCAACAGCTACAGGATCCCTGGGCTCCCAGCAACTGTTAGTTGGCACAGATTCCCTCCCTCCCAGTCTCTCTCTGCTGATGCTACCATTGGCTGGTGTTTATATAGCATGCTAGGGAGTAGGTGCAGAGAGGTTTCCAAACAGAAATTGTCACTAATGGAGTCTCTTTGAGTAGAGCAGGGGTACCTGGTAACAACTGGGTCCTACTGCTTGGATCAGGGGGGCTGCTTGGAGGCTATAAAGGACAATGTGTTTTCTCAGAGCAGTGAAATCAGCCCAACCACAGGGACAAGTGTGAATTGCGGTTGAGGCGGGAGACAGACGTTACAGCCTGAGTGTCCTCCAGATCCAAGAGTGAGACAAGGCCACAAACAGAAAACGGAGCTGCAAGGAGGGTGGAAATTGGAAAATGCCAGAGCCCAGCAGAAAGAGAAATGAGAGACAGATGAATTGAACAACTCAGAATGAGGTTTGGCTTTTTTAATTTGATGCTGGTGCTGGTGCAGGTGGCAGCCTGGGTCTTCCCAGTGATACTTTCCCTCTTCTTCCACCTCTTATAGGGGATAGAGAATAGTTTTTCAGGATTGTAGATAGTGGAGAAGTGGCCTTTTATGCAGGGTGGGGATCCCCACAGTTAAGGGGACCCATGACACCAAGAGTCTAACAGGGCTAGGACAAAGAGGCCCATATGGCAAGTAAGGGCTTGGAACAATTATCCAACTGAAGGACCTCGGATGTGGTCACTGTGAGCCAATGTGGAGCTGATGGTGGGTATCCTGGTGTGGTCAGTGGCTGGCTGTCCTGGGCCCAGCCAACTCCACTGGCTTGGATGCACTTCCAGAAATAACCTGTACAGGAGAGACCAGAGATGGGACTACTCATGGTGTAGAAGACCAAGGCCACAGGGGCTTGATCTTCTCTGGAAATAATGAAAGCATTGACTGATTGGCATGTACTCAGGCACAGCCTCATGTAATCACAGACACGCTCACACACTCACACATGGACACACTTCATACACTTCGAAGGAAGATGTCTCCACTAATGATGGTGCCTGGAGCATGAAGGACAGTCCTTGCAAGCAATGAGCTCTCAGCAGGGGCTGGATAAGCCCTCAGTAAAGAGCCCTCTAGCCTGACGTCAGCATTGGCTAGGAGCAGTGCTAGAGGGGGGAGGCAAGGGCTAAGTGATGTTGGGGTACTGAGAATCTGGGTGGGGGACTTCTAAGGTTTTGCTCCTGAGGGCCAGGGTAGAAAGACGCATGTGTGGACTGGTGGAGGGTATGAGAGTTGGGGAACAGGGAGGGAGCAGTGTAGAGCTCATCAGTGACAGATGGGGCAAAAGACTAGCTCACCAGGGATAGGCTGGGATGGCCTGGGTGCATGTGTGATGGGGAGGTGGGGAATTTTTAGCCCACTCTGTGATGGAAGAGAGAGTCATGGATTGGTCATATAAATAATTGAAGTTTCAATAATTTGTTGTGACACAATGTCTGACATACATGGCTTGATGACATTTTGGAGCTCAGAGGTTTGTTGGTGGCATCCTAGATGGAGCTGGCTAGCAACTATTCTGTGACTTCCCATGGAGGGCCAGGGTGTGACCTGTGATGTCCAAGAAGCCAGGGCTGGCCTATGATGTCTGTTAGGATGCCCAAAGCTGTGAGACTTGGTGAGGGGATGGGGATGGGTGGTCAGCACTAGTCTGAGTCATGACCACAAGAGATATGGGCTTGCATTGGGACTCCCACCAGGTAAGGAGGGTTCTTTCAGTCACTCTCGTATGAAAAGGCTTGCCAAGTGTAGCTGGCTGCCGAAGTAACTGTTCATATTGACCATGGTCCTGGTGCAGTTGCCTTCATCCCCAAGTCTTATTCTGAAGTTAGGTCCTGCCTGCCAGCTCCTTCCGTCTCCCACCCACTTCTTTTGGTGGGAATGCTGGTTGTGGAGTTCTCTGCCTTGTCTCAAGCAGCTGACCCTCCAGTCCTGTGCCTGGCGCCCTGCTGGCCACCTCAGGTGCCTGAGAGAGGGGGAGGCACTGTGTCCTCCACTTTCTGTTTCAGGTGTCTGGGCCTTCCATGTTGCCAAGGCAATGCGCCTCAAAAACCCCGAAGCCAGTGGGAGCTGGAATCTCTCAGTATAAGGAGCTTTGAGCAGGAGGCCTGAATGTAATTGAGTTGGAAGGGAAGCTGATTTTCAAGTGGGCTTTATGTTAAAATGTATCTTTTTGTCATTTTAAAATCTGCCCTTAATAACTGCATATCCTAGTTGTTATCTGTCTGCCTGGCAGCTTATCACTGCTAAGGGGAAGTTATCTGGAAAGTAGGGAATGGGATTTACTATAGCAAATGTTTGTGATGCGGCCTAGGGTGCATTAAAGCAAGTCCGGGGGTTTCAGATGAACCAAGGAGAAGGGATTAGGACCGTATCATGGGGGTAGGGCAGCATTTGAAGGCAGAGCTGAGTGGTGGTTTCGGATGGGAGACGGGGCTGTGAAGGGTGGGGCTGGAAAATCAGGGTAACTTAAAGGACATTCACATAAGGAAGAAAAAAATTGAGGATGGGTGGCAAATTTGAGGGTAGGGTCCTGAGCCACACCAAAACAGTGCCAAGATCAGTCATCTAAGGAGTGCCCAAGGTCAGAGTCCAAGGGGTCGCAGCTCTCTTGGCCATGCAAGGTGCACAGCTGCTGGAGGAGCCGACTGGGCAGACTTCTAGATCCTGTTATGCTGGGCAGGGGCAACATTCCCTGCAAAGATTGTATGTGCCATACATGAACAAATCAGACACAGACTAAGCAGTTTCTTAAGACTTAAACCAAGAGGCATCTTTTAAATTAAAGACCAACATGTTTTCTTAAACTGAATACCCTGGAGGGAAATCTCAGGGACAGTGAGTCACCCAGACATTTTAGATTAAGTGGTATCAAGAGACTATAGATTACTCAGCCCCTTCATTGGAGGGAAGGAGTGGGTGATCGCCTTTCACTACAGGGTGCTGGACAAATACTAATTCAATTATCTCATCCAGGAAGTGTGTTCTTAGTGAATGAGCTTTGTATGGAAAAATCAAAGGTCTATGTCATCAGCTTGCTGTGTAACTACTAGCAAAATATTAATCGTCTGTTTTGTACTTGGAGCTGTCTGGCATGGGTCTGCCACCAGGGGAAAGGTTTGCTGGAAACTCTTCTAGCTCTCACAGGCATTGGTCTAACATTTGTCTTGGTGGGGTGGGGGGTGACATATGCTTCTTTTATCCTATTGGAGGGATATTTTTTTTTCAGGGTTCAGAACTGTAACAGGACCTCCACAAATTTCTATTTGGCTTTGTTTCTCTTTGTTCAGACAGGAATCTCCAAAGGAGGATGCCATGAACATGTCCATGTAAATGTCCTTAGCTCATGATTGAGCTCTGACAGATCTGTCAGAGCCACCTGTAGACAAGTTTCCAAAGGTGGGGTGTGTGGGAAGCTGCTAGGTATAGGGAGCGGGCAGGAACTATTAAGCATCCACGGTATCCAAAGGTACATTGTACATATGTTGTCTCATTGACCTGGGCCTTTGCTTTGCTCCTGGTTCTGCCTCTCCTGAGTTTTTGCACAACTTCCCTTTTCTGAACCTTTGTTTCTTCAGAGGAAAGTTACAGGTAATATAAGCCGACCTGTCAGATGAAGGGGTCAGTCAGTGTAATGACACTGTGCAGCACTTGGCAGTGAGAGCGTGCTCATATGGCACAGGGCATCAGCTTCGGGCAAATGGGACTGTGCGTTTTCTCTGAGCGTATCTATCTCAGACTCCACAAGAGCAGAGAGACACAGGAAGGCCTAAAACACAGCTTCCAGCCTGACAGTACCGTAGACTATAGCTCCAAAGCCAAGGCCAGAGATGGGAGGCTCCCTCTTGCAGCCTTGAGCTGGTACAGCTGGGATCACTCAGCTCTGTGTGCCAGGGCAGTGCCAAACTCCCCTTCTATGCCTGGCAGCAGATGTCCACTCCTTATAAAGACCAAGGGCTGTGAGGAATCTGTGGAACTTCACCTATGATAAGATTTTATTTTCAGGGCTGTTTTGTTGTTAGTATAATCATTGCAAGAAGAAAAACATAGTTGTCTTTTTTTTTTCCCCCACAAGCATGACTTGCTTGGATAGCAGCACTAGTTATAGCCCAGAGGAAACATTTCTCCATGACCTGATTGCTGAAGCTGTCCGCCTTTCTCCATCCTAATGACACTGGTGTAGGGAACTCATTCTCTTCCACTAACTCCGGGTCCCTTGTGCTTGAAAACCCTGGGAGAATTGCCAACTGCTCGCAGGCCCTTTGAACCTCATTTTCTCTGGGTAGCATCCACCCGATTCAGTGGCTCAGTGGAGGGCAGTGGGTGTCCTTGGGCAGGAGGGTGGGAGAAGTAGGCAGAAGCATCTGGACAGCCTGTGGCTTTGTTTTATGCCTTGCGTCCTGAATGAGGGAGACCCTGATGTGGTGTGAGACAACAGAGCTGCTTTCTTCTCCTTTCAAGAATCAAGTTAGGACCAAGAGAGGCTGAAGGAATATTTTGTTCAGGGGATCAAGTTTTTCTCTGGCCCTAAAAGTCTGGTCAAGCAGGATCTTTCTGGGACCCAAATGTATTAAATATACATAGAAGCACATGTGCTGGTTGCAATAGGTGGGGAATTGGGGTCTGCACAGCTAAGTTTGGGAAAGAGAGGCCCAGAGACTGGGGAGATGCATAGCACCAGCAAGCATGATGCTGTGCTGGGCTTGGAAGGCAGATTTTCTGGAAGTGAGAGGGGGTTAACAGAGGACCCAGAACATCCTTTCTGAACTTAAGGTAATGCAGTTCTGTGACTCCCTCTCTCCCCTTCATCTCACTTTCTGCTCCAACCTTCCCCAGCCAGCATTAGGGCATCACAGTCCCTTCCTGTTGACTGGGAGCCTGCTGAGTTGAAATTTCCACCACTGCCCTTGGCTCAGCCTCCCTGTTCCAGCGATTTCCCAGGGAAATAGAAGGGCCTCATTCCCCTTTACTAGTTTAAGATGCTTCTTCTAACTTCTCTGTCAATGTTGATTCTTCATAAAAGCTGGCTTTGGATGGGAATCAAATGCCCCCCTTGATGTTGCATCCCTGGGAGAGCCTTGTGACTGCTGATAATTCACTGAGTAATAACTGCTCTTTGTGCAGCGATTGCCACGCCATAAGACCTCAGTCCTCCCTGAGCTTGAAAGTGCATCATTAACATTCTCGTGCAGATCCACTATGCGGTGTTACAAATTGCCCCAAATTCTCAGGTTCAGAAGTTTGTAAGAGGTGAAGCCAGGTTGAAAAGGCTAACTCCTAATGAAGTAGAAGCTGCCTTTACCTGGTGGCTCCAGCAGTTGGTGCTAGGAGCCTGGGAAGTGGGCACAGCAGTGAGGAGGGGGATATGGGTGGAGGTGGGGCTGCGAGGATCTAGTCTGAGGACTGTGCAGTGTCTCTATTAAGCTGCTCTCATAGAGACTCCCGGCTGTGCACAGTGAGTTGCAGAAGAGAAATAAACTTGAGTCTCTTCATGGATTAACATTCTTCCAGTGTATTTTCAAAGTAAAATGTCAACCGTTCTGAACCCTTGTGCAGAACTATTTTTGACAGAGCTGAGAACTGAAACAAACACTGCTGCTTCATCCCAGTAAAGAAATAAGGAAAAGATGCAATTAAGTATTTCATTTTAGGTAGCGTTTTATCAATACATACCCATTAAGGGTAGAATGTTCAGAAAATACAGATAAATGAAAAGAAGAATGTAAAACTCAGCTACAATCTTTAAACCAAGAAATAAATACTGTTAATGTTTCTGGTGTATTTTCTTGTTTTTTTTTTTTTTTTCTCCCTCCGTATATAGAGATTATGATATGTATATTTATCAAATTGCCATTTATTGTAATACATTTTATATCCTGACCTTCCTACAAAATGTTATATTGGTAATATTTTCTCATTTCTTTGTGCTTTACAACTGTGATTTTTTCAGTGGAAATACATTACTCAACTTCCAGGCAGCCATCATTTATTGCATCTTCCTATCTGATGAATATTTAGGTATTTTCACCACATTTATTATAGAATAGTGTTGTCATGAGCATCTAAAATACATACAGTTTTAATTATATCTATATTTACTTCCATATTATATTTTTTAAGAAGTAGAATTACCAGAACAAGAATATTAATTCTTTTAGGCTCCTAATGTACGTGATACGTATTTTCAAATTGATTATAGAAAGGCCTAATAACTTTCACATCCATGAGTAGTATATAAAGTCTATGTTATATGCTGAAAAATATGGTTAATATATATTAAGCATTTTTGCTAGTTTGATAGCAGGATGAAAAAGCGATATACTAGATTTGCATTTCTTGTGAGATTGTACGTTTTAAAGTATAATTATTGGTCGTTTGTATTTCACATTTTTGTAAATTATACCTCAGGTTCTTTGCACATTGTAAACCTATATAACCTCTCTTTCAGAAAGGAATTGATAGTTATTTGTGTTCAATATTTTGTTCCAATAAATAGTTTGACTTTGAATTAAATATTTTCACATACAGACATTAAAAAATGCATGTGGTCAAATAATTAGATTATCCGTTTGCATTTTTTTATATTTGCGTTTTTTAGAAACTTATACCCAATTCGCAAAGTAGATACTGTTTACTCATACTTTCTTCCAGTTATTTTTGTGGTTTGACTTTTTTTTTTTTTTCCAACAAAATCTACCATCTAACTGGGATGGATTTGGGATAAATTGTGAAATGATGTCCTAGCTTTTACATTTTTTCACTAAATGGTTTCTACTACCATTTATACAGCAGACCTTCATTTCCCTATTGACTTGAATATCATATTTTATTATAAGCTATATAAATTTGCATATCTCCTCATTGATTTTTAGAAATTATTAATCATTTTTCTTTTTTCTCTCAGCTTAAATTTAATTCACATTTGTACATTTTCAGAATGTGCTTGTCTTCAGGTAACAGAATGTCCACCTTAAGTGGATTACACAATAAGAAAGACTTACTATCTCACATTAAAGAGGACTGCAACTAGGAAGGCTTCAGGGTTGGCCAATTCAGCCATTCATTGCTGAGCCCAAAGGCCCAGGTCTTTTTCATATCTCAACTTGGCTGTTCTCAGGCCACAGTCTTAATTTTTCTCATAATTTCAGAATGACTGTGGCAGTTCAAACTGTCATACCCAGAAAGATAGCAGTAAGTAGAAGAAGAGTACCCTTTTCTGTGTGTCTCCATTCTGTAAGTGAAGAGCCCTTTCCTAGAAATTGGTCCTGGCTTACTGTGCTATTTTATATCATTTTTTTTTGTTGTTATAGCAGGTGAGGGTTTCCTGTTAGATGCATAAGTAACATTGGCAGAATTTCTCTCTCAGATGCTTGTGTTCAGCTTGTGTTAGGCTTGTGCTCTTTTCATAACATGGAAAAGAAATTGCTCATTCTTTTGTACTTACATAGACAGAGCTCTTGAACGTTGGAAAGAATTTGACTATACAATTTTCTGGACTAGTGGCTGGTTTTGGAGATATTACTTTTGTATCTTGGAAACTTTCTTTCCTGGTTTCTACATTTCATTTAATCATTTTTAGTAATCTGCTTCACTGAAAATCTTGCAGTTCACTGGAATTTTCAAATTCATTACTTACAGCTCTATATAGTACTTGTAAACAATTTTAAAAATACTGAGCTGTTGACGTAACTCCTTCTTCATTCCTATTATTACATATTTGTGTTGTCTTGCTTTATTTTTTTATTAGACTTGACAGCAGATTTTTCCATTTTTTTTTTCAAAGAACTAGGTCTAATTTGTTTAATCATTTTTTGTACTTTTTTCTGTCTGCCTGCTACATAATAGTTGTTTTATTGTTATTTACCACTTTTTGAGACACAGTGTCACTCTGTTGCTGAGGCTGGAGTGCAGTGGCACAATCATGGCTCACTGCAACCTCTGCCTCCTGTGTTCAAGTGATTCTTGTGCGCCAGGCTCACGAGTAGCTGGGACTACAGGCACATGCCACTATGCCCAACTGATTTTAATAGAGATGGAGTTTCACCATCCTGGTGACGCTGATTGCAAACTCCTAGCCTCAAATGATCTGCCCCCTCAGTCTCCCAAAGTACTGGGATTACAGGTGTGAGCCACTGCACCTGGCCAATTTTATTGCTATTTTTAAAAACTTTTTATATGAGGTGTTAGATAATTTATTTTTATTCTTTCTTGTTTTGGAATGTCTTGTTTTATTCTGAATATAGTTGTGACTGAATTCTTAGTGGTTTTGCTAATATAAACTGAAGCATAAACCTCATACAGAAAAATGTTGAAATCTTATGTGAATCACAGTGAATTTTCAGAAGTGAACATGCCCACACAGACAACACTTACATCAAAGAACGTCACCAGCACCCTCAGAGCTCTCCCCTGTGCACCCCTTTAGTCAGCACACCCACCAAATGGAACCAGTTTTGATATCTAATGACCTTAATTAGGTTTTTCCTGTTTTTAAGTTGATATCAGTGTTATCAAATGTTCCATACTCTTTTGTATCTTACTTCTTTTGCTCAACATTGTGTTAGTAGTATTCATTATTATTGTTGTATGTAGTTTTAGAAAATTCATTATTGTGTTTTACAAGGAAAGTTTTATTATCATACAGGTATAGAAAGGCCAACAAATCAGGAGATGACTGCCATTAAAAAGATAGGTTGTTACTCACAGTTCCCCAGAGGAGCATGCACCGCACACTAGACAGGACCACAGGGTCAGTCAGGAAATGGAGGAAAACCTGAGCAAGCTTCATACTTATTTTTCAAGATCGACTTGGTGATTCTTGACTCTTTGCATTTTCTTACACATTTTAAAATTAGATTTTTATTTTCCACAAAAAAATTTGGGATTTTGACGGAGATTGCCTTGACTCTTGATCAATTTGGGAAGTGTTAATAATGTCTTACCAATATGGAGTAATGTAATTCATGAATATAGTATACCCCTCAATTTATTTATGGCTTCTTCAATTTCTCTCAGTAAAGTTTTGTAGCTTTCACTGTAGAGATCTGAATAACTTTTGTTTGATTTATTCCTGGATATTGATTTATGATTATATGTAGTAAATTTCAAATTGATTTTTCTACTTGTTACTGTGTGTATATAGAAATGGAATTGGTTTTGTATATCAAACTTATTTCCAGTGAACTAACTGTATTTGCTAATTTATTTTACTAGTTTACCTTTAGATTATTTTAGATTTTCTATATACACAATCACGTCATCTATAACTAATAAAAATTCTATATTTGCATTTCTAATTGCCATTATTATTATTATTTTTTGAGACAGAGTCTCGCTCCATTGCCCAGGCTGGAGTGCAGTGGCGTGATCTCGGCTCACTGCAAGCTCCGCCACCTGGGTTCACACCATTCTCCTGCCTCAGCTTCCCAAGTAACTGGGACTACAGGCACCTGCCACCACTCCCAGCTAATTTTTTGTATTTTTGGTAGAGACGGGGTTTCACCATGTTAGCCAGGATGGTCTCGATCTCCTGACCTCGTGATCCACCTGCCTCAGCCTCCCAAAGTACTGAGATTACAGGCGTGAGCCACTGTGCCTGGCCTCTAATTATTATTTTTTTTATTTCTTTCTCCTGTCTTGTTGCATTAGTTAGGGTCTTTAGTTCAAGTTAAATAGATGTAATAACAGTGGATGTCTTTATTTTGTTCTTGATGTCAGAATATAATTTGTAATAATTTATTCTTTAATATGTTTGCTACATAATTTTGGTTTAATGTTCTTTTTTCAGATTAAGAAAATTCGCTTGAATATCTAGTTTACTAATAGTGTTATCAAGAATGAGTGTTACATTTATTTAAAGGCTATTTTGCATCTATCAAGATAATTATATAATTTTTATTCTTGCTCTTTCCTGTTAATATGATAAATTATGTGGATATATTCCTTTTTGATGGTGCTCATTTCTCTTTATTGCACAAATATCATACCATACCATACTGTTATTATTATTTTATAGTATATTCCAGTATTTGCTAAGTTTGATACCATCTAATTTATCTTCCTTTTCAGAATATTTTACAATTAAATTTGATTTATTTTGAGTTGGTATAGATTTACATGCAGTTTTAATAAAAAGTATAGAGAGATCCAGCATACCCTTTATTCAGTTTCCTCAGGGGTAACATCTTGAGATGCAATAATAACACAATAAGGATACTGACATTGATACAACCTATGGATCTCATTCAGATCCACATTTTCCTAGTTTCATTTGTGTGTATGTGTCTGTGTATATTTAGTTGTATTCAGTATTTTCCTGCGTAAGCTGATATATCCACTACCACATCCAACACACAGTTCTGTTACCAAGAAGATTCCTTCCCCATTTGCTCTTTTATGACCACATGGACCTCACTCATACCTCCCTGCCCTTCTTGTTCCTACCTCCTGATAACCATAGTATTTTCTATTCTCCATTTCTAAAATTTTGTCATTTAAAAAATGATATATAGATTGAATCATATAGTATTATAATTTTTATTGGCCTTTTCTCACTCTAGAAAAAAAGGCATAATTTTCTAGAGGTTCCATCCAAGTTGTTGCATGTATGAAGAGTTTCTCCCTTTTATTGTTGAGTATCATTTCAAAGAATGGATGTGTCCCTATTTGTTTAACCATCCACCCATTGAAGAACATCTGAATTGCTTGCAGTTAGGGCAATTATGAATAAAGCCACTATGAGCATTTGTGTGCAGGTTTTCCGGGATAAATGCCCAAGAGTGCAATTGCTGTGTCATATGGTAATTACATGTGTAGTGTTAAAAAAAAATAACAGCCGAACTGTTTTCCAGAGTAGCTGTACCATTTTATACTTCAGCCATGAAATGCATAAGAAAATGCCTCTACATCCTCACCTGCATTTTGTGTTATCACTATTTTTTATTTAATAATTGCACAGAGATATCTTATTGTGGCTTTAATTTGCACTTCACTGATAGTCAGTAGTGTTGAAATTTTTTTATGTGCATATTTGCCTGTTTGCCATCTGGATATCCTCTTCAGTGAAATGTCTGCCCAAGTCTTTTGACTGTTTTTCTAAGACGATTGCTTACATTGTACTGTTGAGTTTTCAGAATTCTTTATATATTCCAGATACTAGTCTTTTAATGGATATATAGTTTGCAATCATTTTATTGCAATTTGTAATTGGCTTTTCCTTTTCTGTTGAGGACTTTTTGCAGAGCTAAAGTTTTACATTTTAATGAGGCTAAGTGTATCAATTTTTTCCTTTTATATATCATGCTTTTGGTGTCAAGTCTAAGAATTTTTTGCCTATCCCTATATTCCAAAGATTTTCTCCTATTTTTTAAAAGTTTGATATTTTCATATTTTTAAGTCTATAATCCATTTTGAATTAATTATTTTAGACATTGTGATGTTTAGGTTGAAGTTCATTTTTTTGCCTATAGGTATCCAATTGCTTCACCACCATTTGTTTAAAAGACAGTCCATCCTCCATTGAATTGCTTTTGGATCTTTGCCATAAATCATTTTGGCATATTTGTGTGGGTCTATTTTTGGGTTCTCTAGTCTATCCCATTGATCAGTGTGCCTATCTTTATGACCCTGTGTTGATTACCAAAATGTTTTATACATTGTTGGATTGTATTTGCTAAGACATTATGGGGGATATTGCTATTCTGAATTCATGAGAATATTGAGGTTTAGGGTTTTTTTTTTTTTTTTTGCTGTTCTACTATCATTGTCTGCTTTAGGCATCAGGGTAGTATTAGCCTCATAAAATATGTAGGAAAACATTTGTTTTTCATCTTTTGGAAGAGATTGTGTAGAATTTGGTTTTAATTCCTTAAATGTTTGATGTAATCCTCCAGTAAAATCATTATAGCCTGGGGATTTCTTTTACAGGAGCTCTTAAATTACAAATTAAATTTCTCCAATGGTTATTGGGATATTCAGATTATCTATTTCATCATGGTTGACTTCTGGTAGTTTGTAGGAAATAATTGGTCATTTCTTCTAACTTGTTAAATTTCTGAGTGTAATGTCGTTTGTATTTTCTTTTATTGTTTAAAGGGCTACAGCATCTGTAATAGTATCTCTTGTGTTATTCCTGACATTTGTGATTTGTCTTTTCTTTATTATTATTTTTGTTAGTCTTGTTAGAGGTTTACCAATTTTATCGATTTTTTCAATTCTTATTTTAAGTTCAAGGTTACATGTTTAGGTTTGTTACATACGTAAATGTGTGTCATAGGGGTTTGTTGTACAACCAGGTATTAAGCCCAGTACCCATTAGATATTTTTCTGATCTTCTCCCTCATCCCATCCCCCTACTCTCTAATAGGCCTCAGTGTGTGTTTTCCTCTATGTATCCACATGTTCTCATCATTTGGCTGCCACTTATAAGTGAGAACATGCAGTATTTGATTTTCTGTTTCTATTCTGCTAAGGATAATGGCCTCCAACTCCAACCATGTCCTTGCAAAGGACATGATCTTATTCTTTTATGTGGCTGCATAGTATTCTAGGGTTTATATGTACCACATTTTCTTTACCAGTCTAACATTGACAGACATTTAGGTTAATTTCATGTCTTTGATATTGTGAATTGTGCTGTAGTGAACATACACATGCATGTGCTTTTATAATAGAACAATTTATACTCTCGGGGTATATACCCAGTAATGGGATTACTGGGTTGAATAGTATTTCTTTTTTTAGGTCTTTGAGGAATTGCTACACTCTCTTCCACAATGGTTGAACTAATTTACACTCCCAGTAACAGTATATGTGTTCCCTTTTCTCCACAACCTCGCCATCATCTGTCATTTTTGACTTTTTATTAATAGCCATTTTGATTGGTGTAAGATGGTATCTCATTGTGCTTTTAATTTGCATTTATTTAATGATCAGTGATGTTGGGCTTTTTTTCATATTATTTTTGGCTACCTGTATGTCTTCCTTTGAAAAGCGTCTGTTCATGTTCTTTGCCCACGTTTTAATGTTTTCTTTTTGATAAATTTGTTTAAGTTCCTTATAGATACTAAATATTAGACCTTTGTGAGATGCATAGCTTGCAAAAATTTTATCTCATTCTGTAGGTTGTCAGTTTACCCTATTGGTGCAGAAGCTCTTTAGTTTAATTAGATCCCATTTGTCAATTTTTGCTTTTGTTGCAATAGCTTTTGGCCTCTTTGTCATGAAATCTTTGTTCATACCTATGTCCTGAATGATATTACCTAGGTTGTCTTAGAGAATTTTTGGAGTTTTGGGCTTTACATATAAATTTTTAATCCATATTGAGTTAATTTTTACATATGGTGAAAGGAAGGGGTCCAGTTTCAATCTGCATATGACTAGCCAGTTATTCCAGCACCATTTATTGAATAGGGAATTTTTCCCTATTGCTTGTTTTTGTCAGGTTTGTTGAAGATCAGATAGTTGTATGTGTGTGGACTTATTTGTGGGTTCTCTGTTCTGTTCTTTTGGTATAGATGTCTGCTTTTGTACCAGTACCATGCTGATTTGGTTACTGGAGCCATATTGTATGGTTTGAAGTAGGGTACCCTGATGCCTCCAGCTTTGTTCTTTTTGCTTAGGATTGCCTTGGTTATTCAGGGTGTTTTTTGGTTCCATATGAATTTTAAAATGCTTTTTCTAGTTCTGTGAAGAATCTCAATGGTAGGTTAATAGGAATAACATTGAATCTATAAATTGCTTTGGGCAGTATGGCCATTTTAGCAATATTGATTCTTTCTATCCATGAGCATGAATTTTTTTTTTTTTCATTTGTTAATGTCATCTCTTATTTCTGTGAGCAGTGCTTTGTAGCTCTCTTTGTAGAGATATTTCACTTCCTTGGTTAGCTGTATTCCTTGGTATTTTATTCTTTTTCTGGCAATTGTGAGTGTGAGTATGTTCCTGATTTTGCTCTCTGCTTTACTGTGCTTGATGTATAGGAATGCTAGTGATTTTTGCACATTGATTTTTGTACCCTAAGACATTGCTGAAATTCTTTATCAGTTTAAGAAACTTTTGATTGGAGTCCATGTGGTTTTCTAAATATAGGATCATATCATCTGCAAACAGGGATAGTTTGACTTCTCCTCCTCCTATTTGGATGCCCTTTATTTCTTTCTCTTGTTTGATTGCCCTGGCCAGGGATTCCAATACTATGTTGAATAGAAGTGGTGAGAGAGGGCATCCTTGTCTTGTGCCAGTTTTCAAGGGGAATGCTTCCAGTCTTTGCCTATTCAGTATGATGATGGCCATGGGTTTTTTATATACAGCTCTTATTATTTTGAGGTTCAAGGATATTGGTCTCAAATTTTCTTATTTGGTTGTATCTCTTCCAGGTTTTGGTATCAAGATGATGCTGGCCTCATAGAATGAGAAAGGGAGGAGTCCCTTCTCCTCCTCAATTTTTTAGAACAGTTTCAGTAGGAATAGTACCAGCTCTTCTTTGTACATCTGGTAGAATTCAGCTGTGAATCTCTCTGGTCTTAAGCTTTTGGGGTTGATAGGCTATTTATTATGGCCTCAATTTCAGAGCTTGTTATTAGTCATCCAGGGCTCAATTTCTTCCTGGTGCAGTCTTGGGAGGGTGTATGTGCCACAAATTTATCCATTTCTTCTAGATTTTCTAGCTTATGTGCATAGAAATGTTCATAATATTCTCTGATGGTTGTTTGTATTTCTGTGGAGTCAATGGCAATTTAATTTAATTTAATTTAATTTAATTTCTAATTTAATTACACTGTGGTATGAGAGACTATTATAATTTTGGTTCTTTTGCATTTGCCGATCAGTGTTTTACTTTGGATTATGTGATCAATTGTAAAATATGTTCCATGTGGCAATGAGAAGATGTTTACTCTGTTGTTTTGGGGTAGAGAGTTCTGTAGATATCTATAAATTCTGTTTGATCCAGTGCTGAGTTCAGGTCCTGAATATCTTCATTTCCTCTCTCAGTGCTCTGTCTAATATTGTCAAAGGGGTGTTAAAGTCTCCCAGTATTATCGTGGGAGAGTCTGAGTCTCTTTGAATGTCTCTAAGAACTTGCTTTATGAGTCTGGGTGATCCTGTGTTGGATGGATATATATTTAGGATAGTCAGATCTTCTCACTGAATTGAACACTTTACCATTATACAGTGTACTTCTTTGTCTTTTTTGATCTTTATTGGTTTAAAGTCTGTTTTGTCAGAAACAAGGATTGCAACCTCTGCTTTTTTCTGTTTTCCATTCGCTTGGTAGATTTTTTTCCTTTCTTTATTTTGAGCCTATGTGTGTCACTGTGTGTGAGATGAGTCTCTTGAAGACAGCATAACAATGGGTCTTGGTTCTTTATCCAGCTTGCCACTTGTGCCTTTTAATTGTGGGCTTTTAGATTATTTATATTTAAGGTTATTATTGATATGTGTGGATTTTATCTTGTCATTGTGATATTAGCTGGTTATTATGCAGACTTGTTTGTGTGGTTGCTTTATAATGTCACTAATCTATGTACTTCAGTGTATTTTTGTAGTAGCTGGTAAGTCTTTTTTTCCATATTTAGTGCTTCCTTCAAGAGCTCTTGTAAGGCAGTTCTGGTGGTAACAAATTCCCTCAGCATTTTCTTATCTGGAAATGCTCCTTTGCTAATGAAGCTTAGTTTGGCTGGGTATGAAATTCTGGGTTGGAATTTCTTTCTTTAAGAATGTTGAATATCAGTGCCCAATTTCTTCTGGCTTGTAGGATTTCAACTGAGAGTTCTGTTGTTAGTCTGATGAGCGCTTCCCTTTGTAGGTGACCTGGCCTGTTCCTCTAGCTACTTTTAACATTTTTTCTTTCATTTTAACCTTCAATAATCTAATGATTATGTGTATTAGGGATGATCTTCTTGTGAACTATCTGACTGGGGTTCTCTACATTTCCTGAATTTGAATGTTAACCTCTCTAGCTAGGTTGGGGAAGTTCTTATGGATGATATCCTGGAATATATTTACCAAGTTGGTTCCATTCTCTGCATCTCTTTCAGGTACACAAGTCAGTCATAGCTTTGGTCTCTTTACATAATCCCATATTTCTTGATGGTGTTATTCATTCCTTTTTATTCATTTTTCTCTGTTTTTGTCTGCTTGTCTTTTTTTAGAAAGGCAGTCTTCAGGCTTTGAGATTCTTTCCACCTTTTGGTCTCTTCTGCCATTAGTACTTGTGATTGC
This sequence comes from Rhinopithecus roxellana, assembly GCF_007565055.1. Classification (NCBI taxonomy): domain Eukaryota; kingdom Metazoa; phylum Chordata; class Mammalia; order Primates; family Cercopithecidae; genus Rhinopithecus; species Rhinopithecus roxellana. Next base: position 6,088,543 of record NC_044559.1, read on the forward strand.
ATTATGAAATTATTGTAGTGTGTTTTTCAGCTCTATAAGGTCAGTTATATTCTTCTCTAAACTGGCTATTTTGTCTGTCAGTTCCTGCAATGTATTATCGTGATTTTTAGCTTCCTTAAATTGGGTTTCAACCTACTCCTGTAGCTTAATGAGCTTTGTTCTTATCCATATTCTGAATTCTATTTCTGTCATTTCAGTCACCTCAGCCTCAGCCTGGTTCTGAACCCTTGCTGGAGAGATGATGTGGTCATTTGGAGGAAAGAAGACACTCTGGCTTTGAGTGTTCAGCATTCTTGTGCTGATTCTCATCTTTGTGGGCTTATCTACCTTCAGTCTTTGAGGTTATTGACCTCTGGATGTGGTGTTTTTTTTTTTTTTTTTCTTTTGTCCTATTCAATGACCCTGAGGACTTGATTATGGTATAAGGTGGATTCACTAACTTGCTTTATTTCTGGGAGATTTTCAGGAGCCATTGCTCAGCTCCCAACTCCTAGACTGCATGCTTTGACTCTGGAGAACTTGTATTGGGTCCCAACTTTGTTCTCTGGCTCCTAGAGGCTTGGAGTCCACTGTGCTGGGAGTGCCAAGGTGCAACAGCTGCAACAGAGTGCTAGCATGTGCAGGGGTGCCTGCCTCACTGTGGGCATTCACCACAGTGGCAGAGGCAAGACAGCTGGTAGTAGGAAGGACCCTGATGGAGACTATGTGCACTGTTGTGCTGGAGGTGGAGTTGGTTTGGGATAAGGTGCTGGCTGGCATAGGTCTAGGTGCTTTCTGTATGCCCCCACAAGCTACAGTGATCACTCAGGTTGTGGGAGGATCCCTTGTTCTCTGTGCAGCATTAGCATAAGTATGGGACACTAGTGGAGGCAGGGCTTGCTGACTGTGTGCCACGAAGGCTCTGTCTGCAGTGACAGCTGGTGGTGGTGGGGGGACAAACTGCACTACCACATGCTGGCAGGGCAAGTAAAGCAAAACCCACCTATGCAGACACATGCTAACAATGTGATGTGAGGGGTTGCTGTGGGCTCAGGGAAAGCTGCAGTATGGGGAGGTGGCATGTGGGCTGGTGTGAAGCCACAGGAGCTACTTCTCTGGAGCTCTCCACCTGTCAGGCTTGGTTCTCTGGTGCAGAAGTTATGATGTGTGCCCCCAGGGCACCTGACGCTGCCTTATAAGCAGGCATGGTGATGCTGGGGCCCCAGGAGAGGTAAGCAGGCCGAGGAGTGCTCAGGTTGGACAAGTCCTGTTTGATGTGCAAGACCACCCTACAGAGATCAGGTCTGACAGTTCCCCTAAAGCTAAAGTCTCTTATTTAGGAGCAAGTTGAGCCTAGGGGGATAGCTGTCCCTGGCCATGCTCCATTACAGCTGCCCCTACACCAAACCCTCTGTACTCTGCATCAGCTGGCTGCTGCCCCACCACTTCTCTAAGCAGCAGTCCCTGCTATCTCAAGTGTCTCTGGTAGTCAAGGGGTCCCCTTCTGCCTGGGATCCAGAGGCCTGTGGTGAGAGTGGGTTGCTCCTTGCCAGTTCAATTCATCCATTCCCCTAGAGCTGTTGTGGGTCAAAAATGAATCCCAGTGCTGAGTAGCCCTTGTGGGGTTCATAGCTTTCTCCCTCTTCAATCTAGGTTCTGTGTCTTTCCTCCATTCACTCTCGGTGCCTTCCCTCTGATGATCTGTTAAAACCATACCTGTCATTTCCATCCCTCCATGGGAGCTATTCCACTTGTCAACATCTAGTTGGTCATCTTGTCCTCCCCTCCTTTATTGATTTTTTGAAGAACAATATTCTGTTTCATTTTAAAATTATTTTTCTATTTCCAATTTTAATAATTTCTGCTCTCATCTTTTATTATTTCTGCTTGCTATGAATTTATTTTGCTTTTTTTTACTCCTTGAAGTTGAACCTTAGATTATTTGAGACATTTACGTTTTTCTTTTTTTTTTTTTTTGTTAGTTCTCAAAATTGTTGTTTTCCTGTCATTTCTGTTTTTTTTTTTTAAATTATACTTTAAGTTCTAGGGTACATGTACACAACATGCAGCTTTGTTACATATGTATACTTGTGCCATGTTGGTGTGCTGCGCCCATCAGCTCATCAGCACCGATCAACTCGTCATTTACATCAGGTATAACTACCAATGCCATCCCCCCTCCCCCATAATAGACCCCAATGTGTGATGTTCCCCTTCCAGAGTCCAAGTAATCTCATTGTTCAATTCCCACCTATGAGTGAGAACATGCGGTGTTTGGTTTTCTGTTCTTGTGATAGTTTGCTGGGAATGATGGTTTCCAGCTGCATCCATGTCCCTACAAAGGACACGAACTCATCCTTTTTTACGGCTGCATAGTATTCCATGGTGTATATGTGCTACATTTTCTTCATCCAGTCTGTCACTGATGGACATTTGGGTTGATTCCAAGTCTTTGCTATTGTGAATAGTGCCGCAATAAACATACGTGTGCATGTCTCTTTACAGCAGCATGGTTTATAATCCTTCACCCAAAGGATTATATATCCCCAGTAATGGGATGGCTGGGTCATATCGTATTTCTAGTTCTAGATCCTTGAGGAATCGCCATACTGTTTTCCACAATGGTTGAACCAGTTTATTAGAACTATTTTGGCTGCATTTTATATAATTTAATATGTTGCATTTCATTTATATTCAGTTCTATATATTTTCTAAAAATTTCCTATTTGATTTATGGCTTAGGTTAAAACTGTACTGTTACTTTCCACATGTTTAAGGATCATCCTTTTGTTTTTCTCTTACTGAATTCTAGTCTGATTCCATTATAATCAGATAACATACTCTGTATGATATCAGTTCTTTAAAATTTATTGACGTCTCTTTATTGTTTAGGATATGATCTATCTTGGTGAATAATCGGTGCACAGTTGAAAATATATATATTCTGCTGATATTGGGATAAATGTTCTATATGTGTCAATTAGATATTATTGGTTGATTGTTGTATTAGTCTGTTCTCACACTGCTAATAAAGACATACCCAAGACTGAGTAATTTTTAAAGGGAAGAGGTTTAATTGGTTGACTCACAGTTCCACATGACTGGGGAGGCTTCACAATCATGGTGGAAGGCAAAGGAGGAGCAAAATCACATCTTACATGGTGGTCGGCAAGGGAGATTGTGCAGGGGAAGTCCCATTTATAAAATCATCAGATCTCATGAGACTTATTCACTACCATGAGAACAGTATGAGGGAAATTGCCCCTATGATTCACTTATCTTCACCTGGCCCCACCCTTGGCATGTGGGTATTATTACAATCAATGGTGAGATTTGGGTGGGGACACAGCCAAACCATATCAGTTGTGTTGTTCAGAGTTTCAATATCCTTGTCAATCTATTGGTTTTATCAGATGCCGAGATGGGGTTGTTGATGTCCCCAACTACAATTGTGGATTTGTCTATTTTTCTTCTCAGCTTTATCAGTTTTTTCTTTGTGCATTTTGAAGATCTGTTGTTTGGAGCATGCACATTTAGGATCATTATGTCTTTCTGATGGATTTTTCCTTTTAAAATTTTGTAATGTCCCTCTTTATCTCTATTGATTTTATTTACCTGATATTAAAATAGTCACTCCTACTTTTTAAAAATTAATGTCTGCATGGTATATTTTTGAATTTTTTGACATTAACCCCTCATGTTATTGCCTTTGAAGTAACTTTTTTTTGCAAACAGCATTTAGTTGGATTTTAAAAAAATCTGTTCTTCCCATTTTTGCCTTTTAATTGGCAAATTTACATCCTTAAGATAATTATTGTTGTTTTAGCATTTAAGTAAGTGCTATATCATAATTGTTTATTTCCTCTGTTTTTAATTTTTCTGTTTCTCTTTTCTTACTTTCTTGTGGGCTATTTGCATATTTTGATGATTCAATATTGATATATTTATAGTGTTCCTTAGTGTATATCTCTGTGGAGTTTTCTTAGTGGTTGCTCTGAGTATTACAATACACATATGTGACTTAATAGTTTATTGGTGTTAATATTTTACCACTTTGAGTGAAGTGTAGAAATCTTACTTCCATTCAGGTACCTTTACCTTTCATACTTTTAAATGTCATTGTCTTGAGTATCAAATGGTGTAATAGTTTCTGTTTCAATTATCAAATACATTTATAAAACTCAGAAGAAGAAGGATAGTATATCCTCATATTTCTGTTGCTTTTACTTACTTCCTAAAGCTCCAATAATGCTTTTGTTTTTTGTTTTTTGTTTTTGCTTAGTAAATGTTATTTATCCAGTCTCGAAGGATTGGTCTTCTAGGCACATATTCTTTTAGTCTTCCTTCATCTGAGAATGTCTTTATTTCCCCTTTTTGTCAGAAAGACAGACATAGAATTTATGGTTGAGAGTTCTTTTCTTTCCGGAATTTAAATGTGTTGTGCCATTTTCTACTGATTACCATAGTTTCATATTCTCAAATCACTGTAGTTTTGTATTCTTCTGGGTAGTTTCTTTCTAGGTGCTTTCAAGATTTCTTTTAAAAAATTTAGTTTTCAGAAGTTTTATTATGATATGTCTTGACATGGATTTATTTGGGCTTATCTTGTTTGAATTCTTCTTGAATTTCCAGGTTTACATCTTCCACTAAATCTGTCAAACTGCTACTCATTATCTATTTGAATAGTCTTTCAGCCTCAGTCTCTTTCTCTTCTCTTTCTGGAATTTCAGTGGAATTAATGTTGGTGTTGGATCTCTTGTTATTGTCCCATACACCCTCGAGGCTCTATTCATTTCTTTATCAATCTGTTTTCTCTCTGTTTTTCACATCGGGTAAATTTTATTCATCTGTTCTCTAGTTTGCTGACTCTATCCTCTGTTATCTAAACACTATGATTGATTTAATCCAGTGAATGTTTCATTTTAGTTATTCTATTTTTCAGGTCCATAATTTCCATTTAGGTCTACTCTATACCTTCTTGTCCTTTGATGAGATTTTCTACCTTTTGTTTCAAGAATTTGTAATTGCTTGTTGAAGCATTTTTATGATTATTTATTTAAAATTATAGTCAGATAATTAAAACATCTGATCCATCCTGGTCTTAGCATCAGTTGATCATTTTTTCTTACTCAAGTTGTGGTTTTCCTAGTTCTTGATTATATCTTGAACATTGTGGTAACTGCCTTAGGAGGCTGTGTGTTCGGCTTAAATCTTTTTTTTTTTTTTTTTTTTTTTTTTTTTTTTTTTTTTTTTTTTTGGTAGGGAGTTATCCTGGTTAGTTTTAGCACACATGTCTGGCCTACTTTTATCTGCTGTGCTTTCAGTGACTACTTAATTTTAGGAGCTGGTGTTATTTTGTGGTACTATTTTGGTCTATTTAGTTTATCTGGTGCTGTTGGGGCTTCCACTGATCTTTCTTTGTGATTCCCAAGAAGTATGACAGGGATTTTCGAGGCTGGGCCACCTGGTTTCTGTAGTTGAGAATGAGGAACACTTCCCAGGCACTTGTGACAAGACTATCCTGCCTGTAGGGAAAGGAGGGCACTTCCCTGGCTGGGGACTGCTTGTGGCAGGATCCCTTTTGCCAATGCCACCTGCTGACTCTGGGTGGAGGAGGAAAGATTCCAGCCTATGGGGATGAAGAGTTTTTATGGGCTAGGTGGAATCACCGTTGCTGGTCCTGCCCAGCTGCCTGAGTGGGAGTGTAAAGTCTTGGACCCACAATGACAGAGAGGATTCCTGAGCTGTGTCCAATAATGATGAGATCTCTTTGCCAGTGCTGCTTATGGTGCCCGGTTTCTCATGGTGGGTCAGGGGAGTCCCAGGTTGCTGTGGAGGGTGGTTGGTGTGGAAGGGTTGTGCTTCTAGGGCTGGGCCATTTGTTTTCAGCAGGACTTCTGATTGATTGTCCTTTTGGTATTGCTTGTCTGGTCTGGCTGGGAGAAGAATGAGCCTACCTGGACCATCTTCTGTTGCTAGGTTGGAATTTAGAAAATTCTAGGCTTGGGTTTGTTGCATTTTTTATGTTGTTGGGGGCCATAAGACACCCTGTCACTATGTTTTTCCTCTAGTGCTGAGTTCCATTACTATTTTGTCTTCCTCTTCCCATCTTTCAGTATTCTCCTTTCATTGCCTTTTGCGTTATTTCCAGGGTTTGTAGTTGTATATAGCAGAGAAGAGCAGGGAGAAATGAGTGAGTCTACATCATCTTCTTCAGAAACTCTCACATTGATGGGTTTTTGGAAGTTGAGCCATTTTTCACTGCTCGAATTATGCTTGGTTGTAATTTATTATCCTTATTGTGTATCACCACATTTGATTTTCTAATATTTTGTTAATAATTTCTTTATGTTCATAGAGAATTTGTCTGAAATTTTCTTATGTGGCAATGTCCTTCTCAGTTTTAGTATTCAGTAGTCTTAGTATTAAGACTATTGAATGCTGGGGCTCTTATAATGAGATAAAAAGTGTATATTTTTCTCTATTTCTGAGCAAGTTTGTATGAAGTTGGTGCAACTTCTTTCTTGAATGTTCAGAATAATTCACTAGTGAAGCAAACTGTCATTGAGTATATATATTTATGCAAACATGCTAGTATGTACATTTAGATTTTATATTATTTCTTGACTCAGTTTGTTAAGATGTGATTTTCAATAAGTATTTCCACTTCATCTAAATTGTCAAATATCATGGCACACACAAAAAATTGTTTTCTTACCTGATTTTTGTTGTTTTCATCTCTTTATTCTTTTCAAAAAACAAATTTTGGCCTTATTACTTTATTTTGTTTAAAATTTTTATTAATCTTTGTTCTTATTTATTTTATTTTCCAATATATTTTATTATGATTTGTTGTTTTTCTGGCTTCTTGCTATGTGTGGTTAGATAATTTATTTTTTGTGTTTATTTTTCTTTCATTTAAAGCTATGAATTTACTTTACAGTACTGTTTTAGCTGAATTCCATATATTTTGACATATTTTACTTTCAGTGTTATCCAGCTCAAACATTATTTCATTTACTAAAGAAAATTGTTTTTGACCCAGGTTTTATTTAGAGGCATATTGCTTATTTTCCAAGCATAGAAGGTTCTCTAGTCTTTTCTTTGGTTAGTCATTTAATAGTTTCTAACTTATTTTCACCGTGATCAGCAAATTTGTAAATGATTTTGGCTCTTTAAATATTATCTTGGCTTACTACATGACCACCATACAGTCATCTTACCGTATTACCACCATAGAGGTAAATATTTCATGTGCCCTTAAAAAGATGGTATCTCATCTTATTGTTTCATATTATGGTTGTGGATTTACCTATTTTTTCTTCTTTGTATTTTATATCTTATAAAACTTATTTTAGCTTCAGGGGTATATATGCAGATTTGTTATATAGGTAAGTTGCATGTCATGGGGTTTTGGTGTACAGATTGTTGTTTCATCACCCAGGTAATTAGTATAGTACCTGATCGGTAGCTTTTCAGTCCTCTCACTCCCACCCTCCACCCTCAAGTACTCAAGTGTCCATTTGTACTCAGTGTTTAGCTTCCACTTAAAAGTGAGAACACATAGTATTTTGTTTTCTGCTCTTGTGTTAGTTCGCTTAGGAAAATGGTCTCCATCTCCATCTAATTTTCTGCAAAGGACATGATCTCATTTTTTATAGCTACATAGTATTCTATGGTGTATATGTACCACATTTACTTTATCCAGTCTACTCTTGATGGGCATTAATGTTGACTTCATGTCTGCCATTGTCAATAGTTCAGCAATGAACATACATGTGTATGTGTCTTTATAATAGAATGATTTACATTCCTTTGGATATATACCCAATATTGGAATTGCTGGGTCAAATAGTAATTTTGCTTTAATTTTTGAGAAGTTGTCACACTACTTTCCACAATGGCTGAGCTGATTTACATTACACCAGCAGTGTAGAAGCATTCTTTTTTCTTCACAACCTCATGAACATCTGTTATTATTTTATTTTTTAATTAATAGCTATTCTGACTGGTGTGAGGTGATCATTATAGTTTTGATTTGCATTTTTTTAATGATTAGTGATAATGGAACACTTTTTCATATGCTTGTTGGCTATGTGCATATCATCTTTTGAACTGTCTGTTCATGTCCTTTTCCCACTTTTTAATGGGGTTTCTTTTTGCTTGTAAATTTGTTGAAGTTCTTTACAGATTCTGGATATTAGACCTTTATTGGATGCATAGTTTGCAAAAATTTTCTCCCACTTGGTAGGCTGTCTATTTACTCTGTTGATAGTTTCTTTTGCTGTGCAGAAGCTCCTTAGTTTATTGAGGTCTCCTTTGTCAATTTTTGTTTATGTTGCTGTTGCTTTTGGTGTCTTTTTTGTGAAATCTTTGCCAGGGTCTATGTCCAGAATTGTATTTCCTAGGTTGTTTTCCAGCATAGTTTTTGGTTTTACATTTAAGTCATTAATTCATCTTGAGTTAATTTTTTAAATATGATGTAAGGAAGAGGTCCAGTTTCAGTCTTCTGCATATGGCTAGCCAGTTATCCCAGCACCATTTATTGAATAGGAAGGCCCTCTCCCATTGCTTGTTTTTGTTTGCTTTGTCAAAGATCAGATAGTTGCAGGTGTATGGCTTTCCTTCTGGGCTCTTTATTCTGTTCCATTGGTCTATGTGTCTGTCTTTGTTTGAGTACCATGCTGTTCTGGCTACTGTAGCCTTATAGTATAGTTTGAAGTCAGGTAATGTGATGCCCCCAGCTTTGTTATTTTTGCTTAGGATTGCTTTGGCTATCTGGGCTCTTTTTTGGTTCCATGTGAATTGTAAAATAGTTTTTTCCAATTCCGTGAAGAATGCCATTGGTAGTTCAATAGCTATAGCATTGCATCTGTAAATTGCATAATAGCATGGCATCAGTATGGCCATTTTAACAATATTGATTCTTCCTATCCATGAGCATGGGATATTTTTCTGTTTGTGTCATCTCGGATCTCTTTGGGTTGTGTTTTGTAATTCTCATTGCAGAGATCTTTCACCTCTTTAGCTAGCTTTATTTCTAGGTATTTTATTCTTTGGGGGGATATTTTGAATGGAATTGTGTTCTTGATTTGGCTCTTCACTTGTACATTGTTGTTGTATAGAAATGCTACTGATATTTGTGTATTGATTTTGTATTCTAAAACTTTGCAGAAATTGACTATCAGATCAAGGAACATTTGGGAGAGACTATGGGGTTTTCTAGATATAGAATTAATCATCCGCAAACAGAGATAGTTTGGCTTCCAATCTCTTGCTATTTGGATGCCCTTTATTTCTTTCTCTTGCTGATTGCTGTGGCTAGGACTTCCAATAGTGTGTTGAATAGGAGTCATGATAATGGGCATCCTTGTCTTGTTCTGGTTCTCAGCGGAATGCTTCCAGCTTTTGCCTATTCAGTATGATGTTGGCTCTGGGTTTGTCATATATGACTTATTTTTTTTTTGAAGTATGTTATTTTAATGTCTAGTTTGTTGAGGGTTTTTAACATTAAGGGATGTTCCATTTTATCAAAACCTTTTCTACATTTATTGAGATAATCATGTAACTTTTGTTTTTACTTCTGTTTATGTGATGAATCACATTAATTTGTATATGCTGAACTAACCTAGCATCCCAGGGATAAAACTTACCCGTTCGTGGTGGATTAGCTTTTTGCTGGATTCAGTTTGCTAGGATTTTGTTGAAGATTTTTGCATGTATGTTCATCAATGATATTGGCCTGATTTTTTCTGTTTTTGTTGTGTCTCTGCTAGGTTTTGGTGTTAGAATGATGCCAGCCTTATAGAATAAGTTAGGAAAGAGTCCCTCCTCCTCAATTTTTTGGAATAGTTTCAGTAGCAATATTAGCAGCCCTTCTTTATACACCTGGTGGAATTCAGCTATGAATCCATCTAGTCCTGGGCTTTTTCTGGTTGGTAGGCTTTTTATTGCTGATTCAATTTTGTTACTAATTTTTAATCCATTCAAGGATTCTATTACTTCCTGGTTCAATCTTGGGAGGTTGTATGTTTCCAGGAATTTATTCATTTTTTCTAGATTTTCTAGTTTGTGTGCATAGATGTGTTCAGAGTAGTCTCTAAGAGTTGTTGTCATGGGGATTTTTTTGCATTTCAGTTCAGTAGTAATGTTTTCTTTGTCATTTCTGACTGTGTTTATTTGGATCGTCTGTCTTTTTTCCTTTATTAGACTAGATGGTGATCTATCAATCTTATTTATTTCAAATAATGGACTCCTGGATTTGTTGATCTTCTGTATGGTTTTTCACATCTTGGTTTCATTCCGTGCAGCTCTGATTTTGGTTATTTCTTTTCTTCTGCTCCCTTTGAAGTTGTTTTGATCTCTTCTTTTTTTCTCTCATTTCTCTAAGTATGATGTTAGATTGTTCATTCGAGATCTTTCTAACTTTTTGATGTGGGATTCAGCACTATAAATTTTCTTCTTAACACTGCTTTAGACAGCTAAAGCAGTCTATTCTGTCTGCTGTGTTATATATTTCTTTTCATTAGTTTCAAATCATTTCTTGATTTCTTGCTTAATTTCATTGTTTACCCAAATGGCATTCAGGAGCAGGTTGTTTAAATTCCATGTAATTGTGTGGTTTTTGAAAGATTTTCTTAGTATTGATTTCTATTTTTATTGCACTGCGGTTGCGTGTTGTGGTTGGTATGATTTCATTTTTTTAAATTTTCTGAGAATTGTTTTATAGCTGATTGTGTAGTCAATTTCAGAGTATATGCGATGTGCAAATGAGAATAATGTATATTCTTTTGTTTTTGAATGGAGATTTCTGTAGATGTCTGTTAGGTCCATTTTGTTGAGTGCCAGGTTCAAGTCCTGAATGTCTTTGTTAGTTTTCTGCCTTGATCTGTCGAATACTGCAAGTAGGCTGTTGATCTATCCCATTATTATTATGTGATTATCTCAGTCTCTTATCAAGGTCTTAGAAGACCTTGATGCTTCTGTGTTTGATGCATATATATTTAGAATAGTTAGGTCTTCTAGCAAGATTAGATATTTTCATGGACGGTATCCTCAAAAATTCGCTTTCCAAGTTGCTTGCTTTCTCTTCTTCTCTTTCAGTGACTCCAAGTCATAGATTTGGCCTGTGAGTCATAGTTTGGTCTCTTTACATTTTCTCATATTTCTCAGAGGCTTTGTCCATTCTTTTTAATTCTCTCTCTCTCTGTCTCTCTCTCTTTCTTTGTCTGTCTGTCTGTCTTTGTCTGACTGATTTAATTCAGAGAACTGTTTTTCGAGCTCTGAGATTCTTTCCTCAGCTTGGTCAATTCTGTTGTTGATACTTGTAATGGTATTATAAAATTCTTGAAGTGAGTTTTTTAGCTCTATCTGATGAATTTGGTTCTTTCTTAAAATGGCCACTTCATTTTTCAACTCCTGTATCATTCTATTGTATTCCTTAGACTCCTTGAATTGGGTTTCAGCTTTCTCTTGAATCTCAATAATCTTCATTCCTCTCCATATTCTGAATTCTATGTCTGTCATTTCAGCTATTACAGCCTCACTAAGAACCATTGCTGATGAACCAGTGCAGCCATTTGGAGGTAAGAGGATACTCTGGCTTTTTGAATTGCTAGAGTTCTTGCACTGGTTCTTTCTCATCTGTGTGGGCTCATATTCCTTCAATCTTTGAAGTTGTCTTTTGAATTAGATTTTTTGCTTTCATTTTCTTTGATGCCCTTGGAGGTTTGATTGTGGCATAATGTGGGTTCAGTCAATTAGCTTTATTTCTGGAAGATTTTAGGGAATCAGGCCTCAGGTCAGCACTCCTGGACTGCCTGCTCTAACTGTTGAGGTTTGGTGCCAGGCCCCCAGTTTTGTTCTCTGGCCCCTTGAAATTAGGAACCTGCTGTGCTGGAGGAACTGAGGTGTTCCCAGTCTGTTGGCGGCAATGCTCTGATGGGTGGTGCTGGCCAGAGTGCTTCACTGAAATGGTGGCAGCAGGATCCTTGCTCACTTGTGCCTGCCAGTAGCCACAGCAGTGTGGCATGGTGTAGGTGCAGTGTGGCTGATCATTTAAAAAATTAGTTCTTTTGCCCCCTCTATTAACTTGTTACCTTTTGCTATTCCTTTAGTGAATTCCCTAGAGATTAAATAATACATTTGACTCATTACAAACTAGCATAAATTATTCTTTTACCTTTTCCACACTAACACTAGAAAGTTTCAGTATTAGTCTATTTTAACATAATTAAATTCAAATGCTTCTGCACAGCAAAAGAATCATCAGAGTAAACACACAACCCACAGAATGGGAGAAAATATTTGCAAACTATGCATCTGACAAATGACTAATATCCAGAATCAACAAGAAGCTCAGATAAATCAGCAAGAATAAAACAAACAATCCCATCAAAAAATGGACAAATGACATGAATAGACACTTCTCAAAAGAAGATACACAAATGGCCAACAAACATGAAAAAATGCTCAACATCACTAATCATCAGATAAATGCAAATTAAAACCACAATGAAATATCACCTTACCCCAGCCAGAATAGCTGTTATTAAAAAGTTGAAAGCAACAGATGTTGGCATGGATGTGGTGAAAAGGAAACACTTATACACCGCTGTTGGGAATGTAAATTAGTACAACCTATATGGAAAACAGTATGGGCATTTCTCAAAAAACTAAAAGTAGACCTATCATTCAGTCTAGCAATCCCACGTCTGGATATTTTTCCAAAGGGAAAGAAGTCATCACATCAAAAAGACACCTTCACACATATTTATTGCAACACAATTTACAGTTGCAAAGATATGGAGCCAACCTAAGTATCCATCAACTGATGAGTGGGTAAAGAAAATGTGGTATATATATAGTGTGGAATACTACTGAGCCATAAAATAGAATAAAATAATGTCATTTGCAGCAACTTCAGTGGATCTGGAGGCCATTATTCTAAGTGAAGTTAACTCAGAAATGGAAAACCGAATACACATTCTCAATTATAAGTGGGAAATAAACTATGTGTATGCAAAGGCGTACAGAGAGGTATAATAGATATTGGAGACTCAGAAGACCGGAAGGTTGGTGGGGTCAGGGGGTAAGGGATAGAAAACGATATATTGGGTGCAATATAAACTACGGGGGTAACAGATGCACTAAACTCTGATATTCATGGCTATACAGTTCATTCATGTAACCAGAAACCACTTTTACCTGAAAAGCTATTGAAATTTTCAAAATTGTGAAAAAAATGAATTAAAAAACAACAACAAAAAAAGGCTGGGCATGGTGGCTTATGCCTGTAATCCCAGCACTTTGGGAGGCCGAGGTGGGCAGATCACTTAAGGCCAGGAATTTGAGACCAGCCTGCCCAACATGGTGAAACCCCGTCTCTAGTAAAAATACAAAAATTACCAGGTGTGGTGGTGTGGGCCTGTCATCCCATCTACTTGGGAGGCTGAGGCAAGAGAATCGCTTGAACCCGTGCGGTGGAGGTTGCAGTGAGCCAAGATTGTACCACTGCACTCCAGCCTGGGCGACAAGGCAAGACTCCATCTCAAAAAACAAACAAACAAAATCAACTCTTTTAAAGTCCTTTCCACTTTTGCCTTATTGTTGTCATGTACTTTCATTGTGAATATTTTAAAACCCTTAATACATTGCTATTTTTTGAACAATGATCATTTAATCACTATTTAGTTATACGTAGTCACATATTTACTTTTTCAATTGTTCTTATTCCTTTCTACTTTTCTCTGGGATCCTTTCGTACCCAAGGAACTTTCTTTAGTGTTTCTTTCGATGCGGGTCTACTGGTGACCAGTGGATTCTCTCAGTATTTACTATTTTGAAAATATATTTTTCCAGTACTCATTGATGATGATTATTTTTACTAGGTGTGGAATTTGAAGCTAGTAGTTATTTTTCTTTCATAACTTTAAAAGGTATTTTTCTACTTTCTTCTTGATTCCATGATTTCTGGGACTGTCAGTCTTACTGTTTCTCATTTCAAAGTAAAATGGTAACATTTTTCCCCTGACTGTTTTAAAGTTTTCAGTAGTCTTACTGTATCTAGATATGGTTTTTTAAAAAAATTTCTCAAGCTTGATATTCACAGAATTATTTAATTATTTGGATTTAAATATATTATCAGTTTTGGACGATTCTCAGTTTGTATTTAATCTTATATTGCTTTTGGTGAATTATCTCTCTTCTCTCTGAAATGCTAATTACATACATTAGAGCTTTTAAGCATGACCCACATGTTAACGTTTTACCCCCTCTTTTTGGTTTTAGTCATTATGCATTTTTAATTTTCTGTTTATTTTTGTTTAAATATATTTTAATTAGATTCTAATTATTTCTCAAATGATCTATATTTTTATCTTTTTTGTAATTTAAAAAATTTCTTGAACATATCTTGGATTTTTCAATAACTTGATTGAGGCATATTTTACACATCATATAATGCACCCATTTCAAGTGTATATGTCAATGACTTTTAGCAGCTTTACTGAGAGATGATTGAAGTAAAATAATTGAGAATATTGATAATGTACATTTTAATAATTTTCAGGATATATACACATATACATATATATATATGAATACAGACACCCATATATATAACAAATTTTATTACAATCAAGATAACAATTATTTGCATTACCCTCAAATTTGCCTGTACTTCTTTGCAATCCATGTCTCCCTCTAACACAACCCACAGTCAACTATTGACCTGTTTTCTTTTTTGTTTGTTTGTTTTTATTTTTTATTTTTTGAGATGAAGTCTTGCTCTGTCACCCAGGCTGGAGTGCAGTGGCACAATCTCAGCTCACTGCAACCTCTGCCTCCCGGGTTCAAGTGATTCTCCTGTCTTAGCTTCCCAGGTAGCTGGGATTACAGGTGCCCGCCACCATGCCCAGCTAATGTTTGTATTTTTAGTAGAGACTGGGTTTCACCATTTTGGTCTGTCGGGCTCGAACTCCTGACCTCAAATGATCCTTCCACTTTGGCCTCCCAAAGTGCTGGGATTACAGGCATGAGCCACCGTGGCTGGCCTGATCTGTTTTCTGCTACAATAGTTTATTTGGTGTTTCCTAGAATTTTGTATAAATATAAAACATAACGTGCTTTTTTTTACACTTTCTTCTAGAATGTGATTTTGAGACTAATCTACACTGTTATGTTTGTTAAGAGGTCTTTTCTTTTTATTGATGAGTAATTTCATTATATAGGAAAACCATATTTCTTTATCTCCTCATCTGTTGATGAGCATTTGCATTGTTTCTAGATTTTGGCTATTTTTAATAAAGCTGATACAAGCATTTATGTAAAATATGCCTTCATGTAGATATATATTTATATTTCTCTTGAATAAATACCAAAGAGGCAGAATGGTTGGGTCATATTGTTGATGCTTAATTTTTAAAGAAACGTCCATGCTGTTTTCCAAACTGCATATTTGATTTTTAATTTCCTTCAGCAATGTATTAACATTTCAATTCTCCTACAGCCTTGCCTCCATGTAGTATAGATAAGTTTAAAAATTTTAGCCATTATAAATGGTATAATGGTATAATAGTGGTATCTTGTTGTGGCTTTTATAATTAAAAAATAATTTTAGGATTTGAAAAGACAGCACAAATAATTGTTTGGTGTACTTTCCTCAGCTTCCTTTAATTTTAACATCTAACATAATAATTATAAATATATAAAATCTGGGAAATTAGCCTTGGAATAATATATTAACCCATTTATTCCTGAGGTTGCAATTTTTTTAATTTGAAAAATCGGATCTTGGCGATGACCTTGAGCAGTAGGATATAAAGAACTCCCACATCCTTAGCGTTCCAATAATGGAACACTAAGCATATGAAGTAAACTATGGACTTCATTATGATTTTGCCTGTTTTCCTACTAATGTTCTTTTCCTTTTTCAGGATCTTTCTCAGGAATCCACATAGCAGTTAGTCATTGTGGCTCTTTCCTCCTCCAATCTATAACAAATTATTAGTTTTTTCTTTTTTGAAAGACCTTGACAATTTTGAAGAGTATTCATCAGGTATTTTGTAGAAAGTTCCTCAATTTGAGTGTATCAGAAGTTTTCTTTCTTTTCTTTTTTCCCTCTTCCTTTCCCTCCCTCCCTCCCTCCCCGCTCCCTCTCTCCCTCCTCCCTCCGTCCCCCCTCCCCCCTCCCTCCCTCCCTTCCTCCCTTCCTCCCTTCCTTCCTTCCTTCCTTCCTCTTTCTTTCTCTCCCTTGCTCCCTCCCTTCCTCCCTCCCTCCCTCCTTCTCTCTCTTTCTGTCTTTCTTCCTTGATGGAGTTTTGCTCTTTTTGCCCAGGCTAGAGTGCAGTGGAATGATCTCGGTTCACTGCAACTTTCACCTCCCGAGTTCAAGTGATTCTGCTGCCTCAGCCTCCTGAGTAGCTGGGATTACAGGTGCCCGCCACCATGGCTGGCTAATTTTTGTATTTTTAGTAGAGACGGAGGTTTTACCATGTTGGCCAGGCTGGTCTTGAACTCTTGACCTCAAGTGATCCGCCTGCCTCTGCCTCCCGAAGTGCTGGGATTAGATTACATGCATGAGCCACCATGTCTGGCCAGAAGTTTTCTTATGATTAGATGGAGGTTACGAATTCTGGGGAAGAACACTACCTGGTACCCTTCTCACTGTATCGTGTTAGGGGATACATGATATTAATGTGATGTTAACCTTGATTGCCTGTTTAAGGTGGTGTCTGTGAGGTTTCCCCAAGGTAAAATTACTAGTTTTTTTCATACAATATTCATTAGAAGCAAGTTACTAAGTCCAGATCATGTTGAGGAAAGGGGAGTTAAGATTCATCACGTGGTGTGAGGAGTAACAAAAAGTTGTGGGTCCTTGTCAAAATCACAGTAATTAATAAACGTCTGGGGGAATATGCTTTGAAACTGTGCAAATGTCTTATTTCTCCTTTAATTTTTTCCCACTAATTTTAGCATTTATCAGCGAATCCTGCATGCAGCAATGTTGCTATTGTGCTTTTTGTGGTGATTTGAGGTTTCCCTTGTTCCTCTTACCTTACTTGGAATTCTTACATAACGAGGATTTGACTCTTCCTCTCCCTCCCATTTATTTATTTGTTGAAACATGCATTATATCAGTATGAACTCATGAATTTTTTAACGCTAATCTTTGGGTTATAATCAAATACTATTATTGCACAGGACATGGTGGCTCACTCCTGTAATCCCAGCACTTTGGGAGGCTGAGGCAGGTGGATCACTCGAGGTCAGGAGTTTGAGACCAGCCTGGTCAACATGGCGAACCCCCGTCTCTGCTACAAAATACAAAAAAATTATCCAGGTGTGGTGGCATGCGCCTATAGTCCCAGCTACTTAGGAGGCTGAGGCACGAGACTCACTTGAACAGGGGAGGCAGAGGTTGCAGTGAGCCAAGATTGTGCCACTGCACTCCAGCCTGAGCGACAGAACGAGACTCTGTCAAAAAAAAATTAATATTGGTATGTTTTTCTGGCTTTGGTTACTGGGAACTGTATCAAGTAGCCTCCTATCTCCTTTGGACATGCCTTCCTCATCCTTTTTGAGAACTTCTATACTTTCTGATGGTATAAGATGCTCTGTTCCCATCTTGTATTTTCCTTGCCTCTGACCTAGAATTAGCCATTTCTCCAAGGAGCTCTGGCTTATTTTATTGGTATCTGGCTTATATTAGTGGTATTCAGAAACTAAAAGATGGGTGATTAATGTATGTGCTTTTACTGAGATATCATTGCTTCTGGGACCTTTTAATGGACAAAGCGAGGAAGAATATGTACGTGTATTAACTCTGGTATGCACACACATCTCTATTTCTGTCTGTCTGTCTCTCTATTCATGTATATGCATGTGTATTAACTCATGTACGCACACACATCTCTATTTCTGTCTGTCTCTCCATGTATATGCATGTGTATTAACTCATGTACGCATACACATCTCTATTTCTGTCTGTCTCTCTATCCATGTATATGCATGTGTATTAATACGTACTCACACACATCTCTATTTCTGTCTGTCTCTCTATCCATGTATATGCATGTGTATTAACTCATGTATGCACACACATCTCTATTTCTGTCTATCCATGTATATGCATGTGTATTAACTCATGTATGCACACACATCTCTATTTCTGTCTCTCTATCTATGTATATGTGTGTGTATTAACACGTGCTCACACACATCTCTATTTCTGTCTCTCTATACATGTATATGCATGTGTATTAACTCATGTATGCACACACATCTCTATTTCTGTCTGTCTTTCTCTGTATCCATGTATATGCATGTGTATTAACTCGTGCATACACACATCTCTATTTCTGTCTGTCTATCCATTCATCCATCCATGTGTGTGTGTAGATGTATATTTGTAGATACAAATAGATGGAAACATAGGTAGATTTAAACCCACATACATATATGTATAAATAATCATAATATTTAACTCATCGATCAGGAAGGATTCATTCTAGTCTTCTTTTTTACTTATTTGTTACTTCACTCTTTGACAGTGAGAAACTTGGCTTCCATTATCTACAAATTATTTACTTGTTTGTCCAACCCTTGGATACATAGAGTATCAGAACTGCTAATCAGCATGCATGTGAGAACCAAATTTACCAACTAAAGAACAGCATTTAAATACAGTTCTTTTGGTATTTGGCATCAGAGTATCCAAGCAAATCACTGTTTCCGAAAGCTACCTAGGTAAACTTCCATTCACCCTCTGCCTTCAGTGAGGTTATGCCTTTTATTTGTGCTACAATGAAATTCTTTTTTTTTTTTTTTTTTTTTCTGAGACGGAGTCTTGTTTTATCACTCAGGCTGGAGTGCAGTGGCAAAATCTCACCTCACTGCAACCTCTGCCTCCCGGGTTCAAGCAATTCTCCTGCCTCAGCCTCCCAAGTGGCTGGGATTACAGGCACGTGCCACCACGTCTGGCTGATTTTTATATTTTTAGTAGAGATGGGGTTTCACCAAGTTGGCCAGGCTGGTCTCGAACTCTTGACCTCGTGATCCATCTGCCTCAGTCTTCCAAAGTGTTGGGATTACAGGTGTAAGTCACTGTGCTCGGCCTTCTGAAATTCATTTTTTATAGCCAACTTTCCATCCTGGAATCTTTTGACGTTCTGGCTATAAATCTTAAACATGTTGTTATTATTGAGATAGAGTCTCGCTCTGTCGTTCAGGCTGGAGTGCAGTGGCACAAATATGGCCCACTGCAGCCTTGACCTCTTGGGCTCAGGCTGTGCTCCTACTTCAGCCTCCTGAGTAGCTGGGACTATAGGGACATGCCACCATGCCTGGCTGATTTTGTAGTTTTTGTAGAGATGGGTCTCACTGTGTTGCCCAGGCTGGTCTTGAACTCCTGGACCCAAGCAGTTCTCTCACTTTGGCCTCCCAAAGTGCTGGGATTACAGGCATAGAACTTAAAACAGAATTACCATTTGAACCAGCAATCCCACTATTGGGTATATACCCAAAGGAATATAAATCATTCTACCATAAAGACACGTACATGTGTGTGTTTGTTGCAGCACCATTCAAAATAGCAAAGACGTGGAATCAACCTAAATACCCATCAATGGCAGACTGGATAACGAAAATGTGGTACATAGAAACCATGAAATGCTATACAGCCATAAAAAATAATGAGATCAGGTCCTTTGCAGCAACATAGAGAGAGCTGGAGGCCATTATCCTAAGGAAACTAACACAGAAATAGAATATCAAATACTGCATGTTCTCAGTTATAAGTGGGAGTTAAACAATGAGAACACATGGCTGGTAGGAGGGGAACAACAGATTCTGGGGCCTACTTGAGGGTGAAGAGTGGAAGGATGGAGAGGATCAGAGAAAAATACCTATCAGATACTATGCTTATTACTTGGGTGATGAGATTATCTGAACACCAAATCCCTTTGACACACAGTTTACCTATATAACAAACCTGCACATGTACACCTGAACCTCCAATAAAAGTTAAAATAATAATGATAACAAAAAGCATGAAAAAATTATACAATAAAATTTACTTTTGTGGTGTACAGTTTTATAGATTTTGACAAATGCACAGCATCATGTATCCACCAACATGGTGACATGCAGAATAGTTCCATCACCCTAAAAATTGTCTTGTGTGGCCTCTTTCTATTCAACCCCACATCCTTAAAAACCAGCCAGGCAACCAACCACTAGTCAAATTTTTGTCTCTATAGGTTGACTTTACAAGGATTTTATAAATGAGTTACATGATATGTATGTAGCCTTTGGGGTCTGTCCTCTTTCACTTAGCAAAATCTATGTAAGATTAATTTATGCTGTTCTGTAATTTGTTTCTTCATTTTCTTGCTAAATAGTATTCCATTGTTGGATGTGCCAGGGTTTGTTCATCCATTCAACTCTTGAAGGACATCTTGATTATTTTCAATTTTTAGCAATTCTGAATAAAGGCATTATCAAAATTTTTGTAAAGATTTTTATGTAAAAGTGAATTTTAATTCATTTGGATAAATATACCTTGAAGTAGAATTGATAGATCATGTCATAAGTAGATATTTATTTTCATAAGAAACTGCCAAACTTTTTATCAAAGTGGCTGTATAATTTTGCATTTCCACCAACAATGAATTAATGTTTTTTTGCTTCACATTTTTGTCAGCATTTGGTACTGTCAATTTATTATCATAATAATTTTTTAAAAAAATTTGGCCATTCTAATAAATATATAGTAGTGCCTAATTGTAGTGTTAATTTGCATTTAACTCATGACTAATGATGTAAACTTTTTTTTTTTTTACAAAAAGGAGTTGTTTTGCTTTATTGTTGAAGTATTAATTTTCTATAGATGTATTCTTAATACAAGGTGTTCATTAGATAAGAGTTTTAAAATATCTTTCCCCATCTGTGACTTGCCTTTTCATTACCTAATAGTGTATTTTTGCAGAACAATCAGTACTTAAATTTTGAGAAATTTCAAATTACATTTTTTTGGTGCATTGTGATTTTGGTGTCCAATGTAAACTTTCTAGAAATCTAAGTCCATGAAGATTTTTCTCTTATGTTTTATTCTAGAAGTTTTAAAGTTTTACATTTAAGTCTGTGGTCCAATTTGAGTTTTTATCTGGTGATCTTGTTAAACTTACTTACTCGTTTACTAACTTACTACTTACTAGTAGATTTTAATGTAATTGTTTAGTTTTTTCTACACAGAGAATCGTTTCGTCTGTGAATAGAGGCAGTTCTATTTATTTCTTTCTAATCTATATTTCTTATATTTCTTTTGTTTATTTTTATTGTCTTATTGCATGTCTTCCAATATGATGGTGATTAGGAATTGTGAAATAGGCATTCCTTCCTTGTTCCCACTCTTAGGGAGAAAGCATTCAGTGTCTTTCATTAAATGAGGCATTATTGCAGGTTTTTAAAAAGATGTCTTTTAATAAGTCATGGAAGTTTCCTTCTGTTCTTAGTTCCTTGAGAGTTTTTATCATGAATAGATGTTTAATTTTGTTGAATGGTTCATTGAGATGATTATGATTTTTTTTTCTCTCAGGTTTTCAGTGTGATCATATGGTGAATTCCAATGACTGATTTGTGTATGTGAAAGCAGTTTTGCATTTGAGGGATGAACATCACTTGGTCATGATGTATTATCTTTTTTATATGTGGCTCCTTTCAGTTTGCTGGTATTTTGTTGACAATTTTGCATCTATGTTCACATGATCTGTCAGTCTCCAGTTTTTCTGTAATGGCCATTTCATTTTGGTATTAGTATAATGGTGACCTCATAAAAATAATTGATAAATGTTCTCTCCTCTTCTATTTTCTAGAAGAAATTGTGCAGAATTGGTATTATTTCTTTCTGACTCCATCAAGTGAAACTATAGGGGCCTTTTGAAAGATTTTTATCTACAAATTTAATATCTTTTTTTTTTTTTTGAGATGGAGTCTTGCTCTGTCGCCCAGGCTGGAGTGCAGCGGCCGGATCTCAGCTCACCGCAAGCTCTGCCTCCCGGGTTTACGCCATTCTCCTGCCTCAGCCTCCCGAGTAGCTGGGACTACAGGCGCCCGCCACCTCGCCCGGCTAGTTTTTTATATATATATATATTTTTTTGGTAGAGACGGGGTTTCACCGTATTAGCCAGGATGGTCTCGATCTCCTGACCTCGTGATCCGCCCGTCTCGGCCTCCCAAAGTACAGGGATTACAGGCTTGAGCCACCGCACCCGGCCAAATTTAATATCTTTAATGGATATGAAGTTATCTCATTATCTATCTCTTCTTGAGTAGATTATAGTAATTTGTATCTTTCAAGGTATTGATTATTTTCATCAAAGTTGTTTGACTTATAGAAATAGAATTATTAATGGTATTCCCTTAATATCATTTAAAAGTATGTAGTAATGTCCTGTTTTAATTCCAGATATTAGTAGTTGGTGTTATTTCCACTTATTACTTGATCAGTCTGACTAGAGGTTTATCAATCTTACCAATCTTTTCAAAGACATTATCTTTTGGTTTCATTGATTTTTCTCTGTTGTTTTTCTGTTTTTAACTTCGATCATTTCTACTTTTACCTTTGTTATTTTCCTTCTATCACTTGTTTTAGCTTTAATTTGTTCTTTCTCTAATTACTTAGGTTATTTATTTTATATCTCTATTCTTTCTTTAGCATAGCATTTAATTATACACATTTCCCTCTAAGTACTGCTTTGGCTGCATTTCACAACATTACGTAAGTTGTAGAATTATCTATCCATTTATTTTCAATCCTCCTGCCATTTATGTTTAAATTGTTACTTATATATGCAGCCTATGGCAGGGTATTGCTTTTTGTCCACTCTATCAACATCTGCCTTTAAATTGGAGTGTTTGGAACATCGTATAATTTTGTGTAATTATTGATAGAGTTGGATTTATGTCTACAATTTTCTTATTAATTTTTTGGTTGTTCAGTCTCCATATCCCTTTTCTTGACTTTTTTGAGTTATTTAAATTTTTAAAAATATTTCACTTTATTTATTTACTTTTTGGATATATATTTTCTGTCAATATTTAAGGAATTTATTTAGCACTAATGTTGTATCACTTTACGTTGACTTTAGAAAATTTGTAGCATGTAGGTCCCTATAACTCTCCTCCTTTACCTCTATGCTATTTTACATTATAGATATCATATATATCTGCATACATTGAAAGTTCTAACAGATGATGTAATTTTTTATTTCAACATTCAGTCACACACATTTAAAAGTACTTAAGCTATAAGAAAATAGCTTAGATATTTACTATTTATTTTATTTTTTAATTTCTGAAGATGCAAGTTTCCCTCTGGTATTGTTTTCCTTGAATATTTTTTAAACATAATTGTTTGAAAAAATATTTTAAAGCAAATTTACAAAAAACATTTTTAATATTGTAGTCCTGCTGTAAAACTTCTATTTGTTTTTCTTCTTGTGAGAAGATTGTAAGTTTCATTTATTCTTGAAGGATATTTTTATAGGATATAAAATTCTGGTTTGACAGTTCCTTTTTTTCTTTTTTTTTCAGCGTTTCACATTTTAAAGATGTTCCACTTTATTCTGGCTTCCATATCCTCTGATGAGAAATCAGTGGTGATTCCAATCCTGCTTCCCCTGTGTATAATGTGTTGTTTTCTTCCGGCTGCTTTCCGGATTTTTCCTTTTTATTTCGTTTCCAGCAATTTGATAAAGATATATGTAGACATGGTTTTCTTTGTGCTTATACTTTTTGGAGTTCACTGTCTTGAATCCATAATTTATATATATATATTTTGTATCAAATTTGGAATATTTTCTATAATTACTGCTTTAAATATTTTTGCACGAATATGTTTTTCTCTTCTTCTGGGGCTCCAATGGCACATCAATTAAAACATTTAATACAGAGTCCTAGAGGCTCTGATCTTTCTTTTTCAATCTTTTCTGACTTCTTTTCTCTTCAGATTGAATTATTTCTATTGCTCTATTCATGTTCACCAAATATAAAGCAATACATGAGTTTCCATGCTATCTTTAGGTACCAATGCTGCCATTACCACCATGCTGATATACAGCAAGAACACTCTTAAGTTGAAAGAGAGCAGGAGAATATATATACACACACACACACACACGTACGTGCATATATATAAAATATACACACAGATATATGCATATTAATGCACATACATATGTATGTATAGACACACACAAATATATAGTGAAAGAAAGAGATGGGGGGAGAGAGAGAGAGAGAACTTCTCCTGTTTGCTTCTTTAGTTTTGACTTTCTTTCACAATGTGCCTGCATTACCTCACACTTTAGAGTCCTCAGGTAATTATTTTCTGCATTTTTTCCAGAAAGTATAACTCCAACTAGCAGAAGGGCTGGGCTGTAATAGATTCCTACCAGCCTAGCAGAATTGGAATTTCAGTTATGTCTTTTAAATAAAGAAGATAAAAAATAATAAAATGCTAATAATTGCTATCTCCAAATAGGCTTTTACAGCCACTGTACATCACTGCCATTATCACAACATATATGTCACCTTTGTACATACACCCTGATCATCATTTTTTGAAGCTCATTTCCATAGATTATCAAGTTCCAGATTTGTAATTATCTTTATTTTAACACTTTACATATGTAATCTTATGTCATGATAAAGTTTGATTTTTTTTCTCTTTCTCCTTTGTGTATCTGTTCTAACTATGATTTTTGTAATTTTTTGTGTTTTCATGATGGTAGTAATCATCTTTTCACTTCCAGATGTAGGACTCCCTTAAGCATTTCTTTTAACACCAGTATAGTTGTGAATAATTCCTGTAGTTTTTGCTTATCTGGGAAATACTTTATTTCTCTTTCCTTTCTAAATAACAGTTTTGCTGGGTTCTTGACTGGCAGTATGTTTTTCTTTTAGCACTTTCTATAAATTATTCCATTCTCTTCTGGCCTGGAAGATTTCTCCTGAGAAACCTACTGTTAGTCTAATTGGAATTCTCTTATATGTGACTTACTGTTTTTCCCTTGCTGCTTTTAGAATGCTCTCTTTGTCTTTGATTGACAATTGGCTCTAATGTACATGGGAGAGGATGTGTTTGTGTTTAATCTATTTGGGGTCCTTTGAGATTTCCGGACCTGGATGTCCATCTCTCCCTCTCTAGACTTGGGAAGTTTTCTGCTATTATTTTATCAAAAATGTTTTCCTCACCTCTTCCCTTCTCTTTACCTTCTGATTGCTCATAATGCAAATAGTTATTCACTTAATGCTTTTCCATAAACTCTGTAGGCTTTCTTTATTTGTTCTTTCTCTTTCTTTTTCTGCTTTGTTATTTCAAAAGATCTGTCTTGAAGTTTAGAAATTCTTTCTTTTGCTTGGTGTCATCTGTTGTTGAAACTCTTGATTGTATTTTTTATTCCATTCATTAAGTTTTTCATGTCTAGAAGTTTTGTTTGGTTCTTTTTAAAAATAATATCTATCTCTTTGTTGAATTTTTAATGCAGATGCTAAATTGTCTTCCTAATTTAATTGAATTGTTTATTCATATTGTCTTATATCTCACTGGCGTTTTGTATATTTCCTTTGATTTGGGGTCTATTACTGGAAAATTATTGTGTTACTTTGGAGGTGTCATGTTTCCTTGCTTTTTCATGTTTGCTGTGTCCTTACATTGATATTTATGCACCTGAGGGAATAGTAGCCTCTTCCAATTTTATAGAGTAGGTTTCATAGAGAAAACCTTGTTCCTATAGATGGGTTTTTATATGTTGATTGGCTGGGGTGTATTGACTTTGGTTCTTGGTAGATAAAGTAGTGCAGTTTCTTCAGATGTAATCCATGTTAGTGATGTTTGATAGTGCCTTAGTGGCCTAGGTTGTGAGGATTTGTGGTGGTGATGACACAGCTTCTTCTGGGGTGGGCTTGCTGAAGTGTTTCTCAGCCTTGGGTGTATGCATGAACACAGTGGATCAGCCAACTTGAAGACTGGTTCACTAAGGTTTGTGCCACCAGGATGTTTTTTGGACTGTGGGTGCAGGTGTGCAGGATGAGTCAGCTGGCTTGGGGACTGGCTCACTGGGGTCAGGGTCTCTCGTTTATTACTCCAACTGGAGACATGAGTCATGCCTGTTTGTCTGGCCTGGGATGAGTCTGCCAGGGTTGGGTCTACTCAGCTGTTTCTGTGATCAGGGTAATGGGTACATAGCCACTAAACTAGTTCAGGCATACGTCTGCCTGGGGCAGGTCCACTAGGCTGTTTTACTGATGGGGAATATGATGATGCAGATGTTTGGTAGCTTAGGGGCATGTCTGCCAGGGGCAGGTTTGCCTAGCTTCACTCCAGTTGGGAGTGAGAGTGCATGGTAGTTAGGTCAGCTCAAGACCAGGTCTGCCTGGGATGGGTCTGCTGGAGTGTTTCTCTTACCAGAAACTCAGGCACACAGCTGCTCAGCTGTTTTGGGTCCTTCTCTGCTAGAGTCAGGTCTGCTAGACTGTTTCTCCAACTCTGGCCACAGCTGCTTAGCAGCTCAAGGGTGCGTCTAGCCAGGGTCAGGTCTGCTGGACTGTTTATTGGCCAGGGACATAGGTGCACAGAAGTTCAGCTGACCCAGGATGGCTCACCTGCAGTGTGGTAAGGGAGCAAGGGCCATTCCTGGGCCCAGCGCTCTGAGCAGCTGAGGTCATGGTGTTACAGCCACCCATGTGGGTGGACAGACTGTGGAAACCCACAGTTGGAGGCCCAAAGTTGCTATTGGCCCCCAGGGCAGAGCACACTCCAGTAGTGGCTCTAGTTTTAAAGATGGTACCACACCCTAGCAGCTTGGGTAATTGGATAATGGAAGTACAAAACTTGTACTCCTAATCCAGTGAAATGCAGCCATGTGAATTCCAGACAGCTCCCAAATGGAGCTGAGGGATTGTGAGGACTGTGGGATTCTTCTGTAGTAAAGACTACAGGGTGGCTGTAGTGGCAGTGAGGGCTGCTGCAGGTCCTCTGCTTTCCCTTTCCCACAGGAAGAAGTCCCTGTTATCTCTGAGCTGATCTCAATAAGACAGGTGGTTCAGCAGAAGCACGGTGCCTTGCTCCCCTCTTTATGTTACCCTCTTGGGTTTCTGAACACTGAAATGACTTTACTACTCCTTTGTTACACTTCAACACTTTCCCTCTGATGCTTCAGTAAAAGTTTTAGTTGTTAATTTACTTCCTTTGTCATATATATATTATTATACTTTAAGTTCTAGGGTACATGTGCACAACGTGCAGGTTTGTTACATATGTATACATGTGTCATGTTGGTGTGCTGCACCCATTAACTCGTCATTTACATTAGGTATATCTCCTAATGCTATTCCTCCCCCCTTCCCCCTCCCCACAATAGGACCTGGTGTGTGATGTTCCACTTCCTGTGTCCAAGTGATCTCATTGTTCAATTCCCACCTATGAGTGAGAACATGCGGTATTTGGTTTTCTGTTCTTGCGATGGTTTGCTGAGAATGATGGTTTCCAGCTGCATCCATGTCCCTACAAAGGACACGAACTCACCCTTTTTTATGGCTGCATAGTATTCCATGGTGTATATGTGCCACATTTTCTTAATCCAGTCTGTCACTGATGGACGTTTGAGTTGATTCCAAGTCTTTGCTATTGTGAATAGTGCCGCAGTAAACATACGTGTGCATGTGTCTTTGTAGCAGCATGACTTATAATCCTTTGGGTATATCCCCAGTAATGGGATGGCTGGGTCAAATGGTATCTCTAGTTCTAGATCCTTGAGGAATTGCCATACTGTTTTCCACAATGGTTGGACTAGTTTACAGTCACACCAACAGTGTAAAAGTGTTCCTAATTCTCCACATCCTCTCCAGCACCTGTTGTTTCCTGATTTTTTTCATGATTGCCATTCTAACTGATGTGAGATGGTATCTCATTGTGGTTTTGATTTGCATTTCTCTGATGGCGAGTGATGACGAGCATTTTTTCACGTGTCTGTTGGATGTATGAATGTCTTCTTTTGAAAAGTGTCTGTTCATATCCTTTGTCCACTTTTTGATGGAGTTGTTTGTTTTTTTCTTGTAAATTTGATTGAATTCTTTATAGGTTCTGGATATTAGTCCTTTGTCAGATGAGTAGATTGCAAAAATTTTCTCCCATTCTGTAGGTTGCCTGTTCACTCTGATGGTAGTTTCTTTTGCTGTGCAGAAGCTCTTTACATTAATTAGATCCCATTTGTCAATTTTGGCTTTTGTTGCCATTGCTTTTGGTGTTTTAGACATGAAGTCCTTGCCCATGCCTATGTCCTGAATGGTATTACCTAGGTTTTCTTCTATGGTTTTTATGGTTTTAGGTCTAACATTTAAGTCTCTAATCCATCTTGAATTAATTTTCATAAAAGGAGTAAGGAAAGGATCCAGTTTCAGCTTTCTACTTATGGCTAGCCAATTTTCCCAGCACCATTTATTAAATAGGGAATCCTTTCCCCATTTCTTGTTTTTGTCATGTTTGTCAAAGATCAAATGGTTGTAGATGTGTGGTATTATTTCCGAGGGCTCTGTTCTGTTCCATTGGTCTATATCTGTGGTTTGGTACCAGTACCATGCTGTTTTGGTTACTGTAGCCTTGTAGTAGTTTGAAGTCAGGTAGCATGATGCCTCCAGCTTTGTTCTTTTGACTTAGGATTATCTTGGCAATGTGGGGTCTTTTTTGGTTCCATATGAACTTTAAAGCAGTTTTTTTCAATTCTGTGAAGAAACTCATTGGTAGCTTATTGGGGATGGCATTGAATCTATAAATTACCTTGGGCAGTATGGCCATTTTCACAATATTGATTCTTCCTATCCATGAGCATGGTATGTTCTTCCATTTGTTTGTGTCTCCTCTTTTATTTCACTGAGCAGTGGTTTGTAGTTCTCCTTGAAGAGGTCCTTTACATCCCTTGTAAGTTGGATTCCTAGGTATTTGATTCTCTTTGAAGCTATTGTGAATGGGAGTTCATTCATGATTTGGCTCTCTGTTTGTCTGTTACTGGTGTAAAAAAATGCTTGTGATTTTTGCACATTGATTTTGTATCCTGAGACTTTACTGAATTTGCTTATCAGTTTAAGGAGATTTTGGGCTGAGACAATGGGGTTTTCTAAATATACAATCATGTCATCTGCAAACAGGGACAATTTGACTTCTTCTTTTCCTAACTGAATACCCTTGATTTCTTTCTCTTGCCTGATTGCCCTAGCCAGAACTTCCAAGACTATGTTGAATAGGAGTGGTGAGAGAGGGCATCCCTGTCTTGTGCCAGTTTTCAAAGGGAATGCTTCTAGTTTTTGCCCATTCAGCATGATATTGGCTGTGGGTTTGTCATAAATAGCTCTTATTATTTTGAGATACGTTCCATCAATACTGAATTTATTGATAGTTTTTAGCGTGAAGGGCTGTTGAATTTTGTCAAAGGCCTTTTCTGCATCTATTGAGATAATCATGTGGTTTTTGTCTTTGGTTCTGCTTATATGCTGGATTACATTTATTGATTTGCATATGTTGAACCAGCCTTGCATCCCAGGGATGAAGCTCACTTGATCATGGTGGATAAACTTTTTGATGTGCTACTGGATTCAGTTTGCCAGTATTTTATTGAGGATTTCTGCATCAATCTTCATCAGGAATATTGGTCTAAAATTCTCTTTTTTTGTTGTATCCCTGACAGACTTTGGTATCAGGATGATGTTGGCCTCGTAAAATGAGTTAGGGAGGATTCCCTCTTTTTCTATTGATTGAAATAGTTTTAGAAGGAATGGTACCAACTCCTCCTTGTACCTCTGGTAGAATTCAGCTGTGAATCCGTCTGGTCCTGGACTTTTTTTTTGTTGGTAGCTATTAATTATTGCCTCAATTTCAGAACCTGCTATTGGTCTATTCAGGGATTCAACTTCTTCCTGGTTTAGTCTTGGGAGAGTGTTAGTGTCCAGGAAATTGTCCATTTCTTCTAGGTTTTCTAGCTTATTTGCGCAGAGGTCTTTATAGTATTATCTGATGGTAGTTTGTATTTCTGTGGGGTCGGTGGTGATATCCCCTTTATCATTTTTTATTGTATCTATTTGATTCTTCTCTCTTTTCTTCTTTATTAGTCTTGCTAGTGGTCTATCAATTTTGTTGATCTTTTCAAAAAACCACCTCCTGGAGTCATTGATTTTTTTGAAGGTTTTTTGTGTCTCTATCTCCTTCAGTTCTGCTCTGATCTCAGTTATTTCTTGCCTTCTGCTAGCTTTTGAATGTATTTGCTCTTGCTTCTCTAGTTCTTTTAATTGTGATGCTAGGGTGTCAATTTTAGATCTTTCCTGCTTTCTCTTGTGGGCATTTAGTGCTATAAATTTCCCTCTACACACTGCTTTAAATGTGTCCCAGAGATTCTGGTATGTTGTATCTTTGTTCTCGTTGGTTTCAAAGAACATCTTTATTTCTGTCTTCATTGCGTTATGTACTCAGTAGTCATTCAGGAGCAGGTTGTTCAGTTTCTGTGTAGTTGAGCGGTTTTGATTGAGTTTCTTAGTCCTGAGTTCTGGTTTGATTGCACTGTGGTCTGAGAGACAGTTTGTTATAATTTCTGTTCTTTTACATTTGCTGAGGAGTGCTTTACTTCCAACTATGTGGTCAGTTTTGGAATAAGTGCTATGTGGTGCTGAGAAGAATGTATATTCTGTTGATTTGGGGTGGAGAGTTCTGTAGCTGTCTATTAGGTCCGCTTGGTACAGAGTTGAGATTCAATTCTTGGATATCCTTGTTGACTTTCTGTCTTGTTGATCTGTCTAATGTTGACAGTGGGGTGTTGAAGTCTCCCATTATTATTGTATGGGAGTCTAAGTGTCTTTGTAAGTCTCTAAGGACTTGCTTTATGAATCTGGATGCTCCTGTATTGATTGCATATATATTTAGGATAGTTAGCTCTTCCTGATGAATTGATCCCTTTACCATTATTTAATGGCCTTCTTTGTCTCTTTTGATCTTTGATGGTTTAAAGTCTGTTTTATCAGAGACTAGGATTGCAACCCCTGCTTTTTTTTTGTTTTCCATTTGCTTGGTAGATCTTCCTCCATCCCTTTATTTTGAGCCTATGTATGTCTCTGCATGTGAGATGGGTCTCCTGAATACAGCACACTGATGAGGCTTGACTATCCAATTTGCCGGTCTCTGTCTTTTAATTGGAGCATTTAGTCCATTTACATTTAAGGTAAATATTGTTATGTGTGAACTTGATCCTGTCATTTTGATATTAGCTGGTTATTTTGCTCACTGGTTGATGCAGTCTTCCTAGCATCGATGGACTTTACATTTTGACATGTTTTTGCAATGGCTGGTACCTGTTTTTCCTTTCCATGTTTAGTTGTTCCTTCAGGATGTCTTGTAGGGCAAGCCTGGTGGTGACAAAATCTCCCAGCATTTGCTTGTCTGTAAAGGATTTTATTTCTCCTTCACTTATGAAACTTAGTTTGGCTGGATAGGAAATTCTGGGTTGAAAATTCTTTTCTTTAAGAATGTTGAATATTGTCCCCCACTGTCTTCTGGCTTGTAGAGTTTCTGCTGAGAGATCTGCTGTTAGTCTGATGGGCTTCCCTTGGTGTGTAACCCGACCTTTCTCTCTGGCTGCCCTTAAGATATTTTCCTTCATTTCAACTTTGGTGAATCTGGCAATTATGTGTCTTGGAGTTGCTCTTCTCGACGAGTATCTTTGTGGCATTCTCTGTATTTCCTGAATTTGAATATTGGCCTGCCTTACTAGGTTGGGGAAGTTCTCCTGGATGATGTCCTGAAGAGTGTTTTCCAACTTGATTCCATTTTCCCTGTCACTTTCAGGCACACCATTCAGATGTAGATTTGGTCTTTTCACATAGTCCCATATTTCTTGGAGGCTTTGTTCATTTCTTTTTATGCTTTTTTTCTCTACACTTCTCTTCTCACTTCGTTTCATTCATTTGGTCTTCAATCGCTGATACTCTTTGTTCTAGATGATCGAGTTGGTTACTGAAGCTTGTGCATTTGTCACGCAGTTCTCGTGTTATGGTTTTTATCTCTATCATTTCTTTTAAGGACTTTTCTACATTGGTTATTCTAGTTAGCCATTGGTCAAACCTTTTTTTAAGGTTTTTAGTTTCTGCGCTGGTTACGTAGTTCCTCCTTTAGCTCTGAGAAGTTTGATCGACTGAAGCCTTCTTCTCTCGACTCGTCAAAGTCATTCTCCGTCCAGCTTTGTTCCATTGCTGGCAATGAGCTGCGTTCCTTTGGTCCTCTTTTATAAGACGAAATATATGGCAGGTCTTTCTAATTACCCATCTTGCTGATAGCACTGCTTTTGTCTAGGCAGATTTTTGTTTTGAAAGTCATCCATCCTATTGTTGCTCCTTTTAAGGGAATATACTTTTTTGTCTAGGTGCTTTTAAAATTTTCTCTGTATTTGAGTTTTTTTATATGTTTATAATGTGTGTAGGTAGGTGTGGTTTTGGGATTATGACTATAATGTGTTTAAGTAGGTGTGGCTTTTATTACTTTTATCCTACTGAAGTTATTGAGGGAATGGTTTGATGTGTTTTATTAAATTTAATAATTTAAGTTGTGATACTTTCTCTCATTTTGAGACAACATTTAAACATTTGTTAGACATTTTTAACAGGAACTTATATATTTTATGCTCTGTTTTTTTCCTCATTTTATTTTTTCTCTGTGAATCAGTTGAATATTGGGTCACATCTTCTGCTGTGTTCAGTCCATTTTATTCTGATTTAGTGAATATTTTATTTTATATTTTATTTTACAATTCTTGACTATATTTATAATTTTTGTGGATTTAAATTATCTGTTCAAGTTTTTTAACTTTTCATTCAGGTTGTCTCTCTCTAATTTCCTCTGTTTTCTTTGATATACAGGCATAATATAGACATAATATTTATTTTTAAATGCTGGTCTGTAAACTCAATATCTCACCTTTTAAGGTCTTAATTCTATTGACTATTTTGTCTCTTGATTATCAGTCATTTTCTGTTTTTTGTATATGTAATAGTAAATTTTTATGTTTTCCTGGACATTGTGGGAGATACGTTGTACCATCTTTGGTTTATGTTAGTTTTGTCTGATTATTGTACAATGCTGTACTAAAAGTCATTTATGTTGCTAACAAATCATCTTGGTCTTATTGAGGTATGATTTTCAATTTGTTGTGGTG
Source organism: Rhinopithecus roxellana (assembly GCF_007565055.1). Classification (NCBI taxonomy): domain Eukaryota; kingdom Metazoa; phylum Chordata; class Mammalia; order Primates; family Cercopithecidae; genus Rhinopithecus; species Rhinopithecus roxellana. The sequence continues at coordinate 6,121,770 of NC_044559.1, forward strand.
ATTCTATTTTAGTCTTTTCCTCACTCTTACTTAGACCATGCTTACACTGAAGGCATAGCCTCCCTTATGTGTCACTTAAAAGTCATTGACATTCATTCATTGAGATGTTTATACTTTCCCTGGAGTTTAACATATTTCCAGAACTTTATGACCTCTGAAATATGTGCTCATTTCTCCATTTTCCTAGTTGATCAGTGACATCATCTTAGACTTTTTGCAAACTAGATACGTGTTATAGGAGTCATCCAAGAACTTGAATGCAATTTTTGCAGAGATATTTTGGGGTTCTTTTTAATTTCAACTTGTTCCTTCCTCTTAACATACTTCACAAATTTTTCTCACCTTGATACCACAAACTCTTATTTCTATTCCCTTCACCTAGCGAGACTCTCATTCCATGCTTGTGTTTGACTTCCATGCAAAACTGATGACAAAATATCTGCAGGTAATAATGTCTAGTGTGAATATGGGCCTCCTGCCGTGTTTTTCTGGTTATTTCAAAAGTAACCTTGTAATTGTTGATATCTAAGGCCTGAAATCAGTTATTTTATACATTTTAATAGATTTTATAATTATTTACTGTGGGAACTTCCCTTACTTTTATGATTCTATTATATATTTATTCATGTCATTTCCCTGAAGTGTTGTTCAGTTTAAATAGTTTTGAACTTTCAAATAAGGGTATCTCCTGGACTTTACTTTTAAACTCAACACTTTTATGTTAATAAAGTTTATTATAAGTGCAACTATGTTGTTTAATTTATATTACTGATGTACAAGAGTTTCTCTTGACTATATACAGAAATGGAATTCCTGAGTCTTGTGAATAATAAACTTTAAAAATCAACTTGTAATATCTATTTGTTTTCCAATGTGGTTATAGTAATTATACTTCCAGCAATGAATACAATGTTCCACTAATCCACATCTTCTTCACCCCTTACTATTTTTTAGACTTATTTATGCCACTCAAGAGAATGTAAAATAGTATCACATTTTGATCAAGATTTGCATATCCCTGATCACTATGAAAACCAAGCAGCTCTTCATATGTAAATTTAACATATGTTTTTTTCTAGGTAATATTCATCTCCATTGCTCATTTTTTCTACTGGAATATTTATCTCTTTCTTACTGATCAATGAGAGTTCTTCATGTGGTTTATGAAGCTTCTAACTTTTTTAAGTCATATGGTTATCTTTCATATATTTGTATCATTCTTCCCTCCATATTTTTAAGGTGTCTAAAATTACTAATTCTTAATCTTAGTAAATAAAGATTCTTTTTTCCTTTTTTTTTTTTTTTTTTTTGAGGAGATGGAGTCTCACTCGGTTATCTAGGCCAGAGTGCAGTGACGTGATCTCAGCTCACTGCAATCTCCACCTCCTGGGTTCAAGTGATTCTCCTGCCTCAGCCTCCTGAGTAGCTGAGACTACAGGTGCATGCCACTGCACCTGGCTAATTTTTGTATTTTTAGTAGAGATGGGGTTTTGCCATGCTGGCCAGGCTGGTCTCAAACTCCTCACCTCAGGTGATCCACCCACCTCAGCCTCCCAAAGTGCTGGAATTACAAACGTGAGCCACCACGCCCAGCCCATGATTATTTTTCTTTACTTTTAATAAACCAAGATTTTTTTTTAAATTTCTAAAAGTAGTACTGTTTGTCTGAATCCAAGGTAAAAGATATATCCTTTCATTTTGTAAAGTTTAAAAAAATCTGTTGAGATATAATTTACAAATATTAAAGTGCAACCATTTTGATTGCACAATTAGATTAGTAATGATAAATATGTTCATACAGGTAACCACCACCCTATTTAAGGGCTAGAACCTTTCCATGACACTAAAATATTATCCCATTCCCCTTTTGAATTGAATGCCCTCTTCATTGTAAGCAAATTCTGATTTGATTTCTGTCACTATAAATATTATCTATTCTAGAACATACAAATAAAGTACACAGTCATCTTTTATATCAGTTTTCCTTTAATTAGCCTAATGTTTTTGAGATTTCCACATTGTTTTGTTTATTCCTTTTTATTGAATTATTTGTTCCTTTTTATTTGAATGGCATTTCATTATATGAATATTATCACAATTTTATGAAAAAAAAATTTTTTTCCCAAATTTGGATTATCATAAATCCAGCTTCTGAGAACATTCACATGCAATTATTTGTGTGAATGGGGACTTACGCTTCAATTTGTCTTAAGTAAATATCTAGGGTTATGACAAATATCTAGCCATAGTCTAAGAACACAGTCTAAGAAATTGCTGAACTGTTTTCCAAATTGGCTATATCTTTTTGTATTCTCACCAGAAATGTATGGAATTTCCAGTTGTTCCACTTTCTTACCAACACTTGGCATGACCGTGTTAATTTTTGTCATTCTGGTGGGTGTATAGTGGTATTTGTGTTTTCAAATTCTTCTTCTATAATGACTGATAATGTTAAGCATCATTTCATGTGTTTATTAGCAATTCTTAATGTGTTCTTTTGCAAAATGTCCATTCAAATCTTTTGCCCATTTAAAACATTGGATTGCTTGTCTTCTTTTATTGAGTTGTATGATTTATTTAATATTCTGGATACCATTGATTAATTAGGTGTATGTATTGTGAATATTTTCTCCCAATCCATAGCTTGCTTGTCTTTTCCTTAATGGACTTTTTGTTTTTGTTTTTATCTTTTTTTTTAAGCATGATAGTTATAGGGTCCAATTTATCAATCCTTCTTTTATGGCTTTTTGTTTCCTATTAAAAAAACTTTGTCCATCCCAAAGTCACAAATATTTTTCCCTGTGTTTTTGCCTAAATTTTGTAGTTTATGTTTGACTTTTCTGGCTACGATTGATTTTGAATTATTGTTTTGTATGTGTTGTGAGGGAGGTATCAAGGTATTTATTTACCTACTTATTTATCATATGATATCTAATTATTGAAAAGGCATTTCTTGCCCTAATGTATTACTTTGGGATCTTTGTTGAAAATCAATTCAGGGTGTATATGTGGATCTTTTTCCAGACTCTCTAGTCTGTTTAGTTTTTAAAATACATTTTTCTTTATGCTAATACCACATCTTCTTCATTACTGAAGCTTTATAGTCATATGATGTAAATTCTTCACTTTTATTGCCTTGGTAAACATTATTTTGTCCATTCTTAGTCCTTTAAATTTTTAGAATCGCATAATTTCTTAGAGTCAAATTGTCTTAAAACATCTGGAATTTTTGGGGGGGATTGTTAAATCTTTTGACCAATTTAGGGTTTGTTGGACATCTTAACAATTGAGTCTTTCACTCATGAACATGCCAAATCTTTTTATTTGTTTAGGTTTTATTTTCTTTTTCTCATCAATAGTTTTTAGTATACAGCCCTTGAATATATCTTATTACATTTAGTATTATGTAGTTTATGTTTTATACACTGTTTCAAAAGTTATTTTAAATTTCATTTTTCAGTGGCTAACTCATGGTGTGTAGACAGGTATCAGGTTTTTGTATCCTGTGAACTTGTTAAATTTATGTGTTAGATCTAGTAGTTTATTCCTGTATTTTATTATATTATTATATTCCTATGTATTATATATAGTATGTTCCTATATTCTAGTATATTTTTCTTATCTTCTTTACATTTTTTAGATATATGACCAAAAGGGCCGTCAACTTCTTTCTTCCTTTTCTCCCTTCTTCTGTCTCCTCCCACCCTCTTTTATCCTTCCTTTTCTTTTTTTCATTGTATGGTTTTTTCTTTTGTACATTTACTATAATTTTGAAAAGATGCGGTGAGAGCTGACATCCTTGTCCCCAAACTTACTTAGAAAGTATTCAGGCTTTTGTTATTAAGCATGTTGTGAAATGAAGGTGTTTTTGAACATGGGCTTTATTCAGTTTCTACGTTGCTGAGGCATTTATCATAATTGAGCTTTGAATGTTAATAAAATTTTTATTGTGATTATTATGGTAATTGGTTGCCTTATTCTGTTAATGAGGAGTGAATTATATTGATTGATTTTTTTTTTTGAAAGGTAAAAGAATCTTGCAATTCTAGGACAAATACGTACATAGTCATAATGCTGTATCATTTTTTATATATAAGTGAATTTGATTTATTATTATTAAGGGTATTAATCCATGAATTTTTTCTTGTAATGTCTTTGGTTTTGTATGAGCACAACACTGGTCATATAAAATGAGTTAGAAAGTACCCTTTCCCCTGTTATGTCTGAAGCTGTTTGTGTGAAATTGGTATTGTTTGCTCCCATATGGTTGAGTAAAGCCATCTAGACCTGTATTTTCTTTGTATGCGGATTTCAAATTATGAATTCAATATCTTTAATTGTTACAGGTCTATTTAGAATTCTCATTTCTTCTAATGTCAGTTTTGGTCATTTGGATCTCAAAACTTTTTTTTTTTCACTTTAGTTTTTCAAATTAATTGGCATATTATTTATAGCAGTCTTTTATTATCATTCTCATGTTCATAGAATCAGTAGTGATACCCTGTCTTTTACTCCTTAGACGGGTAATTTATGCTTTTTTCCTTTTTTCTTCCTTGACTAGTCTAAATGGGGTTTTATCAATTTTTATTGTTATTGTCAAGAATGAATTTTTGTCTTTATATATTTCTCTGTTTTTTTCCAATTTCATTGACATCCCCTCTTTAGTGTTTCATTAATTCTATTTATTTTGTGCTTAATTTGTTCATCTTAGCTCCTTAATTGAAAACTTGGGTTGGTGATTGTACACCTCTCTCTTCAAAAAATATATATAAATATTTAGAACTATAACTTTTTAAATAAATACTGCTTCGGCTGTGTCCCATAAACTTTGCTATTTGGGTGTGCATTATTTTTTAGCTCAAAATATAACAAAAAGTATAAATGTGTGAGGTGATGGATACCCCATTGACTCTGATGTGATTATTATGTATTTATGCCTGTATCAAAACATCTGATGTAACCCACAAATATATACACTTACCATGTACCCACAAAAATAAAAAATTAAAAATATATTTTCTAATTTTCATTTTTTTTAACCAGTTGGTTATTTTCACATATGTTGCTTAAATTTCTTTATTTAGAGTTTTTGGAAAATGCTTTTGTTATTAATTTATAAATTAATTTTGTTTTGGTCACAGAATATTTTCTGTGTGATTTTAGTTGTTTTAAAGTTATTGAGACTTGTCTAATAGAAAAACAATAGTTAATCTAGGTGAGTAGTTCATTTGCACTGAAGTTGTTAGATGTGCTCCATAAATGTCAGTTAGGTTAAGTTTGTGTGTGGTGTTTTTAAAAATAAATTAATTATGTTTTTAGTGGGTACATAATAGGTGTATATATTTATAGCATACATGAGACGTTTTGATACAGG